>NC_072430.2:78072500-79272500 GCF_028878055.3 Symphalangus syndactylus
TGTATTCTGCAACATACTATTTAGGATCACATATATTTCAAAATATTTTTCAATAGTAACTACTATGTTACAATACATTTAAATTTAAAAGCAAACCATTACAGTTCAGTTTCTATTGTCCTCTGGGAATAAATTAGTCATTCTCTCTGGTCGTATTCGGTATACATCAATTTTTAAAATACATATCACATTTTTAAAGAAGACTGAACATATAACACTAAAAATAAACATTACTTCTATGAATTCAAATTTAAAAAGGCATGAATTATTACACGTCGAGTTTAGCTTTTTGAGCCCAACTGTGTATCTATGAAGAGCATAATGATGTCATATTGCTTTTATTGCTGAAAATGTAATCCGAGCAAAGCAAAGGAGGAAAGAACCACCCGCAACCCAAACAAACTTAGCGAATACAAAATGAAAAGCAACATCAATTTCACTGCAGACAAACCCAGTCACACAGATTAAGCAAGCACAATACTGGTGCGTCTTATCTCTGACCACAGGAGGAGGGTAGACAGATTCTACAGGATGAAGAAATTCAGACTATGTAATAGGCAGAATCAATTGTTACCTGCCTCAATCAATGCCGCTCCACTTTCACTGTTCAGCAGCTCACAAATAATTAAAGTTATCCTGGACAAAAACCTCATCTGTAATGACTAGCTAACCGCCACCATGACAAACTTCAAAGTCAGTGATATCAATCTGAATTCAATAGTGTGGAACTGGATATAGCTGATGAATAAGTATGAATCTTACCCTGATGGTCCATGCACGCACTTCATCTGGGCCTGCAGTGAAAAAGTATTCTAGTTGGAGTGCTGCAAACCCAGCCTTAATGATCTTTGGCAAAGCACTGAAATCAAATGAAACAAATTCACCCAACACATAAGTTGATTGTGCCAGAAATTGGTTTAGAGCTAAAATTATTCATTTCAAGCAGAAAATGTTAAAGATATTAGTAAATGACCATTCGTCTTTCAGAATACACTTGAAGGGGTCGGAAAGCAAGTAATTGTTTTTAAAAATCTCTCTTCTAAAATTGGTTTTAATTGTATTAGCCTGAAGATATTATTTTGAATTGTTTACTATTTAAAAAAAGAAAAATTATGACTATTTTCATCCAAAATTAATTATATCCAGGACCTGGGCCACAAAAGCAAAATTATTTGATTGAAATCTGATATTTAAACAATATATTACTGTTACTCAGAAAAAATTATGGCAACTGATTCACCCTTTCCCCTCCCCCACTGAACATGACGAAAGAGTTTTGGCGATCATTCCTTCTCAAAAATATACATAACTAATACCTATGTTATAATTAAAACACTGTACGGAGATGACAGATGACAGTTAAAAACTTAATTTAAAATAAATCTTTTCACTCTGTCTCATGGTAAAGAAAGGAGAAGATTCCCTCTTTATAATGGTAATTACTCTGTCATTTATTATTCTATCAGCGCAAGCAATTAAATTACTGCAAGGAAATAGTTGATAATAAAGTGTAGGGAAAATGAATGCTAATTAACCTTTGTGTCATGTTCGCTTCCAGATACTTCTGTCTCTCCTCAGCACTCAATTCTTGCAACTTGAGTTCCAAGGCCCCACTAAAAGGAATGACCAAAGCACCTGGGTCATACTTGTCCACCCACTCTTTAATTTTTATCAACCTGTAGACAAAAAAGGGCACAACATTATCTTGTAGTGCATGCATGACTGTACCACATTCATTATTATCAAGTAGCACATACATATTCATAAGAATTGCACGGTTTTATGATGCCATCTTTTTGTGTATAGCTTTCCAAGGTCAAGGCATTAACAGGCAGCAACTGCTTCAGGTATACGCCATAATATTTTACTGTAACCTAGTTTTACTTTACCACATTATCTATGGAAACTATTATACAAATATTTAAAAACTTTTTTTAGTTACACTAAAATTGTTCAGCATTAACACCTGTACCCTTGAATAACACTTCCATTTTATAATTTTTTGTTTTCCTTACTTTACAAAGTAAATTTTTAAAAGGAGAAGACATAAAGTTCTGTTTGTACAGGAATCATACCTAAAAATATCAGCTAATTCTGAAGAGCCCTTCACAAATAAATAATTTGTTCCACCCAGATATCTATATGCCTGGTTTAGTTCCTTCATGGACTAACAGAACTCACAGTGGTCACTGGTTTTGAGGAAGATTTTTGCTAGCCAGAACAAGCACGTGCAGAAATACAGATTTACAAATACAGTTGATCACGTATGCAGCTCTATGAACCTGACTTTTGTGAGAACAAGAATAACAGAACTGCAGAAGAAAGAAATTCCTTTAATCACAAAGGATTTGGAAAGCCAAATCAGTTAGGAAACTGATCCTAGTTGTTACCTGCAAAGACATTATTGAGTCATTTTTTTTTCCTTCCAAAGCATGGAGTATTTGGCAAAGTAGTAATTAGAACATAAATGAAATAAGTGTAGTGAATATATTAATTAGGTTCAGAGCCTAACACTTTCCTAACTTTTTATTACTGGACAGGTTACTGAACGTTTCTAAGCCTCAGTTTCCTCACTTGTAAAAATAGAGATAATAATAGTACATATTATATTATAAGGAACCTAGAAAAGCCTGCAAATAGAAAAGAATTAACAGGAGTTACTATTATTAATTTTCCTTCTCAGATAATCATAGCATACATTCCTATGAATCTGGAACTGAGTTTAGTATGAGACTATACATTCCATTACAATTTTTATAAAATTATGCTATAGGCTTACATAATTCCACTAGCCTGCTATATTTAGACAAAGGTTTTAATCGTTATTATGGCAAAATGCTGTGGCAGAAGTCCTTTAAATAATTAATGTAAATGCTACTTCAGGGGAAAAGAAAAACAAGAACTAAGTCACAAATCCATCAGTGGCAGGGGAGCAGAGTTATCACAAAATTAAGACTATGGCCCACTGAGCAGGATTTAGGATAGGAGAAAGGAATGAAAAACAATCACACAAGAGTTTGTATGTGTTTGTTATACAAAGGTAACTATTTATTTAATATGTTATTTGTGGTTTTCAATCTTCATAATAGTATTTTTTCTTTTGTTCATATCCCAAAAAATGGACCAAGCCCTACGATTTATGTTGCCTTTAAAATAAAATTCAAACTAGATGTTTTCTTATCCAAAATTATGAAGGACAGGTTAAAAAAAAGGTGGGGGGACTGAAATTGGTGCTTCTGTCTCTGATAACATTATGGTATTCTAAGTTACTTCACAGACTTACACTATTCAAACAAAAGTCTATATTCAAATGTTATCATCAATGGTTTAGTAACATACTTCTATTATACAAGTTAAAATCAAATATGTAATTTTAAAAAAGCAGATCACATACCAAATAGATTCAATGAAAGTGAAATAAAACAAGCCCATGTAAAAGAAGAATATAAAAATATCACACACACTTTATTTCATAAATGTGGTCAACAGAACTAATAAAACTAGAACTGTTATGAAACAACAAGATAAGAAATAATTACTTTAGCTAACACATCAATTCAGAATAACAATAGTCCTACCCTGTCATTTTAACAGCCTTTCCTGCAGAGTTCTCAGAGGGATTATTTGCATTCCTCAGGTGTTCTATTGTACAATTCAAATGAATAAAGACTTACAAATCATTCCTCTACCGCCAATGTGAGACTTTGATCTGGTGAATACACTATTGTACCTTAACTATAATTGGCAAAAAACCTGACAGTGTAGAGCATCACAAGCTTAATAACAAAGGAGAATATCTCAAAGTGTTGACAGATGATCTTCATAATGCAGAAGCAGAGCTGGTACATTTTAGCAGTAAATGAGCACTGAGGTCTAAAGGTCTCTAAAGTGACTGACATCAGACCTGCTATAGCCTCACTAAAAGAAAAAGGTACCGTAGCACTCTCCCGTAAAGTGAGTTAGGCTCTTTGCCTGCCAGCTTCACTTTTGTGACTTTCACTACCATAGAAAACACAGGGAAGATGAAAAGTGAGTGAGGTTCTTTGGCTGTCTGCTTTACTTTTGTGACTTTCACTATCAAACAAAAGTGGGAAATGTCCCAAAGTGATTTTTAATTACATCTATGAAATAAACCTAGGGTAATTAAGAATATTATTTGATTTCGAGAGTATAGACTGAAATATATGTGGTGTATCTATTAGGTCTGATGGTTACAAAGGTGTGATAATGAGGCCAAGATCACAAGTCTGAACCCCATGGGGACCAGTTACCTTTTGCAGAAAAATGTCTATTCTCTTGCTACAAACCATACTCCAAACTATAGCTAGTCATCTCAAAAATGTGTGCTATTGGCACGAGGGATATAGAAAATTAAAGTTGAGCTCAGTACCACTACTAGAAAAACAATTCCAAGCCATTCTGTCAAAGTGCCTGAATAATAATCTCTATGTACAAATGTTAGCAAATGTCTAAAGAAAGTCATCCAATTGCTAGTGATCAAAATAATAATGATATTGTCAAAGAATATCAAATTTTATGGTGGGTGGGAGGAGAAGGAACGGTAAAGACAGTAGACCCCTAAAGAGTTAAACTGTAAAGCCTTTCATAGACTTCATTTTGCAAATCCGTCTGAGCAGATTACTGCAAAGGGATCCATCCTTCCTCATAAGCAGCCAAAGCCACGTTTGATTTCCTCAGTCTTAGGAGTAACAAATGGAAAGTGGAAATGCCATTAGTTGTATTTTTCTCCCCAGTAGTGATTCCACAGCAAGGGGACAAAGAAGGGACAACTAGTTTTAAGACGAAAAGGATGATACTTTGAGATGCACTGGCAGGTTGTGGTCTACAGTAGGAGCCCTCAACCCCTGGACCATGGACCGGTACCAGGCCGTGGCCTGTTAGGAATCAGGCTGCACAGCAGGAGGTGAGTGGGGAACAAGCATTACCACTTGAGCCCCGCCTCCTGTCTGTCAGATCAGCAGCAGCATTAGATTCTCATAGGAGCCCAAACCCTATTGTGAATTGCACATGCAAGGGATCTAGGTTGTGTGCTCCTTATGAGAATCTAATGCCTGATGATCTGAGGTGGAACAGTTCCATCCCGAAACCACGCCCTCATCACCCACCCATGGAAAAATTGTCTTCCATGAAACCAGTCCCTGGTGCCAACAAGGTCGGGGACCGCTGGTCTACAGATTCTTCGGCAGAATGAGACCATTAGTATTAAATTAATATCAAATTTCCAAAAGATCATGTCTCAAATTTACTTTTAGCCTTGTAATCTGACTTTCTTAGCCAGTCTTAAAATTCCAGATCCCAAAATTTGATTTTCCCAGGGTTAGTTTACATTTTTTTTTTTTTTTTTTTTTTTTTTAGATGGAGTCTCGCTGTCACCCAGGCTAGAGTGCAGTGGCACGATCTTGGCTCACTGCAAGCTCCGCCTCCTGGGTTCATGCCATTCTCCTGCCTCAGCCTCCCGAGTAGCTGGGACTACAGGTGCCCACCACCACACCCGGCTAATTTGTTTGTATTTTTAGTAGAGATGGGGTTTCACCTTATTAGCCAGGATGGTCTTGATCTCCTGACCTCGTGATCTGCCCGCCTCGGCCTCCCAAAGTGCTGGGATTACAGGTGTGAGCCACTGCGCCCGGCCTTACATTGTTTATATTTCTTTTCCCAGACATGAATTTTATTACTAAACATTCTATTTGTTTCTTCCAAATCTACTTGCTTTAACTGGGTAATATTTTAAACTTGTTTAATAAGTTCTTTGTCCCTTTCAACATTAATTTGCAAGTTCTTTTCAGACTGCTTTGACGTACAGTTTCTTGAGTATAACTCCCCTCTCAAATCCCCCTGTCCCCATTTGTCATCTGCTAATGATCTTTCAGGACAGTTGGTTCCTGCATATGGGCTATATTTGTGTATGTGTGGTCATTTTGGCAGCTGCAGTTATGTTCCAAGGGAGTCTGGTGGTCCCCAGGATTGAGAAGTATCTATGGGGTAGTCTCGTGGTTACTTCTTTTAGGGAGAGATCTACGGAGGGTCCTGGGATCCAGGGAAGTTTTATTAATGTTTTTAGGCTTAGTGTTTCTGCACTAGGTTATGGGTAATGCATCTTACAGTGCAGTCTCAGTTCCTAATTTCCTGAGAATAACAGTTTCCTCCCTTGTTTGGAAGCAGGGAGGGGTATTTTTCTAGTATCTGGTCATGGAAATGACAGCTTCTTCTGGGTTTTATGAGTGGGCCTCGCTCCAGTTATCTACAGCCTGGAAACTGTTCCTTGACTCTTATTCCTATATGGACACTAAAGCCTCACATATGGTAGCCCCCATTTTTCTGATGGGGATATGTTTCAAGATCCTCAGTGGATGCCTAAACCCTCGGACAGTACCAAACCCTATATATACTATGTTTTTTCCTGAAGCTGAAAACTTTCCACCTTTTCACTTAAAGGAAGCACTTTATGGCTTCTCTTTGGCATATCCAAATTGCCAGCGTCATACACTTAATAATGCCTTTGGGGCCATTATTAAGTAAATTAAGGGATGCTTGAACACAAGTACCATGATACCTTGACCGTCTGGATAACCAAGACAGCTACTAAGTGACTAATGGGCAGGTTGCATCCACAGTGGATACGCTGGACAAAGGTACAATTCACATTTGGGGGTGGTGGTTCAGGATTTCATCAAACTACTCAGAGCAGTGTGTAATTTAACACTTAGAAATTGTTTATTTTTGCCCATTTAGTATTTTCAGACTGTGGTTGACAGCGGGAACTGAAACGGCAGAAAGCAAAACTGCAGATAAGGGGGAGCTGCTATATTAGCTCAGTTTTCTCTGAAGGCCGTGCACTGTCAACTTCATTCTCTACTGTTACTGAGTTTCGTTCTTGTTTTTGGCACCTAGAGAGTCCTTTTCTTGCTTTCAAGTCCTATTGTATATTCTTTTTTTTTCTTTTTTTTTTTTTTTGAGACAAAGTCTTGCTCTGTCGCCAGGCTGGTGTGCAGTGGCGTGATCTCGGCTCACTGCAACCTCTACCTCCCAGGTTCAAGTGATTCTCCTGCCTCAGCCTCCCAAGTAGCTGGGATTATAGGTGCCCGCCACCACACCCAGACAATTCATGTATTTTAGTAGAGATGGGGTTTCACCATGTTGGCCAAGACGGTCTCGGTTTCTTGACCTCAGGTGATCCACCCGCCTCGGCCTCCCAAAGTGCTGGGATTGCAGGCGTGAGCCACTGAGCTCGGCCCCTATTGTATATTCTAAAACTACCACACCATCATCAATACCAATTTTTTCTGGTTATTGTATCTGGTGTTTCTACGTATTAGGAACAAGAAGGAAGGAAGCTTCCGGTATTGGCCCAGTTCACCATCTTAACAGGAAGCACTTCATACTACAGTTAAATGTCCATTCTATAACATTCTAATACAATAGCTTTCAAACTTTTTTTTGACCACATCCCCCTAGTAAAAAATAGATTTTACACTTTGACTCAAACATATGGTATACAGACATATTATTTTCACACACATTATAAAGGGAATAGAGAAATCCCAGTAGTGCTATTTGGTATTTTGCATAAAATCCAAAACCAAATTCTTGCAACTTAAAACACAACCCTGAAATAGTTTTCTCCAGCATATGTTAATAAGAAATTTATCATATTATTTTCCCCACCTCATGTCTTTTAACCTTTCAACTACCTCTAGCCACTCAAATTCTGATTATAATTTCTGAAAATCCTTTAAAGATGGGTCAATCCAAAAATAAAGCCAAGTTATATTACCATTTATGGCATCTTTGTTGATATACATTAGGACATTCTCAAATCTGATTTTTTTAATACCAAAGTATACTTAAAATATTTTTTAAAATGTTGCATATGGTATTATT
The DNA here is from genome assembly GCF_028878055.3 of Symphalangus syndactylus. Taxonomy (NCBI): domain Eukaryota; kingdom Metazoa; phylum Chordata; class Mammalia; order Primates; family Hylobatidae; genus Symphalangus; species Symphalangus syndactylus. The sequence goes on from NC_072430.2 coordinate 78,080,403, forward strand.
AGACATTTACAAACACCTTATATAGTTACCTGTTTGAACTTACATCTTCACTTTAAAAAATAAATCAACAGTGATATCCTGCTTCTCTCATTGTATATAACTGGTGTCAAGAACCACATCTCAATATACACAAAATGATGCAACGTACATAAAAGAGGCTCCAGGGCTGGTTAATTAAGTAACTTAGCATCATTCCGTCATTAAGGACTTGGCTTTTACTAAGCTAGCTCCCCTCATGTTGTCCGTGGTATGGATGTACCATTAATCCAGGGGGTTCTGTTAAACACTGATGTCATTTCTACTTTTCTCCCTTGAAGGTTTACACTCATTTCTATTACAACTGCTCAGAGTCCCAAAGCATGACTTCAAGATATCAGAGTTCTCTTTACCACTTTCCAAATATGATTACTATAAATTAATGTCAGTTTACAGTATTAACCTGTAAACCTGTTATAGCAGGTTTATAATCTGTACTAAAATCAATACCACAAACAATATACAAACTAAAATATGTCATAAATAATATTCTTTCAAAGTCAAAATTCCAAAATTCTCAACTCTTCAAAATTCTTTGAATAAAATTATTAAAATTCAATACATCTTTACTTTTATTTTACTTCTGCTTATAACCATTTTTTGAATGGAGGTTATTAAGGAAGTTTGTGGTGAAAATAAGAAGGAGAAAGAAGAAATACCAAAAAAGTAAATTCTAGTTTAACTGACTAATGTTTGAAAGTCTAATCCCTCTTCTAAAAGAGAGCTAAGGCGGGGCTTGGTGGCTCATGCCTGTAATCCCAGCACTTCGGGAGGCTGAGGCGGCAGGACTGCTTGAGCCCAGGAGTTCAAGGCTACAGTGAGCTATAAGAGCACAATCATACTCCAGCCTGGATGACAGAGTGAGACCCTGTCTCAAAAATAAATAAATAAATAAAGCTCCATCTTCCATACATGTAAGAGACTTCAAGTTTCAATGTTCTTGTCTGACTTCATGGAGTTGTACAGAATAACATAATTGCAACTTTGCTACTCAAAGTGTGATCATATCACTTTAGTGTGTGATGGAAATGCAGGAATCTTAGCTGGTCATGGTGGTTTGCACATGTAGTCCTAGCTACTTGGGAGGCTGAGGCAGGAGGATCCCTTGAGCCCAGGAGTTGGAGGCTACAGTGAGCTATGATCCTGCCTGGCCAAATGAGTGAGACCCCATCAAAAAGAAAAGAAAAAAGAATAAAAGGAAATGCAGAATCTTGAACCCCACCTCAGATCAGAATCTGCACTTTAACAAGCTCCCTGGGTGATTCATATGCATGCTAAACTTTCAGAAGCACTGAACTAAAGGACTTTGAAAATAAACGCACATGAACTGAAAGTACGAAAATGTCTGAGATAACTATGCAGACCAACTGATAAACTAGAGGCAGATGTTGACTACCTATACTGCTGATAGCAGAGAACAGTGAGGATAGGAAAATTCCTGCTTATATTTCCCAGGTTCAAAACCAGAAAAGGAAAATGTCACCAAAATTTCAGTTAGTATAAGGAAAATGTTTGCTCTGAATCCTCTGCAATGTCAAAGAAGTCTGGGATTCACATTATTATGGTCAACAGTGTCTTACTTTATAAGACATAATTATTGGCTGGGTGCAGTGGCTCATGCCTGTAATCCCTGGACTTTGGGAGGCCGAGGCGGGGTATTGCTTGAGCTCATGAGTTCGAGACCAGCCTGGGCAACATGGTGAAACAACGTTTCTACAAAAAATACAAAAATTATCCAGGCGTGGTGGCCCATGCCTGTAGTCCCAGCTACTCAGAAGGCTGAGGTGGGAGGATCGCTTCAGCCCAGGAGGAGAAGGTTGCAGGGAGTCGAGATCATGCTACTGCACTCTAGCCTTCGCGACAGGGCAAGACCCTGTCTCAAAAAAAAAAGAAGGACATAATTATGCTTTTCTTATCCTAATAACCTCAATACCTGGAAAAACAACTGTAGTAAGTTAGGTTTGGAGTCTAGATTCAGAATATAAGAAGTGATTCCAGCACAGAGGACTGTGAAATCTAAATTTATATCAAGTGAAAGATATATTACCACAAATTGTTCCCTATGAGAACCTCACAGAACTGCTGGCTGAAAAACCCCATTCATTTTAGTGACTATAATAAGGCAGCATGTGTGTGTGTATGTGTAAGAAAATAAATTCTAGAGAAATGGCCATTTCTTTTGCAGCATATAAAAATTGGATTTCAGACTTTGTTTTGAGGATTAACACGCTTTCTGATTCTAGTGATAACTGGAAGGCTACCATAAAATTGAAACCACGAGTGTTACAACAGGCCAGCAACCTTAAAAGCAAATTAGAATGTTTAGCAAAAAGGCTCCACTTAAAAAAAGTTATTTACAATGTATAAATAAACAGGTGGAAAGAAAACATTAGGGTAAATTCTAATTAGTTTGAATTAATCATAGTTCCCCATTCTCCAGCTGGCAAGCGGTTTGAGGGGGCATGTGAACCAGTTCTAATAAAAGGAGCCAATGGAGTTTGTGGGAAGGCCTGCTAAGGGACTTCAGGAAAAAGAACCAAAAGGCTCCTCTGGCTCTTAAAAAGAGAAAAGAAGAGGCTCTCTGGTGGAGACTATTTTCGATTTCATCCTTGGAACTCTAGCGGCCATTTTGTGACCGTAAGAAGGGAAGTGGGGAAAGATGGGAAAACTCTTGTTCTTGAAATCATAGGAACATTTAATTAATGTTCCAGGAGACAAACTACCTCGGGTCTTAGGTACTGGGATTATAATCTTTGTAGCTGAAGGCATCCCGATACTGATAATGATGACATTTAGGGTTATCTTCATGTAAGTATATAACTGTAGCTCCTCTTAACTGGTCTAACTCTAATTTGTTTTTTAAGATACGAATCTCCTCTAGAGCCTTCCCTGAGCTCCCATGTGGGCCAGAGCTATCACCACATTCCGCTGTATACTATAATATTGTCTATAGTTTTCTGTTTATCGCTTCACACTATAGAAAACAATTTGTTGAGGTCGGAGACTGTGGCTTTACTCCCTATTATATCCACATAAATCTCCTAGCACAATGCCTGGCACATAGTGGATGCTCAATTTATTTTCTGAATAGATAATAAGGGGGAAAGAGTTTCAGCTAATACCTAGCTGAGTGACTCCAGGTGGTTATTTAACATCTCTTAGCTTTAATATACTGATCTGCAAACTGGTCTAGATAAGTAGTTTTCAACCTCCTCTGAGTTCTGTAAAAGGATTTCCCAACGTGGAAGGAAGAGAAAGGGTAGGGAGAAAAAGGGAAGAAGGGACAGTGAGGTTTTGGATTTTCCACTCTTGCATTTCAACCAGAAATGCTTCATTTTTATATGATGGGTTTCTGCATGAGATTTAATCTGAAGATTTTATCTGTCATCATCGGTTTTATCTGTTGTTTTTAATGACTCTAAAGTTCACTGGTTAAATTATCTCTTTCAGATGGAAAATTCTGTAACTTTATGGCATATGCCAGAAATTAAACAAGTACAAGTGCTGAAATCTTCAGGTACTTCATTCAGATTTCTACTTAAATGTTACTTTTCAACATCTTTTAAAAAATAGCAGCCGGGTGCGGTGGCTCATGCCTGTAATCCCAGCACTTTGGGAGGCTGAGGTGGGCGGAACACCTGAGGTCAGGAGTTTGAGACCAGCCTGGCTAACATGGTGAAACACCATCTCTACTATGAGCCGGGTATGGTGGCGGGCACCTGTAGTCCCAGCTACTCAGAGGCTGAGGCAGGAGAATTGCTTAAACCTGGGAGGCGGAGTTGCAGTGAGCCGAGATCGTGCCACTGCACTCCAGCCTGGGAGACAGCGAGACTCTGTCTCAAAAAAAAAAAAAAAAAAAAAAAGCCTCTCCCTTCCCATTTTCTGTCAATCTCTATTCCCTTACATTGACTTATTTTTATTCAGGGCACTTATTATATTATGTACTTAATGTTAACTGTCTTCCATCTGGCATTAGTGGATAGATAAATAGAGAATCACTTGAACCCGGGAGGCGGAGGTTGCAGTGAGCCAAGATCACGCCTCTGCACTCTAGCCTAGGCAACAAGAGCAAAACTCCATCTCAAAAAAAAAAAAAAAAAAAAAAAGAAAAGAAAAAAGGAAAGGAAAGGAAAGGAAAGGAGAGGAGAGGAGAGGTGAGGGGAGGGGTTATTGACCAGTTATTGAGCCAAGGAACTTTTTGAATATTTTGTACACTGCAGTAAATCTCCAGCACCACCTATAATAGTGCTTGGCATAAGCAGATGCTCAATAAATGTTGGATCCGTGAATATGAATGAATGAAGTTGAAACTTAATCTAAAAAAGACTAGGTAAAAGAACATTTAGGGCCAGGTGTCTGGGTGGTGGCTCACGCCTGTAATCCCAGCACTTTGGGAGGCAGAGGCAGGCGGATCATTTGAGGCCAGGAGTTTGAGACCAGCCTGGGCAACAAGGTGAAACCCCGTCTCTATAAAAAAATACAAAAATTAGGTGTGGTGGCATGCGCCTGTAGTCCCAGCTACTCGGGAGGCTGAGGTGGGAGGATCACCTGAGCCCAGGAGTTCGAGGTTGTGGTGAGCTGTGATCGCACCACTGCACTCCAGCCTGGGTGATGAGTTAGACTCTGTCTCAAAAAGGACATTCAGAGAAGCATGTATTATTCTTATATACCTTATCTACTTGTCTTCTACCAGAGTCAACCTTTAGAAATTAATATGCTTGTTTAGTTTAGAAATTAGTATGCTTGTTTTTTAGCTGGAACTGTGAAGTGAAAATCACAACAGGACCTGGGGAGGCATATCTGATTGCCATAAGGCTATATATAAAAAATTATAGTACAGTGGGGTTATTTTCATTCCCAGGTTATATCTGTTGCTTGACCTACTACAACTCAAGTCTGAACCGCCAAGCTACTAACCACCTCAAGGTTCACTGTGATGTACAAAACAAGCACCTCAAACTTTTAGATCATTCCCGACTCTCTGACTTCTTACTCTGCTTCAAGGCTACTAAGACCTGTGTTCAGACTAAGTGGCCTCCAGCAGGTTACATTTTTGAAACTTTAAAGCAGTGTTTCTCAAAATATAGTTTGTGAACAATCTGTGAATCCAGGCTTTACAGAAAAAGCTAAATTGGCTGGGTGCAATGGCTCACACCTGTAATCCCAGCATTTTGGGAATTTGGTGGGAAGATGGCTTGGGCCCAGGAATTCAAGAATAGCCTGAGCAACATAGTGAGACCCCATCTCTACGAAAAATAAAATAAAATAAAATAAAATAATAAAAAACATTAGCCAGGCATGGTGGTGAGCACCTATAGTCAAGCCACCCAGGAGGGTGAGGTGGGAGGATCACTTGAACCCAGGAGAGGCTGCAGTGACCCATGATTGCACCGCTGCACTGCACTACAGCCTGGGTGACAGAAGACCTCTTCTCAAAAACAAAAAACAAACAAAAAAAAAAACCACCAACCAACCAACCAAACACCGCCAACGCCAACAAAAAAAAAACTAAATTTACGATCTCTAGAAGCAAGGAATATGCATTTAACTTTCACAACACTTTGTACTCAGACGTCTGAAAATCACTATTTTTTAATCTGTATCTATTCCTTGTAATTTTATATTCTGGTTGTAAACATTGCACATAGAAACATTCTGTAATTATAGTTGTCAAGAGATATGAAGCCAATATTTGTATCTAGAGACTGTGAAACTCAGTTAGCTGCGAGAAAATTTCCCAACCCTATATTACGTTCCTATATACAAGATAAAATTATATCTGGCCATGAGGCCCCAGGATAAACTATCTCTCTTTTCCATTTTTGTTCAAAGAGGACAACAACAATAGGCTGATGTAGTTTATAATCAAAATATAAGTTTATAGGGAGAGCCACAAATCTTGATTTAACTACCACTACATATCATTTTCTTAGAATGTGATCAGAGATGGAACTTCCATATCCAAACTATTTGTGAAGATGAAGAAAGTCAAAAGAATCCCTCTGATATATTGGGAGAGATGAGGAGAGGATGCTTAGAATAGAGAGGGCCTGCATCACAGCATGTGTGGCCCAGTGGTATATAAGGAAGAAACACTACCATAAAGAAGACAAAAATGTCAGTAGAGTCTTTCTGAGACTGGCTGAAACTGAAGGGTCTACAAATGACACAGACTAAACTGAGACAGAAATATATTTAACAAAAGAAGTGTAAGACTCTTACATGGAAAACTACAAAGAATCACTGAAAGAGATTAGAGAACTAAGTAAATGGAAAGACATCCATGTGAGTAGACTGAAAGACTTAATATTAACATGGCAATGTTCCTCAAACAGATCTGCAGATTCAATGCAATTCTTTTCAAAATCCCGGATTTTTTCCCCCAGAAACCGACAAGTAAATCCTAAAATTCATATGAAAATGCAAGGGCCAAGAATAGCTAAAACAATCCTGAAAAAGAACAAAGTTGCAGGGCTTACCCTCCCCTCTTTTAAAACTGACTATATAACTACAGTACTTAAGACTCGGCAGCACTGGCACAAGACTAGATGTAAAGATCCATGGAAGAGAATTGGGAGTCCAGAAATAAATCCATACACTTATGGTCAACTGATTTTTTAAAAAGTTGGGGTAAAGAACACTCGCATTTACTATCTTAACACTTGTAAATTTACCAAGTATACAGTTCAACAGTGTTAACTATATTTACATTGTTGTGCAACGGCGTTCCAGAACTTTTTCATCTTGCAGATCTAAAACTCTATAGCCATTGAATAACACCTTCCTGTTCCCCTGGCAACCACTATTCTACTTCTGTTTTTATGAGTTTGACTACTTTAGAAACTGCACATAAGTGGAATCATATAGTATTTGTCTTTTTGTGACTGGCTTATTTCAGTTAGCATAATGTCCTCAAGGTTCATTCATGTTTTAGCATGTGACATGATTTCCTTAATTTTAAAGCTGAAAAATATTCTATTGTTTGTATGTCTATACTACATTTTCTTTATCCATTCACTTATTGATGGATATTTGGGTTGCTTCTATCACTAGCTATTGTAAATAATGCTGTAATGAACATGGGTGTGTAAATATCTCTTCAAGAACCTGCTTTCAATTCTTTAGGATATTTACCCAGAAGTGGGTTTGCTGGATCACACAGTAATTCTATGCTTAGCTTTTTGAGGAACCATCAAACTGTTTTCCATAGTGGCTGCATCACGTTTTACATTCCTACCAGTACTGCACAAGGGTTCTAATTTCTCCACATCTTTGCCAGCACTTGTTATTTCCTGTTTTTGTTTTGTTTTGTTTTGTTTTTGTTGTTGTTGTTTTATAGTGGCTTCTTAACGGGTGTGGGATGATGTCTCATTGTGGTTTTGATTTGCATTTCTCTTATGATTACTGATGTTGTGCATCTTTTCATGCTTGTTGGCCACTTGTATATCTTCTTTGGAGAAATGTCTACTCAAGTCCTCCGCTCATGTTTTTAATTGGATGGGTTGTTTGTTGTAAAGTTTATTTATGGTTAATTGATTTTTGACAAAGGTACCAAAACAATTCAATGGGTAAAGAAGACTCAACAAATGGTGCTTAGACAACTGGATATCCACATACAAAAATTAAAATGGACCAAAGATCTAAATATAGGAGTTAAAAAGTAAAAAGTTTATGTAACAAAAGATACTATCAAGAAAGTGAAAAGGCAGTCCACAGAATGGGATAAAATATTTGGAAATCATACATATGACAGAGGTCCAGTATCCAGAATATATAAAGAACTCTTATAACTCAACGATAAAAAGACAGAAATTAAGTTTAAAAATAGGCAAATAATTTGAATAGACAGGTCTCCCTGGAGAATATATAATAACAACAACAATATTATATAGCAATAATATAGCAATAAACATAATAATATAAATATAGCAATAAACATAATAAAAAGATGTTCATCATTAGTCATTACAAGAATGTAAATCAAAACCACAGTGAGATACCACTTCACATCTACTAGGATGATTATAATTAAGAAGACAGACAATAAGTAGTATATCCATACAACAGAATATTATTCAGCAATAAAAAGAAATGAGGTACTGATACACACTACAACATGGGTGAACATTGAAAACACTATGCTAGACACAAAAGGCCACATATTGTATGATTCAATTTATGTGAAATAGCCTCAACAGGCAAATCCAAAGAGACTGAAAGTAGGTTAGTGGTTACCAGGGATTAGGTTGGAGAGGCAATGGGAAATGCTTGCTAATGGGCATGGGTTTCTTTTTTGGGGTGATGAAAATGTTCTGGAATTAGTGATAGGGATACAACAATGTAAATATACTAAAAACCACTGAATTGTGTGCTTTAAAAGGGAGAATTTTGTGTACGTGAATTATATCTAAAAAATAAAACCCCAAAACTAAACTGAGAGCTAATCTAAGAGGCAGGAGAATGGCGTGAACCCGGGAGGTGGAGCTTGCAGTGAGCCGAGATTGCGCCACTGCACTCCAGCCTGGGCGACAGAGCGAGACTCCATCTCAAAAAAAAAAAAAAAAAAAAAAAAAAAAAAAAGATTACAAAACAGAAATGTTAATATTCCCCACATTATGATCATATGATGTCTGACCTTCCTTTGGAAATAGTCTGGGCCAATAGAAAAAGCAGAGATTTTGGAGTAAGGTGAGTATCAATTCAAATTACAGCTCAATTACATACTAGCTATAAGATCCTGGGGAAGCCATTTAAGCCTCCCCAGCCTCAGTTTAATCACATGTAACAAAAATAATACCTACCCTCACAGGTGGATGTTAGGATTAAAATCCCTCGACTGTAGGAGGCCTGCATACAGTAGCCCCCAATTTTAACTGTCTGCTGTCAGTGAGTGGATCATTCTCAATAGTTACCGTAGAGTTAAAAATACTGTTATATTGCCTATGAATAAAGAATGGGAGCTCTTTTTAAAAATCAGGTATTGGTTGGGAGTGGTGGCTCACGCCTGTAATCCCAGCACTTTGGGAGGACAAGGCGGGTGGATCACAAGGTCAGGAGTTTGAGACCAGCCTGGCCAACATGGCGAAACCCCGTCTCTACTAAAAATACAAAACTTGGCCGGGCGTGGTGGCAGGTGCCTGTAATCCCAGCTACTTGGGAGGCTGAGGCAGGAGAATCTGTTGAAACCGGAAAACGAAGGTTGCAGTGAGCCGAAATCGCACCACTACACTCCAGCCTGGGCGAAAGAGCAAAACTCCGTCTCAAAATAAATAAATTAATTTTAAAAAATAAAAATCAGGTCTTTATTTCTGAGAAGTCTTGCCTAACTGAATATTTATAGATAGGGAGGTAACTGGAAGGGAAAGAATTCAAGCACAATGACTGGAAAAACACATTTAAGCAACTACGTGTATTAATAAGCATTATGCTGGATCTTGAGGATGCAACTTTGAAAAAGGAGTGTAGGGGATGGGAAAGGAAAGCAATATATTTAATAGTCTTTTCAGTTACATACATAAAACTTTTTTAGGTTAAATTCAGTTAGAACAAGAAAAACAGAAAAGGAAAGGTTTTTGTTTGTAACAGAGCTGGGATTCTGTGGGGCCAGTAAGAAAGTAAGAAACTCCTGGCTGGGTGCAGTGGCTCATGCTTGTAATCCTAGCACTTTAGGAGGCCGAGGTTGGTGGATCACTTGGGGCCAGAAGTCTGAGACCAGCCTGTAATCCCAGCTACTTGGGAGGCTGAGGCATGAGAACCTGGGTGGTGGAGGTTGCACAGAGCTGAGATCACGCCATTGCACTCCAGCCTGGGCGACAGAGTGAGACTGTCTCAAAAAAAAAAAAGAAAGTAAGACACTTGCAAGGGAAAGATAAATGTGGATGTGTATGACAGAACACACTTGCACAGACATCCTTTCCCAAGTGGATCTTTCTTCCCTGAAGTTGTTATTAATTCATCCTCTGGAGGGTGCTTCCTTATTCTAATAAAAGAGTCCATTCCATGATCTCATTTATCCAAATCGTCTATTTACCATGTGGGGTATATGTAGTTTCATAAAGGAGTAGACACTGAAGGATACAAAGCCAAGGCAAACGGTCATTGTAAAAAGGGGAAAGTCACTCTTTCTGGATCTTTTTCTTTTTTTTTTTTTTTTTTTTGAGACGGAGTCTTGCTCTGTCGCCCAGGCTGGAGTGCAGTGGCGCGATCTCGGCTCACTGCAAGCTCCGCCTCCTGGGTTCACGCCATTCTCCTGCCTCAGCCTCCTGAGTAGCTGGGACTACAGGCGCCCGCCACCACGCCTGGCTAATTTTTTTTTGTATTTTTAGTAGAGACGGGGTTTCACTGTGGTCTCGATCTCCTGACCTTGTGATCCACCCGCCTCAGCCTCCCAAAGTGCTGGGATTACAGGTGTGAGCCACCGCACCCGGCCTGGATCTTTAGAGAAAAGGAATTTGAGCGCAGGGGAGAAACAAGAAGCACTAAAAAAGGACTAGTGGCTCTTATTCAAGCTTTAATAGTTACAAAGTTTCAATAGTTTAGTTGCAAATAGGCATATGAAACAATTCCTATTGACATATATTTTCAGTGGAACCATGTTAGACGAGAAATAAAATATTTTGGAAAAAAACATTTATATACTTTTCCCTACCAGCAGTATGCATGCAACCTGTGGCAAAACTTTCAGCTGCTTCTGAAAGACTTATTCTTTCTTAAAGAAATGTTTATTTTAACATAATTTGGTGTTTACAGTCTTATACAAAGTGCCACTGGCTTAATGGAATATTCTGACATGAGAAAAGGAAGGATTGGGAAATGTGTGAGGAGAATCATATCCACCAAAATTTGTAGTTGGCTTCATAGCTTATAGTTTTACAAAAAGAATTTTACAAAAAGAATTTTTGTAAATAAAATACAAAAGTTGATTTATTTTCATTAAAGAAATTCTATAATTAAAGGACTCCTACAAGCAACCTGTTTGCAAAGGAGGTAGTATGGAATATGGTTATAGAACACTGGGGCCAGACAAGGGGGATACTGGCCATGCCATGGAACTTTCTAAAGTCTCAGTTTTCTCACTTATAAATGGAGGTAATAACAGGAGCTGCTTCAGAGGGTTATGATGATTAAATGAGGATGTACACGGAAAATGCTTAGCATGGTATCTGATACAAGGTAAGTGCTCAACATGTATTAGCTATTACTATTATTTATAAAGTGAAGAATGGCTTCCACAATGTTCAGATCACATTTTCCTAAACAGAATTCTGTTGTATTTACCTGTGATGTGGCTATTAATCAATTTTATCTGAGAAGGCAGGTCTAAGCACTAATCACTTCAAAGGCATCTTTTCTTTCTTTTCCTTCTTAAATTATTCTGTCCGTTGTATAGATAAAGCAAGTTTTGCTATTCATTAAAAGTCACTGCTGAGTGATAATCCTGCAGTTTCTAAGAAGGGGCAAAAAAGCTATGTAGAGTTGCAAATATCGTACAAGAAATAGATTTGAGGTAAACCAGTAGAAAGCATATTTGACTTTGACTTTGTTATATTTTCTTTTTTTCTTTTTTTTTTTTTGGAGACGGAGTCTCGCTCTGTCACCAGGCTGGAGTGCAGTGGTGCGATTTCGGCTTACTGCAAGCTCCGCCTCCTGGGTTCAAGCAATTCTTCTGCCTCAGCCTCCCGAGTAGCTGGGACTACAGGTGCGTGCCACCATGCCCAGCTAATTTTTGCATTTTTAGTAGACACGGGGCTTCACCATGTTGGCCAGGATAGTCTCAATCTCTTGACCTTATGATCCGCCCGCCTTGGCCTCCTGAAGTGCTGGGGTTACAGGCATGAGCCACTGCACCCAGCCGACTTTGTTGTATTTTCTAAATCAATACCACTCTAAGTAGCCAGTGAAGGAACTATTTGTTACTTGGCCCTGTGTATGAAAAGCTGTTTCATATACTCCATTCTCTGGCCATATTAGGAAAGACAAATACTGATGAAACATTTATTCCTTTGCTACTATCCCCATTGCAAAGTTCTTTCCATCATCCAGACACATTGCCTTTATGTTTACCTACTGTTTACATATAAATTAATTCACTTGAAAATAAATTGCCAAAATAATTTAATTAATGACATATAATAAATATTCTTGAGTGGTTTCTCATACTTTAAGATTTCTGCTCTTAGTATCAAAATAATCATAAATGAGAAATCAAATGCTATGTAATTGACTTAAGTCCATTTTAAATTTTGTTCCCACAGACACAGAATAGGTTTCCATCTTCTAATAATTAGTCTAACAGTTATTAAATGCACCTTATCTTTCCATTGTAATCAAAGAAATAAAATGAAAACAATATATCACTATTTGTCTATCAAATTGGTAAAGATTAAAACAATAATAACAACCCAGTGTTGGCTGGGGTTAAGACAAATGTATTTTCTTGAATGGCTGCATGAGTGTTTAATGTATTTTATTTTTTAAAAAAGTAAATAACCAAAGCAAGAAACACTGGGGGACCTGGATCAATAACATGTAGTACATCAAAATAATAATATGTCACACAGCAATGAAAATATGTGGAAAAACATTCATGGTAAGTTGAGAATATTTATTCACACAAGAAGTATTTATTAAATATTTACTATGTGTCAGACACTGTGCTAGCTGGGTAATGGGTTGGTAGTAATAAGACAGACAGACATTGTCCTTGTCTTCACAGAGATGACCAAGTCTGCTGTTGATTGACCTCTCTAGGTATTTTGTATGTATATTTATATATACCTGGTAGCAAACAAGGAGACATTAATAACTTTTTTTTTTGGAAACAGGGTCTCACTCTGTTGCCCAGGCTGGAGTGCAGTGGCACAATCATGATTCACTGCAGCCTCAAATTCCTGGGCTTACCAATCCTCCCACCTGTAGCTGGGACTACAGGTATTCACCACCACACATAGCTAATTTTTAAATCAATTTTTTAAGAGACAGAGTCTCACTGTGCTACCTATGCTGGTCTTGAACTCCTGGCTTCAAACGATCCCTGCCTCAGCCTCCAGAAAAAAATATTTTCTATTGAGGTAGAATTAACAAATAATTAAAATGTACAGATCTTAGATGTTCTGTTGAATGAGTTCTGAAAATTTTATATGCACATATAACTATCCCCCCATCAAAGATATGGAACATTTCCACAGAAAGTTCCCCTATGCTCCCTTCCATGAGTCCTCACCTTCTTTCCAAGTTGCTCTGTGTATTTTCTTGGTGAGGTGTATGATTTCCACAGCATAAATAGACCACAACTTATCCATTTTCCTATTGATAGACATGTGAGCTGTTTCCAGTTTTGAACTATCATGAATAAAGCTGCTACGCTGTGTAGTAAATGTATGTATAAGATATGAACATGTTTCTATTTCTTTTGAGTAAATACTGAAAGTTGGAATTACTGGATCACAGTATAGATATAAGCTTAACTTAAATGAAAACGCCAATTTTCCAAAGCAGTTGTACTACTTTATATTCCCACCAGCAATGCATGACAGTTCCTTTCGTTCCCCTTCCTTATCCACACTTGGTGGTGTTATTTTTATTTTAGCCATTCTATTAAGTATGAAATCATATTCAATTATGATTATAATCTGCCTTTCCATGATGGCTTAAAGATGCTGAGTACTTTTCCATGTTTATTCATTTATCTTCTTTTATAAAGTATATGTTCAAGTCTTGCTCATTTTAAAAGCTGGGTCATTGGTCTTTATATTGTTCATTTGCAGAAAATTTAAAAATATACATTCTGAAAACAAGTCCTGTGTCAGATATTTGTGTTGTGAATATATTTTTGTAGCTGGTGGCTACTCTACTCATTTTCTTAATGATGTTTTTTGATGAACAGAAGTTTTTCAACATAATGAGGTCCATTTTTTTTTTTTCCTTTTATGGTTAGTGCTTTTTGTGACTTATCCAAGAGATCTTTGCCTATCCTGGGTTGTGAAGATATTCTTCTATGTTTCAGTGAAGGATTCTGACATGAGAAAACGGCAGAGTGGAAGTGTTTGAAGCTAATCAGAATGCCCTGCAGAGGAAAAGAAGCAACAGAGTCAAGGACAGTAAGTTAGGAGGCAGTTACCCAATTTCAAAATGAAGTGATGCGGTTTTAGTCTTGCTTGACAAGCAGTGTAACTGAAGAGGAAGAGATGAATAAAGGTGAGATTTAGAAGAAAAAAACATGAAACTTGATTAACTGAATATCATATATAGAAGAAGATATGTTAAAATGATCTGAAGAGCCCAAGCCTAAATGATTCAGAGGGTGCCAATACTAACAAAGACAGGAAAGTCCGAAAGTAGACTCCACTGTGGATATTACTATAGAAAAAATAGGGAGTTTAGTTTTATATATCTTACGTTTGGTACGGTAAGAGAATATTCAAATGAAGATTTCTTGTTGACAATCAGGAATAATGAAACTTGAAAAGGGCAAAGAGGAGACACTAAGGCTAGGTTTATAAGTCATTAGCAGACAGCAATGCTTCTCAAAGTATCATCCAAGTGTCAGCAACATCAATATCACCTGGGAGCACGCTGGACCACTGTCAGGCCCCATCTGAATCAGAAACTCGGAAGGTGAGGTCCCGCAGTCTGTTTTAATAAAGCCTCCAGATGATTCTAATGCACACTAAAGTGTGAGAACCAACAGCACACAAGCTACAGGTGAGGCATAAGCACAGAAGGCAAGTGAAAAAAGTTAACAGAATTCCACAATTACTAATCCCTAGGGAAGAGTCATGGCAGACAGAGAAAACTCAGTAGAGACGAGATTAGAAATGAAAGGCTAATAAGCCTGTCACCCAAAAGCCAAGCAGAAGAGGGTGTCATGAAGTTTCTAAGTTTGGTTTATTCTGAGAGAGAAAGAGAAAGAGAAAAGCACATAGAATGAAAGTGCTCTTTCTCCATTCAAGACCCTCACGCCCAAAATGAGGGTCATATTGTTTTGAGGAAGAACATTAATCATGATCTACTTTCCAGACTAGCTTTCCTTCGAATAAGAGAAATCTGCAGAGTAATAACAAAACATATACTGCTATACAGCCATATGTTTTTGAAAGGGAAAGGAGAAACTGACAGGCATTTTACATATGCAATTTCATTTACTACTTAATGATTTGAGATTGGTATCATTTGTCTACAGTGGTAAATGCAGGATTCAAGCCCATCTAACTTCAAAGTTCCTGATCTTCCTATTGTAGCAAGTTGCCTGTTTATTTTCAAAAACTCAATTTGTGAATTGAGAGCTATACTTTTCAAATGATATTTTTTCCTTCATTTGTACATAGAAGACTGCTGAGCTTTTTATGGAGGCCCAAGTGACAACGAGTAATATGCCACTTTCAAGGAGGAAGGAGAGAAATGAGCAGTAGTGTGAAAGGCAAGCAGGGTCAAAATATGTTGTTGTTCTAAGATTGGAGAAATAACATCATGTTTATATGCTACTGGGGAACATCCACTGAGGGAGGAAGAACTGATGATGCAGGAGAGAGAGATGAACTACTTCAGGAGATGAATGGAGATATATAATCATGTGTACATTTGTATCATGTGTATTTGGCTAATAGCATAACTGGGGGTTAAGCAAATCACTGCACACATTTTTGTGCAGTGAATGGCTTGTATGTTTTTAAATGACTTAAAAGAAAAATATTTTGTGACAGTGAAATTACATAAAACTCAAATTTCAGTGTCCATAAATAAAATTCTATTCGAACAACGACATGCCCATCTGTTTACACTATTGTCTATGCCTGCTTTTGCATTACAATGACAAAGTTGAGTAGCTACAACAGAGACTGTGTGGTCCTAGACAAAAATATCCTGATCCATTATAGACAGTATGTGCTAACCCTGGCATACACAGCCTATCCACCTGTGCTCTAAACGGTAGATGTATCTAACCAGAATAGATTGACTTCAAATCATCCAAATAGTTTATTAATGAAGACTAAAAGTCAGTGTTGAACAAGGGGATAAATTCAATGGATTTCATCCAGCCAGCTATTTGATCAATCAACAATATTTACTGAGTCCAGTGCCAAGCATTGGAAATACAAAATGAACAAAACATGCATGGTCCTTATTCTCATGGAATTTAAATTCTTACAAGACAAAAAACAAGCAAAACAAAAACAAGAGACAAGTAACCAAGATGATACAGCTTGTGATAAGTGCTCCGAAGGAAAGAAACATGATGCTATGATAGAGAACAAAAGGGAGTCTGGGGGCGTTATTCTAGACAAGGCAGTCACACAAGGTGTTTCTGTGGAAGCACAGAGTCAACCATGGTGGGGGGAAGTGGTATGGGTAAAGCAGACCATTAAATACTCTGAGATTTCTGTAGACATAGAAACAGGAGGATGGAGAAATTTATATATTGTGAAGAGCATATGCAGAGACTACTTTCCCTGATGAATTTTCCAATGGTATTTTTACTACAAAGTACACACGGTGTAATTATATAATGGATCCAAATGGTTCAGGAACAAAATACAAATTAAAAAAAAAAAACCACAACACTATATAATTACTTAATTACCCGAAGGATGAGAATGGTTCCAGAGAGCCATTTCTGCTTATCAGGTATATACAGTAACACTTCTGTCTTTTTTAAAATGGGGGAAAAGCATTCCACACAATGTAAGTTTTCAGGATGCTGGCAAATGTGCACATGACAAAGAAAGTATAAATGGTAGGCACTGCTTAAAATAACATTAAGCTTTTCCTACTTTTTAATTCTAAGAACACATTACAACAATTGAATATTGAAATGATCATAAAAGAATAAATACTAGAAAGAGTAGAATATTCTTTGGTTGTAATTCATACATAGCTAATGCAGCATAACATAGCAGTTGAAGCTTGACAAACGATACGCTATGAACTTTGGGAAAGAGCTAGCGTCACTTGGTTCTTAATTTCTTTGTTGGTATATACCAGCATAACTACTTAAAATACAATCTGTCCATTTTGTGGGATGGTTATGCAGTTTTTTCCATGTTTTAAAATAAATCTTTCATTAACCTGTTTCTAGAGTACAACCAACTTTCTACTTAAAATTTAAGCAGTTTGAAGCAGCACAAAAACTGTTTAGTAGTCTTTTAAATATTTATAAAATAATTATGCAATTCTGGTTTATTTCTCCTGATGAAAAATGATAAAAACACATGATTTTCAACCACTTGAAAAGCCAGACACACAGGTCTATTGAAACATAGGTACAATTCAATGTAATGATTCATAGTGTCTCTAATAGAAAGATTCAGCAGTTCTCAATCGAGACCTTTATTCCTTCTCTGAATAAATGATGCCTGAAATTTTTATTCTTGTTCTAATGGAATTTCAATGGCCTTCACTGCAAATCTACTGGAAATTTTTGCATATTAAGTGGAAAAAATTAAATGATGTTAACCACATTTTAATGTGATTAAGGCTGACAGGGTCATTATTTCTGCTAATCACTCAGTTTAAAAGGCTCAAACAAAACTTTATAACAGACAAGGTTTTTAATTTTATGTATATCTTGTTGAAATAGAAAAAAAAAGGCAGAAGAAAAAGAAGGGAAAAACTACACTACAGTCCTTGAGAAAAATCAATGAGTAGTTCCTACAATTTGCAGATGGGTTTCATTATACTTAATCTGGTGATGTAAAAACAGAAATGCAAAACAATCTTATACTGCACATGATCCTCTGGTTTCTTTCCTTTTAAATATGAAGATGGCAAGAAAATGTACTTTGTAGAATTTTGAGTTCTGTGTTTCCTATTTGCTGCTAAATGAAAACAAATATAGTTTTTTCTTTAGATCTTATAGCAAACTAAAAACAGAATTAATGTATAACACCACCTCAAACAATTCTTCAATGTTCTGTTTTCTAGATTAATCTATGCCATACAACTACGAATATTTCAAATATGTCAGGGTAAACTGAAAATCTTCACTGACAGAAAATCTCCAAAAAGAGTGACCCTAACTGCTATCAGAAGAATAATAAGGATTCTAATGAACAGCAGTACTTATAGATAATCTGTTTGCTGATAAGTTTACTTTTCTCACTGGTTATTCTATACTAGAAGCTTAATATTAAATTAATTCTTTAAGATTGCAGGTGTATTTGATATAATTTTGGTGCTCCAATTGCAAAGGACTGTTTTTAAAAGTACATTATAATATTCTTGAAGCAAAAATGAATATGAACCTAGCCAAAAAGACTTAACCAGTATCTTCTCTAACTTTCTGAGCATTTCAATATTTTCCATAAACGGCAACAATTAAGCTAGGTACCCACACACACAACTATACAAGAATAAATCAAATATCTCAGTATCTCTTTTTGTTGGCTGTCAACTGCTTAACCAATACTTGTTGTTGAAAATTATCTTTATCTTTCAGCTATTAAAATAGTAATTTCTAAAAATCATTTGAGGACATATCAAAGTAATATCACTATTCCTAATCTAGTAGTTATAGTGTTTTACAGAAACAAAATTAATTTGCTTTTTAAAAATATCACAAATTGTTTTTAAAAAGAAATACACACCTGAAGTTCAGACAATCTAATTCATACTGATTTATCCCAATCTAGTAAACTTAAACCAAATTCATTAACTAAAAACAAAACATCTCATATATAAACAAGCAAATATATTTTGTATTGTCGTTTTCTAAAGCAGTATGAAACTATGATCATTGCAAATAATAGTCAAACCAACAATTATAAAACTTAAGCTACAGGTGCAGTACCTTTATCCAAAACCCGATCATTCTTTTCATGGTAAATTACTCAATTGCATGCAAATAGATAAATGAGTTTACCTCACTGATCACAATCTAAGCAGCTAACAAAAGCAGAGCACCTGGCCACAAACAAGTCCTTTGAAATGCAATTTAGTATTAAAGTTTGAGAACTTGCTGTTCTGCTTTCATATTAAAAATCATAACCAAACTGTTTGCAGCACTAAGTTCAGCCGTTTGTGAAGAGAAAGTGATTAGAGTCTAGTAGATTACATAAATATCAAGAAAAGAATTCAATAATAATGCTGCATTGTGGCCATAATCTTTGGTGTCCATAGATAGAATTATTGTTGAACTATTCTTATTTTAGTGTGCTGCTATGCACTGGTGCATCAACTAATCACCCTCCAGAATTTCTGTGCTCATCTAAAAAGAGTCCCTGCTGAATGTTCTAATGCATCTTATTGTGAATCTTTAGCAAATAAAACTTCATGTATCAGCTCATGATGTGCTTTGCTGCTGGAAAGTCACAGACTCTGTGGGAGGCTCTTTATCTTCCCAGCAGTCAGTTCTCTGAGAACATCAGTGCAGCTACTGTAGTTACCTGTAGATTACTTGTATTTTCTCACATCTGTGTCCAGCAATCTAAACCATGATGATAAAGGGTCATTAGGTTTTGAGTGAGGAAGGGGATGGACTAGACAATTTGCTCTGATAAGCTCCTTGTTGGGAGCTCCAGTTTAGAATGTGAAATGTCGGTTATGTATAGTTTTACACTAAAAGGAAAAAAAGGATTTCACTTTTCTGCATTAACAATTAAAAATGATGTGGTTTAATGCCTCACTCTTGTCTACTGACTCACATTTTTTTGGGTACTTTATAATTAAAAGTATTTAAGAGAAATAATTTTCTGTTTGTAAAATGGACGTCCACGCTCTATTAGCCACAAAGAATTCAGGTACAATTACTAAGATAACTGCTGTTTGGAGCACAGCAAAGCAATTTCCCGCAGTGGGACTTACAGTTCAATTTACCAGTTGGGCAAATATTTTGTGCTCTGTAGTGGCCTAGAGAGTTAAAAGCTATAGGTAACATTCGAGTAGTGTTATACTTGGAGAAAAGTTTCTTCAATCTAAATGGATGGTTTAGATTTCAAAGCAAAGACAGTATCCTAAAAACATTTCCCCAAATTAATAGTATAAATTTTAAAACCAACATAAAATACAGTTGTCACAGAAACCCTAACTGACCTCTCGTTCCCCTAAAACAGGGGCTGAGAATTTGGAACTTAATTATTTTCATATTTGTATTGGATCCTAAATCATTCTGATACTTAATCACATTTTGGAAGTCATCAGCTGATAGAATATACTATATTCTTGATTAGATTATAGAATGAGAATATGAATTGCTTAATTGCAAATGGTTTAGGATAATTGTGTCAGATTATAAAAATATAAAAATAATTTGGACGGGGCATCCTTCAGATATTATATACCATATAGATAGGATAAAAAAGGGAGGTGTTTTAAAGAAAGATAGAGGGGCTTAAAATATGCTCTCTAAATTTACATTCATAATTTACCTCTTTATTTAGGTATGCTTATTGTAGTACAATATTATCTCTTTTCAAAATTTCTACCTATCATCCTTTGAAAGGAAATTTTAAGAGAAAATAGTGACTGCAACAAATAAAATACTGCCTTGCCTCAAAGAACTATGTTAAAATAACAAAAGTATGTGAATACAAACGTACAATATTTTAAAATGAAACATCAGTGATTTGGTTTTTTTGGAAATAGTTTTAAAATGGTATTCATTTAGACTGTTTGAAGGCTTTCCAATGTTGCCAGGGAAGAAAAATAAAAATACTTATTTTCAAAATTGTTTGCTAGCACTAAACACAAGCAAGCAATATTTTCCAACAGATTAAAGATAATGTAAGCATTTAAAAACTCCTGTTCTTCCTTTCAATTACATGAATTGTCTAAAAGCCTTTGATGAAAGTCTGTAAGATAGAAGATATGTCACAATTATCAATATAGAGACATTTCTTAAAATAAAAATTATCATAAAATATAACATTTTGGTAACTAACATTAACATCCAAAGGCAATACGAGAACTCAAATCCATAATAATTATTCATACACCAAACCACTGTAAACCTAAATCATTTCTGAAGACCTGAATGTGTCAAGAACTTTGACAATTATGACTGGAGCCAGGAAACTGGAGCAGTGCAGAATTTCTTATGAATTTCTCCAGTTACTTTTTATAAATGCTGTCTTAGATGACAGCTTAATGTGTACCACATGCAATATTTATTCTTCTTCAGTGTCAGACTGTCTAGCCATCCAAGGGAATACAAAGAATGTCACTTATTAGGATAAAAGCACAAGGAAGGTAATCAAGGACATATGTAACATCAGCCAATCATGCCCTATTTCAACATCCTATTCCATTCATAACAGTTCAACAATTATTTGCTTACTGATAACTTGCTTTCAGGCTGTTTGTGTTCACCATAATGGTGGTTTGCATTTATTTTGCTCTTTAGAATTGGACACTTGCTGTGCCATACGTGTTTGTCAAAACTTTATATCTTCTGTCAGAAATGGCTTAGAATATCAAATAATTTCTATTTGTCAGGAACTATTAATACAACAATCAGTAACCCTTGATGTTAATAGGGCAGTGAAATAACTATAAAATAGCAAATGCGTAACTATTAAATATTTCATAGCAAAAAAAGTTCATTAAGCGATACATAGTAAGAAAGTAGGTATTATTAGCTAAGCCACACTCACATATCTTCTTATGGCTAAGAATGTTTAATCAGCATTGTTTTTTCTTTTTTTTCTGTTTTCCAAAATTATGAAGCTGACAGAACTTCCCAGTCTACTCCACTGGTCTTTATGCTATATATGCAAAATGTCCAAGATATAGCAAGTTGTACTAAAACTTATACTTGGCCACCAATACATATTTTACTTAATAACAGATTCAAAAAAAAAAATAATGTCCCATCAAACACCATAATCATGAACTGTGTAATTGCTGAAACAATTATTTAATTGTGCTTAATCAGAAAATTTCAACCAGATATGGCTTTAACAGTGTATTCTAGTAACATTTAAAAGCTTTTACAAGTACTAATTTCAAGAGATCCACACAACTAAGATGTTTGTCTTTGAATACAGGAAAGGAAACAAATGGTTGATATTCTCCATATCCTCTTTCTTGGTCTCTTTCTTTTCTGTCTCTATTTCAACTTGGCCTGAAGCAGAGCAAGTTCTACGATGCAAGGAATATGCCATGCAAACTATTCTGTATAATTTTTCAAAATAAGACTCAGGAAAAAAAAACACTTTTAAATAATAAAAGCATTATCACCCATTTTTATCTTCCAGTCCTAAAATATGATGACAGTTAACAAAATTTTTATTTTAGGTTTGGGGGTACATGTGAAGGTTTGTTACATAAACACGTCACAGGGTTTTTTTGTACCTATCACCCAGGTATTAAGCTCAGTAACCAATAGTTATCCTTTCTGCTCCTCTCTCTCTTCCCACCCTCTTCCCTCAAGTAGACCCCAGTGTCTATTGTTTCCTTCTTTGTGTTCATAAGTTCTCATCATTTAGCTCCCACTTATAAGTGAGAACATCTGGTATTCAGTTTTCTATCCCTGTGTTAGTTTGCTAAGGATTTTTTTTTTTTTTTTTTTTTTTTTGAGACAAAGTCTTGTTCTGTCGCCCAGTCTGGAGTGCAGTGGCGCGGCTCACTTGGCTCACTGCAGTCTCTGCCTTTTGGGTTCCATCTCCGCTCACTGCAACCTCCACCTCCCGAGTTCAAATGATTCTCTCGTGTTTCAGACTCGCAAGTAGCTGGGATTACAGGCATGTGCCACCACGCTTGGATTTTTTTTTTTTTTTTTTTTTTGTATTTTTAGTAGAGACGAGTTTCAACATGTTGCCCAGGCTGGTCTTGAATTCCTGGTCTCAAGTGATGTGCCTGCCTCGGCCTCCCAAAATGCTGGTATTACAGATGTGAGACACCGTGCCCGGCCAATTTTTTTTTGAGATAGGGTGTCACTTTGTCACCCAGGCTGGAGTACACTGGCACAATCAAAGCTTACTGCAGCCTCGAATTCTTGGGCTCAAGCAATCCTTCCACCTCAGCCTCCCACATAGCTGGGACTACAGGTGCAGGCCATCACAAGAGGCTAATTTCTTTTTAATTTCTGTGGAGGCAGGGTCCCACTATATTGCGCAGGCTGGTCTTGAATTCCTGGGCTCAAATGATCTTCCCGCCTCAACCTCCTGAGTAGCTGGGACTATAGGCGCACGCCACTGTGCCTGGCTAATGTTTTTATTTTTTGTAGACGTAGGATGTACCTATACTGCTTAGGCTGGTCTCGAAATCCTGGCCTCAAATGATCCTCCTGCCTCGGTCTCCCAAAGCACTAAGATTACAGGAGTGAGCCACTGCACTTGGCCTAATTGCAACGTTTTATATAAGCAGGACTCAGTTAAGAGAGTTTATTATGTAATTACAACTGCCAGGAACTAGCCAATTAACTGTCAATCTATCTATGTTCATACACATACATATGCTTTTCTCTTAGAATTATGAGAATTAAATAAATTATATTTCAAGTCAAACGGATCTGACACAGAATAATTTCTGCCACAGGATAATTTCATTTAATATATGTAACATTTTATTTAATTCTCATAATTCTATAAGAAAATCATTACTCTCTCTGACAGGTGAGGAAACCAAGGGCTATAAGGCAACCAACCAAACAATCTTGAGTCATGCTTATACAAAATATTGCAATTATGTTTGCTCTCCGATAGGTATAAGTTTCTGTGTAATTTTCACTAGGATACAAACAACACAAAAAACTCTTTGTCTACTTTTGTTGCATGAAAAGCATGCTATAAATGCATAAAATGTTTTATACTTTCTCTCA
This sequence comes from Symphalangus syndactylus, assembly GCF_028878055.3. Classification (NCBI taxonomy): domain Eukaryota; kingdom Metazoa; phylum Chordata; class Mammalia; order Primates; family Hylobatidae; genus Symphalangus; species Symphalangus syndactylus. Next base: position 78,104,191 of record NC_072430.2, read on the forward strand.
TGAATTTGAGCTAAAAGAAATTTCCAAAATATTTAACTAGGTTTCTTACTTCACTTCTCTGAGCCTTAGGTTCTCATTAGTAAATGGATAGAAATTTGCCTTCCAAGGTTGTTATGGGGATTAAACAAAATGATAGAACATATGTAAACACCCCAAAGTCCAGCATATAATAGATGCTCAACAAATGGTAGTCATTAGTTTTGCCCGACCTGGATGTACATATACATATACATATACATACACAATGTTCATTATATTGCTATGCACTAATATAGTACTAAACCAGAACATTATACAAATCATCCATTTGTATTTCAGCTAATAAAGGAGACATGTACAAACACACACACTCTCACACACTTCCCTACTCCCAAAGTAGTTCTCAAAAACAAATCCAAGTTAGTGAAAATGCAAGGAAACAGAATAAATCAGTACATGGTTAAAAACAAACACAAATAAGAAAAGTGGTTGAAAAAAGTAGTTTTCTTGAGAAAAGTAGCAATAATATGTATTTTCAATAGAAAAATATATAAACTGTTTTATGTACTGTCCCTACAATGGCTATTAAATTGGAAAATAGTTTTTAGAGATAAGTCCATAAAATTAAAGATACAATTTTAGGTACAATTTTTTAAAAAATACCACTCTCAGTTGGCATTTTCTAATTAGGTTACAATGAATTTTTAGTCTCAAATTTTATAGTGCATGAACTGTCTAACAACAAAACCTTACCTAAATGAAATTCACAGTAATAGGAAATGCAACTAGTATATGACATATTTCTCAGGCCTTGTCTGCCTTTCCAGCATCACCAATGCCCCAATGCTGAGATACTATGGCTTAGCAGTTAGTGAGGAACATGAGCTCTGCAGATGAACTGCTTACAATTGAATGTTGGCACCACTGACTGGTTATGTAACTTTGGCCAAGTTCCTTAATCTCTCCATACTTGCTTTTCATTTCCTTAAAATGTAGGTAATAATGGCACCTACTTTACAAGCTTGTTGGGAATCTTAAATATAACTGGCATAAGGTCAACTATGAAGTGTTGACTGAATGACGACTACTACAAATACAACATTAGGCATACAAATTATCTGCCATTGCTCTACCTTATAGTGCTGTGGTTTGAATGTGCCCCCCAAGGTTCATGTGTTAGGAAGCTTAATCCCCCAATGCAATGGGACTGGGAAGTGGGACCTTTAAGAGGTGGCTAGGTCATGAGGGCTCACCCCTTATGAAGCGATTAACGCTGTAATCATGGGAGTAGGTTAGTTATTTCAGGAGTGGATCCCTGATAAAGAGTTTGACCCACTTTGCTCTCTGTCTCCCACTTGTTTCTGCCTTCTGCTCTTCTGCCATGGGACGACCCTCAGAAGATGCCAGTGACATACTCTCAGGCTTCCTGGGCTCCAAAACCATGAACCAAATAAATTTCTCTTCTTTATAAATTACCTAGTCGGTGGTATCTGTGCTCCAAAACCATGAACCAAATAAATTTCTCTTCTTTATAAATTACCTAGTCTGTGGTATCTGTTACAGCAGCAGAAAACAAACTAACACATGTGATATTCTCTCATTTCCCTATTTATTTAACATCAACTCCCTCACCCCATCACTGAAGAATTATTATTATTACTATTTTTGAGATGGAGTTTCACTCTTGTTGGCCAGGCTGGAGTACAATGGCATGATCTTGACTCACTGCAACCTCCGTCTCCCAGGCTCAAGCGATTCTCCTGCCTCAGCCTCCCCAGTAGCTGTGATTACAGGTGCCCACCACCAAGCCCAGCTAATTTTTTGTATTTTTTAAGTAGAGATGGGTTTTCACCATGTTGGTCAGGTTGGTCTCGAACTCCTGACCTCAGGTGATCCACCCTTCTCGACCTCCCAAAGTGCTGGGATTACAGGCTTAAGCCACTGTGCCCAGTCGAAGAATTATTTTTAACAAATTATGGTCTGCTATAACAGAAAAAGATAAATCCTGTTTATCATATCAATATATAAAAACCAATCTGTGGTTACAGGTATGTTTTTGGGGGGTTTATTCTGTACCACTATTTTAGACTTGGCAATTTCATATAATTTTTAATTTCGGTTTCAATAAGAGCCATTGTATTTTCTCCACCAAAATTTTTATACATGATATTGCTTAAAAATGCAAGCTAAGGTGGGTACTAAAATATATTGCTGTTGCCTCTTAACAATAAGTTATTAAATAGTTAATAAAATTACGAGACAAGGCAAAAACAGCAGCAGCAAATGCTTATTATCCTAAAAAAAACACCCACAAATGTTGTCTTGAGGATTGTTCTTTTTAACTAAAATCCTAATTTAGTTTATTAACTAAACAATTAGATGGAGATTAAACTTTCTGAGATAAAACAAAGCAAAATGCTAAAGTTGCTAACGTGATATTTTCAAAGATTTCTGGAGATTCACAAACGTATCTTGTACTGTCACTTAGCTGTCAGTCATCCTGTGTGGAACAGTCGCATTCAGGTCAAATGCATCTATTTCTACCACTTACCTGCTCCAAGAACTTGGGCATGTTTTATAATCTTTCCAACCACCTGCCCTATCTATAAAATGGGCATGATAATATCTGCTTGGTAAGTATAATATCATACATCTCAGCAATTTCCAAGCTCAGAATGCCCATCACATAGCAGGAACTCAACAATAAATAATGGTTTGCTATGTATGTCTTTTAGTTTGGTATAAGAAAAGCTAAATCGGCCGGGCGCGGTGGCTCATGCCTATAATCCCAGCACTTTGGGAGGCCGAGACGGGCGGATCACGAGGTCAGGAGATCAAGACCATCCTGGCTAACACGGTGAAACCCCGTCTCTACTAAAAATACAAAAAAAAAAAAATTAGCCGGCCTGGTGGCGGGCGCCTGTAGTCCCAGCTACTGGGAAGGCTGAGACAGGAGAATGGCGTGAACCCGGGAGGCGGAGCTTGCAGTGAGCCAAGATCGCGTCACTGCACTCAAGCCTGGGCGACAGGGCGAGACTCCGCCTCAAAAAAAAAAAAAAAAAAAAAAAAGCTAAATCAATTATATTAAATGGAGGAAGGAGGGAAGCAGGACATACAAAAGAAAAATGACAAAACTTAAAAGTCATGTTTGAAAACTGCTAGTGACCTTCATGTTGGACATCCATATATGTTCCTGGGGAAAATCTTTTAAAATTTCATTTAAAAAGGCTAAAAATGATTACCAATGAACAGATGCTATTTGATCTTTTCCTTTTAAATTTCAAAATGGATTAAATCCAACAACATTTTCCACAGCCCATAATACATTCTTTTAAAAGAATCTCTAAGGAAAATGCTGATTATCACCCAGGAATACTGATGACTACCCCTTGATTTCAATCACAAATATTTAAAGTACTGAGAAGGCACTGCTAAATCTTTGCTAATGGAAAGACAAAGCTTATTTCTCTCTCTGTTGGAGTAACCCATTCCTAAACTAATATGCAGAACTCTTATTCCAATGATGCAAATGCTTCATTTTGGCCAGGTATAGTGGTTCACACCTGTAATCTCAGCACTTTGAGAGGCCAAGGCAAGTGGATCGCTTGAGCCAAGGAGTTCTAGAGCAGCCTGGGCAACATGGGAAACCCTGACTCTTACAAAAAATACAAAAATTAGCCAGGTGTGGTGGCCTGCGCCTGTCCGGGAGGTCCAGACTGCAGTGAGCTGTGATTGCACCACTGCACTCCAGCCTGGGCAAGAGAGTGAGACCCTGTCTCTGAAAAAAAAAGAAAAGGAAAAAAATGCTTCATTTTAGTAAACATTCAATTCAAGACCAATGTAACAGTGTAATGAGGGCCATCTCGGAATTTGAGGATCAAATGAAATAAAAAAGCTGAAACACCATAAGGCTCTGGACAAATGTTGGCTGCTGTTATTTCTTAATAAAGTTCAATCTACTTCTTTGAAGTCATACATCGAGGGGCTTTTAAAAAGTGCTTCATAATTGGTAGCATGAATCAACAAGTCACTAGACGAGCATGGAAAAGGAAAGACGAAATTTGAAATAAATTGCAATTATTACTTTAAAGGCTGTTTAAAACATTTAGCAATCAAAAATATTTCTGGACTATAAGAAATCAACGAAAGCAAACTAGAAAATACATGATGGTTATTCTTAAAACCCAAATAAAATTTTAGAACACATTTAGAACATGTTTAAAATGTTTCAATGGAATGTACTTAAATAAAAACATATAAGTTCTTTTCAAGTGGTTGTCTTCACATTTTATTCCTTTTTGATAGCCCATTATGCTCTACATCAACTGCCTCCTGTTTCCTTCTCTAACTTCTATTCCTATAACTCGTATTCTGTTTTATTCCATCTAGCTACCTCAGAGCCTTTGTACTTGCAGTTCCCTCTCCCTGGACTGAGCTTTCCATGGATTCTCTCATGGCATGCATGTATCCTTATTTCATAAGGTCTTCCCCAGCCGCCCTAACTAAAACAGTTTCCTCTTACTCTGCTTTGTTTTTATTCACGGTCCTAATCATTCCCTGCATTATATTAAATGTCTGTTTGTTGGATGTCTATTACTCCATGAGACTGTAAGTCCTCCAGGAGAAAGGGCTTTTTCTGTTCACCACCTAAGATAACATGACACACAGAAGGGCTTAATAATTCTTAATAATTATTTGCTTAAAAAGGAAAAAGAAAACAGTACCCACCTCCTCAATGAGCTCACAGTCTTCAAAAGGAACATAAATTTGAAATTTGCATTTATAATGACAGTTTTTTATCAAGTTTTGCTTTTCTTGATGTAAAGCATTAAAAAGATAGATTGTACAGCAATGTGCAGTCCCAGCCTTATATAAATAGGAGTATATGCAAAGTTCATGAGTCGGTTATTTTAAAACACATTTTTAAAAAGCAGAATTTTAAAACTGGTGGTAAAAATGGTCACAGATACAAAAATATTTCTCAAATTGTTCTATTTCTACTACATTGTGAATTAAATAGGCTTTTGAGGGTGAGTCTCACATTCTAATATTTTTGATGGGAAATGCTTTCTAGGTCAATTTAGAATAAAGGAATGTAATAGTTTAAGTAATGTTACTGATCTCAAATACAGATATGCCAATTCACTTTGCTCTTATTCTAACCAAAGCAACGGCTGCCCACTATGACGAAAGATGGGAAGAAACATGGTGAGACGCAGAAAAGGCTTATTTTCAAGGGCCTGAGATATGGAAGAGGGAATGAGAGTAGGAAAAAAGATCAGGTCTTATCTGTAATCCAGTCCAGAAAAGTTGCTCTTAAATTGGGCTGCAACCTCAGGAACGCTCTGTACACAATTAGGAAAAGTTACCATGGCAAACCTAGATATTTGCACGGGCATCTTTTCTTTATGAATTCATTACACTTCATTAAAATCATAAAATTCTAGCCCTGGAAGGGAAACTTAGAGATGATCTTTAATTCTTTACTGACTTGCACTGCCTCACCCCCAACATATACATACATACATTCATACTCAGAGAGACTGAGATATAGGAAATCACAATGAAACTGTTTTAAAAGGTTTTTAAAAGAATAAACAATTTTCTTTCAAAAATCATGCTACTGTAACATGATTTTACATAAAGACTGTACATATTGTAACAATGTAAACAAAGAATGATTTACTCTAATGGAAGCCAAAGGTGACAATAAAATCTTCTAAGCTGCAAATGGTGAAGTTATAGGGCCCAACCTGAAAGAGGGGATGGGGTTGTAGAGAACATGGCAGTGATATCATGGGAGTCTCACTGTTATATTTATACATGTAATAAATTTTGTTCCTTAATCCAATAACAGAAATAAAAACCGAGGTAATGTATCCAAAAGATGCATTCACAAGGCCAAAACAAGTCTTTTTTCTATTATTGAATACTTTTTGAGCTATAACTAAATTTGGGAAACATTATTTATACAGAACACATTTTATATAAACAATCTCAATGAATTACCTTCTACATGAAAGGCTAAGTAATTTAAACGGCCAAGTTCAAAGAGCTACTTATAGTAGCAAATAAAGACCATAGCACTCGTATTTCAAATTCTAAAGTAGTATTCTTAACACACCAACTCCTTGACAGTATCTACTCCCTAGGTTACAAATAGACCATATTCTCCAGTTTTTTAGGATTCATTTTCCTTATAGAAACAATATTATTAATGGTACCTAACATTTTGGGCTAGCCTTCAAGTCTATTTAACTCATCAAATAGTTACACTACAGCATTAAATCCAAAGGTAGATGCTGTGTCTGGGGAACATGCTGCACAGGAAAGAACGGTAGAGACAAATAATGCTCCTCCTGTCCCACACAAGCAGGACATATTAGGCTGTAAAACACTGACATTGTTCACCTTTCCTTTTCTCCACCCTTCTCCCAGGAAAACCTGTTATTCAAATCCTACAAACTATCTTGAACCTCCATTCTAAATCCTTCCCGAGGTCCTGCCCTATATTTCCCACTCCCAACAGTCCTAAGATTTCTGAGCTTCAAAATTTTCCTCTACCTTCTTCACCAACTACTAAACTCCTGTATTAGTCCATTCTCACATTGCTATAAAGAAATACCTGAGACTGGGTAATTTATAAAGAAAAGAGGTCTAATTGGCTCACGGTTCTGCAGGCTGTGAGGCATGGCTGGGGAGGCCTCAGGAAACTTCCAATCACGGCAAAGGTAAAGAGGAAGCAGGCACAGCCAGAGAAGGAGGAAGAGAGCAAAGGGGTAGGTGCTATACACTTTTAAACAACCAGATCTCATGAGAACTCACTCATTATCACAAGAACAGCAAGAAGGAAATCCACCCCTGCAGTCCAATTGTCTCCTACCAGGCCCCTCCTCCAACACTGGGGATTATAATTCAACATGAGATTCGGGCAGGGACACAAATCCAAACCATATCAACTTCGGTTGTAAGAGTGTAGCTCATCCCAACTCAGTGTTTTGGTAACAAAATATGACTCAGAGATCTTTAATCTCTAGTGCAGATTTTTAAGAGGATTGTTTTTGAATTATTCAACAAAGTGAGTAGGGTAGGGAAGCAAAGAAATTCTTTGTGTAGATGAATCATTTGTAATTTGAAGAACACTGTATAGCTATAAACCAAACTTTATATTTCATTTCCTAGATCATAGATGTGTGTACATGTATAGGGAATATATATTTTAATTTCACATGACAGAATCCTAAGGAACACTTATTTTTTAAAAAGTACTTATAAACCTTTTAATCTGTGGAAGCTGGAACAAATTTTATAAAACTTTTCCTGTTTATGTGGAGTGAAATTCTTCAGCTAGTTTGAAAAAGATGAAAGTCCTGACATATTTGATAAATTACATCACTCACAAATCAGTAAGTCAGCAGATGGTGCTAATGAAGATTACAACGGGCACTCCCAAATGTATCACTTTCTTAAATTCAGTGAACCATCTGGCAAATAGAAATCATTGGCTATAAATAGTATTGCAAAAAATACAAACAGGCCAAGGGAAATTCCTAATATGCATAGGGTCAGTAGCATTATGTTCATATAAAAAAAGAGCTTTCGTATATAATTATCTCTTTCCTAAGAAACCAGAAGTGCACTACTGCATTGTTACCTCTTGATAAGAATATGAAATTGTTGAAAGAATATTCAAAACCCATTTAATGAAAACCAAATAGGAATTCACAAATATTATTACATGTAAAAATATATTCAAATGCAAAAGTACATTTGATCAAAAAAAAAAAAAAGATTCCTGAATGGGCAAAGGTTTTTCCCCATCCCCACTTCTTTCAGCCTTCCATCTCCTGTAATAAAAAGATCATTTTTCTTTATCATATTCTTTTTAATTCTAAAGATTCTGATCAGAGAAAGAAGTAATTCCACAAAATTCATTCACCAAAAATTATTTGAAATCCTAATTCATAGTATAAATAATACTGTTAACAATAAGCTTTATCATAATACAAAGTAATCTTTCCAAAGCAGAATGTCTGTGTTATATTTCTAGCTTAAATGATCTTGTCAGAAACTGATGACCTCCAATAGTTCTACAGAAAGTTTTTTATATTTATATGCATACATGTGTTTGTATATATATGCACACATACAGAAATAGGAAATTGTGTGTCAAAAATATACACACTTCCACCTACATATATACCTGCTGAGATATAGTAGCTGTAATTTTTATAGGCAGCTCAAGAAATCAAGAAAATATATTTATTCCATGATTCCCCCGAACCAAGCACATAATGTATGGTATTCCCAAACTATTTTTAGTTGTTGTGTACAAATTATGTGGAAAACTAATGAACACACAAAGATGGCAAAGGGGAAGGAACTGAATCATGGTAAAATAAGAATAATAAAACATTTTTCTATTTAAAATGCATTTAGTGAACTTGACACATTGCCCTCCATTATTAAACGACTTAAAAGACTTTCCAAGTATTTGTCTACCTATCTTGAATCAATTTCATCACTCAGATTAACTGACTCATATAATATTACCCAAAAGGTAATGTTAAATGACTACAAGCCCACCAGGGCATATGAAAATGTGTGTATAACACACACACACGCACACACACACACACACACAAACACACAGTCTGCATATCTAAAAGTTTAGTTATATTTTCCAGTTGAACATAAATATGTAGTATAATAAACAATAAAATATAATTATCCTTTATTAATAGTTTCAAGAAAGGTAGGATCACAAAAATGAAACATAATTGATGGCTGGTAGGTGTAAAAAATATCTAAAATTAGTTTGTTCTACTGATTTCATAATTGGATGGCATATTCTACTAACAGAGCAGCAAGGGTGCAAAGATTGAAATTTAAACCCCTAATTAAGCAGTAGTTTGACAGTTCTAATGTCCTGTACCTGCTTGACACCATGACTCAGTAAGCAATCTCAAATGAAAATTAATACCGCGTATAGTATAATCTTAGTTATAAGTAACAGCTGATCGTGTTTAGAAAATGAAAACCTCAAGTGTTCAAAAATGCTTGTGCTCACCAAAAACAACAAAAACTTCTATATAGTTTTATTCATTCAAGAAACAGCAATTTGTAATAATAAAAAATGGTTTGTGGATTCACTTACAACATCTTGATTACTGTCATTTGATCATAACACAACTGCAACCAACCCGGCTGCCATGTCAGCTTCTCTTCAGGGGCTAGGTCTTTAGTCATAAATCAATGAAATGACTAATTCAATGACTAATGCTTGCAGCCATTCCAGTTTTTGCATCTGACAAAAGGTCAATATAGCTACTCAATAACACAATAGACTTATCTTTCAAAATGCTTCCTTCTTTTCTGGGGTTGAAAAATAACACATTACCATTTACATTTAGGGTGAACTTCAGTAAGTAAAGTGTTCAATACTTCTGAAATGGTGACCTGCTAAAATAACAACAGTTTTAGTCTCCTCTTGTGGACAAAGTCACAAACCTCTCCTCTCCTCTTTCTTGATGGTTTAAAATAGCTTTCCAGAGCTAAAAGACCCATGAAAGTATTTATTACTGTTTCCCGCATCAGTCTTATTTGCTATAGTAACATTACATATTAATCTTAAAAAATAAAAGCTTTTTATTTTGCTAAAGAAGCAACTAATAATGCAAATGGAGCTTAGATGTAAACATTACCAAAAAACAAGATGCTAACACAATTAAAAGGATTTAGTAGTTAAAATGGATTTTAACTATTTACATCTGCTTTCAGTGGTATAAATGATGAAAACCTAGTGTTCATATCCTTCATAATAAAAATTTATTCTGCACTTTAATACAAAGGCTATGTTGCATAAACAGAGGATTTAAAGCTGTAGCAGAGTGGCTGAATGAAAGGAAAATGGCAATCTTTCTGGCTCCAGTAGATGCCATTCCCTATCACACAATATTTCCCACTCATAAATACATGACAAATACTTCCTCAATCATTTTTTACGAGCAGGGATGCACAGGGGGTAGTCAATGGCTAGCTTGAGGGAAAATAGGAACAGCAGGCGGCAGAAACTGTACAGAAAATGGCTATGTGGTAAATTCTCTTCTGGAACATCACTCAGTTACCCAGTCTTTGATCTTTCAGCTACAATTATACTAACTTCCACAAGATCTGGATCCCTCCCAACCCTCCCCCCAAGACATACACACACCAACCCCAAACCAGATCATTAGTTATACATAAAACCTATTAAGATTTGGTTTTATAAAATAGGATCATTCATACCTCTACATTATTATAAATTAAAATCTGCTATTTAGACAAGAGTTTACTTTCAATTGCCTATAACCATATCATCATCACAACTGGTCTCACAAAAAACATGGGGTGTCTGGCGACAGCTAAATCACAGACTGGCGTCTCCTAAGCAGTCTGTCTACCATTAGGGTCTGGGAAATGGTATTTACTATACAATTAGAGCCAGGGAGTTCTACCTGTAATCATCCAAATACAGGTGTGAGAAGCCCCTTTGGGCAAGGAAACTGACTCATCCCTTTTCATGTAAACTTTGATGTCTGTATTGTTTCACAGAGCCTCAAGAAACCTTACCATTCATACCACAATGAGAAGATTTATTAACTGAGGTCAAGTAATAAATTTTAAAATTCATTCCTAAAGGTAACAATTTTTAACACATTAATCATCAAATTCATAAGAATTTGAAAGGAGACAGAACTGATTATTTTAAAGTTAATTACCTGATGGAGGATACTGACCAGCCTGAATGAAATCTTTATGTTAAATTTATGCTTTTTAGAACATTACCAATAAAGAGGCTAAATTCAGCTTCCTATCAGGAACACAAAATGTCTTATAGTAATATCAACAGGGCATTTTTAGTTGCAGTAATTTCACAGAATTTATTCTAATGATTTATTGGAGTTAACCATCTGACATTAATTATTGTTTTGGCTTCCAGTCTATGAATGTTTATTTTTCAGTTTAAAGCCTTCTCACTCTTTGATATCATATGGAAATGAGAATTTTTAATGGAAAATTGAAACCATGTGCATCTAAGTACTTAATGAAGTACAGGGAGAAACAGACAATATATTTTAGGAGAATTCAGATATTTTGCTTTGGATAGTTTTGATTTGTTTGTATGACTCAATAGTATAAAATACTTAAGAGTCCAGTGAGGCAAGTCAAAGTGAGTGGTATGCCAAATGTGGACATGCCCACAGGTACATGAACATATAATTTTCTGAAGTTATCAGTGATAGTAACAAATCTTGTACATTTTGGTTACATGCCAAAAATGACAATCAGTACATGAATGCATAGTTTTTACTTCGATGTACTTTTAAAGCATTTGAAACAGGTACTGGTCTTTCCCCACACACAGCCTTTTTTTTTTGTTTTTAAGCATTCAATTCAGATTTTAAAATTCATGCCCAGCTACAACCCCAAGTGGGTATTTTAAAGTCACTTGTAATATCAACACAGCTAGAAATTCCTAGTGTAAGAAGTTTTATTGTTGTGACTACATTTATTCTCATTTTGCAATGGAAATAATAATGTCTAATAAACTTACATTTGGTAAGTAAATATATATAATTCGATATTGCTTATTTAATTCAGTTTTTCTTAAGTTCTCTAACTATAAGTCAATTAGAAGACTCATCTGTGAAGGTAAATACCAAGCACAGCTTTCTCATTCATTTTAAACTTTTTAATAATAAGGAGAAAAATATTAAAATTAAACATTGCCGTTAAGTACATGTATGTGGGTGTGTGTTTGTGTGTGTACAGAGATGATGCATCTGGGTACATCTGGTGAGGAAAAACTTACCATTTGTTTTTCTTTCTAATGTAGTCTTTTTCAGAAAGATTAACCAAGTAGACCATTGGTTTTGAAGTCAAAAATAAGTGTTTATTCAACACTTCAATCTAAAGTGGGAGATGGAGAAAGAATCCCTTTTAAAAGTTTGGTAAATATGGAGTAAATCACTGAAGAATGTGAAAGTAAACATTCCTTAAAACAAGTAGGCATTTTCATTTTTATAATTCTTGTTTCCAAAAGATTAGTGGTTAGGAAATATCATGAATGGGGGAAAAGAAAAAAATAACAAGCCCAGGAATAAGCAATCACTGACAGAAATAAAAATTTAGATATAATGGTAAGTGTAAAATAATGACAGCTCTAATTTGTTCCCTAGCAAATCAAAGCAAAGGCAGTAATAGATGGCATGATATTTATAACTTACCTCTTTGTCATTCCAATCATGATAGAAGCGAACAGGTTTCTTTTGATCTATAACCCAGGATTTTACTTTGCACATTATATCCTACACATGATTGAGAAAAAGGTAAATATATATGAATAACTAAACATTTAGATACTAAATATTAAAATAAAAAGTTTTCAAATTTTCAAAATAAAAATAGATTGTTTTAATGAAAGGGGGCTAGGTCACACAAATAATTATTTTCAATATCTCATTTAAAAACCAAACACTAATAAAACATTGTGGCATTAAATTTTTAATGTATAAAATGGACAATATTAGCAAAAATTAGTAACAGCCTGAAAAATGTCAAGACAATTCAATTACATCAAAGACTAAATACAAGAGTTACTACCATTTCAATATTACCTAGTGATGCCATATAGAAGACAAACATGCTATTAGAAAATGGAGTGAGGGGATATACTGAAGAAAGACTAAATTATATTTTTCCCCTAAGAAGAAAAACAAACAAGACAAAATTGAGCCTATTATTGATGATCCAGCCTCCAAAATATTAAATCAACTGACCAAATCTCTTTTTATTTTAAATTAATTTTTTGCCAACACCTTCTCCCTGCCCACTTCTCCCGCAGCCGCACCCCCAATACCCCCAACTCCCCCACCCCCCCAACCTGCCAAAGCCTCCATTACACAATGGCAAGAGCCCTGCACTGGTGACCTCCAACCAGCTGCATTCACTTTCAGAACATCTCTCTCTGCTGGAAATCTAAAGGCCTTTTAGTTAGCAAGCTAGTGTGCATTCAGAAGGAGTAACTGCAGGAAGAGCCCAATGTGCTTTGTTTCTCTGGCCTTTCTTCACAGAAAGATTAATCATCTGTGAAATGGAAACGGCAAACAGCAAGTGACACAAACTGAACCCTTCAAGCCTTTCCTCATCAGTTTTGTGGTTCTGAATCTAAAAGCTGCGTGTGGCAAGGTTCTCCTTACAGGCAGGTGTTAATAAAAGGCTCTGGGGTCTGAAAGGTCAAATTTAGCTCTTCCAGAAGAAGTGCATTTGAGAGTCATCTGGGTTTCTGTTGTTGTTATTAAAGATAATTTATGGATATGTTTTAAATATGCATTTCTCAAAATTTATTGTAACACAATTATTAGTAATCAATTTCCTGGATTTTTTTCAATGTATTTTACTTTACCATAATCAGTTATTCTTCTTTAAATATCCATTTGTATAAATTATCTCAATATTTAGTATACCTTCCTTCCAAATCTTGCTGTTACCAACAGGAAAAATAAGGAAAAAGCCTTATATCCTTAGATCCTGATTTGAGACCCTCCAGGCAAAGGACTTCCCACAGATTTTAACAAGGAAGGGGCAAGCTGAAAACTTTTAATGAAATCTAACATGTTCTGCTTAAGAATAATCACTTTTACTCTTCTATAACTGAATTTCACTCATAAATGTTTAAAAGTGGCTAATGTAACACCATTTCCTACAAGGAGAAGATCAAAGTGCTATATTACAAATGCATTATGATTAAAAAAGCCCTGTGCAGCCTTGCTATTAACTGTTCTTTAAACCCTAAAAGGCTTCCCATAGATCTCACTTGGCACTGCATATACAACCTTTGACAAGTAATGTAGACCATTTTTATTCATTGCCTAAAATTGTAGGCAATTATGTGCGTCACACTGGCCACCTGCAAATTCTGAATGCCTGCTCTAGTTGTCAGTGCAAAAAACTAATGTCGGAGGGGATTAATCTAGGGGGAGAGAGTCCTCTTTAATGGCTCCAGCAGGTGAAATGGCCCAGCTGGTTACTATGATGAGTGGCCAGAACAGCTTATGTAGAGACACGCAACAAGATTATACAAAAGAAAGAAAAAACAGTGGTACCATCTTATATTTGGTTCCATTAGTTTTTTCAATTAAAGAAAGAAAACAGACAAAAGAAAGCCAAACAAAAAATAGGGGAAGAAATTAAATTTTAATCATATAAAAAGTATAAAATACTTCTGTAACTATAAACATTTTTACAAAACCTCAGAGCCTCAATAAGTGCTGATCACCAGTGAAGGAATTTCAGTATTTCTCTTTCATTTTAAATTAACTGGACCATTACTTCAGATATAGAAATCTTATCACGAAAGCATTTTGGCATTTGTTTTTTCTCACATTACAAATTAGATTACAAATTAGGAGCACTCAAAAAATTTTTTGCAGTCAAGTTTTAATTAAATAGAATTCACTTATAATCAAAGTTCTTGAACAGCATAGTATTCCTTAAAGCCACATTCAAATATTTTTAGAGAAATTTATATATTATAACCTAGTTTTTGAACAGTTGAAATAAAAACATTTTGTACTCAGTACTCTCTTAATTATTCCCACAAAAGATTTAACAGCCAAGAAAAGACAACTTAGATTTACTAAAAGATGTCAGTTTTGTTTAAGACAAATCAAAAATAGATTTCTTTTCAGATAAGATTATCTTATATAAATGATCAGTATATGGTATAGTTTCAATGTGCTCTTTTTCTTACATAAAGTAAAAATTAATTCTAATTTTAGCAAAAAATTAAAAGATGTTATATTCTTTATCGGAAAAACTTCTAAAGAGATGAAAGAAAACATTTGGACTTGTTTGGATATAATGCTTATTGGTTGACTGAATTTATTTCCTTATGTTCATATATATAAATACATATATAAATAACGATGATTAGAACAATAAAAAGTTCCAGTTAACTGAACTTGGTTAACTGGAAAAAAAATTGAATACCCAATGCATTCAGAAGTTGCCTTAGGTTCCATATTTCTTTACTATCATTATATAGAAATACAGATGTAGGGGTACTAAATTGGGATGTTTTCATAACTTTAACAAATCCCTCATGTTCAAAATAAATTCTGTACATTATAGAGATACATAAAAATTCCTGGTCATTTGAACTTTTTGGTTAGACTGCAGTTACATGAGTGGACTAATTCAAGAGGTAACAGTATAATGCTTAAGCATGGGAATAAATCCTAGCCACTTACCAGGTCTGTGACCTACTTCATTAATAAAATGCAGAGGATGAGATCTACCTCCTAGGAAGTGTTGTGAAGATTGAAAGAGATAATGCATATAGTGTTTAGCACAGTTCTTGGCACAGAATGAATTCTCAATAAATGTGAGTAGTTGCCATTGTTGTTATGATTGCTGAAAGATTAAATCCCAGTGATCTACAAAATGGCAATATGTTCTCTTGGGTGCTCCTTTAAAGCATATGTACACTTTTCCATCTGTATAATTGTTCACTAGTCCTTTTCTTCAAATTTCTGAGTTACTAAAAATACTAGCTTTTTTCATGAAATCTCAAGTCAGGCTTCTAATCTTACCATTCTGCAAGAACTAGCTCTTGCTAAATGACTATCTTTTAACTGCAAAGAAACTTAACCCAAACTCACCTTGAATACCTCACTCTTCTGCTTTGACTCTTCTTACTCAGAGCTTCACATTTAAAATTAGAAATGCTCTATTTTCTTGATATATTTTATTATTGTTATTGTTAACAGCAACTGTAGTGTATTTAGACTCAGAGCTTCATGCGTGACTTGCCTAAATTTCCACAGCTAGTAAGTGGCAGAGATGAGATTCAAATTCAGGTCTAAGTGACTTGGAAGTTCATGTTCTCTTCCATACCCTGGCATATTTGTCTTCCTTACTGCTTTTATAACTGTTCCCTGTTTAGCCTAGACATCCCCCAAGGTTGTTATTCAAAATCCTCATTCTCATTCAGGCTATCAGAGAAATTCAGTATTCTTATTTTTATTATTTGGGTACAATAGCTGATCATTAATCCATGTATCACAAAAATACTAATTTTTCTTTGCAGACAATTACATAATAATCTGGTCATTTATTATATATTCCTAAAATACTAGACTTCTCTATCTTGGTATCTTCAGTTCCCACAGCAGGAATTATTAACCTATGATCCATAAATAGATTTCAGGGGTTCCTTACCACCCTGAAACTGTACATAAAGTTCCGTTTATGTGCCTTTGAGGGAAGACGGCACATAACTTTCAAATGCTTTTCAAAGGGATCCATAATCCAAAAATCCAAGAACCATGGCTGTTAGTGACTCTGAAGGCAATACTCAAATGCCCTACCAATAGCTAATTAAGTAAATGTTCTAGGTCCAGGGACTCCCAGACCAGAGGTTGAGACACTGACCCAAAACATGCTTTAGCCAGACCTTGCACTGAAAATTTCTCTATCCTGTCCAATACTGTACTGATAAAAATTCTTTTATAATGTTTATCTAACATATTCCAGTTAAAATCATAATAGAGATGTTGGAGAATATTATATATTAAATATATCATTATTCTAAAAGAACTACTTGCTTGAGGGTAAAAAAAACGTTTAGGGAGAAAAATATGGGACTTGTCCTACTAGATATTAAAATAAACCATAGAACTATAGTAATTAGAATAGTATGACACTGGCACAAGAAGACAGATACAGATTAGAAACAATCTAAAAAGCCAGGCATGGTGGCTCATGCTTGTAATCCCAGCATTTTGGGAGGCTGAGGCAGGAGGCTGGTTTGAGGCTAGGAGTTTGAGACCGTCTTGGGCAACATAGTGAGACCCCATCTCTACAAAAAATAAAAAAATAAAAAAATAACTGGGCGTGGTGGTGTGTGTCTGTAGTTCCAGCTACTCAAGAGGCTGAGGTTGAGGGGAGGATTGCTTGAGTCCAGTATGAGGCTGCAGCAAACTACGATCACACCATGCACTCCAGCCTGGGCAACAGAGCAAGACCCTGTCTCCAAAAAAATAATGAAAGAAATAAACTTTTTTTTTTTTTTTTTAAAGAAAATCTAGGCTGGGCACAGTGGCTCATGCCTATAATCCTAGCACTTTGGGAAGCCAAGGCAGGTGGATCACCTGAGGTCAGGAGTTTGAGACCAGCTTGGCCATCATAGCGAAACCCCATGTCTACTAAAATAAATAAATAAATAAATTAGCTAGATGTGGTGGCAGGCACCTGTAATCCCATCTACTCGGGAGGCTGAGGCAGTAGAATCACTTGAACCCGGGAGGTGGAGGTTGCAGTGAGCCGAGACTGCACCATTGCATTCCAGCCTGGGGGACGAGAGCAAAACTTGTCTCAAAAAAAAAATAAAAAAAAATAAAATCTAAAAAGCCATTAATTGGAGATTTGCTAATTAAGTTGTGGGGCACTGATACAACAGAACACTTTGTAGCCATTAAGATGAGATATATCTATATGTACATTTGCATGGGAAAATGTCCAAAATATACTGCTAAGTGAGAACAGCAGGTTTAGAACAATGGAATATGGTTAAGAATATGGATTTTGGCCATATTCCTCAAGATCTGAGTTCAAGTCCTGGTTCTAACACTTTCTGGCTGAGTAATTTTGGGGAAGTTACCTAACCTCTCTCAGCTTGTTTCTGTAAAACTGTATAACTCCAATAAAATATGGTGATTGTGAAAATAAAACAAGAAAATACATGTAAAACAACTGGCAAGTTCTAAGCACACAGTAAATACTCAACAAATAATAATATTTACGGAGCTGGGCACGGTGGCTCATGCCTGTAATCCCAGCACTTTGGGAGGCTGAGACGGGCGGATCACGAGGTCAGGAGATCGAGACCATCCTGGCTAACATGGTGAAACCCCGTCTCTATTAAAAATACAAAAAATTAGCCAGGCGTGGTGGCAGGTACCTGTAGTCCCAGCTACTCGGGAGGCTGAGGCAGGAGAATGGTGTGAACCTGGGAGGCGGAGCTTGCAGTGAGCCAAGAAGGTGCCACTGCACTCCAGCCTGGGCAACAGAGCAAGACTCCGTCTCAAAAAATAAATAAATAAATAAATAAATAATATTTATGGCAGAATGCACAGTGTGATTCCATTTATGGTTATGAAACTATATATAATATATATAAATAGACATACTCAAATAATGAAACTGGTTAGATAACACACTAAATAATTAGCAATAGAAATCTCTAGAAGGTTAGATGCCAGATAGCTTTTCCCTTTCTGCCTTCTATTTAAAACTACAACATTTTAAAAAATTTTAACCAATAAATATCACTGTTATAATAGGAAAAAAATAAGGTATATTCACAGGGTAAGGAGAGAGAGGAAACTTCATCAATTCTCTGCCCACCATCTGTAATCCTAAAATTTGATGGCTAAATGGATAGACTTGGTGGTTTATCAAGGTGACTCACTCTTATTCTGTAATAATTATAACTTCCAAGCTATACTTACCTTCAGGAAAATCTGCCACCACAATTCTAATGCTGATATCCAGATGAACTGACTTATGCTGGTTAGGTAGCTTTAACAAAGACAGCCAACGATGCACTCAGACTACAAGAATTAGGGCAAGGCTTCCGGTTCAAAACAGTCGCTAGAAGTCCACTAATACAGCATCCTCCAACTATTCTCTTTAAACACCCGAAATTGCAGAAAAAAAAATCAAACTAAGCTTTCTCTTATAAAATAGACCTCCACTGTGTATTCTATTAATGACGTTTGGGATCTCTCTGAATCACAGTATTAAGCATTTGTTGCTCTACTAGATAAATGCTGCTATTTATGGAGGCTGGAGTACTGATCCCTGGACAACATCTTTCTATATACCTAAATGACTGAAACTCCCAGAAAAGGATTAGGCAATAATGAACAGAACTAGCAGTAATGCTCTACATGACTATGACTGTATGGCGGTGAGGGGGACCCCCCAAGAATTAACACAATAGGCTAATTCTAGCAATAACTTTGGTAGAATACATGCTGCCAGTTGTAGGTTTTCAGTTATATGATTCACTGAAGTAGACAGTAAGACCACCCCCTGAATATAATGTTTCTGGCCCCTGTCTACAATAAAGTGGCAACCAAAATGGACATCAATTTACTTCTGAGGTATAGATCTCAGCAAAGGATCTGGCCATTAGTAAAGAGAAGAAGGCAACTGTCCCTATGATTCCTGAAAATAAGTTTGAATGCATTTTACCATGTTTGAGGAAGGGTCTGGAGATTGTGGGGAAGCCAACAAATCTGATTTTAATAAAAGGAATACTGATAATTTATGGAAAGTAGAGTCATAGAAAACACACATCTTTAAAAATGACTGAGAAACAAAAAAACCTCAATGAATTATTTGGCATACTTAGTAGAATGCAAAAAGATAAGAGCATCTATACAATAGGAGCAGATGAACTGACTTATGCTGGTTAGGTAGCTTTAACAAAGACAGCCAACAATGCACTCGAGGTCACAAAAAGATAACAGTGAAGTTAGAAAAAAATGGATGAGATATATCTAGAGAGTTGATAAAAGTACAAATATTTTTAATGAAACCAAAATCAAAGTAGGAAAATAAAAGTCCAATCTGGAGACACGACTGATATGGCAGAAGATAATCAATGGTCTATAGGTCAAACTTGAGAAGGGAATATACTGAAGTATAACATACACTCAATATAACATATGTAAGTGCCCAAATGAACTACCAGAGAATGAACACATCTGTAATTATCACTCTGATCAACATATAGAAGATTATTAGTAGTAGAGTTACAATGTTCCACTCCTCTTCAGAGATAATCACTACTTTGGCTTCTTTGCATCGCAAATTAGCCTGTTATTGAAACTTATAGAAATAATCACACAATATATATTACTTTGCGTCTGGCTTCTTCTGCTCAATATTATTTGTGAATTTATCCATGTCATTTCATGTAGCAGTGTTGTGTTTTTCTCTGCGGTATAATATTTCACTGTAGGAATATTGCACAATTTATACGTTCTACTGTTAATGGACATCTAGGCTGTTTACACTTTAAGGCTATTAGGAATAAAGTTGCTATAAACATTCTTGTACATATATTTTGGTAAATTTGTGCATGCATTTCTCTTGAGTATATACCTAAGACTGGAATTGCTTGGTTGTAGGTAAGGCATTTACCCAAACTTCATACATATTGCTAATAAATTTTCAAAAGCAGATGTACTAATTTACACTCCCATCAGCACTGTATGACAATTTCATTTGCTTCACATTCTTCTCAACACTTGGTATTGTCAGTCTTATTAATTTATGGCAAGTGTATGGTATCTCACCATAGTCTGAATTTGCATTTCTGTGGTGATTAATGAGGAATTTCTTCTTTTGTGAAGTACTTGTTGAAGTCTCTGCATATTTTTCTATCAGGCTGTCTTTTTCTTATTTATTTGTAGAAATTCTTTGTTAGATGCTGCAAATATCTTCTTTCTCTGAGGAATGGTCTTTTATGTTCATGAAAGAGATTCATCTATAATTTTTCTCTCTAACATTGTAAGATTTTGGTATCAGGACTATTCTGATCTCACAAAAGTGTTTCCTCTTTTTCTACTGTTTGGAAGAGTGTGATTGAGACTTTATATGTATAGTAAAGTCATCTGGGTCAGGACTTTCCTTTATAGTAAGGTTTAAAATTATGAGTTCAATTTTTTCAATAGATATAAGACTATTTACATTTTTTATTTCTTTTTACACTCATTTTCTTAAGCAGTCTTTTAAATTTGCCCATCTATTTTCAAAATCATTGCCATAAATTGCTTATAATATCCTCTTAGTAGCCTATTGATGTCTACAGAATCTACAGTAACACATTTTCATTCATAATGCTAGTTTTGCTTTTCTTTTTCCCCCTTCACTAGTCTTGCTAAGAATTTATATTTTACTAGTGTTTTCAAATGACGAACTTTTGGCCTTTTTGATCCTTTTTATTACATGCTTCTTTCCTATTTCATTAATATTTACTTTCATTTTAATTGTTTCCCTTTATCTAATTTCTCTGGGTTCCTTTTATTGTTCTTTTTCTAACTCCTTCAGAAGAATACTTTCAGATCACTGATTTCACCTTTCCTTATTTTGAGACATATACATTTATGACTAAATTTATAGAACTTGAGTTTATACATCAGAAAACAACAAATTTTGATAAATTGTATGTTCATTATCGTAAACTATTTTCTTTCCATAGTGATTTCTTCTTTGAAACATGACATCTTTTAGAATTATACTGCTTAACTTCCAGATATTTAGACAATTTCTAGTAATCTTCCCATTATTGACTGCTGTTTAATTCCATAGTGTTCAGGTAATATATTCTTTACGATTTCAATAATTTGAAATCTGTTTATTTGTTGTATAGCCAATGAAATGGTCAATTTTGGTAAATGTTCCATTTGTACTTGAAAAGAATGTACATTCTACTGTTGTTGGGTGCAGTATCCTATATATGTCAATTAGGTCAAATTCCTTGAGTTGTTTAAATCTTCTATATTCTTTACTAAAATTCTGTCTGCTTATTCTATCAATTACTAAAAGTATTAAGATTTTCTTTTACTACTACAGTTTTTGTTTTATTTTGTCTTTCAATCCCGCCACTTTTTGCACTATGTGTTTTGAGGTTATATTATTATGCATATACAAACTTAAGTTATTGTGCCTCCTGGTATACTGAACATTTGGCATTATAAAATGCCCTTTTTAACTCCTTTAAAGTCTACTTTGATATCGTATACTACACTAACTTTTTTGTTGTTGTTAGGGCTTGCACAGTATATATTTCTCCATTCTTTGCTTTCAACTTTTCTGCATCTTCAACTTACAATGGTTCGTTCAATTTAAGATTTTTTACTTTACTGGGACATAACCGCATTGTAAGTCAAGGAGAATTTGGACCTATGATGGTTTAGCTTATGACTTCTGGGTTTTATGATGGGTTTACCGGGGTATTAGTGCTTTTTGTTTTGACATACAATATTTTCTTTTCTTTTTGAGACACAGACTTACTCTCTCACCCAGGCTGGAGTGCAGTGGTGCAACCTCGACTCACTGCAACCTCCACCTCTCAGGTTCAAGCCATTCTCGTGCCTCGGCCTTCCAAGTAGCTGGGATTACAGGCAAGTGCCAAAACGCCCAACTGATTTTTGTATTTTTAGTAGAGACAGGGTTATGCCATGTTGTTTTCTTGGCCTCAAGCAATCCACCCACCTCAGCCTCCCAAAGTACTGGGATTACAGGCGTGAGCCACCGCACCAGGCTGACATACAATATTTTCAACTTATGATGTAACCCCAACGTAAGTCCAGGAGCATCTGTATTTAAGGTGTGTTTCTTGTAAGCAACAGAGAGGTGGACTTTTAAAATCCAATCTGACATTCTTTGTCTTTTTAATTTTTAAAAAATTTATTGGAGTAAAATACATAAAACATAAAATTAGCCATCTGAACATAATCTAGTACTAAAGCATTTCATACACTCACAATGTTATACAAACCACCTCTATCTAGATCCAAAACATTTCCACCACTCCAAAATAAAGCAATGTATTCATTAAGCAGTTTCTACCCATTATTCCTCCCCCTAGTCTCTGACAACCACCAATATGCAGTTCTGTCTCTATGGATTTGCCTATTCTGAACACTTCATATATATGGAATCATTCACAATGTGACCTTTTGTGCCTGGCTTCTTTCACATGGCATAATGTTTTTGAGGCTCATGCACATTGTAGTATCAGTACTTCATTCCTTTTCTGCTATTATGAATATTGCCACTATGAACATACATGCATATATATTGTTTGAGTAACTATGTTGCATATATACCCAGAAGTAGAATTGCTAGTTCATATGGTAAGTCTATAATTAACTTTTAGAGAAACTGTCAAACTCATTTTTTTTCTTTCCCCAGAGAAAGTACATTTATTTGAAGTTTTATTTTTAACTGACACATAATAACTGTATATGTTTATGGGGCACACTGTGATGTTTTGATACACTTACACTTTGTGTAATGATAAATCGGGGTATTAAGCATATTCATCACCTCATACATTTATCACTACTTTGTAGTAAGAACATTCTTCTGGTTATTTTGAAATATAATCTTTGTCTTTTATTGCAGTATTATAACATTTTTACTCCACTACCCTCTCTTACCCTTTCTGTATTATTGTCATATATTTTAACTGAACTCTATACATTAAAACATGTTATCATTATTGTTTTGTTTTTACTTTTTATTCTGAAAAAATTTTAAACTTACAGAAAAGCTGTAAGAATAATAAAGGCACAAAGTTCCAGTATGAAATGATGAAAAAGTTCTGAAAATATATAGGGGTAATGGTTGTACAATATTATAAATGTACTTAATGCTAGTGAATCGTACACTTAAAATGGTTAATGGTATATTTTATGTTATGTATAGTTTACTACAATAAAAAAGTTGTTTTTAAGGAATAGGGAACTTTTTTTTTTTATTATTATACTTTAGGGTTTTAGGGTACATGTGCACAATGTGCAGGTTTGCTACATATGTATCCATGTGCCATGTTGATTTCCTGCACCCATTAACTCGTCATTTAGCATTAGATGTATCTCCTAATGCTGTCCCTCCCCGCTCCCCCCACCCCACAACAGTCCCTGGAGCGTGATGTTCCCCTTCCTGTGTCCATGAGTTCTCATTGTTCAATTCCCACCTATGAGTGAGAACATGCGGTGTTTGGTTTTTTGTCCTTGCGATAGTTTACTGAGAATGATGTTTTCCAGTTTCATCCATGTCCCTACAAAGGACACGAACTCATCATTTTTTATGGCTGCATAGTATTCCATGGTGTATATGTGCCACATTTTCTTAATCCAGTCTATCGTTGTTGGACATTTGGGTTGGTTCCAACTCTTTGCTATTGTGAATAGTGCCCCAATAAACATACGTGTGCATGTGTCTTTATAGCAGCATGATTTATAGTCCTTTGGGTATATACCCAGTAATGGGATGGCTGGGTCAAATGGTATTTCTAGTTCGAGATCCCTGAGGAATCGCCACACTGACTTCCACAATGGTTGAACTAGTTTACAGTCCCACCAACAGTGTAAAAGTGTTCCTATTTCTCCACATCCTCTCCAGCACCTGTTGTTTCCTGATTTTTTAATGATGGCCATTCTAACTGGTGTGAGATGGTATCTCACTGTGGTTTTGATTTGCATTTCTCTGATGGCCAGTGATGAGGAGCATTTCTTCATGTGTTTTTTGGCTGCATAAATGTCTTCTTTTGAGAAGTGTCTGTTCATGTCCTCTGCTCACTTTTTGATGGGGTTGTTTGTTTTTTTCTTGTAAATTTGTTTGAGTTCATTGTAGATTCTGGATATTAGCCCTTTGTCAGATGAGTAGGTTGCAAAAATTTTCTCCCATTGTGTAGGTTGCCTGTTCACTCTGATGATAGTTTCTTTTGCTGTGCAGAAGCTCTTTAGTTTAATGAGATCCCATTTGTCGATTTTGGCTTTTGTTGCCATTGCTTTTGGTGTTTTAGACATGAAGTCCTTGCCCACGCCTATGTCCTGAATGGTATTGCCTAGGTTTTCTTGTAGGATTTTAATGGTTTTAGGTCTAACATATAAGTCTTTAATCCATCTTGAATTAATTTTTGTATAAGGTGTAAGGAAGGGATCCAGTTGCAGCTTTCTACATATGGCTAGCCAGTTTTCCCAGCACCATTTATTAAATAGGGAATCCTTTCCCCATTTCTTGTTTTTGTCAGGTTTGTCAAAGATCAGATAGTTGTAGCTATGCGGCATCATTTCTGAGGGCTCTGTTCTGTTCCATTGATCTATGTCTCTGTGGTGGTACCAGTACCATGCTGTTTTGGTTACTGTAGCCTTGTAGTATAGTTTAAAGTCAGGTAGCGTGATGCCTCCAGCTTTGTTCTTTTGGCTTAGGATTGACTTGGCGATGCGGGCTCTTTTTTGGTTCCATATGAACTTTAAAGTAGTTTTTTCCAATTCTGTGAAGAAAGTCATTGGTAGCTTGATGGGGATGGCATTGAATCTATAAATTACCTTGGGCAGTATGGCCATTTTCACGATATTGATTCTTCCAACCCATGAGCATGGAATGTTCTTCCATTTGTTTGTATCCTCTTTTATTTCATTGAGCAGTGGTTTGTAGTTCTCCTTGAAGAGGTCCTTCACATCCCTTGTAAGTTGGATTCCTAGGTATTTTATTCTCTTTGAAGCAATTGTGAATGGGAGTTCACTCATGATTTGGCTCTCTGTTTGTCTGTTATTGGTGTACAAGAATGCTTGTGATTTTTGTACATTAATTTTATATCCTGAGACTTTGCTGAAGTTGCTAATCAGCTTAAGGAGATTTTGGGCTGAGACAATGGGGTTTTCTAGATATACAATCATGTCATCTGCAAACAGGGACAATTTGACTTCCTCTTTTCCTAATTGAATACCCTTTATTTCCTTCTCCTGCCTGATTGCTCTGGCCAGAACTTCCAGCACTATGTTGAATAGGAGCGGTGAGAGAGGGCATCCCTGTCTTGTGCCAGTTTTCAGAGGGAATGCTTCCAGTTTTTGCCCATTCAGTATGATATTGGCTGTGGGTTTGTCGTAGATAGCTCTTATTATTTTGAGATACGTCCCATCAATACCTAATTTATTGAGAGTTTTTAGCATGAAGGGTTGTTGAATTTTGTCAAAGGCCTTTTCTGCATCTATTGAGATAATCATGTGGTTTTTGTCTTTGGTTCTGTTTATATGCTGGATTACATTTATTGATTTGTGTATGTTGAACCAGCCTTGCATCCCAGGGATGAAGCCCACTTGATCATGGTGGATAAGCTTTTTGATGTGCTGCTGGATTCGGTTTGCCAGTATTTTATTGAGGATTTTTGCATCAATGTTCATCAAGGATATTGGTCTGAAATTCTCTTTTTTGGTTATGTCTCTGCCAGGCTTTGGTATCAGGACTATGCTGGCCTCATAAAATGTGTTAGGGAGGATTCCCTCTTTTTCTATCGATTGGAATAGTTTCAGAAGGAATGGTACCAGTTCCTCCTTGTACCTCTGGTAGAATTCAGCTGTGAATCCATCAGGTCCTGGACTCTTTTTGGTTGGTAAGCTATTGATTATTGCCACAATTTCAGGACCTGTTATTGGTCTATTCAGAGATTCAACTTCTTCCTGGTTTAGTCTTGGGAGGGTGTATTTGTCGAGGAATTTATCCATTTCTTCTAGATTTTCTAGTTTATTTGCATAGAGGTGTTTGTAGTATTCTCTGATGGTAGATTGTATTTCTGTGGGATCGGTGGTGATATCCCCTTTTTCGTTTTTTATTGCATCTATTTGATTCTTCTCTCTTTTCTTCTTTATTAGTCTTGCTAGCGGTCCATCAATTTTGTTGATCTTTTCAAAAAACCAGCTCCTGGATTCATTAATTTTTTGAAGGGTTTTTTGTGTCTCGATTTCCTTCAGTTCTGCTCTGATTTTAGTTATTTCTAGCCTTCTGCTAGCTTTTGAATGTGTTTGCTCTTGCTTTTCTAGTTCTTTTAATTGTGATGTTAGGGTGTCAATTTTGGATCTTTCCTGCTTTCTCTTGTGGGCATTTAGTGCTATAAATTTCCCTCTACACACTGCTTTGAATGTGTCCCAGAGATTCTGGTATGTTGTGTCTTTGTTCTCGTTGGTTTCAAAGAACATCTTTATTTCTGCCTTCATTTCATTATGTACCCAACAGTCATTCAGGAGCAGGTTGTTCAGTTTCCATGTAGTTGAGCGGTTTTGACTGAGTTTCTTAATCCTGAGTTCTAGTTTGATTGCACTGTGGTCTGAGAGACAGTTTGTTATAATCTCTGTTCTTTTACATTTGCTGAGAAGAGCTTTACTTCCAACTATGTGGTCAATTTTGGAATAGGTGTGGTGTGGTGCTGAAAAAAATGTATATTCTGTTGATTTGGGGTGGAGAGTTCTGTAGATGTCTATTAGGTCCACTTTATGTAGAGCTGAGTTCAATTCCTGGATATCCTTGTTAACTTTCTGTCTCGTTGATCTGTCTAATGCTGACAGTGGGGTGTTAAAATCTCCCATTATTATTGTGTGGGAGTTTAAGTCCCTTTGTAGGTCACTGAGGACTTGCTTTATGAATCTGGGTGCTCCTGTGTTGGGTGCATATATATTTAGGATAGTTAGCTCTTCTTGTTGAATTGATCCCTTTACCATTATGTAATGGCCTTCTTTGTCTCTTTTGATCTTTGTTGGTTTAAAGTCTATTTTATCAGAGACTAGGATTGCAACCCCTGCCTTTTTTTGTTTTCCAGTTGCTTGATAGATCTTCCTCCATCCCTTTATTTTGAGTCTATGTGTGTCTCTGCACGTGAGATGGGTTTCCTGAATACAGCACACTGATGGGTCCTGACTCCTTATCCAGTTTGCCAGTCTGTGTCTTTTGATTGGAGCATTTAGCCCATTTACATTTAACGTGAATATTGTTATGTGTGAATCTGATCCTGTCATTATGATGTTAGTTGGTTATTTTGCTCGTTAGTTGCTATAGTTTCTTCCTAGCCTCGATGGTCTTTACAATTTGGCGTGTTTTTGCAGTGGCTGGTACCGGTTGTTCCTTTCCATGTTTAGTGCTTCCTTCAGGAGCTCTTTTAGGGCAGGCCTGGTGGTGACAAAATCACTCAGCGTTTGCTTGTCTGTAAAGTATTTTATTTCTCCTTCACTTATGAAGCTTAGTTTGGCGGGATAGGAAATTCTGGGTTGAAAATTCTTATCTTTAAGAATGTTGAATATCGGCCCCTACTCTCTTCTGGCTTGTAGAGTTTCTGCTGAGAGATCAGCTGTTAGTCTGATGGGCTTCCCTTTGTGGGTAACCCGACCTTTCTCTCTGGCTGCCCTTAATATTTTTTCCTTCATTTCAACTTTGGTGAATCTGACAATTATGTGTCTTGGAGTTGCCCTTCTCGAGGAGTATCTTTGTGGCGTTCTCTGTATTTCCTGAATCTGAATGCTGGCCTGCCTTGCTAGATTGGGGAAGTTCTCCTGGATAATATCTTGCAGAGTGTTTTCCAACTTGGTTCCATTCTCCCCATCATTTTCAGGTACACCAATCAGACGTAGGTTTGGTCTTTTCACATAGTCCCAAATTTCTTGGAGGCTTTGTTCATTTCTTTTTATTCTTTTTTCTCTAAAATTCCCTTCTCTCTTCATTTCATCTTCTATCAGCGATACCCTTTCTTCCAGTTGATCGCATCTGCTACTGAGGCTTCTGCATTCTTCGCGTAGTTCTCGAAACTTGGCTTTCAGCTCCATCATCTCCTTTAAGCCCTTCTCTCCATTGGTTATTCTAGTTATCCATTCTTCTAATTTTTTTTCAAAGTTTTTAACTTCTTTGCTATTGTTTTGAATTTCCTCTCGTAGCTCAGAGTAGTTTGATCGTCTGAAGCCTTCTTCTCTCAACTCATCAAAGTCATCCTCCATCCAGCTTTGTTCCGTTGCTGGTGAGGAACTGCGTTCCTTTGGAGGAGGAGAGGTGCTCTGTTTTTTAGAGTTTCCAGTTTTTTTGGTCTGTTTTTTCCCCATCTTTGTGGTTTTGTCTACTTTTTGTCTTCGATGATGGTGATGTACAGATGGGTTTTTGGTGTGGATGTCCTTTCTGTTTGTTAATTTTCCTTCTACCAGACAAGACCCTCAGCTGCAGGTCTGTTGGAGTTTACTAGAGGTCCACTCCAGACCCTGTTTGGCTGGGTGTCAGCACCGGTGGCTGCAGAACAGCGGATTTTCGTGAGACCACAAATTCAGCTGTCTGATAGTTCCTCTGAAAGTTTTGTCTCAGAGGAGTACCCGGTTGAATGAGGTATCAGTCTGTCCCAACTGGGGGGGTGCCTCCCAGTTAGGCTGCTCAGGGGTGAGGGACCCACTTTAGGAGGCAGTCTGTCCGTTCTCAGATCTCCAGCTGCGTGCTGGGAGAACCACTACTCTCTTCAAAGCTGTCAGTCAGACAGGGACATTTAAGGCTGTGGAGGTTCTCACTGTTTTTGGTTGTCTGTGCCCTGCCCCCAGAGGTGGAGCCTACAGAGGCAGGCAGGCCTCCTTGAGCTGTGGTGGGCTCCACCCAGTTCGAGCTTCCTGGCTGCTTTGTTTACCTAAGCAAGCCTGGGCAATGGCGGGCGCCCCTCCCCCAGCCTCGTTGCCGCCTTGCAGCGTGATCTCAGACTGCTGTGCTAGCAATCAGCAAGACTCTGTGGGCATAGGACCCTCCGAGCCAGGTGCGGGACACAATCTCCTAGTGTGCTGTTTTCCAGGCCCATTGGAAAAGCGCAGTATTAGGACGGGACTGACCCGATATTCCAGGTGCCGTCTGTTTGGAATAGGGAACTTTTGCTTTAGGCTATGTCTTGAAGAATGAGTAAGAAATGGGAATGGGGCCGGACGCGGTGGCTCACGCCTGTAATCCCCGCACTTTGGGAGGCTGAGGCCGGTGGATCACAAGGTCAGGAGATTGAGACCATCCTGGCTAACATGGTGAAACCCCATCTCTACTAAAAATACAAAAATTAGCCAGGTGTGGTGGTGGGCGCCTGTAGTCCCAGCTACTCAGGAGGTTGAGGCAGGAGACTGGCGTGAATCCAGGAGGTGGAGTTAGCAGTGAGCTGAGATCGTGCCACTGCACTCCAGCCTGGGCGACAGAGCAAGGTTCCGTTTCAAAAAAAAAAAAAAAAAAAAAAAAAAGAAATGGGAATGGAAGAGCACCAAACAGGTAAAGTTCTGCTAAATGACCTCATGTAAAATCAGTACGTTTAAAGTCCTAAGTTCACTGTCAGGAGAGTTGAGAAAAAAGTAATGGTAAGCCAGGCAAACCCAAATCACAAAGAACTTTGTGAGCCATGGCCTTTATTTTGGCACTATCCCATAGGAAATAGGTAATTTAATCAAGAGAATAACATGATTAGATCTTCATTTTATATTTGTGGAAAACAAGAGCAAGCTACAGACAAAAAGATCAGTTAAACTGCAAAAAAAAATTAAGCATAAGTGAGGCTCAAACCAAAGAAGTAGTAATAAAAGAAGGAGGAAGAAAGAAGTATGGGGAATATTCAAGAGATAAAATCAACAGGATGAGATGTAGATGGTACAAAAGAGGAAGGAGTCACATATACAGCTTTTCTGTTAAACAATTTGGTTCAATTAACTAGAGATTATGAGGACTGAGAGTTCAGCCTTACCAAAAATTAGTATCATGTTCTTTTAGAAATGATCTCTTTAAGTCATATATGAATAGACCTGAAAGGACACACAACAGTCTAAAGAGAAGAAAGAGGTAAATGTGAAGATAAAAGGGGGAAGAATATATTTTTACAGTACAACCATACCTCAGAGATACTGCAGGTTTAGTTCCAATAAAGTGAGTATCGCTATAAAGCAAGTAAAAGTGAGTGCAATAAAGTGAGTATCGCTATAAAGCAAGTCACACAAATTTTTGTTTCCTAGTAAGCATAAGAGTTATACTTACACTACATTGTAGTCTATTAAGTGTGCAATAGCATGTCTACAAAACTAATGTACAAACCTTAATTTAAAAATATTTTTACTAAAAGATGCTAATGATCATCTGCACTTTCAGTGAGTTGTAATCTTTTTGCTGGTGGAGGGTCTTGCCTTAATGTTGATGGCTGCTGACTAATCAGGGTAGTGGTTGCTGAAGGTTGGGTGGCTGTGACAATTTCTTAAAATATGAAAACAACGAAGTTTGCCATATCAATCAACTCTTCCTTTCACAAAAAAATTTCCCTGTGACATGCAATGCTATTTCATAGCATTTTACCCACATTTGAACTTCTCTCAAAACTGAAGCCAATCCTCTCAAACCCCACCACTGCTTTACCAACTAAGTGTATGTGATATTCTAAATCCTTTGTTGTCAATTCAACAATATTCACAGCATCTTCACCAGCAGCAGATTCCATCTCAAGAAACCACTTTCTTTGCTCATCCATAACAGGCAACTTCTCATCCATTCAAGTTTTATCATGAGATTACAGCAGTTCCATCATGTCTTCAGGTTCCACATCTACATCTAGTTCTCTTGCTGTTTCCACCACATCTGCAGTTACTTCCTCCACTGAAGTCTTGAGCCTCTCAAAGTCATCCATGTGGGTTTGGAATCAACTCATCCCAAACCCCTATTAATATTGATGTTTTGACCTCTCATGAATCACGAATATTCTTTTTTTTTTTTTTTTTTTTCCTGAGACGAGTCTTGGTCTGTCACCCAGGCTGGAGCGCGGTGGTGTGATCTTGGGTCAATGCAACATGCCACCATGCCTGGCTAAATTTTTTTTTTTTTTTTTTTTTTTTTTTTAATATTTTTAGTAGAGACAGGGTTTCACCATGTTGGCCAGGCTGGTCTTGAACTCCTGACCTCATGATCTACCCTCCTTGGCTTCCCAAAGTGCTGGGATTACAGGCGCGAGCCACCACGCCTGGTCATGAATATTCATCTAGAATGGTGAATCCTTTCCAAAAGGTTTTCAATTTATTTTGCCCAGATCCATCAGATAAATCACTACCTATGATAGCTACAGTCTTATGAAATGTATTTCTTAAATAATAAGATATGAACATCAAAATTATTCCTTGATCTATGGGCTGCAGAATGGATGTTGTCTTTGCAGGCATGAAAACAACATTAACCTCCTAGCACATCTCCATCAGAGCTCTTGAATGATCAGGTACTTTGTCAATGAGCAGTAAGTCTTAATGAAAGGAATCGTTTTTTCTGAGCAGTAGGTCTCAACAGTGGGCTTAAAATATTCAGTAAACCATGCTATAAACAGATGTGCTGTCATCCAGGTTTTGTTGTTCCACTTATACAGCACAGGCAGAATAGATTTAGTATAACTCTCAAAGGCTCTAGGATTTTCAGAATGGTAATGAGCATTGGTTTCAACTTAAAGTCACCAACCGCATTAGCCCTTAACAAGGGAGTCAGCATATCCTTTGAAGCCAGGCATTGACTTCTCTTCTCAAGCAACTAAAGTCCTAGATGGCCTCTTCTTCCAAGGCTATTTTGTCGACATTGAACATCTGTTGTTTTCATTGTCTTCATCAATGAATGATCTTAGTTAGACCTTCTGGAGAACTTGCTGCAGCGTCTACATTAGCACTTGCTGCTTCACCTTGCAGTTTTATGTTAGGGCTATGGCTTCTTTTCTTAAACCACATGAAACAACCTCTGTAAGCTTCCAACTTTTCTTCTGCAGCTTCCTCACCTCTCTCAGTTTTCTAACTCTAGAATTAAAGAGAGTTAGGACCTTGCTCTGGACTAGTCCTTCGCTTAAGGGAATACTGTGGATAGTCTGATCTTCTATCAAGAATGCTAAAACTTTCTCCATATTAGCCAGGCATGGTGGTACACACCTATAATCCCAGCTACTTGGGAGGCTGAGGCAAAAGGACCACTTAAGCCCAGGGATTTGGAACCAACCTGGGCAACACAGTGAGACACCATGTCAAAAAAAAACAAAACAAAAAATCCCTTTCTCCATATCAGCAATAAAGCTGTTTTGCTTTCTTCTCATTCATGTGTTCTCTGGAGGAGCACTTTTAATTTCCTTCAAGAACTTTTCCTTTGCATTCACAACTTGGCTAACGTGGTGCAAAAGACCTGGCTTTCAGCCTGTCTTAGCTGTCAACATGCCTTCCTCACTAAGCTTAATCATTTCTAGCTTTTGATTTAAAATGAGAGGTGTGACTCTTCCTTTCACTTGAACACTTAGAAGCCATCGTAGGGGTATTATTAATATTTGGCCCAATTTCAACGTTGTGTCTCAGGGAACACAGACAACCCGGGAGAGGGAGAGAGATGGGAAATGGCCAGTAGGTGGAGCAATCAGAGCACACCCAACATTGATCGACTAAGTTTGCTGTCTTCTATGTGCATCGTTCATGGCTCCCTAAAGCAGTTATAACAGGAACATCAAAGATCACCAGTCAAAGACCACTTTAACAGATACAATAATAACAAAAAGGTTTGAAGTCTTGTAAGAATTACCAAAATGTGACACAGAGACACAAAGGGAGCACATGCTGTTGGAAAAATGGCATTGAGTTGCTCAACACAGCGTTGCCACAAACCTTCAATTTGTAAAACAACAACAAAACCCCCAAAACGCACAATATCTGTGGAACCGAATAAAGTGAAGGTCAATAAAATGAAGTATGCCTGTATGCTACTCTGAATCTTTCAATGTTTGTTAAAAACAAATACCTTAAATATTTCAAAAGTTATGTTAATACCAGTTTTAAAAATTGCCTTAAGAATATAATAAGAAATCTGCTAATAGCTACATATTACTGAGGACATTAATTTTTTACTCAGATGTTTTCAGAAAAAAAGACTCATTAATTATAATTTCTGGTAGTCTTTAGTTCTTCAATTAGCTAATTATTAGTTCTATGAATATTTTCTAAGTATAATGCTTTCCAAATAATTGATATAAAATAAATTGTTCCTTAAAGCCTCCTAACTTCATTTTTCAAATTTCATTTTTCCAAATGGGATGTACATACACTTAAATAGATTTAAAATTAACCTTGATCTTGATGACTTGGTATTATAGATTGAATCCCATCCCTGATACTCAGAAAGTGAACTTATTTGGGAATTAATTAAGATGAAGCCATACTTAGAGGAAGGTGGGCCTTTAAGCCAATATGACTTGTGTCCTTATAAGAAGAGGGAAATTTGGACAGAGACACACAGGAAAGGTGGCCATGTGAAGACTAAGGCAGAGATTGGAGTTCTGCTGTCACAAGGCAAGGGACACCTGGAGCTACCAGAAGCTAGAACTTCTCCCCCAGAGAGGCTTCAGAGAGAGCACGGCCCTCCAACACCCTGACTTCAGACTTCTCATCCTCCAGAACCGGGAAAGAAGACATTGTTGTTTAAAGTCATCCTGTTCATGGTGCTTGTTACAGCAACCCTAGGAAACGAACATAGTTGGCTGATACCAAGAGAAAATGCTTATCTCACTCCTGCCTTCTTTATTTAGTGCCTGGGTTTTACTTCAGACAGCAAGACTCACTACAAAAGGTGTATCGTGGCCAGGCACAGTGGCTCACGCCTGTAATCCCAGCACTTTGGGAGGCTGAGGTGGGTGGATCACGAGGTCAGGAGTTTGAGACCAGCCTGGCCAATACAGTGAAACCCTGTCTCTACTAAAAATACAAAAATTAGCCAGGTGTGATGGCATGCACCTGTAGTCCCAGCTACTCAGGAGGCTGAGGCAGAAGAATCACTTCAACCAGGGAGGCAGAGGTTGCAGTGAGCCAAGATAGTGCCACTGAACTCCAGCCTGGGCGACAGAGTGAGACTCAGTCTCAAAAAAAAAAAAAAAGAAAGAAAAAAAAAGGTATATCTTATGTCAGAGTATATCTACCTTGCTCTCAGGAAAAACTCTGCTTTAACATTAAAAAGTCAGCTCATGTTTCATGCTAGAGTACATTTAACCTAAGTCCTTCACGCTTATTGACATAAAAATACAAATGGCATCCAAATCTAGAAACTGGAAACTGAATAGGAAAAGAGATTTGAATGTTGAATTTCTGAAAGATTACCCAGAAAATAAAGGTACATTTAAATGAGCAGGAAGAATCAACAACATTAAAGAATAATAGGTAAATACCTGGTAAACAAAATGACCTGCCTATCTTTCTCATAAATTTCAAGTAGCTATCTCTTTTATATCCATCACATTTTTGTACCTTTAGATCATTTGCTAGAGAACATAAGAAATATATTTCTAAAAGAAACTTCCCTACAGTAACTAGTTGATATCATAATCATATAGGTATCCCTTTTCTTTCTTTTACTTTTTTTTTTTTTTTTATTGCTCACTCTGTCGCCCAGCCTGGAGTGCAGTGGCATGATCTCGGCTCACTGCAGCCTCCACCTCCCAGGTTCCAGTGATTCTCCTGCCTCAGCCTCCTCAGTAGGTGAGATTACAGGTGTGCACCACCATGCCTGGCTAATTTTTGTATTTTTAGTCGAGATGGGGTTTCACCATGTTGGCCATGCTGGTCTCAATCTCCTGATCTCAGGCGATCCACCTGCCTTGGCCTCCCAAAGTGCTGGAATTACAGGATTACCCTGCCCAAAATCCCCTTTGCCATCACGGTTCTAGTACATGGTGATGGCTTAAGGTAAGCATCTGTTAGTCTAACTAAATTCTATGCTCAAACCACAAAGACATCAGGCACCAAAGAGTTAACACTCCTAGGAGTAGCCCATAGCCAGTTACTGATATACATTGGTTGATAATTACCCCAGCTTCCTTACTCTTGCCAACGGGGGTAACCTGCTCATTTACATACTTTGTGTTGGTT
Organism: Symphalangus syndactylus; assembly: GCF_028878055.3. NCBI lineage: Eukaryota > Metazoa > Chordata > Mammalia > Primates > Hylobatidae > Symphalangus > Symphalangus syndactylus. Next base: position 78,139,683 of record NC_072430.2, read on the forward strand.
ACTGTCTCTTACTAGTTTCATTTTATTTCATTTTTAAATATATTTTATTTATTTATTTATTTGAGACAGAGTCTCACTCTATCACCAGGCTGGAGTGCAATGGCACAATCTCGGCTCACTGCAACCTCCGCCTCCCGGGTTCAAGCAATTCTCCTGCCTCAGCCTCCAAAGTAGCTGGGATTATAGGCACCTACCACCAAACCCAGCTAATTTTTGTATTTTTAGTAGGGACAGGGTTTTGCCATGTTGGCTAGGCTGGTCTCAAACTTCTGATCTCAGGTGATCCACCTGCCTCAGCTTCCCAAAGTGCTGGGATTATAGGCGTGAGCCACCACGCCTGGCCAGGGCACCATTTCTTAAATGCTAAAGACAATTCAATCATATGTAAACTAAAAGCTTCAAGATACATTTTGGAACATCTATTACAATGTTACTAATAATCATTCATTATAATGTGATAGAAAACACATTTGAATATTAAGAACAATGAGGCATGTTTTCATTCCATAAAATATTAAAATGATCTGTCTACTTTAAGAGTGTATTCACTTAGTCAACCCCTATACAGAACCAGGTCTTTGTATAAACCACTTCTTCAAATCCATGAAAACTGTATGAGTCATTTCGCCAAATCCAGTAAGTTTTTCATCATAAACCACACTTTATTAACACTAAAACTTGAAGACCTACATAGTAATCATGTAAACACTCACTATTACTGCTAACTACTGCTTGCTTAGAACCCCCTAAATAGTGTATCACCATGGCCCTTGGTTGTTTAAAAATAAAGTTTCTTAACAATTTTTTTTTAACAGAAATAACCCTTGGTTTCTAAAATTCCATAACAGTATTAGATATATCATATGCATTATTTAAAAAATTTAATCAAGAAAAATAAACTCTTGAGTATCTAAAGAAGCTGTAAATTTTTACTTACATATTCAGGTTTTAGTTTTTTATCTCCTCCTCTCACAGCCACCTTTTCTAGTTTGTCTATAATGGGCCCAATCATTTCCTCATCTTTAAGCTGAAGCTCTTCATGTATTATTTCTATATCTCGAATAGGATCTACACTTCCTTCAACATGCGTGATATCATCATCTTCAAAAGCACCTAAAATGAATTAAAGGGAAGCAATTCAATAAACAAATAATACAGAGGGTTCATTATGATTAGAGTGAAATATTCCTCGAAGGTTAACAAATAAATATAATAAATAAACTACTCTGGCTTCTTGGCAAGTAGGACATAGCATTTTTTCCCCATTTAGTAATACTGAGGCTACTGGCAATAAAACAATAGTTCAAAAGCCTCGATATTTCAAAAATTGATTTAAATAAATAAAATTACGGTCTTTACAAAAACAAGATTATGTTCTAGAACTACCGGCATTTCCAAGTTTGGTACATTAAAAGATACTGAATTCCAGGCATGAAAGACTGAAGTTCCAAACTGCACTATTAGGGTTTCCAAGGGAAACCAGATTTAGGGAGGGGGGGTCTGAAATCATCTGGCAGACCTCTTCCCTGCTTCAATCTACTTTATCACTGTGGTTCTGACGGTGATTAGATAATGAACCACTCAGACACACAATTTACACAGCAGCTAATTTCATCGGCCTGATTTGAGGGTATGGTTTTTAGGGGGCTATCAAAGAAGCAGATGAAGGTGCATTTGTCATATATGAGTGACAACCATTCACACTATCTGAACAAAATGATGCTGGCCCTTATTAGAAACACATGCTATTATCACATATTTAAAGTGCAGTTGAGGCCATAATTTCAAATTGCCAACTGGAAACATAAGGGTAAAACAACCAGATATTACTGAAGCATGTGTACTGACTTTATGCCCTTTTGAAGACATAATGTGGCAACATAATTCAACTGGGATTTACTCAAATTACCAGATAAAGAACAGTATCATAAAAAATGAACAAATACTAAGAAATATTACAAACAGAAAGCAATGATATATCCACCAAACAATATGCACATTTATAAACAAATTAATTTCATTAAAACTACCAATTAGATTATAGTCCCAAAATGAGATGTTTTCAAACATAAAGTATCAATTATTTTAGACAGAGGTATCAAAGAAATCATGAGAGAGTTTGATTGAGTTTGGTAAGAGAAACAGTGAACATAGCTCATTCTTAAATACCAAAAACCAAGATACTCTTGATACAAGTTATAAATTGTTTTTAAATATAATTTCCCAGAATTAAAAATAATTAAGTTGTATCTAAATGTGGATTATTCAGTAATAATAAAAAAACATAAATATACTATTACAATTAAAGTATAGGTATGTAAAGTAATAATTAAGTTTTTTGCATACAAATAATATACTATTTAATGTCAAATTCATACGAGCAAAATTAGCAGAAATGAGGAGCTACATTATGTTTTACTAATAAACACAATAGACAGTGGTTTAAGTAAATTTTTTGAATCTTTGAAAATATGAAGGAAATCTCCCTGAAAGCACAATATTATTTACTTCTTGTCAAGATTTGAGACATCTTATGCAAATAGCACGATAAAATAGGAAAATAAAAATGGAAGCTTTCTGGCAGTCAAGCAACACAAATAACACTGTAACTTATAGGAGTGACTAAGCTTTCTGTGACACTCAGAATGAAAAATATCCTATATAGTTGTCTCTATGCAGGGTCCAATGACTAACCATAGTGATGTCCTCAACAACATCCCTACAGTAAATGCATTAGCAGGTTTTAAATGGCAATTCCTAATTACAATCCCCAATTTTAACCAACTGGATAATAGAGAGAAACTTAGTAACTGCAATTCTTCTGAAAGCAAAGAAAACAAAGCCCTCCGATGATCTAAACAAATCCAAAGAAAAAAACAGAATAAAGGAGGAAGGGGAAGAAATCATGTGTCTATCTTGCAACCTTCAAATTATCTTTCAGGTTGGGTGTGGCGGCTCACACCTGTAATCTCAGCTCCTTGGGTGGCCAAGGTGGGAGGATCACTTGAGCCCAGGAGTCCAAGACCAGCCTGGGCAACAAGGCAAGATCCTGTCTCTTCAAGAAATTTTTTTAAAAATATAGTTGGGCATGGTGGTGTGCGCTTATACTCTTGGCTACTGGGGAGGCTAAGGTAGGAGGACTGCTTCAGGTCAGGAATTAGCTGTAATAAGCCATGATCATGCCATTACACTGTAGCCTGGGCAACAGAGCAAGACCTTGTCGAGCAAAAACAAAAACCCACCAAAAAAACCCAAATTATTTTCTAGATTGTACCTTACCTAGACTCTGCCAAGGACTAGCCTAGGAAAGGAGTTATGACTGTATCATCACTAATCTATTCCGCCTACTATAAGAAAAAAACTCAAACCACACACCCTACATACTCTGGTGGCACTGTTGCTCCCTGCCCCAAGGTTAGTATTATGTTATATTCATTTGTATTGTGAGGTGGTAACATAAGTAGAATTTAAATTTATTTCTGAAAAAAAATTGTCAAATATTAAGATAAAAATTAAGTAATGGGAACACTAAGGCTATCCTGTCAAATGGAATACCCTAGAACGGGCCTAGAACAGCCATAAAATAAAAGCTTCCATAAAATTTGGTGGCCATTTGGGTAACTTCTCATTTCTTAGAGCTAAAAAATTGGAGATTCTTTTCCAAAGACATGCTTCTGGGTCAACCGACTTCATCATACACTTATGTCATAGCATTTTTTTTGCATCTTGCCTTCTTTAGTACAAGATTTAGTGCTTAAGAATATAGTCTTTGAGGCCTGGCATGGTGGCTCACACCTGTAATCCTAACACTTTGGGAGGCTGAGGCAGGAGGATCGCTTGAGCTCAAGAGTTTGAGTCCAGCCTAGGCAACATTGTGAGACCTCATCCCTAAATAAAAAAAATTAGCCATGCATGGTGGTGCACGCCTGTGGTCTCAGCTACTTGGGGACCTGAGGTGGGAGACTGCTTGAACCCGGGAGGTCGAGGCTGCAGTGAGCTGTGATCACGCTGGGTGACAGAGTAAGACCCTGTTAAAAAAAAATAAAAACAAAAACAAAAAACAAAAACAAAAAAAACCATATATATATATTTATACACATATATATATATATATATGATCAGCAAACCTTTCTGAGTTCACGGAATATATTCCACACACTCAGAAAGGTTTGCTGATCATAGAATCTTAGACAAATTACCTAACCTCTATAGATCCTATCTTCGCATCTTTAAAATGAGGATGCTTCTACCTCTCAGAGAATGGATATGATTAAATCAGATAATATATGTCAAGTGTTCAGCAGAGAGCCCAACACACAAAATTCTTTCAGTGATTGGGGAATATACTATTTTTTTTATAATGTAGGAATTACTAATTTAGAAGAATTCCTCAGCAATATACTCAAAACATTAATTTTGAGTAATATAGTTTCATGCTATTCAACTCACCTTGGAAAGGATTAAAATAAACAGAGTTTCTAGGGTTTTTTTTCCCCCAGAAATTCTCACTAGTTCACTAGCACAGTTTTACCCTAGTCCATGGCCTAAGTTATTTCAACTTCACATTAACTAAAATAGCATTTAGTTTTAGTGCACTGGTAAATTCAGAGGACAGACTACACTACATTACACTGCAATGCTCGATGAGAAAGTTACTTTCATTACAATTCTCTTTCAATTTGTCTATGTCAAGAAAGTCTCAGTTTAATGCTGTTGGTCTTTAATGTTTATCTTTTTCTCAACAGAGCAAGCCTTAGTCTCAGAGCTTCTGAAAATTAAAAAAAATTAAAAACTGCAGTTTTCATTGTATTTATTTTTATTAGCTTCAATTTTGACAAGTGATACTAATTTTCCACTTACATTAGTGACAAAGTTCCCTGTTTAAATAAATTTAGCCAAAAATGTGAGGAATTACGTATAAAGTAACAATCATATATTCTGGTAAAATAACTCCTATCAAGAGAAATGCCTGAAAATACTAACTATAATCATATTGATGATGATAGGATATGAAACGGTTTTTGTGAAATTTATTTTTGGTGCCAGTCTATATAAAATAGGGTAATATGATAGAACACGTATGTGTGTGCTGAGAAGAGTGAGGAGTTGTGCAATACTTCAGCTAGGATAGGCAGGAAGATTTCTCTGAGATGACATCTGAGCCAAATGGCCAGAAGGAGGCAATAACATGAAGATCTGAGGGAAGAGCGTTCTTCTAAGTACAAAAGCCTAAAAATAGCAATAAATTTGAAGTGCTTCAGAAAGAAATATGGTCAGTATAGGTGAACCACGGCAGGGGATGGAAGATAAGAGTTTAAGGTGGAGAGGTAAAGCAGTTCACATACATTTGTAAACCATGAGAGTTTGGATTTTATTCTAGCTCTAATGGGAAGTCTGGATATTGACTGGATAGTTTTAAACAAAGGGAAGGCAGGGTGATAAGATAAGACTTATGATTTAGAGAGGACACTTTAGCTACTTTAAAAAGAACAGATTCCAAGAGAGGAGGCAAGAGTGACTGCAGACAAAGTTAGGAGGTGGCTTTAGTGGTGCCAATGAGTGATAACCAGATGAGTGGTACTCAAATAAGACTGTGGAGAACAAGAGGAGCGTTTGTACTAGGACTATATTTTAGAGACAGGCTAGATGTAGGATGTAGGGTCATGAATGAAGATATAAAATTGACAGTTATCAAATGTGTTTAAAGTAACAAATCTGAGTGACATCACCTAGAGAGAGCACTCCAACACTCAGAGGTCTGAGGGAGGAGAAGAACTTGGCAAGAGACTGAGAAGGACTGACCTAAAATCAGAGAAAAACTAGGAGTATGCTCTTATGAGAGTGAGGGAAAAAAATGTTTCAAGAAGGAAAGTGTATTCAACCGTCAGATACTATTTAGAGATAAAGACACATAAAATTTCTTATAACTCAAGAGTCCAAAAGAGCTAAATTTTAGCTTTTCTAAATTCACTGAGTTTTGAGAACATTTCCTCTTTCTATAAGTGCACTAATTATATAAAGTAAGAAACCCTAAGATTTCCCACAGTCTGTAAAAGTGATCCTATCAGTCAAGAAGGTGGCCTACTTAGAAATCATAGCCACTTCTTTCAAAGGCTCACATTCCAAATAAGATGGCATAAATAAACACCAAAATAAAAAGTATACTTGACCAACTGCAGGATGGTCAACCAACTGACACCACACATACCATCAAGGGCAGCAGAAGAAAACTACGCACATACAAGCATTAAAATCAAGTCACACATTTTCAAGTTGGGTGACTGAACAACAACAACAAAAAAGGCCAGGTGCGGTGGCTCACGCCTGTAATCCCAGCACTTTGGGAGGCCCAGGTGGGCGGATCACCTGTGGTCAGGAGTTCGAGACCATCCTGACCGACACGGAGAAAACACGTCTCTACTAAAAATACAAACTAGCCGGGCATGGTGGTGCACACCTGTAATCCCCAGCTACCCAGGAGGCTGAGGCAGGAGAACTGCTTGAACCCGGGAGGCAGAGGTTGCGGTGAGCCGAGATCATGCCACTGCACTCCAGCCTGGGCAACAAGAGCAAAACTCTGTCTCAAAAAAAAGAAAGAAAAAGAAACAAAAATCAAGTCCACATAAGGCTCCAGAATTCTCTCTTTTGGCCTAAAGGATCATTTAAGAACCTATCTTTTGTAAAAATAAAAACATAAAAAAACAATACCTGAGGTTCAATAATTTCTTCTGTATTATTTCTTTTTCTTTCAAACTCAAAATAAAATTTAGTAGTCTATTTGAAATAGCACATACACTACATGATCACATTTGTATAAAGTCATTTCTCTCTCTTAATGACACCGACCAAATGCTAATGAGAATTTCTGGGAAGTGAGCTACTGAGTAATTTTTAAAAAACTTCTTCATCAGTTTTGTCTCATTTAAACTTTTTATAATAAACATGCATTGTTTATACAAAAACAAGTCATTTTTAATTGTTTGTTTATTTATTTATTTTTGAGACAGAGTCTTGCTCTGTCACTCAGGCTGGAGTGCAGTGGTGGGATCTCAGCTCACTGCAACCTCCACCTCCCAGGTTCAAGCAATTCTAGTGCCTCAGCCTCCTGAATAGCTGGGATTTCAGGTGTGTGCCACCATGTGCGGGTTTTTTGTACTTTTAGTAGACAGGGTTTTGCCATGTTGGCCGGGCTAGTCTCGAATCCTGGCCTCAAGTGGTCTGCCTGCCTGGCCTTTTTAAGTCACTTTTTAAAAAACACAATAGGCCGGACGTGGTGGCTCACGCCTGTAACCCCAGCACTTTGGGAGGCCGAGGCGGGCAGATAACTTGAGGTCAGGAGTTCTAGACCAGCTTGGCCAACATAGTGAAACCCCATCTCTACTAAAAATACAAAAAATTAGCCAGGCTTGGTGGCATGCGCCTGTGGTCCCAGCTACTTGCAGGGGCTGAGGCAGAAGCACTGCTTGAACCTGGGAGGTGGAGGTTGCAGTGAGCCAAGATGGCTCCACTGCACTCCAGCCAGAGTGACAAGAGTGAGACTACATCTCAAATAAACAAACAAAAAAAAAACCACAATAAACAAGTTTAATTTGCACAAGGAGAAATACTCACATAATGGGTAACTAAAATGTTAACTATGGTAAACTCTCATTTAAAAAACTATTCATTATAGAAAAAAAATTAACCATAATAGGCTTAAGCTGGGTTCTATCACAGAGATTTCTTACCCAGCAATCCTACAGTGTTTCCTTTCACAGCAAAGTACTCTTTTCAAACCTTCTTGACTTCTCTCACATTTCTAGTGCTTTCTAGTTCTCCCCTGCTACCTTAACCTTCCCCACTTCACAGGGAAATGTATGCCATTTCTGGAGAGCCAATCCCCTTTTTGTTGTTACATAACTTTTCCTTCTTCCCAGCAGTAAAATGGACAACATCACCCCTTCTACTATTTCTGGTTAACCTCACTCCCATCTCTGTGCTGGATATTAGCCCCTCCCAAGGGAGTTTGCACCATAGATTGTTGCTTCTATTTCCTCAGACCTCAATCTATTACACCTCTCTCCTGTATTTGTATCTCCTCCATTTCCACTAATACTTTCTCATCAACATTTAAGCATGCTTAAGATTCTGCATTAAATCAATCATGTCATTCACCCTGGACATTAATTTCCCCACTAGTTATTGCTTTCATTCCTCCAGTTCAGAGCCAAGCTTCTTGAAGTGGCTGTCTACATGTGCTCTCTCCACTTTTTCCGCCTATTTACAACTCAATCCACTATAGTCTGACATATGCCAGCACCAAGCTAACAAACTGATCTTAGAAGGGACATCAGTGATTTGCCTTAATGATTTTAAATCTAACAGCCATTCTATAGGAATCTTGAATGACCACTCAGTAGCACCTAACTTCAGAGTACTAAAATAGTAGTCTCTTTCATTGCTTCTTTCTAACTGCATTCTCCTGATTTTCTTTTATTTTCTCTGGTCATTTCTTTTCTTGTTATAACTTCCCCATAAATGTTGATGTCTTTCTTAGTGCTCTTCTCTTACCCCTCTATTACACTTTCACTAACAGAATCTCCAACTCAGAACTCCCCTGAGGGGCTCCAATATACTCTGAGGCAGTATCAAACGAAATAAACCAAAAAATATTTTTAGTTAGTTATAGAAACCGTTTCTAATATAAAATCTATTCACTAAGTGAATAAATGCAAAATGTCAATGCTTACTCTAAAATTATGACTTTTCTTATTTCTGTACCTCCCTTACTGAGGTCCATTCAAAACACATATTTACTTGGTGAGATACATTTGACTATTCCTATGGTGCTGGACATTCTGCATGCCACTTATTTATTGGTATGATTTGGCGGAAATGATGAGTTGGCTCTTTTCAATGATTATAAATGGACTGAAGATTAATCAGTTTACGCATTCACTCAAGGCCTGTTCTTACTCCATAAAGATGTGAGTAAAAAGGATAAATCTACACTCTGTTTAGGATGCTGAATCTAACCTGAAGGACTTCAGAAACAAAAATATACTTTGGAAATTCAGGACTTCAGTGAACCGCTTTCCTATATTACTACTTAAACTTGGGTTGTATTCAGTTTTTAGAGTAAAGAATCCCTAGATAGACACAGAAATACATGATGTATTGAAGAGTACAGGCTTCATTCACAACAATACTTATAAACCATCTGTCATAGAAAACCTGGGCTATAGTTTCAATGTGTTCCGCAAAAGTTCATGTGTTGGAAACTTGGTCTCCAATGCAGCAGTGTTGAGAAGTGGGATCTCTGGGAAGTGACTGGGTCAGGAGGGCTCTGCCCCCACAATGGATTAAGCCATTCATGGATTTTTGGGTTATCAAGGGGGTGGGCTACTTATCACCAGAGTGGGTTTGTTATAAAAAGTTCGGCCATCTCTTATGAGCTCCACCACCATATGATGGCCTGTGCTGTGCTGCCTTGGGACTCTACAGAAAGTCCCCACTAGTAAGAAGACCCTCACCAGGTGCAGCCCGCTGACCTTGTACTTTCCGGGCTCCATGATTGTAAGAAATAAGTTTCTTTTCTTTTTATAAATTACTCAGTCTCAGGTATTCAGTTACAGCAAGAGAAAACAGATTAAGATACCTTGATATTCCACATAGCATGTCTAGAGTTTTCTTGGGAATAAGAGGGTATGTAATCAAAATAGACCTATTTGACTTATGCTTTTTCCATACTCTACCACTATACAATACAGAGATAAAGAATTCCTTGGTATATAAACCACTGCATAAACTGCCACCCTCTCAACACATATGCAAACCACAATAAGCCTTGTTAAATATAAGTTTTCCAATTGGAGAAAGCCTCCTTATATATCCAACAATGTGCTAAGTCTGTGAGAATTAAAAACAAAAGTCAAAATAAAAGGATCTTGATCTCAGTAACTGGACAATCTGGTTAGGAAACAAATTGAACCTATTAAAAAGGGAGAGCAATATTCACTAGCAAAGACTTTAAATATAAGCATAATTAATAACAGGTAAGCAGCAAGGCCTTTAAAAATAGAAAAAATTAGAGAAAAAATTAGAATAGGTTAAGAAGATGAAGAAAGGCATGACAAGCAACAGGAGAAAGCATCAGATAAAAAATAAAATTTGAAATGAACAAAGCTTACTGGGGAGCTGATCACAGTGAGAAATTGTGTTGAAGAGTAGAAGATGATAAAAGGTGGGCATGGAGGATAGGGAAGTCCAAATATCAGGGTAAGTCAATAGGGAGCCAATCTTCTAGTCAATAGGGAGCCAATCATGAGTGTTACATGAATGAGTAATATAGAAAGCAGTATTTTAGAAAGACTAACCAGAAGTAAAGAACCAGCTAAAAGGGAATCGCTGTTCTCCAAATACAATCAGAATGGCATTAGAATTCTGATGGGACACATGAAAACAGGATGAACAGTGCAAATTAACTCAAGAAAACTATGTCAACCAGATAACCACTTTTCTAAAATGCAAACTTCGGAAAAAGAGAAATAAAATTATTACACAAGTATGTGGTCATATCAAATCACAGCACCAAAACAAACTATATCTACATTATTTTACATTGCTTTCCAGTTTGTCCTATGCGTTAACAGTAATGTTTTGAGTATTTATATTCTAATCCAGAGTCCCACCACAATCATTCAGAGGTTAGGGGCCAGATTCCTAAACCAATAGAAGATCAATTATTAAATACAATGTTAGAAATCAAGACAAGAATATCCTGCTAAAAAGAACTTTATGTTTTCAAATTTCCAATCCATTCTTCAGAACAAAGTATTACCTTATGTCAGAACTCTGGTTCCCAACTTCCTTATAGTTCTCTAGCTCATTAATATTTCAAGAGGAGGGAGAGAGCTAAACATGCATTGGCAATTCATTTAATATCTATAGTTTTATTAATAAACATTTGAAAATACAAACTCCTATTTATTTTCCATAAATGACATGACAAAAATTCTTTATTGCATTGGAGTGGGAGTGGGGATGTGAACGGGGCGGGGGATGAGGTATAAAAGCTAGTTATTGCACACTCCAAAAGCTCTGATTTGAAAATATAGTTTAAGCCCTGGTTTACAGAAACACTTTAAAACTCTAGTCTTAATCTAGATAAAGCTCCTTACCATCTTGGCAACAAAAGCAATTTGAGCAAAACCATAATCTAATTTATAGCTCAACTTAAAGCTTGTAATATGTATCTTTGCATTAAGTAAGATGTGTAGTTTTAATCACTTTCCTTAAGTTAGAAAGTGGGGCCCAGCGCAGTGGCTCACGCCTGTAATCCCAGCATTTTGGGAGGCCTAGGCGGGCAGATCATCTAAGGTCAGGAGTTCGAGACCAGCCTGGCCAACATAGTGAAACCCTGTCTTTACTAAAAATACAAAATCAGCCGGGCGTGGTGGTGCCTGTAGTACCAGCTACTCAGCAGGCTGAGGCAGGAGAATTGTTTGAACCTGGGGAGGTGGAGGTTGTAGTGAGTGGAGATTGGGCCACTCCAGCCTGGGTGACAGAGTAAGACTCCGTCTCAAAAAATAAAAATAAAAAAAAGTTAAAAAGTGGGAGAAGAGCATCTCAATTTATTATATTCACTTCAAAAATCAATTTTCCTTTCTTAACAATATCAGGGAACAAGGCAAATTTTAGAATACACAAAATAACTAATAGCACATTCTGCTAACAAGATTCCACTCAAAAAGATGTAGGTTTATGTTTCTAGTCTTCAGAGTTTGAAACAAATGAAAAGAGTTGTATTAATCAGTGAATATATATTTAGATCTCTGGAGAAACAAAATATTTTGTAAATATATAAAAATGGAAATAATTGGTCCAGTAATGTAAAGTGTTAATTACTTGATGCAAAAGCATAAGAATTGGTAGGTTGTACTGATTTCAATAAGATATCAATCAAAAGTAATCTCTAAAGTCTTTAATATTTGTTTTCCATGGAAAAGTCTATTAAAATAGATAGAACAAAGGCCATAAAATAATCCAGTCTGTGCTACTGTCTAATCCAGTCCGTCTAATTGTTTAATGCTGGAGTAGAAAACAGAACTACAAGTAGCCAGAAGAATTTGCTTTTGCTTTGCTTCTCTCCCCTCTCCTCTTCCTTCCTCCTCTCTCATTACAGGATAACAGCTCTAAAACTGAATCTAGACCAAGAGGAATAAAACTACCATCCCTTTGACATATGCAAAAGTTGATTAAGTTTTCAAAAAGCTTAGTAAAATAAAAGGCATATGTAGCTGACTTTGAGGGACTAGTCCAAAATTAAAGAAATTATAAATGATTCCTACAGGACTTTTACGCAAAGTAAACTTATATGGGAGCAATCAAGCAAGGCTGTAAGTAAAAATAATTCCAAATCTTGAGATAAACAGATATTTAGCATAGGAGAGAATAATAAAGTGGGTCAATTCATTTCTGAGAAACCTTAAAAATTGTTATTTTCTTCTAATTTTGAGAGTTCTCTTAAATTAAAAATAATATACCTTTAAGCAGTGAAAAACAATATTGAATAGTAAGATGAGATAAAGAGAAAAAAAGCAGGTAGAAAGACATGAAAAACATTAAAATTGGAGCTTATATTTAGTATAGTAGCAATCAAAAAAGCCTTCTAGTTATGACTGACACCACTTAACTGACAAGAAGCAACACATTACAATATTATACAGTGTAATTCTTCTAAATGTATAGAACACCAGAAAATTCTGCCTAAAAGTTACTGGTATTATACTTATATTGTAGATAATTAGACATCCGCACCATTAAAGAATCCTTAAAGTCACTTAAAAGTTATGAATTATAACCCAGAGTCAACACCTGTACTTAATTATATTCAATTGCTCAAGGGTTTTAAATTTTTAGTTGCTGCAACATAGCAACTCTTTTCAAAGAAGTAGGCAAAAAAGAAGTATCTTAATGAGAACTAGCATTCAGCTTTCAACAAGATTTTTCACTTCTTATTCCTTATTATGTAACAGATACTTTAAATGTGTAAAAGGCAAAATTAACCAATGTTATTTTGTTTTTGTTTTGAGACGGGGTCTTGCTCTGTCGCCCAGGCTGGAGTGCAGTGGCACAATCACGACTCATTGCAGCCTTGATCTCCTGGCCTTAAGTGATCCTACTGCCTCAGCCTCCTGAGTAGGTGGAACTACGAGTGCCTGCCACTGAGTCTGGCTAATTTTTTTTGTTTGTTTTCAGTAGACACGAGGTCTTGTTATCTCGCCCAGGGTGGTCTTGAACTGCTGGGTGGAAGCAATCCTCCCGCCTCAGCTACCCAAAGTGCTGGGGTTACACGTGAGCCACTGCACTCAGCCAATCAATGCTATTTTGAATTAATATTGAGATTCTGCCCTACTTCCAATATTGAGCTGACTGTTTCTGTTGTATTTACTCTTTGCAATAACCATCTCGCTATTTTCTTAACTTACAAAACATCACTTAGCCTTCTGCCTGTAGAAATAGCCCTGTATAAACTGACCTTGCCCTCACCCTTCAAACCTTACCATCACCACTCTCCAGAAATCCTCAGCTCAAGCCAAACTCTTGTGCTGACTCATGAAGGTCAGAAAGTTCCTCATGTTCAACTATCACTGTATTTTTTTCCCACTGCGTTTTTTGGGCCTCAAAGATAAAAAAAATCCTTTCTTTCTATTACAAATTACATCCGTCCTTAAAATGTATAGTTTAGTTTCCCCTCATTTACAAGGCAATTCTAGAGGAATTCAGGTCTAAGAGGTCTCTACCATACCTGAGTCATAGAGGAGTTGTAGAGACTTGTTTGGAATAAAGTACAGTAAAACTGGTGGTTACATATTTTACCTTAAATATGGCTTCTGAGAAAATCTATTTTTACACCTTTCCAAGGAGTCATATTACAAGGAGGAAAAAAATGCAAACACAGAAATTAACAAAAACTAGAATTCTGTTTTTATTAGCAATACTGTAAGATATGGATAAAGGGGACGTGAACAATTCATTATTCAAGAAATAAACTAGAGCTTTAATTTTTCTAACATTGGCACCCACAATACCCATTTTCAATCAAACTGAATTACTCTCAATGCTTTCATTTCTCATATTCCATGCTGTTACTCATCCCTCTGCTTGGAATATTCTTCCTCCTCACTTCTGCCTTTCAAAAACCCTTACATATCTTTCATGGCCTTAAACGTCACTGAAATGGTATCTCCATAGCAATATGCCTTCTCTAACCATACCCTCTATTTGAACTGCCACAATAATCTATCCATTCTATTCATCTGACCTATAGCATGTACATCTAGTGTTAGAATATCTGATTCTATGCCTAGTTACCTAAGCTTGGGGATTACGTGTATCTTAAATGTCTTTCTAGTTCCCACCAGTGCCCTGATCAGAGCTGATGCATAACAGGCCCAAAAAAGGGGTGAGCAAAAATACAAGTGAAGACATGACTGAAGAAGGAATCAATGAATGAAAGAATGCCTCAAGCAGTTATTGGCACTTAGAATGAAAAACTGTTAGAGGGAAACTACAGATTCTAGATGAAGCTAAACATGCAGCACAACAGAAAAAGATCAATTTTACAGCACACAATAAGACATTTAGTGAGCATTTCAAAGAAACTAGTGCTAAGCATATCAATCACAAAAATTACTAGAGAAGCAAAGCATAAAACATGGCAAACTACAGACTGCCATAGAAGACACAAGAAATTTCTTGTTATCTCTTCATCCCTGAATTGCTTAACTATTAGTGAAGGACAGACAATTATCTTCTGAAGACTTCTTGGGTGTTTGCATTAGATTACATATTTTAGTAAATACAAACAATTGTTTAAATGTATAAGTCAAATTAAGGAGTGGGAACACATACCTACATACTATAACTAAGACCAATGAATGTAGCAATAAAAAAAGAGAAAAAAGAGAGAGAGAAAGAAGGGATAGATCAGCATGAATCAGGATTAAGGAGGGAAGGCCGGCATAAAGACGAGGCCTTTCAGGGACAGATATTTGCAAAGGGACGCAGAGAGTAAAGAAGACATTCCAGCAGGATGGAAGTATAGCAGAAGTGATTAAGGGTACATACTCTGGAATCAGAACATCTGGATTCAAATCTGGATTTCAGACTGACTGATTAGTTGTTGGATGAATTTCTCCATGCCTTAGTTTCCTCTATAAAATGTACACAATAACAGTACCTACCTCCTAAGACTGTCCCGAAGATTTACAGTGATAACGTATGTAAACAGCTTAGGACAGGACCTCATACAAAGCAGGCCCTCAATGTATTAACTATTAAATATATTTATAAATGAAAAGCTAAAGACAAGGTATATACCAGGGTTCCTCAACCTTGGCACTACAAACATTTTGGGACAGATAATTATTTGTTGTGAAGGGCTGACCTGTGCATTGTAGGATGTTTAATGGCACCCCCTAGCCTCTATAAACTAGATGCCAGTAACACACACACACACACGCACCCCAGCTATAAAGATAAAAAATCTCCAGACATTGCCAACCTAAGTTGAAATGCACTAGTACATACTGAAAGACAAAAATTGTGCTATGTAGTAACCAAAAGATATTACCATAGGTTCAAATGTGTAGATGTCAATTGATGGAAAGGCTCTAACACTGAGCTGAGGAGTTGAAATTTAATCTCTTAGATGAGAAAATTCTATGGAGATTTTCAGAGACGTATTCTTGTGATCTTGCTCATGCTGGCTTGTTTGCTCCCACAGTCTTTTTTTTTTTTTTTTTTTTTTTTGAGATGGAGTTTTGCTATTGTTGCCCAGGCTGGAGTGCAGTGGCGTCATCTTGGCTCACTGCAACCTCCACCTACTGTGTTCAAGCCATTCTCCTGCTTCAGCCTCCTGAGCAGCTGGGATTACAGGCGCCCACCACCACACCCAGCTGATTTTTGTATTTTTAGTAGAGACAGGGTTTCACCATGTTAGCCAGGCTGGTGTCGAACTCCTATTGTCAGATGATCCACCCGCCTCAGCCCTCCAAAGTGCTGGGATTACAGGCATGAGCCACCATGCCCAGCCTGCTCCCACACTCTAAATGATTCTGTCAATTATGTTCAAGATCTAATAGCTTGGAGAGAGACTGATGGTCACAAAGCAGTTGACTGTTGGGTAGTAGTAACAGAAATGACATCAAAATGGTCAAATCTAAAAAAAAAAAAAAAATGAAAGAAAACAAAGTAGAATTTACAAAGTTTTTTGGTCTGGTGGACAAGAAGAATGATAACAAACTGAGAAGAAATAAAATGTGGCCTGTCATCCACTTGGAGGTGTATAAATAGTTAAAAAGATATACATTTTAAGAGACATATTTAACAAATGTTTACTGGATGTTAATCACAAAGAGAATGGTGCCAGGAGCTGGAAGGCAAATTTCTGAGATAAGAAAAAGCGGAACACAACTAGTTTCTGCTTTCAAAAGTGATTACAGCCTAACAGGGGAGACAGATCAGCATATAATAAAAATAAGAAAGTAAACCCAAGATGAAGGGGAACAGGGAAGGAGTCAGTATTCACACAAGTTGATGGAAAAAGACAGCCCTCAAGGTTTCAAATTGGAGCACTGGTGTTATGTAGATGCCATTTAAAAGTTATACTAAGAGTCATGTACAGGTTTTGATGAAAGTATAAATGATTTTTTAATCCCATATTTAAGTGTATTTTGATGCTGTGAGAAGAGAGAAAATACTGTCTCTGCTGGAATTTGAAACTAGTGTTTAAATGCTTGGAAAATGTAAACATGGGACAGGTATTAGTCAAGTAAATGCGTGGCTATTTAAAAATCTATTTTATAACCTTTATTCATAATGTCAACAGATTTTGACTTCTATCTAATTTTTCTAAGATATAGAAGGGGGAATACAGAAATGTAAGAGGGATGACTCACCAAGAACACCTAGTGTTATAATAGGAAGATGATGGTTTGACTAAATCCACATTACACAATAGAGATCACATTCTTGGGTCCAGATGAAAAGTACTGTGATAGTAGATGCCCTGAAACCAGATAATATACCTCACAAAATACACCATTAAATGCATTAACACACAGTTCTAAAATGAGAGTAGAAACATGTAAGAAAGGATAAGACCTAGGGAGATGAAGGACAAGCAAGCAACCACATCCTTTGGGAGCAGACTGTGTAAGGGAGGCCACTGCATCCCCAATACTTTTCTGATGTAACCTACCTCAACTGGCCCAACAAAATGGGTACGATCTACCTGAGATTTTTCTAGAATTTCTACTGCAATCTTATAACATCCTAGTCAGTCTACAAGATCTAGTCCTCAACAGTTAAGCTAGAGCTATCACCACCAGGTGGTGCCAAATCAAAGCCAGTATCAGAATGGATTTGGATGGGCCAGGACCTTGTGACACCCCTTATTCCCCTGTGGTCAGCTGTGCAGGTTCATCCTGTCATTTCATTCACCTAGAAATAAAGTGACTCCATATTTTATGCAAATGAAACTTTTGGATCCACACAACATGTTATGATACAGAAGGGGTGATTATTGTATTATATTCTTGGTGGGGGACAGGCAGTACAACCGGGCTGTTTTAAGACTAATTACAAATGAATACATTCAAAAAATTTCTTTCCTGCTTTATGCCATATTTCATTAATATAAACTCAGATACAGTCTTGAAAGTAATCAGAAAATCATAAATAAGAATGCAGTGTACAAAAAGTTCTGACATCATCAAGACTTTAGTTAAATATGAATACATTTAATGCATCAAGGCTCTTACTGAGGAGCCATGATCTTTACGCCATGATTTTCCACAAAAGTGAAAGGATATTATCACTGATCCTCCTGCAAAAAGTTCAGTGATCCCATTAGTTCTTTTGTCTATAGAACTATTTTGTCTTTAGAGCAAAAGCAGGGGGACTATTGTAATAAAGTAGAGAAATCTCTCCACCTATTTACCCAATGTAAAATCAGAACAACAAAAAAACTATGAATATTTATCTAAAGTCCTCTAAGAATCACCTCAAATTTTCCAGTAAAAGACTTCATGGCAAACTTATTCCTCTCCATTTCCATCTAATCCCCCCCACCATGGGATTTTAGCACTGCTAATATGTTATACCTGTCAAGATCTGATGACTGTATGTTATGTATTCATCTGAACAGAACCACTACACTTAGTTACAGGCTATCATCAACCAATTCATTCTCTTGCTAAAATCAAGTCATCCAATTACTCCTTGACTAATCAAGGCTGTTTTGGCTTTTTCTTTTTTCAAAAGGTACTCAACAGCATAAACAGTTCACTTACAAGAAATGGAAAGGGGCTAATCAGCAGAATTATTGTTTTGCTGCTACAATTTGCAGTATTTAAATTTAGTTGCTGATTGGACTGAAAGTTTTATGATATAGCATATGAAACTAGTTTAATACAACTGTGAAGCTGTGTAGCTGTATTGTCTTGCCACGGCTATATTGGTCTACTTTGTAGGATAAATAAGTGACTACTTTCTTTAAAATAAGGATATTTAAAAATAATAAGTTTTAGTGTACTTTCCCACATACACTGGTTTTATAAACAAAGGTACACAGCTATTCATTCCCCAGTATTGTTTATAAGGTTAGCACCTGCATGCAACACCATACACGTGTGTGTTACATGTGTACAAAAAAACCCACAACTGCTTTGGTTTTTCATCTACATTTATTTTGGATCTTAAGCAATAATAAACTAAGGACAGAATTATCATTTAAGAAAATAAGACTTATCTAAATGTTTAAAATAAATACATGTTACCGCTTATATAATAAATAAAATTATTAACATTACTTCTAAAATGGGGAGTATTACAATTATAAGAATAATTCTGGGTGCCATAAACTATAAAATTATTATCCATCAGTATTGCTATGCTTATCTATATAGAATATCCGAGAGAACATCTAACAGAATGACTAATGTTGGAATATCAGACTAAAGCCTTGAGTTATATTTATTTTATATTTATGTTATGTATATATTTATTACAAAGTATTTAAAGAAAATGTTTTTATATGTCACACCTTGATTAAAATCTTCAGAAAATTTTGAAAAGAGGTGAGATCCAGTCTTGAGACTGAGATTTACTTACTTCATTAAATACAGCGATATATTAACCAAACTAACGAGTTTTACTTCATAGGAGAAAATAAATTTATAAAATGCTATTATATAAAAATAATTTAACTTTTTAAAACCTTAAACCATAAATTCTTTATATCTTGAAATAACAATATACATTAATCATCGACAAGAACATACATCTTAGAAAATACAACATACAAATAGGATTAAAACAATTTCTGAATTTTTTATACATATGCACACACAAGTGACATTTCATATAAGTAATCCTCCATAGGCTTATATTTTGCATATTAAAACCTATCTGGAAATGAAATTCTATACAAAATTGTAAAACTATACTTCCGCTAAATGTCTGATAGGGTTATTCAACTTATAAACATTTCAGAAAAGTCTTGATTTCAGAAATGCATTAACAAGGCATATAAATGCCAGTACATTTCAAACAAATTATTCTCAATTTTTTAAAAATTGCTACCTTTTAATAATATTTTTGAAAAAAGATTCAATCTGGTTATGCTGAGATTCAAAAAAGCAAATAAATTAAAAACCAAAATAAATGAACAGAGAACTAATATTCTTTAAAGATGAATACTTCTCAGAGTAGGCACACCTGCCAATATATTAAAAATAAGTAAAATCAACTACAAAAGTAATAAATCAAATGCCATGGTAGACTTGACTTCTCGAGACAGCATTTTCAAGCCGTCTTTGTGGCTTTGTTTGGCGCCATGGTCCTTTAAGTTTTGTCTTCATAAAGCCCTAACTAGTTGTAATCATTTGCAGCCTAATTGTGGACATTTATCTGCTTTTCTTATGCATAGAACATAGCTATTAAAGCTGAATGGTGATGGTGTGAAGTATAGGTTAAATTGGGTGAAATTAAAGCAAATTACTCCGGGATGTGGAAATCTGAAAATAGAAACCACCAATGATTTGCAACCCTCTTGATGATCAGCTTCACAGAACCCTAAACGACAAGAAAACTTACATATTTTAAAGTTAACTAGGTTTTTAAAAATAATATGTATAAATGTATTTTTAACTACAGCACCTCTTGGTAATGGTGGAAAGATTATTTGTTTAACTCAGCTGCAACGTTAAAAAGATCATGAGTTTCTATTTTAAATAGTGCAGTTCATTTTTTAAATAAGATTTCCATTTCTTCATATAAATTTTTACCTATAAGAATGCATCCAACTATATCACATACATAGTTAATACAATGCCATATAATATTTTGCTAGCTAAGTTTTAATCCTGAATAAAAGTATAAGACACAACATCAGTTATAGTAACAAAAGCAAACTAACAATGTAAACACAAATGTATTATATGTCTATAACTTATATAGGCCTACTTATACACATGCTGTATATAAATATGCATGTGACTAGCATAAAGAAAAATACACAGTGGCCTAGAAATAAATGTAAAACAGTAAAATATAAGAACTTCATTTTAATTTATCTAAAATCTTATTGCTTGACTAACAGATTTGGATAAAGACAATAAAAACATATATTGACCAGGAGCAGTGGTTCATGCCTGTAATTAGCCAGGTATGGCAGCACACACCTGTGGTCCTGGCTACTTGGGAAACTGAGATGGGAGGACTGCTTTAGCCCAAGTGTTCGAGGCTGCAGTGAGCTATGATGGCACCACTGCACTCCAGCCTGGGCGACAGACTAAGACTTTGTCTCTTTAAAAAAAAAAAAAATACACAAACACACACACACGCACACACAGATAGATAGACAGACACACATACATACATTTGCACCCTGCATATTCTCTTAGGTAACCAAAGTAGTCGAAAAAAGGTACTAGACCACATCTAGATAAGCTTACACTAAAGTAAGAAAAAATTTCTAGCAATGAAACTGATATCCTTCCTTCTTTTATTGACTGCTATGTAAAAAGCGTATTTTAGGTACCTAGGGAGAGATGAAATTAAATGACATGGCCCATACTGTCAAGGAGTTTACAGTCTAGTTGGACAAATAAGACAAGAATATGTAACTAAACCATGGCATCAAAAAATGATCCTACATGAAGAAGGCTCCTAATCTCAAAGGCAGGAAAAGTGAGCAAAAGGGGGACAGAGGGAGTTCACAGAGGATATGGACCTTAAAGGACAAAACTTAGCTACAGGTACAGCAAAGGCAAGGATGGAATACATAAGGTACATTCAGGACACAGAGTAAATATGTCTGAGGAAAATTTAGAACAGAAAAGAAAGCACTGGAAAACATACTAATGTTTAACAATGAAGAGTATTGAGTACCAGGCAGAAAATGGAATTCCCAGGAAGGCACGAATGTTTTACAAGAGGCAGTAACATAATCAAATGCAATGACCCTCAAACAGTGATACATCTAATTTCTCAAAGGCCATATCACAACTAAAGGTGATATGCCAAAGATGTGGTCCTCTGGAATAACAGCAATACTCGTGGACCTTAAGTCCTTGTCCCATACCAGGCTATGAAGGTATTATTGCTTCCTATTTAATAACTGTATGCTTATGTGTTATCTTTTTGTTTTATAGTTAGTATAGTACAAAATTAAATATTCACTGTAATGTTCAGCTACTGGTAGATTTTTATTTGTGTATATTTTTAAACCATGGCAATCATATATACTTCTAAATAATACTATGATGCTGATAAAACTTAAGTTAGAAATTTAACAAAATACACATAATTATTTTCTGTTTTGTGAAAAATAGACTTTTAACCCCTCTATGGTATAGGAAACCAAGTACTGGGGCAGATCACTAAGTGATATAATTAGGGTTAAGAATCACTGCTCCTGTAATCCCAGCACTTTGGGAGGCCGAGGCGGGCGGATCGCTTGAGTACAGGAGTTTGAGACCAGCCTGGGCAATGTGGCGAGACTCCTGTCTCTACAAAAAAATACAAAAATTAACTGGGTGTGGTGGAGCGTGTCTGTAGTCCCAGCTACTCAGGAGGCTGAGGTGGAGAATTGATTGAGCCCGAGAGGTCGAGGGTCCAGTGAGCCTTGATAGTGCCACTGCACTCCAGCCTGGGTAACAGAGTGAGACTGTCTCAAAGAAAAGAACCATTGCTCTTAAAGGAAGAGACTGGAAGAAGAAAAGACTGTAACAGTTATTCTCAAAAATCTTCTAGTGTGCAGATGATTCCCAGCCCTCTCCTTGATTCTGGATTACTAGGGAGAAGCCTGAGATTCTGCATTTTAAAGCAAACATATGTCTGAGACAAGTGATTACAGGGTCACACTGATCAGAAAAAGAGAGCCCCAGCAACAATTTATTAGTAAGGGCAGTTAAGTGGTAGTGAAAATAGAATAAGGCAAAAAAAGAAGAGAAGTACTTCCAGAAAAGACTGATAGAACTTGATGACAGATAATAGCAATAATATAAGGTAAATCAATTTTATTAATTAAAAATAAATAGGCCGGGTGTGGTGGCTCACACTTGTAATCCCAGAACTTTGGGAGGCCAAGGCGGGGGGATCACCTGAGATCAGGAGTTCGAGACCAGCCTGGCCAACATGGTGAAACTCCATCTCTGCTAAAACTACAAAAATTAGCTGGGCATGGTGGCAGGCGCCTATAAATCCCAGCTACTCGGGAGGCTGAGGCAGGAGAATCGCTTGAACCCGGGAGGCAGAGGTTGCAGTGAGCTGAGATTGTGCCATTGCACTCCAGCCTGGGGGACAAGAACAAGACTTTGTCTCAAAAATAAATAAAATTAAATAAATAAATATATAATTAAATAAAT
This sequence comes from Symphalangus syndactylus, assembly GCF_028878055.3. Classification (NCBI taxonomy): domain Eukaryota; kingdom Metazoa; phylum Chordata; class Mammalia; order Primates; family Hylobatidae; genus Symphalangus; species Symphalangus syndactylus. The sequence goes on from NC_072430.2 coordinate 78,162,599, forward strand.
GTTTGGGTGCCGGCTTAGAAAGCTGATCCAAAAAAAAAAGTTTTTTCATTTAGAGTATAAAACTACTTTATTTAACCAAATAAACAGACTGTTTAAAAATAAACAGAAATGAAACTTTTTAAACGTGGTGGTACAATTTGGCTGTGTCCCCAACCAAATCTCATCTTGAATTGCATTACCCACAATCCTCATGTGTGGTAGTAGGGACCTGGTGGGAGGTAACTGAATCATGGGGGTGGTTAACCCCATTCTGTTCTTGTGATAGTTAGTTCACACAAGATGTGATGGTTTTATAAGGGGCTTTTCCCTTTACTCATTCTGTCTCCTGCTGCCCTGTGAAGAGGTGCCTTCCACCATGCTTGTAAGTTTCCTGAGGCCTCCTCAGCCTCATGCAGAACTGTAAGTCAATTAAACCTCTTTTCTTTATAAATTACCCAGTCTCAGGTATTTTCTTCATAGCAGCATGAGAATAGACTAATACACATAGCATTTAATCAAGTTTCAATTTATCCTATGCCCTGACTTTCTCCCACATGGACAAGGTTAGAGTTGGCACTACACAATACCATTCTGCATAGTGCAGAATGGATACCATTCTGTTTTATGTTTGGTGATCCCACAAAGTAATATATCGGTTTCATTTTCATGAACAATAAGCTTCACCACATATTTAATGAAGAGGAAACATTTTTATTACCATACTGGTAATGAAATTTCATCAGAATTATACTGCTCTAAGTCTCATAATAGTGTGATGTTTTAAACCAGTATTATGAGGTATTACCAAGATGAGATAAATGTATTTTCAAGGCAAGAATCAAAGTAAACAGGTTTTTAAATTTTTTAAACGTAAAATTTCACAAGTATTTTCTCCCCTCTCCAAATTCACAGAATTATCAATAACAATTTCAAGTTTATCACTGATAGGTAGAGATTTGTTGTTCAGGCATCTATCTATGCTCTCTTCTAGCTCCCCAACTGCTGCTTAGGAATTTATGTAACTTCAGGTAAGATTATTTTACCTGCTCACAGTGACTACTAAAGGATTGATTGGGCATGTGACTTAAGCTGGCCCAATGGAGGAAATTTCAAAATTTATTGCAAGACTCGAACAAAGTCACTCTTTTTCCTCTGACAGATGTGAACTAAAAACCACATGGCCAGTGAAATGCAAGAAGCCATGTTACAACCATGAGAGGAATCAGCCAAAAGATGAGTAAAGCTGGCCAAAAGGTAGAGACAGAAAGAAATTAAGACCTTAGGCAAAGTTCTGAGTCAGTGCGCTGATCATGTATTGCATGAAACCATGTATCTTATCTTCTCAGTAACTGCAAGCCAATACATAGACTACCTTTATTTTTTAAGCCATTTTGAACTGGAATTCTACTGTAACTGAAAGTATTACAACTCATATATTAGGCTTCCTACCTAAATAAAACATTGTAATAATGAGTATCTACTGTCCCATATTTAAAATGAGATACAGCAAAAATAAAGGTGGAATGCATAAGGTATATTCAGAAAACAAATATGTCTAAGGAAAATACATCCAACTGACATAAGAGGTGAAAGAAAGGTTATGTTCAGGCCAACAACAGTCCTGTCTTCAGAAATTGTGAGTTCTGCCATTAACTTGCCCAAGGTCATATAGCTAACAACAATCTTTTTCAAAGGTTTCTGCATTTCCAAACACTGATAATATGTACTGAAAAAAATTGTGAAGCGAAATGTCTGACACAAAGAAGGTATAGAACGAATGTTGATCCTATTCCTGCCTTTGCTGGAGAGTCCACGTCAAAGAAATTCTTGTTCCCTTTCATCTAACCAAAGTCTATCCAGTTTAAGTTTTCTTTCTTAAACGTAAAATAATTTGTTTAAATAATGTTTAAGCGCTTATCATATGCAAGAGTATCACCTATCAAAGGACTGGATTAGCTTGTCAAATTAAATAATTTCAGTAACAGAGACAAAAAGAAACACACTTTATAAGAATGAGAATGCCGTTCCCTTATTCATTGTCTAGCAAATGATTTACCATTCATAACTCAAATGTCAGGCTGGGTGCGGTGGCTCACGCCTGTAATCCCAACACTCTGAGAGGCAGAGGCAGGCTGATCACTTGAGGTCAAGAGTTCGAGACCAGTCTGGGCAACATGGTGAAACCCCATCTCCACCAAAAAATACAAAAAAAGTAGCCAGGCATGGTGGCATGTGCCTGTAGTCCCCAGCTACTTGGGAGGCTGAGGCAGGAGAATCACTTGAACCCGGGAGGCAGAGGTCACAGTGAGCAGAGATCGTGCCACTGCACTCCAGCCTGGGCAATGAGACTCCATTAAAAAAAAAAACAAAACTCAATGTCACCTCCTATTACTTATTAGAAGATAGTATCTGATAAATTTGTAACTAACTGATGAACATTTAATTTTTGACCTAATTCAGAACATTTCAATTCACATACTAAAAATAAGCCAAATTATTTACAAGTGGGACCAAAATTTACCACCTGCAAAGGAAGAAAATATGACAGAACCTCTGAGAAGCAGTTTCTTAGACAGACTGAGTTTCTTAGACAGAACAGATACTAGATTTGAGCAAGCAGATAAAATAAGACAAGGAAGCTCTCCTTAGAGACCCAACTGTGGGAGTCGCAGTACTGGTTCACATACTTGGGAAACATGATCTGAACATGAACTCTCAACAGTAACAACAACAAAGATTGGCAGCCAATTCAAATTCCTTCTGTGTATCATAGATCTAGGTAAATGTTTACTTGAATGGGTCTCTGATCTCCTAGAGGAAAGTCATTTCTATTACTACTATAACACTGTGCAATAGTGCTTCTTTTTGTCATTTTGCTAAGTATTGCCATTTATATGATTTTAAATATCTACAAAATTCTGTTCTGTAATAACACAGATGTCTACAAAATTTATCTAAGTGAAAATCATAACTATTATCTTTAAAGTATGAGGGCATAAAAATGTGGCAGATTGTATTTCTTGTACTGTTGATTTACCCAACTACTACTCCACCTTATGGCCCCAAATTACCCTGCTAAAATATTGTATTAACTTATTTAGGAGAATTTAATAAGGGGCCTTCTTTATGGGAAAAATATTTTTAAGTTCCCCTTCTTTTTCCTATAACCCCCATTTAGTTAAGAATTCACTTAATATCTTTTTTTGTAATAGTGTCATAATAATTGTTATGCAAGATAAAGATTAACTAACATTAAAAGGAGTCAACAATTATGTCTGAAAGAAATTTTGAGTAAACTGAAAAAGAAGAGAGGGAAAGAACCCACAAGTCAACACAACATTTAGCCTATCCCCAGCAAAAAAAAAAAGTGCCCCATTAGACATCAGTAAATATAAACCAGTTACAATTTAGTCACTATCATACTGGACTGAATCGTTTACATCTTCTTCAATTCATCCTCAAAGGCTACATGAGAGATAGGACTCTGGCACAAGTAAATTCAGAATTTATAGAAATACAATCTTTAGGCCAGGCGCGGTGGCTCACGCCTATAATCCCAACACTTTGGGAGGCCAAGGTGGGTCAGTTCATTTGAGGTCAGGAGTTCAAGACCAGCCTGACCAACATGATGAAACCCTGTCTCTACTAAAAATGCAAAAATTAGCTGGCATGGTGGTGCACGCCTGTAATCCCAGCTACTTGGGAGGCTAAGGAAGCAGAATCGCTTGAACCTGTGAGGCGGAGGTTGCAGTGAGCCGAAATTGCACCATTGCACTCCAGCCTGGGCAACAAGAGCAAAACTTCGTCCAAAATATACATATATAATCCTTATAATTATTGGTTATTCACTTGATAAAATGTATTACATAGTAATTAAGGTGTGATGGTAATAAATTAATACTAAAGATTAAATAGTATGTAATAATATAAGATTATGATTATACTTGGTAGTAAATTAAAATTAACTATAAATCACAAATATTTTTTCCTTAAGGTTCAAAACCCACTGTCTTAGTATGCATGCTATCACTACAGGAAGTAAAGTACTGGTATATAAAACTGATAAGAAGAAGTACTACTGACTTACTAGGTAGCCTAAAATTCCAACCAAGGGCTTTCATTTTCAATAATGGCATAGTAAGATCTCACTGGAAAACTACCATTGACCACCCTGGTGGGGAAAAACACTATAAAACACAGACAAGATACAAAAAGCAGCTGCCTAAAGGCACTGGAGAGCGAAGGAAATTAGAAAGACTGGTTAGGAGTACATGCTCAAAGAAGGGGAGTTATATGAAGGAAATTCATCTTTTCAAAGCTTTTAGCTCGCAACCAAGTATTGCCAACACAGGGCAAGCTACAGATAAATCACAGTCTTTCTGTCCTGGAGAAGCAGAAAATCAAAGCTAGGGAAACTGTAGTGATGGAAGAATGCAAAGGGAAGAGAAAGAGACAGGAAAAATAGAAAAAATCCCATCAGTCTACCCACCTCTTTGATTGATACCAGAACCATGCATAGGCAGGTGAGACTCAAAGCAGACCAGCTAACGACAAACTGAAGTGAGACTGGAGCTGCCATCTAAGAAATCGAGGTTGCAGTTCAAGTCCAACTGTCTACTAATACAAAATCAAAAAACAAAACAAAACAAACCCACTACACATATGAGAGAAAAACTGGAACCTAGAATGACCATAACGTAACATTCATAATGTCCAGGATACAATCCAAAATTACCTAAGAAAAATCAAGCATAATGCTATCAGAAAACAAGTGAGATTGAATTTGAGATTATCCAGATGCTGAAAGTAGCTGATAAAAAATTTTAAGTGTCTATTAAAACTATCTTCAATAAATAAAAGTAAATTATGCACACAATGAACTGGGAGACAGGCACTCCCAGCAGAGAAATAGAAATGATGGGAGAGAAGGAAGAAGAGAATAAAGGAGGGCAGGGAGGAAGGGAGGCAAATTTAGAACTGATAAACACAATATGTATATCTATCTATATAGATATATGGACATAACAGCCAAATTAAGATGACTGAGGAAAAGAATATGTCAAAGATAAATCAACAGAAACTAATCTGAACACACAGAAGACAGAATAAAAATGAACAGAGCCTCAGGGACCTACTAGATAATATAAAATGGTCCAACATGCATACAATTTTTCTTTTTTTTTGAGACGGAGTCTCGCCCTCTTGCCCAGGCTGGAGTGCAATGGTGCAATCTCAGCTCACTGCAACCTCAGCCTCCCGGATTTAAGTGATTCTCCCAAGTAGCTGGGATTACAGGCACGCACCACCACGCCCAGCTAATTTTTTGTATCTTTAGTAGAGATGGGGTTTCACCATGTTGGCCAGGCTGGTCTCGAACTCCTGACCTCATGATCTGCCTGCCTCGGCCTCCCAAAGTACTGGGATTGCAGGCGTGAGCCACTGCACCCAGCCCCAACATGCATATAATTAAAGTCCTAGAAGGAGAAGGGAAAGAGATGGGGAGAAAAAAATACTTGAAGAATTAATGAATAAAAATTTACACAATTTATTGAAAGCAATTTACAAATTGAAGTGCAATGCTAAGACATACAATAGCAGAGGTATGACACAAATGTCGAAGGTAAAGAGCAATTCTTGAAAAGGGCAAAAAAAGTTTCAATTAATCATTGATTTTTTCATTAGAAATTAAGGACAGAAGAGAGTGCAACAATATTTTTAAAGTGCAGAAAAAAAATTAAACAAATCTGTCAACCAAGAATTTTATATCCAGCAAAAATATTCCCAAAGAATGAATCTTGTAACAAAAACATTTTCAGATGAAAAAAAAACTAGGAGAATTTATTGCCAACAGCCCTGCACTATAAATTAATGCTATAGAAAGGTCTTCAAAGTTAAAAGAAATGATAAGTAGAACCTAAGATTCTCAGAAAGAAAAGAAGAGCATCAAAAATGGCAAATATCTAAGTAAGTGCAAAAGCCTTTTTGTTTTTCTTTTTATGGATTCCTCATAATACAAATATATGTTTAAACAGAAGTCATTTATGATGTACTAAATGCCACTGAAATGTACATTTTTAAATGGTCAATTTTAGGTAATGTAAATTTTACCTCAATTTTTTAAATTGTGGGATTTACAAAATGTGTAGAGTATTACATACAACTATGGCATAAAAGACAGGGAGGGAATATGGGATTATATACTTCCAAGTTTTCTATATTTTACATGAAGCGATACAATATAAACTGTAAACTAACACGGTGAAACCCCGTCTCTACTAAAAATACATAAAATTAGCTGAGCGTGGTGGCGGGCGCCTGTAGTTCCAGCTACTCCAGAGGCTGGGGCAGAAGAATGGCGTGAACCCAGGAGGCAGAGCTTGCAGTGAGCCGAGATCACGCCACTGCACTCCAGCCTGGGCGACAGAGCGAGACTCCGTCTCAAAAAGAAAGAAAAAAATACAAAAAATAAAAAAATAAAAACAACAACAACAACAACAAAAAAGGGCACCTGTAAACAAACTGAAAAGTTAAGGATGTATATTGTAATCACTAGAGCAATCACTTAAAAAAAGTGAAATCTAGTTGGAATCCAAGATGAATATTAAAATAAAATCCTAAGAGATATTCAAATAATCAAAAAAATGTAGAGAAACAGAAGAACAAACCACAGAAGCAACAAATAAAACACAAATAAAAAGATACAAATCCAAACCTATCAAGTCCATTAGACAATGAAATAAGCACTTTAAAAGGTGTTGACTACCAGAATTGATAATAAAATAGAACACAATCATATGTTCTGTATAAGAGATACATTTTAATATAAAGACATGGCAAGCCCAGTGGCTCACACTAGTAATCCCAACACTTTTGGGAGGCTGAGACAGAAGGATTGCTTGAGGCCAGGAGTTCAAGATCAGCCTAGGCAACATAGCAAGACCCCATTTCTACAAAAACTTAAAACTAAAAAATTAGCCAGGCATGGTGACATGAGCCTGTAGTCCTACTTACTCAAGAGGCTGAAGTGGGAGGATTGCCTGAGCCCAGAAGTTTGAGGCTGCAGTGAACCATGATTGTGGCACTGCACCCTAGCCTGTGTAACAGCACAAGATTGTCTCCAAACAAACAAACATGGATAGGTTGAAAGTAAACGGATGGAAAACAGTAAGTGTAAGACAGCTATAGTAGCTATATTAATATCAGATTAAATTGATTTCAAAATAAAAAGTACTGCATATTTTTAAATGAGAAAAAAGTAAATTCATCCAAAAGGCATAATATTCACATAAGGCATAATATATATATAATGTGTATGTGCCTAATAACAGCTTCAAATTACAGGAAGCCAAAATTAACAGAGGTGAAGATGAAATGAACAATTCTACAATCAGAACCGGAGATCTTAACACCCTTCTCTTAACTAAATTGATGGAACTAGACGAAAAAATCAGTAAAAACGCAGAAGATATGAACAATGCTATTAATCATCTTGAACGAAATATTTATAGAACATTACATTCAATAATAACAAAACATATTCTTTTCAAGAGCATGTAGCTCATTTGGCCCAGACTACGCATAGCCAAAAAACAAGTCTCAAATTTAAAAGGACTGAAATCACACAGAGGATGATCCCTAACTATAAAAAAAATTAAATTAGAAATCAGTAACAGTAAGAATGCTAGAAAAGCTCCAAATACTTGGAAATACACAAACATTTTAAGAATCAACAGATCAAAGAAGTCACAAGAGAAATAAGGAAATATTTTAAATTAAGGGATAATAAAAATTTAACCTATCAACGTATGTGGGATGCAGCTAAAACAGTGCTTAGAGAGAAGTTTGTAACTTTAAATAATCATATTAGAAAAGAACCTCCAAAATTAATAATCTGAGTTCTCACCCTAAGAAATTAGAGAAAGAAAAAGTAAATTAAAACCAAACAGGCGTTTGATGGGCAGCAGGAGAGGAGAGTGGACTCCAGAGAGCCCTGAGCAGCCCCCAACCACTACTGCCTTCAGGGCCTCACACAGGAGGAGCCGCAGCTGGTGCAGCAGGCCCACTCACCACCTCTGCAACCACTGGGGAGACCCAGCAGCTGCCGGCGCCCCCGCCCTCAGCGCTGCCAACAGCCAGCCCAGCACCACGGGCAGCGGCACAGGGAGTGGGGCCCAGGCGGTCTCACATAGACCAGCAGGGACAAGAAAGTCATCACTGTAGAAAGCTGAAACTGGATCCCTTCCTTACACCTTATACAAAAATGAATTCAAGATGGATTAAAGACTTAAATGTGAGACCTAAAACCATTAAAATCCTACAAGAAAACCTAGGCAATACCATTCAGGACATAGGCGTGGGCAAGGACTTCATGTCTAAAACACCAAAAGCAATGGCAACAAAAGCCAAAATTGACAAATGGGATCTCATTAAACTAAAGAGCTTCTGCACAGCAAAAGAAACTACCATCAGAGTGAACAGGCAACCTACACAATGGGAGAAAATTTTTGCAACCTACTCATCTGACAAAGGGCTAATATCCAGAATTTACAATGAACTCAAACAAATTTACAAGAAAAAAACAAACAACCCCATCAAAAAGTGGGCAGAGGACATGAACAGACACTTCTCAAAAGAAGACATTTATGCAGCCAAAAAACACATGAAGAAATGCTCATCATCACTGGCCATCAGAGAAATGCAAATCAAAACCACAGTGAGATACCATCTCACACCAGTTAGAATGGCCATCATTAAAAAATCAGGAAACAACAGGTGCTGGAGAGGATATGGAGAAATAGGAACACTTTTACACTGTTGGTGGGACTGTAAACTAGTTCAACCATTGTGGAAGTCAGTGTGGCGATTCCTCAGGGATCTCGAACTAGAAATACCATTTGACCCAGCCATCCCATTACTGGGTATATACCCAAAGGACTATAAATCATGCTGCTATAAAGACACATGCACACGTATGTTTATTGCAGCACTATTCACAATAGCAAAGAGTTGGAACCAACCCAAATGTCCAACAACGATAGACTGGATTAAGAAAATGTGGCACATATACACCATGGAATACTATGCAGCCATAAAAAATGATGAGTTCATGTCCTTTGTAGGGACATGGATGAAACTGGAAACCATCATTCTCAGTAAACTATCGCAAGGACAAAAAACCAAACACCGCATGTTCTCACTCATAGGTGGGAATTGAACAATGAGAACTCATGGACACAGGAAGGGGAACATCACACTCCGGGGACTGTTGTGGGGTGGGGGGAGGGGGGAGGGACAGCATTAGGAGATATACCTAATGATAAATGACGAGTTAATGGGTGCAGGAAATCAACATGGCACATGGATACATATGTAACAAACCTGCACATTGTGCACATGTACCCTAAAACCTAAAATATAATAAAAAAAAAAAACTATGAGAAAAAAAAAGAAGGTCATCACTATGAAAGTTTGGGAACAGTAAAACGGTTCAATGTAAGAAAAGGATATGGATTCATCAACAGGAATGACACCAAGTGAGATGTATTTGTACACCAGACTGCCATAAAGAATAACCCCAAGAAGTACCTTGGCGGTGGAGGAGCTGGAGAAATGTGGAGTTTGATGTTGAAGGAGAAAAGAATGCGGAGGCAGCCAATACTGCAGGCCCTGGTGGAGTTCCAGTTCAAGGCAGTAAATATGCAGCCAACTGTACCTTTATAAGCCCCTGTCTACCTCCTAGGGGTCCTCCAGGCAACTGCCAGCAGAATTACCATAATAGTGAGAGTGGCGAAAAGAACCAGGGAAAAGAGTGCTCCCAAAGGCCAGGCCCAACACGCAGGGCCTACGGAAGGAAAAGTTCCCACCTTCCTATATGCGGGCAAGGAAAAGTTCCCACCTTCCTACCTCCTGACAAGAAGTTCCCACCTTCCTATATGCGGGGAGAAGTGCTGGAGGGTACCCACAACCAGTGGGCAAGGGAACAAGGCAGACCAGTGGGGTGGAGTAGGTATCGGGGAGACAGACCATTATTCTGCAGGCACCCTCTGCCAAAGGTAGTCTAGAGAGGACGGAAATGAAGAGGATAAGGAAAAATCAAGGAGATGATACCCAAGGTCAGCAGCCACCTCAGCAACAGTGCCACTACAACTTCAAGTACCAGTGCAGACAACCTGAAAACTCTTGATATGGTTTGCCTGTTTTGTCTCCTTCAAATCTCATGTTGAAATGGAATCCCCAGTGTTGGAGGTGGGGTCTGGTGGGACATGCTTGGGTCATGGGGGCAGATCCCTCATGAAAGACTTGGTGCTGTCCTCATCATAAGGAGTTCTTGCTCTGAATTCAGTGCGATCTGGTTGTTTAAAGGAGAGTGGCACTCTCTCTAGCTCCATCTCACTTGTTCCCTGTCTAGCCATGTGATATGCCGCCTCCCCCTTTGCCTTCTGCCATGACTATAAGCTCCTGAGGCCTCACCAGAAGCAGATGCTGGTGGCATGCTTCCTGTACAACCTGCAGAACCATGAGCCAAAATAAACTTATTTTGTTTATAAATTATCCAGCTTCAGGTGTTTCTTTATAGCAACGCAAAAATGGACTAACACAACTCTAAACCACAAGACAGCAAAGTGGCGAAAAACGTCAGATCACCAGCAAATAAGGCTCTCAAGGCTGTCTACCATCATCCTGTTCAGTCTTCTAACAAGAAGAAATGAATATAAAGTTCCGGCAATAAGAAATGAACAAAAGATTGGAGCTGAAGACCTTAACTACTTGCTTTTCATCGAATGATCAGATAACTAGAACTATTTGCATTACCTATACAGCGTGAGGTTTTTATTACTTTTACCTAAATGTTTCTTTCTGTTAATAACAAACATATTTTTAAGCCTGTTTTTTTTCTCAATCTGCCTTTAAAGAAAAGTTTTTAAATTGTTTTATATTTGTTCAAGTTAAGATTTTTAAGAACTTCATTTTAAATCTGTGATAAAAGTTTACGACTTGATTTTTTTTGAGTCAAAAAACTGCAAGCACCTGTTAAAAAAGGTCTTAAATAAGTTTAAAATACCCAAATAGGTAGAAAGAAGGAAATAATAAAAGATATGAGAACAAACTGGTGAAATAGGAAATGAACAAAGAAAAAAAAAACCAATGAAACTCATAGTCCTTTAAAAAGCTCAATAAAATTGATAAGCCTCTAGATAGACTAATCAAAAAGAAAAAAATTACACTTCATTCTAACATCACAAAGGAAGGAGGAGACATTATAGATCCTAAGTCATTAAACATATGAGAATATTAATAACTTTATGCCTAATAAATTTGACAGCTTAAATGAAGTAATCAAAATGCTAGAAAGACAAAAATTACCAAAACTGAACTAAGAAGAAATAGAAAACATGAATAGTCCTACATCAGTTCAAGAAATTGAATCTGAAATAAAAACCTTCCCACAGGCCGGGTGTGGTGGCTCATGCCTGTAATCCCAGCACTTTGGGAGGCCGAGGTGGGCAGATCACCTGAGGCCAGGAGTTCAAGACCAGCCTGGGCAACATGGCAAAACCCCGTCTCTACTAAAAATACAAAAATTAGCCAGGTGTGGTGGTGCACGCCTGTAATCCCAGCTACTAGGGAGGCTGAGGCATGAGAATTGCTTGAACCTGGGAGGCAGAGGTTACAGTGAGCTGAGATCGCACCACTGTACTCCAGCCTGGGCGACAGACTGAGACCCTGTTTCAAAAAAAAAAAAAAAAAAAAACTGCACGCCTAGATGGCTTTACTGGTAAATTTTATAAAGCATTTAGGGGAGAAATAACACGAATCCTCCATAAACTCTTCGAGGAAATCAAAGATAAAATATTTTACAAGTGATTTTACAAGGTTCATATTACCCTGGTATCAAATTCAGACAAAAATTACAAGAAAAGAAAACCACAGAAACAATAATCCCTCATTAATACAGATGTAAAAATCCTTTAAAACATTTTTAGTGAATCAAATTCAAAAGCACACAGGTTTATTTATAATGATGGAGTGAGTTTATCTTGGGAATAACAAAAGCTTACCAATCAAAAATCAGTCTATGTAATTCACCATATTAATAGAATAAAAAAGAAAAACCAGATCATTCCAATAGATAAAAGAAAATCATTTGACAAAATTCAACACCTATTCAGGATAAAAACTCTCAGCAAACTAGGAATAACAGATAACTACTTCAACCTGATTAAGGGCTTCTAAAAATAACCTATAATATCACTTATAATAGCAGCAAAATATTAAATACCTAGGGATAAAATTAACAAAATATGTATAAGATTTGTATTCTGTAACCTATCAAATACTGTTGAGAAGAGACCTAAATAAATTTAAAAAGTTATCACCTTCATGGATTGGTAGTCTCCACTGACAGTTTCAATACAGAGTCAAAAATCAATGAAATTCCAGCAAGCTTTTTTTTCAGGTTCTTAAATTTATACAGAAATGCAAAGGAACTAGAAAAGCTAAAGCAATCTTAAAAAATAGGAAAAGGGTCAGAAGACCTACACTATCTAATTTTAAGACTTACTCTAAAGCTATAATAATCAAGACAGTATGGTATTGCCAAAACAAATAGATCAATGGAATAGAACAGAGTGTGTAAACTGACCTGCACTTGACCTCCTAAACAGTGAATTGATTTTTGACAAGGTGCCAGGTTAATTCAGTGAAAGAAAAGATACTCAACAAATGATTCTGGAAAAACTATGCATCTGTATGGATGAAAATTAACACCTTACCTCATGCCATATGCAAAATTAACTAGAAAGATGACAGGCCTGAATGTAAGAGCTAAAGTTATTTAAAATTAAACTTTAATAGAAGAAAATATCTGTAACACTGCGCTGGGTAAAGATTTCTGAACGGGACACAAAAAACACAAATATCAGAGAAAATCAACTGATAAAATGAACATCCTAATGAAAAATTTTGTTCTTTCAAAGACAGAATTAAAAAAAAAAAGCCAGCCATAGACTAGGAGAAAATTTCATATAACGTATACTTGACAAAGAACTTATATCCAGAATACGTAAAGAACTCTTTCCACTCAAAATGAGACAAACAATCCAATTAAAAATGGACAAAAGATTTAAACTGATACTTCACCAAAGAAGATATACAGTTTGGAAGTAAGCAAATGAAAAGATGGTCATCACTAATAGGCTGGAAAATAAAAATGAAAGCCACAATATTCTCTATAATGCCTAAACTAGAAACAATTGACAATATCAAGTGTTAGAAAGGATGTGGAGGAACTGGAATTCATACTGCTGGTGAGAAATAAAAATGTTACAGTCACTTTGGAAAACCATATGGCAGTATATTATAAAGCTAAACATGCAGTTACCATACACTTCAGCTATCCCATTTCTAGATATTTACCCAAAAGAAATAGAAACATATATCCATACAAACATTTCTACACAAATAATTCATAACAATAAAAACTGGAAACAATTCAAATGTCCATCAGTTAATGAATGGATAAGCAAAGTGATAATATTAAAGGCTACATAGTAATAAGAAAGTAGTAATGTACACAATACGAATGAATATCAAAAACATTATGCTAGGTTTTAAAAAAGTCAAACAGAAAAAACTACACACTATATGATACTACATGAAATTCTAAATATGATAAAAATGCAACAATAGAAAACAGATCAGTGAGTACTTAAGGATAAGGGTTAGGGGAGAGGATCAACTACAAAAGGACACAAAGAAGCATTTTAGGATGATTGAAACATTGTGTATTTTGACTGTGATGGTAGATCTAAGACTGTGTAGAATAAACTTCATCAAACTGTACACTAAGAATATATGATTTTTGTTACATGTATATTTTACCTTAATGATGTCTGGAGAAGGCACCATACAGACAAACTTGATATACTTACATTATCTTTGATAAGGTTTCATACTTGATTACTAAAGTTCAACATTATAGGCTGGTATGAAATTAACTAAGATGGAATTTTACCTATTTTGAAATCTTAATATGGGAGAATAGCAGTTTACAATTTGCTGTTAAATGAATTTCAAAAATTATTTTGGCCTCAGGTTTCTGGAAATAAAAACGAAAGTTGATTTAATAAAAACAAAAATTGGAAAAAATATCAATTTAAAATACATGTCACAAATATGCATAATAAAAAACAATTTGAGGGGAACCAATCTGCTATAGGGGATTAACTACTTTCTACTTCTAATGATTTGGGGACTTTCCTAGACTCATTCTCCATGACGGGGGGCTTCTCTAAACCCATTCTCAGGTGCCCCGTGCTTATGCAAGAAGGCTCTTGAAATAGTACTCTAGGATATTAAAAGCTAAACATTTCACCATGGTAAGGTCTTACACCTAGAGAGACAAAGAGCTTTTTATCACAAAAAAGTGGGAGGTATGGGGATGAATTAAAATAAACAATGCATGTTTCTGCAAAAACTTTATTTTCAAAAAGAACCATTTTATTTTAGATGCTAAACTCATCAATTCAAAACTTTGTTTTCAAAAGATTCCCTCAATAAAGCAATTCATTTCTGTGCTATTTAGTTTGCTGTATTTTTACAAGCACCAGACTGAGCAAACCATGATTGAGAGAAGCCATCTTATGCACATTGCTGTTGTCCCACATCATTCAGAACAAACCTTTTTAGATCGTTAACTACCACAGGAGTGCTGATTACACAGGCACCAGCAATTTCCTAACCAATGACCACCTGAACAATGATGTGTTCAGCTTCTCAGACCCTGCAGCCTTTCAAAGGTGAATCATTTCACAGTTTGGAACTAGATCTCCATAGCAACTTCCCTTTGAGGGTTTTAGAATCACCATCCAGTAATTCTATGATCATCAAGCTCAACCATTCCCAATGGTTCTTTTCACAGCAGATGGAAAAGGAAGCCTTGAAATTTTACAGTCTATTTCAAGCAATTCATCTGGCAGCCTATTAGAATTCAAAATATTTCGACCTTCAATCACAAAGCATGTTATCTGAAGCTGTGGTGATCTCAAGTCAAGACAAGCAGACGTTTTAGTCTAATCATCCATGATGAGAAGAGACTGACAAAAACTCTTAATTCAACCACCATCAAAATGCTTATTTTAACTGCATGAAAGTCTTTCAACAGGCAATGAAAACACACCATGTACCATTTTATCACAACCTTCTGTTCAAGGAAAATATGAATTCTGAATATTGACATGCATCTCTGCACTTCTTAGACTGCTTGGAACAAATATGTTTCTTAAAAGTTAGCATAAATCCAATTTAAGAGCACTATTATTCACTGTTGCAAAAGCTAGAAACCTTAAGCAAATAGCAATGGACTTTTGACAAAGTCAGCTAGCTTAATAAAATCAAGTACATTTGGATCTTAAATTTTTTTCAGACTTTTGACAAAGTCAGCCAGCTTAATAAAATCAAGTACATCTGGATTTCTTAAAGTTTTTCCAGACTTTTGACAAAGTCAGCCAGCTTAATAAAATCAAATACATTTGGATTGCTTAAATTTTTTTCAGACACAACCTAAAATGATTAATCAGAAAATTAATATCAACTCCTCAGGAAATTAATATCAATTAAAAGGAAAGAATAGATCTAAAAAAAAACTTAATTTACAAAACGTTGTTGACTTTTCCCCAATTCAACTAATTCTCTAGTGATTTCAAAATATACTAGCCCTATTTTTAAAACATTGAATTAAACCACATAAAAAAGCTGTACATTTCAAATTGCTACTAAACTACAGTTAATTTATCCAAACTCTCTTTATACCTAAAGTATAAATGCTTTTTGGTATAAAAAGATATAAAAAAACTATGTAATAATTTCATTAATGTTCAGTATTTATTATAGATATTAGCCAAATACAGGTATTTATTTCAGTATTTATTATAGATGTTTGATGGCATATTATAAGCCTATGCAAAAGTTAAAAACACCTATTTTCTATTTATTACTTAAAACACAGCTCTCTGGGAAGAACTAAACTAATTTTATGAATAAACTAAATCAAAATAAACACTGGTAAAAAAGACAATTTTAGTTTATAAATCCACTCCTTCCACAAAGGAACACTATAAATAATCACCAGTTCTAAAGCTTCAGTGATTTGGAAAAGAAAGATCAAAATTTAATTAATTTATGAGCAAGAAAAAATATAGTAAACTTACTCTACTTCCTTAAGACAAACATACACTTGATATGATCAAATTGTTACTACTTTCTGCATGCATTATGTCAGCCAACTTAAACTGTCTTTACATGGGCCTATGAACAAAATACATTTCAAATCAAATATATAGTATATATGCTATTTTCTATTCAACATCTTTAACCTAAGCTTTATACTTGGTTTAAATGTCTCATCACAAAATGAGAAGATAGCAAAATTATTTTATGTTGTAAAACTAGTTCCAAAAAACTTGTACAAACTTGATAAATTCCTGACTTCTGAAACTAAGTACAAATTTGCAAAGAAATAAGAAATTTATCAATTATTTCAATAAGAGCAAAATTAAAACTTTGCTCCTCAACAGTATTGCCTTTTATTTTCAAAAGTTCTACTTCCACCAGAAAGGAATGAGTACAGCAAGAAAGATGCCATACCTTATCCATTTCTTACTTGCCTTATTTTGTATTGGTTTAGTTTATGATCTGAGCTATTTAACTTATATTAAAACTATATTAGATATTTTAAAGAGCAAATGTGAGTAGAGATTTTAACCAAAGATAATGCTTAAAAGGATAATGAATGAGCAGAAAATTATATGCACATGCATGCACGTGTTTTTTAACTGTAAGTAGTTTATTTTACACATATCCAGGATAAAACATAACCATGAAAAAAAAAAACTTGCTAACGAAATTCCTAAAGTACAATTTTATGGTTACAGTTTGATAAACTGTGGGAAATGACTGGCTATTAGTACAATACATCAAAGTTTAAATAAATAGAAACGTCTCAAAATAGTTACGCATGAGTACTCAGTATAATACACTGACTGCAGTTTATTAAATATTCAAAACTTCATGTCCATATGCTATTCAAATATATATATATATTTGTTAAACTAAAGGCTTATTTGTGGGAACCTTATATTAACTTAGGAATACTTCTTTAAAAAACTCTTCAATATCAACAATATCAATTTATAGGTTCAGTACGGAACCTATAAATATTTTTGCTGAATTATCTGAAAAACAGAAAAAGACTCATGTGGGATAAACATATAAAGGTTTTTAGACATATCTACTGGATAACAATATTATAATAAATTTCCTAAAACTACATGCTCCTTACAAAGCAGATTTACTAACATTTACTTACTGACTAAATCTGAATTGTAAAGAAGTTCATCACTTGTCTTAATCGTTCCACTGGGCTTCGAACTTCTTAAGGACAGGTATATTATGAATTTTACTAACCCAGATCTTAGGGTTTTACATCTGACACTGTAAGCACTTAATAAATGTTTGCTATCAATTATTAGACAGTAGTGATAGCTGTAATTGAAACATTCCTTGTTTCTGAAATATTCTGCACTGGCAACTTTTCACTTGCAAGTCACATAATGAGAACCAGAAATAGAAACAGATTAATTTAATGAAAAAGCATAATAAAATAGAAAAATATCTTGATAGAGCTTCATTTTTTACTTTTATCTTCTCCTTTCCTCACAAATTTATAAGAAATCTGCTTCTAGGTTACAAGCTAACATAAAACTACTGAGTCTAACAGCCTAGGGCAACCTTAAGTTTATTTTATAACATATAATCAAGCAACATACTGTAATTGAAGCACACTGAAAACAGCAGTTACTAGCTAATTAACATTAGCAGAAACATTTTTCTCAATGAAGTTTAAAAAAATCTAAAGATTCCATAATAAAATATAGTTTGTTATAAATATTATATTTATGTGGAAAACTATTAATATTTTACCTTCAGTCTAATACTGAGACAATTATAAAACAAATGTATCCATTTCTATTCTTATTAATAGCTTTATCTGCATTTTGACTACAAAATGCTGGGATCAGATAAGTAAAACCAGACTACTCAGCTTTAGGTACAGCACCAGAAATCCAGCCATATAATCTGAGTACAAATTTGTTGTATGTGTGTTAGTGCTCTATTTCTTCAATCAATGTAGCAAAAGTGTAGTTACCACGGTACTTGACCTCTGACTGGGGCAGCAATCTAAAGGAAAGCACCTCTAGCAAATGTGCTATTCCTCAGGTAAGACAGCAGGATGCAGTATAATGGCTAAAACCATTTTTCCTAAAGACAGTCATGCTGCTTCAATGACATTCTAAGTCTCCACTGTCCTGTAGACACAAAACTTGAGGAGAACCCTTTTCTACTGGCCTACCTGGCCCTAAACGAATATTCAAGTATGAAAATACAAGTTACACTGGAAATTCTGCATACATCATTTGATCCTGGCAGTCTGGGAAAAGATAGAAATCAAAAGTAGTAAAATGATCTGTTTTAAGAAGTGTCCATGATAAATGCCATAGTTTTAAGAACAAACAAATCCTAACTGCATGTTTTGGTTAAGGAGGTTGCTTACTAGCAAGTAATAAAAGCCCTTAAAAATGCACACACCCTTTGACTCAGTACTTTTAGGAAATTATCATTTTAGTACCTTTAGGTATTTATCTCAAAGGAAAACAAATCAGGCAAGAGGACAATGGCACATATAAGGAATGTACAAGGAGGTTAGTATCATCATTCACTCAATCATTCAACAAATATTGAAGAGCACCCACGTACCTATGGTCTTGGATCTTACATTCTAGTATGGCAAAACAAATAATAAACAAAAAACAACATGATTTGCTAATACTTAATCAGAGAAAACTATGGAAAAGGAGCATCTGGCAACATAGAGGTCACTGGTGACATAAACAAGGGCATTTTAAAATGCTCTTTTGGGAGCAAAACTTCAGTGGAGTAGGTTTTTAAAAGGAATAGAATGTGAAGAAGTGGAGACGACCTCTTTTTATCTTTGTTGTGAAGGCGAACAAAGAAATGAAACAGTAGCTGGGCAGAGGAGGGAATGAGGGCCAAGGGACTCTGTTGTTTTGGTGTTTTTCTTTTATGTTCATTTTTTAAAGATGGGTGATATTACTGCATGTTTGCAAGCTCATGGGAACCAACTAGAGAGAAAATGCGAAACAGGTAAGAGAGGGCATGACAGCAGGATCGTAGTCCTATATGACAGAGGGAAGCAGATTTCACGTGCAAGTGGATGGGGTTGGCCTGGGCAGGGACAACTCACTCGTTATGATCAAAGGGCAAGGTAGAGTATACGATGCAAGTGGATGTAGGGTGACAGAACTCAGAAAGAGCAGGCCTCACTCAGCTTCACGGCACTCACATTTGCTGTTGCCTCTGTTTACAAATATTTACGTGATTTGTTCCCTTACCTCCTTCAGTTATTTACTCAACTGTCAACTTCAGTGAGTCTCTCTCCTTGCCTTTAAAACTGCAAACTCCACCCCAACACTTACTATACTATGCTCCTTCCCTACTTTTTCTCCTCAGTATTTATTGCCATCTAATATACAACACACTTTACTTTTGAAACACTTTGTTTATTGTCTATCTCCCTCCTTTAGTATATAAGCACTTTGAGGGCATAGATTTTTATTTCGTTTGTTCACTATCATATCCTTGAGTGAATAAATTGTGGGAAAAGAGGGAGGTAATTCTTTTCTGACTGCTTCTGTTTTCTCAATAAAATAAGGAACTGAAAGAGGGAAGAAAGAGTTAAATACCTAAAGAACTAAAAATCTGAAATGACCTAAATATCCGTCATTTAAGTAAACTGTGGTATGTTCCTATGATGGAATGCTACATAACCATTAAAAAGAGTAAGAGTGATCTACATGTATTATATGCAATTTAATTTCTTTTTAAAAATCTCTTTTGGCTGGGCGCGGTGGCTCACGCCTATAATCCCAGCACTTTGGGAGGCCGAGGTGGGTGGATCACCTGAGGTCGGGAGTTCAAGATCAGCCTGACCAACATGAAGAAACCCTGTCTCTACTAAAAATACAAAAAATTAGCTGGGCGTGGTGGCACATGCCTGTAATTCCACCTACTCGGGAGGCTGAGGCAGGAGAATCGCTTGAACCCAGGAGGTGTAGGTTGTGGTGAGCCGAGATCGTGCCATTGCAACTCCAGCCTGGGCAACAAGAGCAAAACTCCGTCTCAAAAAAATAAAAATAAAATAAAAAAATCTCTTTCAATTTCTGTGAGGTATAAATGGGTGTTGAGGAAGGTGCACACATATGACAGCAATGGGCCACTTCACCTACAATATAAATGTATTACTGTGGTCATAATTAGACAGAAAATAATTTTTGTTTCTCCCAAATAAAAATACCCATTGTTTTCATCCCTCAATTTACCATCTTTTCAACAACCTTCCCAAGCAGGTCTCTCCAGGTAAGGGCTATGTCTTTTTATCTTGTTTTTATAAGATGCCATGCAATATGCAAGATGTTTTGAGTTGATCTGATGGTGACAACAAAACTGTCAGTTACTCCACTAATTGTGGGAGTTAAACTAAAAGTTTTCCATAAATGCCAGAATCTCATTGTTTGTCAAAGAATTTAGTTCACTAAAAAGTAGGTGTGTACTGCCTCAGCTAATAAAATGTTAAAGAGAGTTTCACCCTTAAGTGGCTCCATACGATCTCTAAAAATGTCATTTTTTTAAAAGTCCAGCATCACATCTTTAATAAAATGGGACATTACTTCAGCAAAAAAAATGGTCAATTTTGGCTTAATGTAACTACTGTATCTGCACATAACTTACTCCCAGAAAAAAACACAATAAGTGTAGTTCTGAGGGAGAAATTAGTTACAATGTGTTGGCATACCAAAACCCGAAATTAGCAGAAAGTAGGCCACTGGCATCAGAATGAGCTGGCCAATAGCAAAGTCAGACTTGATAATCCAGCCATCAGCTGTGCAATGATGAGCCAAACTAAGACCAGAAGAGTTCAGTCTCTCATGGGTTTCTTCAGATATTTCAGGAAGTATGCACTAGGGCAGAGAAAACAGGTGGAAAACAGAGTGCACAAGATCCAGGTTGGAGAAGAGAGAACCCTAGCTGGAAAATCTGAATTCACCACTTAGCATCAGTGGCCTTTATCTCTCCATGCTATCTGTTCAGTACTCCCAAATAGCTACCTTATCCCTCTATCGAATACCATACTCCTCTGATAACTAGATTGTTCTCATTGATGTAGAACTAGTGGTACTGTGATGTGTAAGGGGACAAAAGCAAGCAAACAACGATTTTGATCTGGATGCTACCACTGCACATTGAAAGTGTTAAGCAAGTCAAATTCTAAGTCTCAGTTTCCTCATTTGTAAAATGTAGATAATAGTAGTACTTTCCTCTTAGGATTAAATGAAATGATTCATGTAGAAGGCCTTGCAGAGTCCTGACCTCAAGTGGAACTCAATAAAGGGCACTCAATATCTCTTCTCATTAATACTACCAGAAATGTTCGGGTCTCTAAAGATATGAATTTAGCTTTGATTTCCAAATCAAGATGACCAATAGAAAAACTGGGGCTTTGGTGTTGAGACACAGGTATATTCTTTGATTTCATTTCTTCCTCTCTTGTTCTCAACCAGCAGGCTGTACTCCATGCAACTAAAGAAGGAAATTCCGGCCTGATTCCATGCTGGCTGCTCAGCTGTCCATAGGATGAAAGTTTTTTATAAAAATCCAAGTATCCAAAGTTGGTCTGGTGAACATGAAAACTGACACCTATCAAATTAAATTTAGCATTTAAGAATGAGTGTTTCCTCCTCTGCTTTGCTTTAAGAGTGGCCTAGGTTTATCCTGCTTCTGAAAGAAAAATATGGAAAGGAAAGAACAGTAACTTCGCAGGGGAGAAACCTGACCAACATACCTTAACCAAGCAAGGAAGATCACTAATGGCATGTAGTTATCATGTACTCCAGGATATGATGTGAAGTATACTTTACCTGTATAATATTCTTTCCAAAAACCCATAACTCCAGTTTAATCATGAGGAAGATACCAGATGAGCCCAATACAAGGAATAGTCTATAAAATATCTGAACAGTGAAGTATGTCAAGGTTATGAAAAATAAAGAAAGACTAAGAAACTATCAGGAGAACAGAGAAGACTAAGGAAACATGACAAGTAAATGTAATGTGATATCCTGGATTGAATCCTGGAACAGAAAAATGACATTAGTGAAACTGGT
Source organism: Symphalangus syndactylus (assembly GCF_028878055.3). Lineage (NCBI taxonomy): Eukaryota > Metazoa > Chordata > Mammalia > Primates > Hylobatidae > Symphalangus > Symphalangus syndactylus. Next base: position 78,184,876 of record NC_072430.2, read on the forward strand.
GAAATCTAAATGAAGTCTAGAGTTTAGTTAACAGCAATATACCAATGTTGGTTCCTTAGTTTTGACAAATGTACCACAGTAAAATGATAACATAAGAGGGAATTGAAACTCAGTGAGGGGTATATGAGAACTCGATGTATCATCTGTGAAACTTTTCTGTAAATCTAACACTGTTCCAAAATAAAACATTTATTTCAACAAAATGGGCAAGATATTCAGACTATGTTAAACAAGAAAAACAAGTTTAAGCATCATATGCATAATATGTTCTCAAGTTATTTGAAAAATAGCTATTTTTAAAATTATAAAGTAATATGTATGTATATAATATATGAAGAAAATACAGGTATATTAGCTAGGATAAGTAAGGCTATGGAAGTAAAAGGGATTCCAAAATACTGTGGCTTAACAAACAGAAAAGTTTATTTCTCTTTAATTTCAATCTTAACATAAATGGTCCAGCTTGGTGGAGCAGCTCCCCGTTCCTTGTAGTCATTCACAGATTCAGGTACTTTCCAAGTCATGGCTCTGCTCTTCACTAAGGCACTGACCATTCATCATCCGAATGGTCTGAGTACTTCCAATTAAAACAGCATAAAAGCCTCCCTTCCCTTCCCTCCCCTCCCCTCCCCTCCCCTCCCCTCCCCTCCCCTTCCCTTCCTTCTTCCTTCGTCCCTTCCCTCCTTCCTTCCTTCTTTTCTTTTTTCTTTTATTTTCTTCCCTCTGTGGCCCAGGCTGGATTCTAGTCGGCTCGCTGCAGACTCCCTGCCTCTGGCTCCGGTGATTCTTCTGCCCCGGCCCGCGGGCTGCCTGGGATTGCCGGCGCGCACCACCACCGCTGCCTGCTTTTTCTCCTTTGGCTGGAGGCGCGGTTTTGCCATGTTGGCCAGGCTGACCCCGAGTGCTCTGCCCGCCTCGGCCTCCCGAGGTGCTGGGACTGCAGACGGAGTCTCGCCCACTCGGTGCTCGGTGTTGCCCGGGCTGGAGTGCGGTGGTGTGGCCTTGGCTCGCTGCAGCCTCCGCCTCCCAGCCGCCTACCTTGGCCTCCCAGGGTGCTGGGATTGCAGCCCCTGTCCGGCCGCCGCCCCGTCTGGGAGGTGGGGAGCTCCTCTGCCCAGCCGACACCCCGTCTAGGAAGTGAGGAGCGTCTCTGCCTGCCGCCCATCGTCTGCGATGTGAGGAGCGCCTCTGTCCGGCCGCCCATCGTCTGGGATGTGAGGAGAGCCTCTGCCCGGCCGCCCATCGTCTGGGATGTGAGGAGCACCTCTACCCGGCCACCACCCCGTCTAGGAAGTGAGGAGCGCCTCTGCCCGGCCGCCCCGTCTGGGAAGTGAGGAGCGCCTCTGCTCGGCCGCCCCGTCTGGGAAGTGAGGAGCGCCTCTGCCCGGCCGCCCATCGTCTGGGAAGTGAGGAGCGCCTCTGCCCGGCCGCCCATCGTCTGGGAAGTGAGGAGCGCCTCTGCCCGGCCGCCCCGTCTGGGAAGAAGTGAGGAGCACCTCTGCCCGGCCGCCCCGTCTGGGAAGAAGTGAGGAGCGCCTCTGCCCGGCCGCCCCGTCTGGGAAGAAGTGAGGAGCGCCTCTGCCCGGCCGCCCTGTCTGGGAAGTGAGGAGCACCTCTGCCCGGCCGCCCTGTCTGGGATGTGGGGAGCGCCTCTGCCCGACCGCCCTATCTGGGAGGTCTACCACGGAGGCCAGAAGCAATGTGGGGGCTGGACGTGGTGGCTCATGCCTGTAGTCCCAGCACTCTGGGAGGCTGAGGCGGGTTGATCACTTCAGGCTAGGAGTTCGAGACCAGCCTGGCCAACATGGCGAAACATATGAAAAATACAACAGACCAACCAACCAACCCAGCGACAACAAACAGGTCTACCCTGGAGTCATACTCTAATTTTTTCTGTTTTCCTCCCTTTCTGATCCTTTATCTCACTTTGTTTTTCTTCCTCTTCCTTCTCCTTCTTCTTTGTCAAATAGAGGATTGAGTTATTATCATTGATCCATACAAAGTCCCTCTCTCATTTATTTTCTTTAATTCCCACTCCCCATTTCTATTCCCCGTCTTCCCATGTGCAACCTTCCTAATATGTTTGATACGCATCTTTTTGTTTGTATGTATTTTTAGAAAATGTTTATTGTTTTGTGTGCAAAAAAAATTAATAAAAAATAAATAAACCCTTTCCTCTTAAAAATAAAAAATAAAAAATAAAACAGCATAAAAGGAAAAGAGCAACTACTAGGAAAGGCACAATGCCTTGAGATCCAGGCCAAAAAGTATCGCATACCAATTCCTTTCACAACCCATTGCAGAAAACACAAACACATATTCTCAAGGTTAACTGGGAAATGTAGTAAAAAATAAAATAAAATAAAATGTAGTAAAGATGAGCAGCCATGTGCCAAGAAGAAGGAGGGCATGGATTATGCTTGACAACTAGTAATCACCATTAAAATCGGTAGGCAAAAGAAGAAATCATCTAGAAATCTATAAATAACCACTGTCAACATTCAAATACTTATTTTTTGAGACTTTTTTCCTGTGAGCATTTTTTTGTATATTCAACCTATATATTAGTCTCTAAGGAAGAAAGAATATTTTTCACATTTTCCTTAGGTAATCTCTACAGTACTTAATAAAGAATTATGCAAACAAACTGATCTTTTAAAGTATTTTTCAGGCCAGGCACAGTGGCTCATGCCTGTAATCCCAGCACATTGGGAGGCTGAGGTGAGTGGATCATCTGAGGTCAGGCGTTCAAGACCAGCCTAGCCAACATGGCAAAACCTCGTTTCTACTAAAAATACAAAAATTAGCCAGGTGTGGTAGCACATGCCTGTAGTCCTAGCTACTTGGGAGGCTGAGGCAGGAGAATCACTTGAACCCAGGAGGTAGAGGTTGCAGTGAACCAAGATCATGCCATTGCACTCCAGCCTAGATGACAAAGCAAGACTCCATCTCAAATAAATAAATAAATAAAGTATTTTTCACATATAAACAGCAATCAGAAAACATAACACAAGAGAATAACACATTTACAATACCAACAAAAAAGAAACAAGACATCTAGAAATAAACTTTATAAGAAATGTGCAAAACCAACATGAGAGAACTTTAACACTTTTCTAAATGCTCTAATAGTAGGCTTCAACAAGTAAAAGAACATATCATGTTTTTGAATGGGAAGATTCAAAACATGTAAGTAAGTTAATGTATAACTTTATTGTCTTCACAATAATAATTCCAACAAGATTACTGCTTGTAGGATGAAGAAAGCCGATTCTTAAGTTTGTATGGAAAAAATAAACAAGTAAGACCAAACACCGAATATGAAAGGAAATAAGCTTGACAAGATACAGGTTGAACTCCATAATCCAAAAATCTGAAATCCAAAATGCTCCAATATCCAACATGACAACATGGGTGGAAAATTTCAAACCTGACTTCTGTGACAGCTCACAGTCAAAATGCAAGTGCACAGCACACAGTTTATTCAGCATCCCCAAGAGAAAAAAAGACCGTCTTAGTCCTCTTGAGCTGGCGTATCTTTTCCGATCATATCCAGATTCTCCCATGCAAGCACATCCACAAAGGGTAGTAAAATGGCACGTGTTGTGCAGGCGGGACACACAGGTTTCCTGCTGATGTTCCTACCTAAGGCCAAGACCTATGTGCATTACTCACTATTTTTTTTCGCTTATTCTGTGCTCTGTGGTGTAAAAATATTCTCGAAAATGTCAGAAAAAAGGCCTGCAGATGCCCCTATAGGTAATAGTGATAAGAAAAAAAGGAAATGTTTATGTTTATCTATAGCACAGAAAGACCTGGAGAAACTGGACAGTGGTGTAAGTGTAAAACATCCTACAGGAGAGCATGGTGTTGAAATGTCCACCATATATGACATGAAGAAACAAGGGTAAACTGTTGACAGTCTATACCAAAAGTGATGAACAGAAGTTAATGAAAAACAGAAAAATACCAAATAAAGCTAAAAATGAAGATTTCGATCATGTATTGAAAAAGCGGATCCATCAGTATCACAGTGAACACATGCCACCTAATAATATGATCAAAAAACAAAGATTTACATGAAGAACTGAAAATTAAAGGGAATTGTGAATATTCAACAGTCTGGTTGCAGAAATTTAAGACACTCTATTCAATTTTTAAAATTTTGTAGTGATAAAGTATCTGCTGATCACAAATCAATGAAAAATTCACGGACACATTTGCCAAGGTCATCACTGATGAAAATGTGATGCCAGAACAAGTCTATATTGCTCGAAAAAAATCACTACTGTTTTGGTGTTATTGCCCTAGAAAGATACTGACTACAGGTAATAAGACAGTTCCCAAGGAATTAAGGATGCTAACAACAGAATACCTGTGCTAGGATGTGCTAATACAGCAGGCACACTTGCTGTGAGAGCCAAAAGCTTGCATCCTTGCTATTTTCAAGGAGTGAACTTCTTACCAGTCCACTATGCTAACAAAAAGGCATGGATCACCACAGACACCATTTCTAATTGGTTTCACAAACATTTTGTACCAGCAGCTCATGCTCACTGTAGGGAAGCTGGATTGGATGACACTGCAAGATTTTGTTATTCCTTGGAAACTGTTTTGCTCATCCTCCAGCTGAAATTCTCATCAAAAGTAATATTTATGCCATGTACTTTCCTCCGATGTGACTTCTTTAACTAAGTCATGTGATCAGGGTATCCTTGGATCAACAAAGAGTAAATATAAAAACACTTTCTTGAATAGCATGCTAGTAGCAGTTAACAGAGGCATGGGTATGGAAGGTTTTCTTTTTTTTTTTTTGAAGGTTTTCAAAAGGAGTTTAGCATGAAGGATGCCACATACGCTGTTGCCAATGTTTGGAACACAGTAACTAAAGACATAACCTCTGTCCTGTGACTATGCTGAGTGATGATGAACAAGGTGGTGACTGTGAAGGATTCTGTATGTCCAGTGAGAAAAAATGATGCCTGACCTCCTTATATATGCAAAATATATACCTTCAGAGTCTGTCAGCAAGCTGGAAGAAGCAGATATCAAAGGAGTTTTTAACATCAATAATGCGGCTCCAGTTGTTCATTCATTGACCAGTGGTTAAACGGCCAAAATGGTTCTGAATCAAGGTGATCATGATAAAACCAATGATGGAGAGGACATTAATTCTGCAGAAGTACATATGGACCACATGGTGAAAATGTGTGATGGGCTTATAGAAGGACTAGAACTGCATGCGTTCCTAACAGAACAAGGAATCATGTCAGTTTATAAAATCAGAGAGGTTGCTAAGACAAAAAAATGTTGTTAATTTGACAGATGATCTAGAGCAAACATTTTAAAAAGCTATCACAAGCAGAATGTCTCCTCATGCCTACAAAACTCACTTTCTGGTCCTTTAATTGCCTCTAATGTTTCTTTTCTCCTAATAATAATAATAATAATAATAAATACAGTATACGGTAACCTTTTTATCAAAACACAGCATCAATAGATAGAGACTGAAAGCCTGCTGCTGTTGGATGTTGTTGTCTAACAGCTGACAGGGGTATTCTGGTGATGCTACTGTGCTGCTGAGTTACCCTAAACACATTATCTTTTCACATATTAATGATATGTTATATTTACTGTTAAGTACTTAGATGTAAATAAGTGTAAGAAAATGGCTGCTTATCAGCAGCATTTAAATTCAGAGTCAGGAAGGATGGTGATGCAAAACAACTACAGATTGTCTCCACGGGTGGTTGAGATAGTGACACCTTTGCTTTCTGATGGTTTGACATATACAGACTTTTGTTTCATGCACAAAATTATTAAAAAATACTGTATAAAATTACTTTTGGCTATGTGTATAAGGTGTATATGAAACATAAATAAATTTCATGTTTAGACTTGGGTCCCATACCCAAGATATCTCATTATGTATCTGCAAATGTTCCAAAATCTGAGAAAATCCAAAATCCAAAACACTTCTGGCCCCAAGCACTTCAGATAAGAGATATTCACCTTGTATTACTATATCTTAATTATATAAAAGGTGTGGCATTAAGAAAAATACATTGGCATATTGATGAAACAGAATAGGAAGATCCGAAATGGCCCAAATACTCATAGGAATCTAGCATATGATAAAAGCAGCTCAAATCCATAAATATAGACCTTTTAATAAATATTAATGAACAACCAAAGAGCTGTTTTCAAAAAAAATAAAAAGGTAGGATCTATGTCTCAGTGCATATAAACTGTAAGTGGATTAGAGATTTACAAAGAAAAAAATGAAATCATAAAAGTACTGAAAGAAAATATAAGTAAATTATTTTGTAACCATGGGTTGAGGAAAACCTTTCTGATAACTCAGTTCAAAAAATAACTTGAATAGCACAAGACATCACAAAGAAAGTTAAAGCACAAATGACAAACATGGAAAAAAAATCTGCAACTCTTACAACATAGGGCTGATATCTATAAAGAAGTCTTAGTTGTTAAGAAATTTAAAAATGAAAGAAAGAACAATACAATAAGGGGCAAGCAACTTGAACAGGCAATCCATTAAAAAAATAGCTCTTAAATATGAAGAGATGTTCAGTCTCACTCACTCATAATGAGAAAAGCAAAGTAAAACTATACCAACATATCAATTCTCTCCTAGCAAAGTGCAAAAATATGCAGGTTTAACACATTCTGCTGGCAAGGTCATAGAGAAATAGGCATTCGCATACACTGTTGGTAGCAGTACAAAATGGTATAACTCCTAAATGGGAAACTTGAATATCTACCATAATTACTGATGCATTTTCTCTTTGACCCAACAATCCCATTTTTGTAAATCTATCTCCCATTCAGTATACATGTATGAAATGGCATATATACTGAATTATGAATTTGGCCTTGTGGCATTATAATATAATCAGAGCAAAAAAAAAAAAAAAAACACAACTGGAAAACATTCAAGTACCCACCAATACTGAATGATCTGAATAAACAACATTACAGCCATACAATGAAACAAAATGCATCTGAGAAGAAAAATGAAAACAATAACTCTGCGCTGCTGTGGAGGCCCCTCCAGGAGACTGTAAGTGCCAAAAGTAAGGTACTTCAGTGTGCCTGGTAGGCTATTTTTCATTTAAGAAAGAGGGAAAACAAATGTTGAATTGCATTTGTTTATATTTGTATAAAGAAATTACAGAAAAATAAATAAGGAACTAGTAAAAATAAATGCTGTGGGCGTGAGGGGGGACATGGTAGATACAGACAGTGAGTAAGCCTTCTCGGCGTATACCTTTATGTCTGTTTTACTTTTGTGCCACATACGTAATTATATGTTCAAAACAACTACTTTTGGATTTAAATTCGTTTAGCATTTCTCAGTAATTAATATTTAACATATATCTCATTTAATTATGCCTATAAACCGAATATGAAAATCATCTCCATTTCACATATGAGGAAACTGAGACTCACGAAGCTTAAATGTTATTCCTTGCACAAAACTAGTAAGTTACAAAGCTGGGACTAAAATACACAGACCTATTTCCAAATATTGGGTTATTTGGAATATATGAAATATATTCTATATTTATATATTTTATAGAATTTCATAGAATGAAATTCTATGTTGGATATATGAAATTCTATCTTCAAAGGCAGTAAGTACTGCTTCAAATGATTTACATGAAAGTTACAAGCACAATATTAAGAACAGATTTTGATCAACCACACATTAATAATTATCAAAGAGTAATGTGGAAGCATTCCTATTTTAGTACATTCAGCAGTATTCCAAAGGAAAATATACCTTAGCTCTAGGAATAATGGGTGTGTATCTAATAAAAGGTTATGTTTCACAAATCAATTCTGAAAACTTCTTACATTAGAAAGTAACTCTGGGTCAAATGGCTTGAACCCGGGAGGCAGAGCTTGCAGTGAGCCGAGATTGCACCCTGCACTCCAGCCTGGGCGACAGAGCAAGACTTCATCTCAAAAAAAAAAAAAAAAAAAAAAAAAGTAACTCTGCGTCAAAGGATATAAAATTTCAGTTAGACAGGAAGAATCCATTCAAGAGCTCTATTGTACATAACAGTGAGTATAGTTAATACTACATTTGTATCCTTGAAAATTGCTAAGAGTAGATTTCAAGTGTTCCCCCAACCAAAAAAATGACGTGAGGTAATGTATACATTAAACATCTTGATTTAGCCAATCCACAATGTATACATATACGAAAACATCATGTTGTACAACATTAATATATAATTTATACTTAAAAATATATGTATATACAGAAAAATAATTCCTGATCCAATGTCATTTAGGAAACAGACAAGACAGAACAGCTTCAGCATATGTTTACAATAACACTTTCTCCTTTATTTCAGAAAAGTCTTCCTAAAGTCTAAAACACAATGTCCCCTTTTATCTTTACCCACATTCACCCAAGTCAATTTTTTCCCCTAAAATGAAAATTCTTTTCTTTTTTTTTTTTTTTTGTGAAGACACGGTCCTGGCTCTGGCTCTGTCGCTCAGGCTGGAGTGCAGAGATGCAACCACAGGTCACTGCAGCCTTGAACTACTGGGCTGAAGTGATCTTCCCGCCTCAGCCCACTGAGTAGCTGGGACTGGAGGCACCCGTCACCATACTCGGCTAATTTATTATTTTTTAAAATTTGTGTAGATATGGGGTCTCACTGTGTTGCCCAGGCTGGTCTCAAACTCCTGACCTCAAGCAATCCTCTCAACTTGGCTTCCCACAGTGTTGGTATTTCAGGCATGAGCCACCACACCCAACCAAAAATTGTCTCTTGAAAAAAAAATTACCAGTAAACTGGTGGATCACAGCGTGCATTATCTAAATTCTTCCTCATGCACATGTTTATGGCTATCTAAATTCTAGATGCACTCTAAGTCCAGGAATTCTCTCGACCACAGCACATGTGTACAAACAAATGAAACTCACCAGTAGCAGTTTGCCAATTCCTGATTTAGAGTATTCACATTTAATATTATTGATATGACTAGACTAAAATCTACCATCTTGCTAGCAATTTTCTACTTGCTCCAGCTATTCTTTCTTTCTTCCTCCTTCTCTGACTTGTGCTAAGGATATTTTTATAATTCCATTTTATCTCTTCTATAGATTTATTATTATGCCTCTATTTCAAAACTTTCAGTAGCTGTCCAAAGGTTTACAATATACATTTTTCATTAATCTGAGTCCACCTTTAAATGATATTATAAGTATCCCTTATCCAAAATGCCTGAGACCAGAAGTGTTTCAGATTTTGGATTTATTTTGGATTTTGGAATATGTGCATTATACTTACCAGTTAAGCATCCATAACCTAAAAATCCAAAATCTAAAATGCTCCTGCAAGCATTTCCTTTGAGCATCATGTCAGCCCTCAAAAAGTTTCAGATTTTGAAGCATTTTAATTTTGAATTTTTAGATTAGAGATACTTAGCCTACACACCACTTCATATTTGGTATGTGCTCATTCATTCATTCATATTTCACATGACAACTGCAAAGTTGAGTAGTTTCAAAAACTGCATGACCCTCAAAGCCTATAATATTTATTATCCAATCTTTATATAAAAAGTTTGCTGATTCTTGTTTCAGAAGAATCAGCAATAAAATATCAATTTTTTCCTTCATTTATTCCATCTGCCTAAAGAACTTGCTTTAACATTTCTTGTAGAGTAGGTCTACTGGCAATGAATTCCTAGACTTTGCTTGCCTATGAAAGACTATTTCTGTTTCATTTTTGAAAAATATTTTCATTGGGCATAGATTTCTGGGCTGAGTGTTTTTCTTTCAGCACTTCAACAGTGTCATTCCACTGTCTCCTAGCTTCCATAGTTTCGAAAAGTCAGCCATCACACAAACTTCCTATCATTGTTCTCTATACATAATGTTACCTTTTTCTTTGGGTGCCTTCAAGATTTTCTTTTTTCTTTTTAACTTTCATTTTAAGCGGCTTGAATACTACATGTCCACGTGTGTAAGCATAAGTGTGTGGTATTTATCCTGCTCGTTATTCTCTGAGCTTTCTGGACCTATGGTTTTGTGTCTCATTAATTTTGGAAAATTCTTGGTCATTATTTCTCAAAATATTTCTTTTTTTTTTTTTTGAGATGTGGGTCTCGCTCTGTTGCCCAGGCTGGAGTGCAGTGGCACAATCTCAGCTCACTGCAACTTCTGCCCCCTGGATTCAAGTGATTCTCGTGCCTCAGCTTCCCAAGTAGCTGGGATTATAGGCATGCACCACCATGCCTGGCCAATTTCTGTATTTTTAGTAGAGATGAGGTTTCACCATGTTGGCCAGGCTGGTCTTAAACTCCTGACCTCAAGTGATCCACCCACCTCTGCCTCCTAAAGTGCTAGGATTACAGGCGTGAACCACTGCACCCAGCTGTCTAAAGCTAGTTTCAATGATTGCTTTATCCCTGAGTGTGTTTTTTCTTTCTTTTTAAATATATCTCATGGTTTTTTTTTGTTGTTGTTACTGGAAGCTGATCCTCTTGTGTGCAACAGTAGAAACTAAATAGTTTTCATGCCTAAAACAGGGCAAGACTTTTCTTCTCCTAGGCCTTTACTGAAGGGTTAGAGTTTATCTAGTTAGGAACTGGGCTGGGTTTGAAGTTAGCACTATTGTTAACCTCAGTATACTACAGGCTTTAAATTCCTGTAGAAATATCTTGTTTTTGTGATGGGGATAAATTTATCAGAGTAATGTCTATTCTATTGTGAGTTCAGCTCTTTCCTTTACACCAGGAATCGTTGTCTATTCTTTTTTCCTCTCGTGTCTCTAACCCATCAGCTGTTAATTATTATCAGAAACCTGTTAGGTTTGATGGTGAGAAATGGTTGGGGGCCCAGACCAATCCTCTGTTGTTCTGAGCAAGCCTCAGCCTTAGTCACATGTCAGCCTGGGTCTTGAGGATATAGCTGTATCAGTTATCTATCCTCCTGCCCTAAACTACAGTTGTGGGCCCCGCATATTCCTGACACTGACAAAGTAGACACACACAGGTGCACGCACTTTCCTCTCTCCAACTGCAATGAATTTCAGAATTTCATCAAGGCCCTAAGACTTGATGTGCGTGCTTACTACTTCCTTTCCACTCCACTGTTCCCAGATGACGGCTTTTGTTGTATAGTGGAGAGAAGGGAGAAGCCACCTGTCACCGCTGTTCTCGTCCCCAGGGTGTGTGCCACATTGCATATTTTTGGGGACTCCTTCCCATTTCCCATCTCCTGGGATTCTTACCTCATCCACTACTGAAGAAAGAATATACAAGAGGGTACCAGGTTCCCCAGTTTCTGCAGCCTTCACGGATATCACAAATTCTTGCTGGCCTGGACTCAACCTTCACTAATCTGTCCCAATTCTAGCTGAACTCTTCTCACTGGTGTCCCATTGTGTCTATCCAAGTTGAGTGTGTGTTCATGTCTCCTCCATCCCCATAGGCACTGTATATCCTTACGTTTTAAAGTTAGTCAGGCTCTTTTTCATTGTGAGGGTGGGAGTGATACTCCTTCCAGCTCTCTACACCCCAGGGCAAAAACTAGAGGGCCTCACAACTTTTTAAAATCCCTTTTTAAAATAAAAATATTTCCTGATGACTGGTCTATATTTCAAAGATTTGAAAATCCCAATATGTAAATTAATATATGCCCAATTCTTATTCAAACCCCCATATTCTCCTTTAATTACACTCATTATTTTCTTGTAAAAAAGTTTAATTGAACAGCTAAGTATAAATTTTCGAAGGAAAGAAGAACCAATTTCTTCTTTCGATTGCACCCTTTAGTGAAAATTAACTATGATCACAAGAATTTGTCTCCTGTGGCTTGTTGATTATAAAGAATAAAACATACATACATTTACCACAACTCTATGTCATCATCGTCTGGTATTCTACAATGTGCTCTTGGTTAGGAGTTTTTATCTTGTATACAACATACAAACGTGCATATTCATATTCTCTCTCTGTCTCTGTAATTTTGAAACTATGGTAATATTCCAGATTGGAAGGGACCCACGATATGGTCTTTAGTTTCAGTTAAACATCCTATCTGAATCCTGCTGTGCTTCAGCCTTCATCTGAATTTATGTCCTGTTGTAATACCGTTATTTCTAAGAATATTTCCTCAGGTAAGACATTAAGATTTATGGGTCTGTAATGTAAAATCCTACCATAAATAACCATTTTAAGGCATATAAAAGTTAAAATTTATACACTTATTGCTATCCTTTATTACTATGCTCAAAAAAAATCACTGCTGTAATTTTTTTATTCCAATATCACAGGCACAAATTTTCCAGTTGCATGCATGAAAAAAATTTTTTTAAATATGCTGTCTTCATATAGTAACTAATCCAAAATAGAAAACTATCCTTGTACCAACTGAAGTCTCAGGGACAGATGCACTGATTAGAGACTTCAACAACATAACTCATGCTGTCTGAAAGGCCTTCTCAGGCAGATGTTCCGTCTTATGACTCATTTAATCATTTACTTATATATTAATGTCCACTACATTATACCGCTCACATCAAAGCAACCAAGCAGTGAAAAAGAAATGCCAAATCTTGTTCCTGCAAATATAAAGTTCCCATTTAGATTGTTTCTAAAAAGAACAAAAAGGTGTTATTTTAAGTAGTTTTCCTGCTTTTTAATCACTGAATTCATGTAGAGCTTCTGTATGCCAACCATTATTGAGGTTTAGCAAGCCAATTATATTGCAGAGGCATACCACTGGCTACTTTAGAAAACATCCTTATACTATACCTTTTACCTGTTATTAAAATTAAAACTAAATATGCCTTTTACCTGTTATTAAATAACAGTGACATTCTTAAAGCTTTTTACAAAGTACAAGATAATAAACTTACTTTAAATGAGTAATTTTATTCCATTAGTCCCGAAACATGTTCACTGAAATAATTATCTAAAAATACTTGTCAACCCAAATAATGTCAATATACTAGTACTGTTAACTTACTGAAATAAATTATAACCAGGATTATTTAACAAAACATCAAAGGAAAAAAACTCAATTACTTAGAATCCATTGGTAAGGTTCTCCAAGCATCTAGACTGCCGTGTAGAGTTAATGCTCATGCAGATATAAAAGAAGTTATCTAACAGTCTAAATATTTATTCCAATAGCAATCTTAAGTTTTAATCAGTTATATTTTGTTCCTTTTTAACAGAAGGAAATGAATTTAAATGAGTGCAAAATGCTTTTAACTGGGAATTTAAAAATTAGAAAAATACTATTAAAGTGATCATGAATGTATCATATTAAGAGTATTAAATTTCATTTGAAAATCAAATTGTATAATTGAAGGATTTTCACATACATGGGATTTTCCACATTTTATCTCTTAATGTAATATTTATTCAAAGTACATTTTAAAATTAAGAAATACCTTTAATAATACAACCACCTTCTTATTTGCTACCAAAATAAGGGAGAGATTTTTATGAAACTGTCATTTTAAATAATAGTCAATAGCTGCACACATTAAGTAAACAAATTCAGTTCAAGGGAAGAACTACATCACCATTTGGTGGTTGTAATTTAGATTATTCTAGCGTGTAATACTTTAATTGTATAAAACAAAGCTGATGTCACAAATACAAAAGAATTTCTTGCAAAGCAAGTACCACAAGTAATTTCTATGCTGCCACTGACGGCTGACAAGTGATGAGCACTTTGTTCAAATATATATGCAATGCACATAAGACAACAGGTGGTTTATAAAAAGAAAATACTGAAGAGAAGCTTTTAACATGTTCACAATCAATGTTTCTATAATATGCCCTGTCAGAATATCTGCTATAATCTTTGAATAACTAAAATAACTTTTAAACAGGGAAATATAATATTCTCAACCTAAAAAAGAAGCTGAATCAGACAAACTAGAATTAATGCTGGGCTAAAAATGTTTATATAAGACAATGTATTGATACATTACCAAGGTAGTGATATGTTGCCAGTGTATTCTATAGGTTAATAATTTATGTTACAATATTTTCAAATATTTTTTAACATTTGTCCTATTAGCCCATTTACACCAGAGGTGGCAAGTTGTTTTTCTGTGTGAAAAATCAGACCATGGAGAAGACCTTGAGCAGTAAGAAATAAATAACTCCCACAAGCTTAGTGTTCCAATAATGGAACACTTAGGCATAAATAGATTAATTGATATCTGGCTACTGTTATTCAGTGCTGGAGAAAACCTTCCCATAGAAGATAAACAAAACAACAAACACCCAAGCTCTAAAGGCCTAATTAACTGCAGTGTTGGACGCAGTTTCTCACTGATGGCAAAAATTGAAACAGATGGCAGTGTCCAGAATGACTAGCATTCCCCTCTATTACCACCACCTAAGGATTTAACCTTTTAATAAAGCGCTAGAAGCTGTTGTTTTGATGTTGTTGGTTTGTTGTTGTTTTTTTATGAGAATAATTCCAAGTCAGAATGAAATTAAACTTCAAAAGTCTGAAACATAGGTACTCACTATCCCACCCCCAACTCTAATGAAGCCCAGAGGGGGAAAATTTTTGATTAGGAATGAATTACACTGTGAAGGATTCTTCCCACTTCCCTACCCCTAAATGTTCCTATACACAGAGGATCCTTATTTCTCTTAAGTGATTTTAGCTGTTCTAGTTCAAAGGGTGACAATTGCTGTAGTTTAAAGGGTGAAGAGGGATGGAATTAAGCTACTAAGAAATGAAGAAAAAACAAACAGGCAAATGTGATCTACAACTTCTCTTACAGTCACATTAATACAAGCAAGGAATACCTCAAACTCACATTAAAACTGTTTAATTCTGGAGTGTAGGTTTAACACCCAATTTATTGACACAGCATAGCCAAATATTAATTTGTAAGCAAGGGGTTCAAAACATACAATAGCTATTCAGTCTTTTCAAATGATCATGTAGCTGAAAGCTCTGCACATTTGCAAAAAAGGTTTGTTTTGTTTTGTTTTGTTTTGAGATGGAGTCTTGCTCTGTCGCCAGACTGGAGTGCAGTGGCGTGATCTCGGCTCACTGCAATCTCTGCCTCTCAGGTTCAAGCGATTCTCCTGCCTCAGCCCCCCAGTAGCTGGGATTACAGGCGCGCCACCATGCCCAGCTAATTTTTATATTTTTAGTAGAGACGGGGCTTCACCATGTTGGCCAGGATGATCTCGATCTCCTGACCTCGTGATCCGCCTGCCTCGGCCTCCCAAAGTGCTGAGATTACAGGCATGAGCCACCATGCCCAGCCTGCAATAAAATTTTATATGCAATGCTTGCAAAGCAAAAATGGTAAAACTGAGTTCTAAATTAATGTCATTTACATGCACTTGTAGAAACTGAAGAAATCCGAGTTAAAAACAAGAAAGTGGGCAGATTAATAAAGACTAATATAGGCTTCTGGATATTTTCAAATAACTTAAAGCAGGAGTTCTTAAAGTATGGTCCATGAACCCCTGGCAGTCTTCAAGGTCAAAATATTATTTTAGGCCAGGCACAGTAGCTCATGCCTGTAATCCTAGCATTTTGGGAGGCCAAGGCAGGCAAATCACTTGAGGTCAGGAGTTCCGAGACCAGCCTGGCCAAGATGGCAAAACCCTGTGTCTACTAAAAATACATAAATAAGCCAGGTGTGGCGGTGGGCGCCTGTAATCCCAGCTACTCAGGAAGCTGAGGCACAAGAATTGCTTGAACCCGGGAGGCGGACGTTGCACTGAGCCAAGATCACACCACTACACTCCAGCCTGGGTGATGGAGTGAGCCTGTCTCAAAATTTATATATATATAGTTTTACATATATGTAATTTCATAATAATATTAACATGTTATTTGCCTTTTTCACTGTATTGACATCAGCAGTCATGGTACAAAAGTAATTGTGGGAAAAACTGCTAGTATCTTAGCATGAATCAAAGTCATATTGTACTTGGTCAATGTATTCATCACAATTAAAAATAAACAAACCAGTTTCACCTAAGGAAGTCCTTGATGAGTCAGTAAGGGCTATTAATTTTATTGTATCTCAACCCTTGGGTACACATCTCTAACGTGCTGGGTGAGGAAACAGAAGTATGCATAAAATGTTTCTGCTACATACCAAAATAACGGTTGTCAAAGGAAAGCATTTGGGTTGCAAGCCGAACTAGCCACTTTTTTGTAGAACCCCATTTCTATGTGAAAAAATAACTGACATTCAAACTATGGTTATTTAATCTTTTGTATCTGGCAGCCATTTTCTTGTAAATTATAAAATTCAGGCTCTCAGCCACCAGGGGAAAGCTCAGGACGGGGCAGACACAGACCATACCACCCAAAAACATTCCCATGTTCCCAATTCCCTGAATTACACACTAGCAGGGGGCAGCTGCTCAAACACAGCCAATGCTCCATTTCTTGTCAAGTGTTATAAGACCTGGCAAGATAGTGGGGGGCTGGGAGGTGGCAGGATTCAGGCTTTCAAGTAAAAATGATAATTTTTGAAAATGTGCATTTGCCACTGTGAGCCTGACAACTTCCCAATATTTAAAGATTTTTCTGATGAGATCTGTGGTGATATCAACCGATTTGATTTTTTTGATACTGTATCACATAAAGTCTCAAGATTTGGAATATCTGTATCACTCACCAAGAATCAGTATTTTCCAAACAACCAAACGGATAAAAGAGTCACTCAAAGTACAAGATAGACTAAGGGACTTTAATACGAGTACAGAATGTTCATTGTTATAGCTGCAGATTCCACATTCCGATTAACTTTTAAGATACGATTATTTGTCAAGTTTTGATGTAGTATCAAAGAAGAATATTCACAATTATCTGAAAGGTTACTAAAATACTCTTCTGAGTATTTTACCACATATCTGAGGCCAGGTTTTCTTTATATACCTCAACCAAAACAACATACAGTGTTAGATTAAATGGACAAGCAGATATAAGAATCCAGCTGTCCTCTCTTATGCTGGACATTAAAGAAATTTATTTTAAAAAAAAGCAATCCCTCTTGTCTCATTAAATATTTTTGTTTTAGAAAATGTAATCATTTCTCAAAAAATATATTATGTACACATATAATGGGTCTACTGTGGTTTTAAAATGAATTAATAAGTCATTTTAAAAATCTTAGTTTTAATTTTTAATATGGTAAATACTGATTGACATTTACCTACAAAAGCAATAGGTTTTGAGAGCCCTTAATAATTTTAAAAGTTTTAGAGTCTTGAGATAAAAAAATTGGAGAACCATTACTTTGGAGGCTATTAATACCACTTCCTTCCAAGATATATTTCTGTCTTTCCATAGGAAGACAGGTGGATGAAGAGTTACATTCTTTTTTATAAAAATACATTTTTCTAGGAGCTACAAAGGATAGTTGAGTGAGAAAGACTATAGCAGTTAGAAAAAGAAACCAAGGATCCTTGGACACTTGGCTATTTCCAGAACTGGGGAAGATATAAAAAGATAGGCCTGGAGCACCCTTGAGGTCATACCAGACAGCAAGAAAGCTATCAAAGACCACTAATGTGGCATCAAAAGTGCTCAGGAAGCAACTTGAAGAGATTCCCCTGGAACAACTGGAATATCAATATGGATAACTGCAATGGACGGAAACATAACAAATGTTTAAACCCAGGAGGTTTAAAGAAATCAGAAGGTATCATTACCTACCTTTGGAGAAGCCTAATGAACCAACTCATTATTTTAACAGCTTTATCCAAAGAAAACATCAATATAATTCTTTTTTTTTTTTTTTAATCCCATCCACATCTCCAAGGAGTAAGGGGAGGAGGCTTAAAACAGTAAAGCATTTCAATGGAATCCTCATTTGGTAAAAATAAGATCTTGTAACCCTTAAATACAATTGTTTAAATTCTGCAGAGAATACTGATTCATTGATACTAATTAATAGTAAGCATCTACTTTCTAAAGTAAACTATATTTCCCTTACCATACATAAATTGCCTTCAAAGAAACCTACACCAAACACCTACCTTTAAGAACCAAACAAAATTACAACTTGTCTGACTAAAGATGATCTCTCTTGCCCTCTGCACTCTATTCCTAGAAATGTTTGTCAGCATCAAAGTAACATCATGAGTATTTTAGGTTCAAAAAGAGAATGTGAAGATTTTCTTAAGTAAATGGGTTGTAAGGTAGAGGAGACTAAAGGCTTAAAGCATGTAACCATGAGTGTTGGTCAATTAACTAAAAATGCACACAACATACAATATGAGAGAAGTTAAAATGATGGGTTTCAGGTCACAGATCCTAGATTAAACTCTCAGTTCTTCCATTTACTAACTTGAGCAAGTCACTTCACCTCTTTTTTTAAGAGACAGTGTCTGGGTCTTGCTTTAATGCCCAGGCTGGAGTGCAGTGGCACAATCATGGCTCACTGCAGCCTCAAATTCCTGAGCTCAAGTGATCCTCCCACCTCAGTAGATCCTCAGCCACCTGAGTAACTGAGTCTACAGGCACATGCCACCATGCCCGGCTGATTTATTGTTTAGTAGAGAAGGGGGGTCTCACTATGTTGTCCTGGCTGGCCTTGAACTTCTAGACTCAAGCGATCTTCCTGCCACAGCCCCCTCAAAGTACTAGAATTGTTTCTTTAGTATGCAAAATGGGAATAGTAGTGTGTACTTCACGCAAATCTTGAGAGAGGTAATAGATGTAATAATAACGTCTTTTTTTTTAAAGGATTTAATCCAGTATTTATTCCACACTCATGATGGTTCTCCGTAATCAGAATACAAGTCATAAGAACAATCTACAAATAATTTGCTGATAGTCTTAAATAATGCAGCACAGCATTACTTTTAATACTCCTCTGTTCTAGATTAAGTTTAAAAACTCAAACAGCAATCTCCATTATCAATAAAAAAAGTTCTGAATTTTAAAAAAAGGACACTATATCAAGCTGTTCCATAATTTAAGGATTTTCCATTTATAAAAATGCTTTGGAAGCTTGAGGCTTGAATCTTGTTTTTCTACTCATCTGCCCCACCCTCTCCCAATTACATGTTAGTATAGGGTTCTGCAAGAATGCTAGGCTTTAGACATTAATTTTTTTCTTTAATATAGTACTTTAAAATCTGAGAAAGAATTCAAGAAAAAAAGATTACATGTCATGTAGTTTTTCAAATAAAAAAGGAAAACTAAGTGAATAAATTTTAGGCATACTAAGTGTCCCTTTGAGGTAGAATGCTAAAAGGACTTGATGAAATCACAGCCTAAAAACCTCTGCATCAGAAACTAACTTCTCATAAATTCTCTCTAAAGGTAACTGTGGAGAATATTAAGTGTAACATATTAACAAGAGCCTTCCAAGATAATATACAGTGGACAAGAATGTTAATCCTACAATGCTGCCTTCATGTACATTGGCAGCACGTATTTCTCCTATAATAGACATCCGAGATCCATTCTCAAAGTCTTTAGCATTCTATTACAAAAAGCGCAGCCATGCTAACTTCAGTACACAAACCATAATCTCACACCTACAAAACAAAAATAGATTAGTGGCAGTTTATTGCCTTATACAAATTTAACCAACATGGCAACCATGCCAAAGGAATTAAAACATTTTCAGGACATATGTACAGACTGTACATTTCAAAAACAAACAATAAAAATGCAAGAACAATCTGTGCATCATGTGTCAAACTTAACAATTGGGGGAAAACACCAATGCAATAAATGGAATTACAAAGGCACTTCCCTACACAAAAGAGGAAATGAAAATGCAGCCTACAGGGAGAGCTTGAGGAGTGCGAACTACTGCACAATCTCAACTTGGGGGAAAAAAAGCAGATTTAATCATTTATAGGATTCAATGTGATCCACTTTTACAAAATATTTTCACACAGTCTCATCTTTGTTTTTATGCTGTTTTTCTTGGCTCTCTTGTTCTATACTTTGGCTCCTTCGATGATCATGTTTGACTGGTCCTTACTATCACTGTGATCTCGTTTGTGGGAACTTTGCTTCCACTACGCTTTCTAGATTTTTCTTTGCTGGGACTATGTTCCCGTTTTTTTGATTTTTCAACACCGTCAGTTCTTCCTTGACTGCCACTTTGACTTCGTTTATTTGATTTTTCTTTACTTTCATTTCTATGTTTACTTGATTTCTCTTTGCTTCTACTTCTACTTCGTTTCCCTGCATTTCTACTTCGACTCCTACTTCTGTGTTTCCTTTCTCTGCTTCTGCTTCTACTGTGTTTTTTCTCTTTCTTGGAATCTCTTTTGTCATCTCTGTGCAGCCTATCATCTTTGTCTTCTTTATGTTTCTTCTCTTCTACCTCTCCCCTACTTCTCTGTTCCTTGGACCTTTCTCTTGATCGCTCTCTCTCTTTTTCTCGTTCATTTCCTCTTTCCTTATCATAGTCACGATCTCGTCTTCTACCTCTCTCATTTTCCTTCTCTCTTTCTCGATCCCTGTCCCTTCTATCCCCTTTCCTATCACGACTTGGACTGTGACTTCTATGCCTTTCCCTACTTCTGCTGCACCTACGTTCTAACCCCCGGTCAATACTTCGGGATCTTCGCCGTTCTTTCTCCCTTTCTTTGGCTTCACGCTCTAGTCGCTGGCGTTCTTTCTCTCTTTCTAATTCTCTGTCAAAACTAGAAGACCCATGGCCCTCCCGATGATGACTTCTACTTCTTGATCTTCTTGGGGACCTCCGTGGACTCAGAGATCTCCTTGGAGACCTTGAACGTCTGCGTTCAACATGTCTGTCTATTTCCTCAGCACCTTCCTCCCCATCTTTCTTGATTTTTCTAGGTCGGGTTTTAATCTGTTGATCAATATTCTTTTGAACTGGAACTGGAATTCTTGGAAACAAGGTAGAAAACCACTCCAGTTTTGTGAGAAAAGATCGTAGCATTTCTCCAATGGTCATTACACAGCCTCCACCAGCCTTCACATCTAGGTCCTCTTCATCATCAAGGAAGGATTCAAACCAGTCCCACAGATCTTTAGGGGGCTGTGTATATCTTATATACATAAATCCAAGCGCTCTAATATATGGAGAGTCTGTGTGAGTTATAAGACCCATCACTTGCTTTCGAGTTAACTTTAGGGTAAATAATTTGTATAACAGGCAAAATGCTGTAGAAACAATTCCTCCTGTTCCAACACCTCGAACTTCTACTTACCCCTCCGCACATCCCTGTCTGGCCAGCTGTTTTCCTGCTTCCTTTCTCCCATGGTTCAACGTGCGTGACCTTAAAGTAGATCTCGTCCACCACCTCGTGGTAGGTCTTGAGCTCGTAGAGCTGTACTTTGAAGCAAGGCGACGACAGGATGTTGGTCAGGATCATGGGGTTGAGGTTCATGGTCTTCTCGTTGCCCCGGAGAGGGAGCACATTGCCCTGCTTGCCGCAGACCGCCGGCGCTACGCCGCCGCCGCCGCCGCCGCCGCCGCCGCCGCACTGCTGCTGTTGCTGAGCCGCAGCAGCGGCCGTCTGGTGCTGCAGCTGTGAGTTGCCTGTCAGCGCGGGGCTGTTGTTAGCCATCTAAAGTCTTTATTATACTGCTTATAACACATTAATCCTCAATGAATAAAGCCTCTCGTAAAAGTACATTGTTACCATTCATATCGTGTAATGGGAAAGAAAGAAGATGATGGGAAAACGCTGGGTAAAACAGCTCCTTTTACCAACTATCAAGGGATATCATTATCAGTCCAATAAAGGTAAGCTACCATTTTGCCTTTAGCCAGTATGGGTAGTTATAAAAATGACATGGAAATATAATACAATTGACCCTGAACAACGTGGCTTTGAACTGAGAGGGTTCACTTCCCTGTGGATTTTTTCAATAAACATATTTTTAAATTTTTGAAGATTTGCAAGTTTGAAAAAAACAGATAAACCGGGTAACCTAGAAATACTGAAAAATGTTTACAGTTAGGTATGTCATGAATGCATAAAAATATGCAGACACTAGTCTATCATCTACTAACAAAATATATATAAATTATAAAAACAACAATTTATCAAAATGTACACATGTGCACTTAGATTGTTACATGACACCATTCACAGTTGAAAGAAATGTAAACATAAAGATGCAGTATGAAATCATAACTGCATAAAATTAACTGTACTCCATACTGTACTACCATAATAATTTCACTGCCACCTCCTGTTGCTATTGGGATGAGCTTGAGTGTTGCGAGTATCCGCTTAAAACACTGTGAGACATTAATCATCTTCCCGTGAGCAGTTCATCTCTCCAGAAAATTGTGTATTACAGTAAAAAGTGATCTCTTGCAGTTCTTGTGTTTTTTTCATTGTGTTTAATGCTATATTGTAAACCTTGAATAACACCATGGGAGCCATACTAAGTGCCACTAGTGATGCTGGCAGTGCTCCCAAGAAGCAGAGAAATGTCATGACTTTACAACAAAATGTTGAATTGGACCACAGATGAGACGGTCCACTTAATAGGGACCATAGATTGAGATCTACAGCTGTGGTTGCTACCATTTCAGAAGACTCATCTTGTAAACAGATAATATGAACTTACAGTATCAGAAGTACAGTACTGTAAATTATTTTCCGTATGATTTTCTTAATAATATTCTTTCCTCTAGCTTACTTCAAGAATACGGTATATAACACATATACAAAATATGTGTTAATCAACTGTTTATGTCATTGGTAAGGCTTCTGCTCAACAGCAGAGATTTTGGGGAGTAAGAAGTTACACACAGTTCAACTGAGTGGGAGGTCAGCATCCCTAACCCCTGTGTTGTTCCATCTGTAACTATACTATCTGAAATGACATCAACTTTGTCTCCTTTTCTAGATTTAATAAAATATTATCGAACATGTCATTTACTGAAAAAAAAATAGTGACGTTTAAAACATAATGATCCGGGCCGGGCGCGGTGGCTCACGCTTGTAATCCCAGCACTTTGGGAGGCCGAGGCGGGCGGATCACGAGGTCAGGAGATCGAGACCACGGTGAAACCCCGTCTCTACTAAAAATACAAAAAATTGGCCGGGCGTGGTGGCGGGCGCCTGTAGTCCCAGCTACTCGGAGAGGCTCAGGCAGGAGAATGGCGTGAACCCGGGAGGCGGAGCTTGCAGTGAGCCGAGATCGCGCCACTGCACTCCAGCCTGGGCGACAGAGCGAGACTCCGTCTCAAAAAAAAAAAAAAAAAAAAAAAAAAAACATAATGATCCTTCTATGTAAATATTCAGTATAAACCTTCTATTTGCAAGTAAAATAGTCCAGTCTCCTAAGGTTTCTCAAATCAAATGAAGCAAACTTTAAAATTCTCTCACCATAAATTACAATGTTAGCAAAGAAAGAGTGATGAGAAGAACAGAAAGGGATTATAACAAAGACGGATTAAAATTCAAATTTAAATTATGGCCTTATCTTTATTTACATCAAATTCAATTCATAAAGATTAACTGCAACACCCTGCCAATTACAGCAAACCAGGTACAAACCATCACCCTAACAAATTCAAGTGCATTCACTCCTAACTACTGTCTAGCTAACATCTTTTTTTTTTTTTTTTTTTTTTAAGAGACGGGGTCTTGCTTTATTACCCAGGCTGATCTCGAACTCCTGGCTTCAAGTGATCCTCTTGCCTCAGCCTCCCAAAGTGCTGGGATTACAGGCAGAAGCCACTGTGCCCGGGCTCTATCAGCTTTAGAAACAGTTCTATTCTTGGGACTTCTCCAGCTGTTTCCACATGATGGTTCCCCAGCTCCTCCATTTTACTCTAGATAGGGTAAATAGATGCTTTGTTATTTTATTTTACTGAAATACATACACTTTAAATTATTCCCTATGTATACTGTACAATTTTATATTTACAGTTGGTTAAATGGAGTATGATTTTTTTGTTCTGTTTTGACAGCGTCTCACTCTGTTGCCCAGGCCGGAGTGCAACAGCACGATCTCGGCTCATTGCAACCTCTGCCACCCGGGTTCAAGCGATTCTCCTGCCTCAGCCTCCCGAGTAGCTGGGATTACAGGCGTGTACCACTGCGCCCGGCTAATTTTCTATTTTTAGTAGAGACGAGGGCTCACCATCTTGGCCAGGCTGGTCTTGAACTCCTGACCTCGTGATCCACCCGCCTTGGCCTCCCAAAGTGCTGGGATTACAGGTGTGAGCCACTGTGCCCAGCCAGTAATTATTTTTAAAAAGCAAATTTAGGCCAGGCGCAGTGGCTCACGCCTGTAATCCCAGCACTTTGGGAGGCCGAGGAGGGCGGATCACGAGGTCAGGAGATCGAGACCATCCTGGCTAACACGGTGAAACCCCGTCTCTACTAAAAAAAAAATACAAAAAATTAGCCGGGCGTGGTGGTGGGTGCCTGTAGTCCCGGCTACTCAGGAGGCTGAGGCAGGAGAATGGCATGAACCCAGGAGGCAGAGCTTGCAGTGAGCCGAGATGGCACCACTGCTCTCCAGCCTGGGTGACAGAGCGAGACTCCATCTCAAAAAAAAAAGCAAATTTAATAAATCCTTTTGGAAATCAACATGGTATTGTATAACAAGAGCCACTAAAAGAGAAATATAATCTTTGATTCATTAATTTATCTCCAATAAATATTTCGTAAGGAAAAATTCAATAAAGATAAAAATATAAATGGATAAAGTCACTCACTAAAGAGCTACCTATAATAGCAAAATAACTGAAAACATCCAGCTGTCTAAAAATTAGAGAATGATAAATTGTACACCATTGATACAATGAAATATTATTCCTTCACTAAAGCTATTATTAATAATAAAGCTATTCCAAAACAAGAAAAATGTTTTAAGATATAATATTCATAAAAAAACTTTAAGAAATAGATATACAGTAGCAGGAAAGATAGAAGTTTTGCTAAAAATCTTGATTCTGCCACTTAGCAGCTGTGTGATTTTTCGACAAATTTTTGAATTCCCCAAGAATCAGTTTTCTCATCTCTAAAATGGGGTAATAATATGAAATTCATAGGTTCCTAGGAGAATCAAATTATATCACCATAAAGTCTCTGGCCCCTTAACATCAATAAATTCCCTTCCCTATTACTCAGTTGACTCCCTTCCCATTACTGCACCGTAAGTATATAAACAGCAGGTCATATCTAAAATGGTGTTAAAGTGATAAGATTGTGGTTCTACATTTAAATTATCACATATAGTAAATTTCCGTATTGGTATATCTTCCTCAGTTCTTTAAAAGTCATCAACCCCTGGTATAGCTGTTACCCTGAATATAACACTGCTTCAATTGTTTTAAAAATCATATTCAAAATAATCTCAATTTAGAGTTCTTTCCCAAATGAAATTGTTACCTACAATACACAAATCAGAATTCAGCCTATATATACAAAAATGGGGAAAAAAACAAGTTAGGAAAATGGGCAGAGAAGATTTCAAGACACCTGCCCTGCACCTTCACACCTAATACTTTTTAAAAATATATTTGAACATTGAGTTAATTGGAAGATAAAGAACACTATTCCCAGAAATCTATAAAGTAATCCCTAGTTTTTGGTTCTACTCATCTGGCAACCTGAAATGCAAGAGAAGACCTTCACAGCTGAACTGAACAGAAGGTGGATACAGTTGTCCTTTTCATCTCAGGAACTAGGGAAGAGGAATAAGACCATCTTCCCTGACCCAACCCCTTACCTGTGAGAAATACAAACAAAATATCTAAATCTCTGCTGGTTCAATGGGGTCTTCCTTAGGTACTATGGCAAGAGCTGAGTCAGTCAAGTCCAGGACAGCCAGGTAATGTTCCTTCCTGTCACAGACTGAGCAAGGACAGCAAAGACAGAGTTGGAGTGGGAGGAGAAGATGGACCAGTCAAGGGGACACCACGGCCCTGAATAAACAAATTCCAGGCACATGGATAGTTTGGGGATTCTGAGGGGAAGCCCTGACATCACCAACGTAGAGAGAGAAAACTTGTGATTATTTTGACCAGTCCTGCAACACAGCCTACAGCCCATAGAGCCTTACAGCCCTATAGCCCTGCCTTTCCTTCAACTGCCAGGGCTAGCAAGTGGCACTACCAAGCCATAAGCTCAAAATTATAAGTCACTGACGTAGGAAAACTGTATCTGGCATGCAATGAGTGGTGTAAAGGCATCAATGTAAAATTTGAAAAAGGACAGTTATAAGGAAATGAAGATTCACTTTAATAAAACACAAATGCTCAACTGATTTCATTCATCCAAGTTACATATAATAACGAATGCCTTCATTTTCAAAACCAAATCAGTCTCAATACTTACATTTTTAACTTATAATGACAGAATTCTGACAAGAAAAATGAGGTTCAAACTTGATGCTAAGTTGGGCACAGTGGTGCAAGCCTGCAGTCCCAGCTACTCAGGAGGCTGAGGCAGGAAGATTGTTAGTGTCCAGAAATTTGAAGACAGCCTAGGCAACATGGCGAGACCTCATCTCTTAAAAAAAGAAAAAAAAAACTGATCATTAAAGATCAAGAGACTCTCCAGTACCTTAGAAGTTGCCCTCACATCCTTGAGGAATTTCAAGATACGAGAGTTTCTAAAAGAACCCAGTCAGCTATTTTGGGCAGAGAGGACAGGAAACAAGACCTTCAAAAACATGTCAGAAAAGATATTCCAGAAAAAATACAAATGCCTCAATCACCAATCACTTAGATATAAGGCCACCATGAATGAATATAAGGATATATTCATGCAATTAAATTGTAAATAGCAAGTAGATTAAATAGCTTCATACAATATTACAATGCAAAGTAGAAGGAACTGCTTCCTACTGCTGCAATATTTTCCACCGTAAACAGAAGTTGGTTATTAGAATGCATTGTATATGTAGATGAGAACCACTGCATAATTACTTAACCCATTGAATTTGTACTGAAGAAACAAAGAAAACATATGGTTTTTGGTCAGATTGTTTACTGCAATCCAATACTAGACTAATTTAATAAATACTGCTGAAAAAGAAAATTACAGGACCCAAGGAAAAAACTCCATTATTTTGGGATACAATCAAAGACAGCTTTATATTGGCAATTTGTGTCTAGGCAAAAATGTGTGACTCATTTAAAACTTTTAAATGATGTGCTTATGGGAGAGGAAGGTGGGCTCTTGAAAACAGTAATTTATGTTCATGGTTACTAAAGGTGATTTACAAGACATATAAACAACACCTAACTTAACCTAAGTTGAGGGGGGGGGGAGCAATTAAATGAAGGCATTTTTACCTTCTCATTTAGCAGTTCAATAAAGCTGTAATGCCTTAAGGGCTACAATTCCATATAAACTAAAAAGGCAACTTAGAAACTATTTTTTCATCAGTGCCACCTTCACCTCTTTTTAACCAAACACGCACAACAAAACTAAAGTAGCTCTCTGGAATCTTACTTTCAAAGCCCTGAGCAATTTAAACATATGAAATTCAAACAGATACAGAGGAACAGTGATATAAAACAGAATGAAGTCACATCTATCATTAATAACAAAGGAGAAAGGATAAAGGCTTTTATTTTTCCTAGCCAAAAATTCTAATCATTTGCACAAAAATCACCTACATCGATTGATGTTAGTTCTATTTCCTTAAGAACTTGTCTGACCAGCCTATAAGTGGTGAAGGCCAAGGGAGAAGTGAAATCAAGTCAATGGTGAATATCACATTTGGGGAGATGGGGGCAAGAGATGGAATTATTTTTCTAATAACTCTAAAGCTGCATAGATCTTTCAAAATAAAGAGTGACATCAAAACTAGTACAGCTAGCAGTTATTCAAAAAGTTGATATGCTCTACTTACTAAAATAGACTCTTTTAAGGAAAATACAGATTGAAAAGTAAAATCAAACAGAAATTAAATTATTGGCTAAAAAAACTTAAGTCTAACATTGCAAATATCATTAAGAGAGAAAATAAGTAAAGTTGACTCTTGAACAACACAGGTTTGAACTGCACAGATTCACTTAAACACAGACTTTTTCAACCAAATGTGGAAGAAAATACAGTATTGGCCCAATGCAAAATATAGTTACTCGTGGAACTGATCTCCCTACATATAGCGAGGGACAACTGTAATGCATTTCTATGTTACAAAATTTGCACACTTTATTTAGATTTGCAAAGGACATTAAGGCTCATAAATACAGTTCACCTATAACCTCTATCATCCACGACTTTGTAAATACAGCAAAAAAACTGATGTTACTGCTGGGAGAAGGATGTGTAGAAAACAATAAAATCATCTGCTATAATCACTTGGCTAATCAGCCTCTGAGCTCTAGCCATTCAAATTAATGGGTCAGCAAAATTGCAAGTAAATATCATGTCCTGTATCTTCAGAATCGCTTAAAAATAGTCCAAACCATTATTATTAAATTAGAAAACGTCAAGGGTCTACTATAATGCCTATATTTCTACTTTCCCTCAACTTCTTTGCCCCAAAAAGGGGAAGAAGTATGAATTTTCCTCCCTCTGAAAAATGCACCTCTGAAAATGCACCTCTCTAATCAGCTATACAACATACCACGTAGCAATCATCTTTGCTATTCATGACTCTCTTCCTCTCACCTCAGAAGAATATAGGGCTTGGTCTGTCCAAGATGTTTCAAAACCGAATTCGGTGTTAAAGCTTCTTTATGGTCACCCATATCAATTTACCACGTGATGGGAGCAATGCAGTACCAGGAGTCAAACTGAAAATTTTAAAAGCTGAAAGTAGATTATACATTTCCCTGTTATTCAAAGCTCTCCCACCAAACCTGATGTTCACCAATGTTACTATTAGCATAAGATGTGCTCTGTTCACTCTATATATCTGTACTCCCTCCTCCATGCATATCCATCACCAACTTCCACACACAACTTCTTATCTATTCCCTTAGCCAGGTTCTTTTCTCAGAACTTTGGCAGAAAGGACAATAGCTTTAATGTATCAGGACATCAAATAAATGAACAATACACAAAAACTGCGTAAAGTTAGTAAAAACAATACCATCAACTCTATACTCACGTCTACGTCTTTCAAGTCTGTCCCTTCCTTTCTATTTTGAGGCCTCTAACCTGGACTGTTAAAACAATGCATTCTCGCGGGCGCGGTGGTTCACGCTTGTAATCCCAGCACTTTGGGAGGCCGAGGCGGGCGAATCACGAGGTCAGGAGATCGAGACCACGGTGAAACCCCGTCTCTACTAAAAATAAAAAAAAAAATTAGCCGGGTGTGGTGGCGGGCGCCTGTAGTCCCAGCTACTCGGAGAGGCTGAGGCAGGAGAATGGCGTGAACCCGGGAGGCGGAGCTTGCAGTGAGCCGAGATTGCGCCATTGCACTCCAGCCTGGCGACAGAGCGAGACTCCGTCTCAAAAAAAAAAAAAACAAAAACAATGCATTCTCTGGGCATGGTGGCGCATGACTGTAGTTTCAGCTATTGCTTGTGAGACTGAGACAGTAGGACTGCTTGAGCTTAGAAATTCGAGACCAGCCTGGGCAACAAACATCATGAGACTCAGCTTCTAAATAAATAAATAAGTAAAACAATGTTTTCACTAATCACCCATATTACAGTCTTCTTCAAATCTAATACATTTCCTGAAACACTTACGAAGCTATACACTTGCCAGCATAAAAATCAATACATTCTACTACTCATAAAAATAATTCTGTATTTTCATCCTGATATCTATATAACCTGACCCAAACTATCTCTAGAACTTCTATCCCTCTCTGATATATGACTAATTTTATGTACCATTCATCTGGCACTTATCACATGCTGTTTTTCATATCCCAAGTATACATAATTTCCAATTTTTTTTCTAAGCAAATGAAAGGGCCCAAGAATCCTGGGCCAGGCTAGGTTTCCTGAGCACACAGAGTGGGCACATTGGGCTAGCTGCCAAATCAAGGCTCAGCAAGAAACATCAACTCCAAAGGAGCAGGGAGAGATTAAAAACTCGGGCTGAAGCAGAGGTAAACAATTTAAGATAAGGAGATTCAAGAAGTAGGGGCAAAAGAAACTCTATTGGTAGCTGCATACAGTAGAATCTTGGGCTCTAAAGAAAAAATAATCATAATGTTGGTTCACTGTCCCCTCCCAGGTGGCCTGATAAGACTGTAAAGGTGAAGTTCTTAGAATTTTCCTCAATGAAGAAATAAATTGATGTGACTATAGATTGATACATTTTTAGAATAGTAATTTCACTTGGGATCTATCCTTCAGAACTATTCACATAAGTTTGCAAAAGTATAACGTGAATGTTCTGTGTAACAATGTTCACTTCAGAATTGTTTATAAAAATATTATAAGGAACTATCAACCAATGATATATCCAAATAATGAAATCTGTATAGCTGCTAAAAAATAAAGTATCAATATTGACAAGGAAAGATGAAAAAATTATATCAAAGATCAAATTAAATCATCAAGGAAGTATATACAGAATTATTCTACTTGTGGGAAAAAATTAACAACAATTTACATTAAGATATATTCAAGAATAAAAACAAACTTGGAGGCATATGCTCCAAAACTGACAGTAGAAGTCATAGGATTTCACTTTCTACATTATATCTATCATATTTTAATTATTGAAAACGAATGCTGTACAACATACATGTGCTACACATGTAATCAGGAGAAGAAAAGCATATGTCCTTTCTGATTTTAAAAACAAGGAAAAGCAGTTACTTCTGGAGACTAGGAACAAGGGTAAACATGAAATTTTATTTTGAACCTTAATTATTTCCTATTTTGTTTAAAATAGGCATACATCATTTAGAATTTTTATATATTACATATACATTTTGTAATATGTATTACAAAGTTACAATTAATATTTTTAAGTAATAGCATTTGTTTGGTCATTTATAATCGGAAGGAGTGCAAAACTGATAAAACCAAAACTGTCTACTCATAAGGTATAAGGGAAAGGGGTGTAAACACATAATTAAATCATAACTTTATATGTACTACAGAATGACCCTCATTTTTTCTAAAACACAAGTTTTTGTAGCTAAATTGCATACAGTTAAACCTACTATAAGGGAATGCTTTTTGCTAGCAAGTAGATGACTACTGTTTATATCAAACAACAGTGGCTGGCATAACTAGCGTAGGTTTTCCTTTGCTTTGACAAATCAAGAAAACAATTTTGTTTAGGTGATTCTGCACTTCGTATATTAAAACAACTGGTATAAAGACAATAAGATTGCTGAAATCTACTTAAAAGGCTGTGCTTCTTCCTCTATCATCATTCTTACCTTTGAAAAAGAAAAGGCCATATGAAATGAAATACTGAATTCTCAATGATGTTCCCTCCAGCTTTGCATCCTTCTAAGTCCAGCTTAAGTTAAGTGGCCACTTCCTGGCTCTATCTGGCAGAGGATAGATAAGGCCCCCTCATACTCCTGAGGTGGAAGGAGGAAGCTGGGTAATATTCCCTCACCAAGAATATACAAAACAGGGAAGAGGCAGTTGCGTGCAAAGAAATTCGTTTGTTATTAGGACAAAGAGGTAAGGGCGGCTGTCCCTTCCCTTAGCCTCCCTTCCTCCTCCCCACAACACACACACACACACACACACACACTCTCACACACACACACTCACACACACTCTGTCTCTCACTACACTAAAGTTTCTTAGAATATCACTTTACGGTAGAACAGAGTGTACAAACATAATACTATGAGAACAATCAAGGAAGTAAGTTCTCTAACAACAGAACCCACTAAGTTCATTATCTGAGAGTAAACCCCTTACCTAAATCATCCTGGTAGAACCACCATGATTAGCCCAGCTTAAAAAACAAACATTTTAGAAATACATTATTGATAACCCCATATATCACATCATTCTAAGCCAAAATCATCCTATAATTGTTTTAATGTAGAACTCTTGAGAATTATATTTGAATCATTTGTACATATCATATCCAAAACTGGTATTTAAAATGCAAATTCCTTATATTTAAAAATCAGAATAATACATATTTTAAAAGCAAGGAATCTAAAATAAAAAATAAAAGTCACCCATTTCTCCCTCCATCCCAGTTCTATTTTTCAGAAATCTATCAATAGCATAATGTATCTTTTTCAAATTTTTTTCTATGCTTACAGTACAGGACTTGGCTGTCCAATACTGTAGCAAGTAGCCACAAGATATTAAGTACCATTAAGTTATTAAGATATTAAGTACTTGAAATATGGCTAGTCTATACTGACATATTGACATATTGAAATAATATCTTTGGTTACATTAAATATTATTAAAATTGATTTCACCTGTTTCTTTTTAACTTTTTTAATGTGGCTATCAGAAAAATTTTACATTACATATGTAGCTTACATGTATGGCTTTTACTATGGTTCCATTGGTCAGCACTGGTACAAAGACAAACAGTGCTGTTTTTAGAGTCAGACTTGCCTTATTGAGTACTACTCCCAACTACAGACGTGAATTGCTTAATAACGGGGACACATCTGAGAAATGCATTTTCAGGCAATTTCATCATTATGTGAACATCATAGAGGGTACTTACACAAACCTAGATGGTATAACCTACTACAAACCTAGGCTAAATGGTATAGCCTATTGCTCCTAGGCTACAAACCTGTACAGCATGTTACTGTACTGAATACTGAAAGCACTTGTAACACAATGGTAAGTATTTGTGTATCTAAACATGTTTAGGCCGGGCGCGGTGGCTCACGCTTGTAATCCCAGCACTTTGGGAGGCCGAGGCGGGTGGATCACGAGGTCAGGAGATTGAGACCACGGTGAAACCCCGTCTCTACTAAAAATACAAAAAATTAGCCGGGCGTGGTGGCGGGCGCCTGTAGTCCCAGCTACACGGAGAGGCTGAGGCAGGAGAATGGCGTGAACCCGGGAGGCGGAGCTTGCAGTGAGCCGAGATTGCGCCACTGCACTCCAGCCCGGGCGACAGAGCGAGACTCTGTCTCAAAAAAAAAAAAATGTTTAAATATAAAGTACAGTAAAAATGCAGTATAAAAGACAAAAAAAAATCATACATCTGTATAGGGCACTTGCCATGAATGAAACTTACACACTAGAAGTTGCTCTGGCTAAGTCAGTGATTGAGTGGTGAGTGAATGTGAATGACTGGAACATTGCTGTAGAGAAGTGCAGACTTTATAAACTGTGTACATTTAGGCTATTCTTAATTTATGTTAACTTTTTTCTTCAATAATCAATTAACCTTAGCTTACCATAACTTTTTACTTTATAAACTTTTTTTTTTTTAACGTTTGGACTCTTGTAATAACAATTAGCTTAAATCACAAATACATTGTACAACTGTATAAAAATATTTTCTTTATATTATCTATAAGCTTTTTTCCATTTTTTAAATTTTATTTTTATTTTTATTTTTAAACCTTTTTGTTAAAAACTCAGACACAAATACACACAGTAGCCTAGGCTTACACAGGGTGAGGATCATCAGTGTCACTGTCTTCCACCTCCACATCTTGTCCCACTGGAAGGTCTTCAGGGGCAATAACACCCATGGAGCTGTCATCTCCTATGATAACAATGGTTTCTTCTGGATAGCTCCTGAAGGACCTGCCTGAGGCTGTTTTACAGTTAACTTTTCTTTTTAATAACTAGAAAGAGTACACTCTAACGAGAAAAAGTATAGTGACTAAAATTCACACAAAAAGTTCAAAATAAATCCATAGGCAGAAAATTTAACTACAACAATGGGTGACCAGAACTCAGGAAAGAATAGGGCAATATATTTCCTACTCCCACCATCACCGTCAAACACACATACACACACACATGCACATGCAAACTTAGCTGAAAATAAATTATATTTGAAATTTTGTTTTCCACAACTATAACTAATTATATACCAGTCCCATATATGAGACCCTCCTACCATACGTTTCTAAACTGGGAAGAAAACCGTCTCACAGCTCAGAAAGCAGCACTCTTGCTTCTAGTCTCCAAGGTCATATCTCTAAGTACCTATTGAGAAACCTTACCAAGTTTTATCTGTGAATAGCCTGACAGTAGGTACAGTGATACTGCCAAACGTGCTATGTTTCAAGTAACACACAAATGTCTTAGCTTCCTGTTGAAATGTAACTTCAAAACTTCTAACGACAGCTTTAAAAAGTTAAGAATCTTTACTCAGTGATCTTTACGTGTCAAAAGAAAAAAAAAGGCTAAGGATTTGGTGAAATCAATAGCTTCATCATATTCAAATATTTAAAAATCCAGCAATAGTAAGTTATATTGCTTCCAAAAACTGGCGAAGTCGTATTGGCTCAATGAGCCCTAGAGAAAAAGTTAGTGGTTTTTCCAAATAACGCACCCTGCTTTCAGATAAGTTACTATATGTATGAATTTAAAAAGAATTTGCTTCCTATAATATGACTGCTGTTTCTTTCTCCTGTACTTAATCTTTGGCAGGCCGTTTTATCTGAGCATGATTTTGTTTACTGAAGATGAAAGAGAAAAATCTAACATAAAAGTTTTTTTAAAAAGGGTATTCATTAGCAATGTCATTTGTAATTTTTTTAAAGTACATCTGAAGGTACTTAATGCCACTGAACTCTATACTTAAAAATTATTAAAGTGGCAAATTCTGTTATGTATATATTACCACAATTTTTAAAAATATAAAACATTAAAAAATGTGTTGAAATTTAAAAACCTATATTCACCAAAACAAAACAATAATGCATCATTAAAAACAATAAAGAAGGCCAGGTGCGGTACCTCACACCTGTAATCCCAGCACTTTGGGAGGCCGAGGCAGGTGGATCATTTGAGGTCAGGAGTTGGAGACTAGCCTGGCCAACATGGTAAAACCCCGTCTCTACTAAAAATTCAAAAATTGGCCAGGCGTGGTGGTGCACGCCTGTAGTCCCAGCTACTCAGAGGGCTAAGGCATGAGAATAGCTTGAACCCAGGAGGCAGCAGTTGCAGTGAGCCGAGACTGCGCCACTGCACTCCAGCCTGGGCAACAGAGAGAGACTCTGCCTCAAAAAAATAGATAAATAAACAGTACTAACTAAGCAAAGTGCTATAAAAATATTCGTTATTATTATTGTAAGTTGCATTTAGTAGTTTGGTCAGGTAGGCCTCTTGGTTGCCCTAGGGTTATATCTTAACCTAAGATCCTGCCTCTCAAACTGGGGACTGCTGGAAATACAGAAGAAAAAAACCCATGAGATTCTAAAAACTTTTCCTTGAAGTAAAGTGTGTGGCACTATACCACGTACCAAAAGTCATCATGTTCCTTATCCTTTGTGGTTAGGGCCCTTGGGTGGAAAAATTTAACAAACACAAGAGTCTTGCCATTTTCATATTATCCTGTATTTTCCTGACATTTTATATGTTTCAGAAATAGGCAGCTCTGCCCATTAGGTCAAAATTTAGTTTGGTTTAACACAAAATTTTGTTAAGCATTTTTAAAAGGGGCTGGGTGCAGTGGCTTATGCTTGTAATCCCAGCACTTTGGGAGGCCGAGGAGGATGGATCACCTGAGGTCAGGAGTTCGAGACCAGCCTGGCCAACACGGTGAAACCCCGTCTCTACTAAAAATACAAAAATTATTCAGGCATGGTGGCAGGTGCCTGTAATCCCAGCTACTCGTGAGGCTGAAGCAAGAGAATTGCTCGAACCCAGGAGGTGGAGGTTGCAGTGAGTCAAGATCACGCCATTGCACTCCAGCCTGGGCGACAGAGTGACACTGTGTCAAAAAAAAAAAAAAAGAATTTTTAAAAAGCAAACTTTGGAAGAAAATAAGAGCAATATTTCTAAAACACCAAGAATGAAAAGAATATTCTGGTATTTAAAGACACCTAAAAGATCCATAAAAGAATGTGAGTATAAGGGAGTTTTTGGGGTGATGAAAGTGTTCTGCAGCCATACTGTTGTGGTGGTTTTATGAATCTATAAGCATGTTAAATTCATAGAACTGTAAACCCAGAATGTCTACTTTACTGTATGACAATTTGTAAAATAAAACATGTACACTCCTGAACTTTACAAATATTTTTAAATGCTGTACATAACAAATTTACTAATAAACTTGTCAATAAATACTTCAGTTGATCCTTGAACTTAGGTTTGAATTTCGAGGATTCACTTATACACAGACTTTTTTCCAATAAATATAATGGAAAATTTTTTGAAGATTTGCAACAATCTGAAAAAACTTGTAGATGATACATGTAGCCTAGAAATATGGGGAAAAAAAAGAAAAAACTAGGTATGCCATGCATGCATAAAATATACATAGATACTTGTCAATTTTATCACTCACTACTGTAAAATATATACAAACCTATTATAAAAAGTTAAAATTTATCAAAACTTAGACACACTTACAGACCATACATGGAACCATTCACATTTAAGGGAAACGTAAATAAACTAAAAATGCGGTATAAAATCATAACTGCATAAAATTAACTGTACTCCATATTGTACTACCATAATTATTTCATAGCCACCTGCGGTTGCCATTGGGATAAGCTTGAGTGTTGCAAGTATCCTTATCTTAAAACACTGTGAGACATTAATCATCACCACGTGAGCAGTTCATGTCTCCAGTAAATTGTGTATTGCTGTAAAAAGTGATCCCTTGAGGTTCCTGCATATTAATATTTTTCGTCATGGTCACAATACTATAAATGTTGAATAACATAAGCCAGGCAAGTGGCTCACACCTGTAATCCCAGCACTTTGGGAGGCCACGGTGGGAGGACTGCTTGAGCCCAGGAGTTTGAGATCAGTCTGGGCAACACAGCAAGACCCTGTCTCTACAAATATATATATATACATATATATAAATTATATATATATAAATTATATATATAATATATATATATAAATTATATATATATTATATATATATATAAATTATATATATATATTATATATATATATAAATTAGCTGGGTATGGTGGTGCACACCTGTAGTCCTAGCTACTTGAGGGGCTGAGGCAGGAGGATAACTTTAGCCCAGGAGTTCCAGGCTGCAGTGAGCTATGATTGTACCACTGCACTCCAGCCTGAGCAAGAGCTAAACCCTATCTCTAAAACAACAATAATAAAATTAAAAATAACATTATGGGACCTATACAAAGTGCTACCAGTGATGCTGGAAATGCTCCCAAGAAGCAGAGAAGAGAAAAGTCATTGACAATACAGGAAAAAGGTGAACTGCTTGATATGGACTATAGACTGAGGTTTGCACCTGGGGTTACTGCCATTTCAGACAAACAATTCGTCTTGTAAATAGATGACAGTATCAATAAAATACAGTATAGTACTGTAAATGCATATTCTCTTCCTTTTTTTTTTTTTTTTTTTGAGACAAGGTCTCACTCTGTCACCCAGGCTGGAGTGCAGTGGCACAATCCATAGCTCACCACAGCCTCAAACTCTTGGGCTCAAGCAATCCACCTGCCTCAGCCTCTTGAGTAGCTAGGACTACAGGTGTATGCCACAATGCTGGCTAATGTTATCTTTTGTAGATGTGGATCTCTCTATGTTGACCAGGCTGGTCTGAAACCCCTAGACTCAAGCAATCCTCCACCCTCAGCCTCCCAAAGTGCTGGGATTACAAGCCTGAGCCACAGCACCTGGCCATGATTTTCTTGAAAACATTTTCTTTTCTCTAGCTTACTTTATTGAAAGAATATAGAACATAAATATACAACATACAAGATATGTGTTAATTCACTGTTTATATTATTGGTAAGGCTTCCAGTCAGCAGTAGGCTATTTGTAGTTAAGCTTTTGGGGAGTCAAAAGTTATATCCAAATTTCAACTGTGCAGGGGTCAGCTCCCCTAACCCCAGTATGTTCAAAGGTCAACTGTATTTTGGAATCAAGTTTAACAAATTCTGTAACTGAAAAGATTTTGTACTTCCATGACTGATGTGTGAGAGAGAAATAATTTCACTATAATTGCACCAAAACCCAAAGTTCTTCACAAAATTTTAAGGCTCAAAAATAATCAAGTTTTATTTTTCCTTTTATTTTTTTTTTCTAGAGATGAGATCTCACTATGTTGTCCAGGCTGCTCTCGCACTCCTGGGCTCAAGTAATCCACTCGCCTCAGCCTCCCAAAGTGCTAGGATTACAGGTATGAGCCACCATACCCAGCCCTATTTTCATTTTTAAATCAATACAAATAGCTGCACCAACCTGCTAATTATTATCTAAAAGTATGACATTATTTCCAACGCTTACATTGCTGAAACAAAGTACAGAGTACAAACAAACCTCCCCTAAAAGGATAAGTATAAGAAAAGTTTTCTTTCCCACTTTTATTGCTTTAATGAGGTGAAAGTGACATACAACAAAATGTACAAAAGTGTACAGTCAGATGTATACATGTCCTGACATATGCCTACATCTGTGAAACCATCACTACGATCAAGATTATGAGCATATCCACCACCCCCAAGAGTTTCCTCACAGCCCTTTATAATCCCTCTCTCTGCCCCTCCCCCAGGCTACCATGATCTGCTTTCTAATTAGTGTGCATTTTCTAGAATCTTATATAAATGGAATCATAGTATATGCTCTTTTTTTGGACTGTCTTCTTCCACTCAGCATATTTTGAGATTCGTCCATATTATTGTGTATAGAAAAATTCTTAATGCTGCATCTACCTGCTATATAAAATTAGTCCACATTTGCTGCAAACTGGGCTTACACACAAGATGAGAATTTTCAATTAGCTATACGTGAAGTTTCACCTAGACAGCAGATTATTAGATCATTCTTGAATCAGTATTCCCTTTCTCTTTTTTTAAAGAAACAAAGTCTCGCTGTGTTGCCCAGGCTACAGTGCAGTGGCTAGTCACCGGCACAGTCATAACACATTACAGCCTCCACTACTGGGCTCAAACAATCCTCGGGCCTCAGCCTCCTGAGTAGCAGGATTACCAGCATATGCCACTGCACCTGGCTTTGAATCTTTTTTTTCAGCTCCTTACTATCACTGAAGAACCAATATTCTTTTGGAAAAGTATTCCAAGGATTTAAACTAGGGCAAGAAAAATAAGTGACCCTCCAATAAATGAAGACTCTGATTCTGTTTTCAAATTAAATTTAATAAGCAGACATTCATTTGTACTATAAAAATACTTCTCACAAAGCTTTCCTGATAAAAAAAAACACCAGAATAAAGAGATGAGCTCTTGTAATTCCTCATGCAAATCCTGACAGTTGTTATATTTATTGTCAAAATAAGACCTAACTTTCACCTCAGCAACACTTGTTTAGTGAAAGATAAACTCCTGTTTATATAGCTGAATCCATAGTTACGAGTTAGCATACAGTATACTTTAAAAAACTACAGTAACTCCAGATCTGCACATATTCAAACAAGAAAATAATCTTTCATGATTTCTACTATCTTGCGTGTCCTCTTTGCAAACAAGAAAACTACTGAAAATAAAACTTCAGCGAGAACTCTAAATGACTAATGGGGGTAGGGATCTGAAATACCTTTACATTAGGCAGCAAACCCCAGCGGGTGGGAGGGGACGTTATTTGGGGGTAAACAAACTAAGTAATGTGTACAGATTCTTTTAATCTTTTTTATTTTTTAGAGAGAGGACCTTGCTGTCATCCAGGCTGGAGTGCAGTGGTGCAATCACAGGTTATTGCAGCCTCGAACTCTTGAGCTCAAGTGATTCTCCCACTTCAGCCTCACAAGTAACTGGAAGGACAAGGCACAGGCCACCAAGGCCAGCTAATTTTTTTTTTTTTTTTTGTAGCAATGTGATCTCCCTATGCTTCCCAGGCCAGTCTTGAACTTCTAAGCTCAAGTGATCTGCTTAGGTCTCCCAAAG
Organism: Symphalangus syndactylus; assembly: GCF_028878055.3. Lineage (NCBI taxonomy): Eukaryota > Metazoa > Chordata > Mammalia > Primates > Hylobatidae > Symphalangus > Symphalangus syndactylus. Next base: position 78,224,747 of record NC_072430.2, read on the forward strand.
TGCTAGGATTATAGGCATGAGCCACCACACCTGGGCAAATACATTTTGTGTGTGAAAGAAGCTTTATACATTACTGGCCGGGCACGGTGGCTCATGACTGTAATCCCAGCACTTTGGCAGGCCAAGGCGGAGGACTGCTTGAGTCCAGGAGTTCAAGACCAGCCCGGATAACACAGCAAGACCCTGACTCTTTAAAAAAAAAAAGTATTCTACATTGTTTATGCTCAAACATCATCTAGGGAAATCATTATCAGTATCTTGGAAATATAGTTTTATACAAAATGAAAATTCAAACTATTGGCAACTTACTCCATTTTTATTTCCCTTCTTCTCTTTTTTTTTTTTTTTTTTTTTTTTTTTTTGAGATGGGTCTCACTCTGCCACCCAGGTTGGAGTGCAGTGGCATGATATTGGCTCACTGCAACTTCTGCCTCACAGGCTCAAGCAGCCTTCCCAATCCAGCCTCAAGTAGCTGAGATCACAGGCACACGCCACCATATCCAGCTAATTTTTTGTATTTTTGGTAGAGACAGGAGTCTCACCATGTTGCCCAGACTGGTCTCAAACTCAAGCAATCTGCCCACCCCAGTCTCCCAAAATGCTGGGGTTACAGGCATGAGCCACTGTGCTCAGCCCATTTTGATTGGTTAAAACAGTAAAAGTGCAACTCAACTGAATACTGTAATTGCAAAATAAGTTACTGGAACAATTTCATCTGCCTCCATCCCCACCTCAACTGTCCATTTAAAATCCTTTATATTTAGGCCAGGCACAGTGGCTCACACCTGTAATCTCAGCACTTTGGGAGGCTGAGGTGGGCTTATCACTTGAAGTGAGGAGTTTGGGACCAGCCTGGCCAACATGGTGATATCCTGTCTCTACTAAAAATATAAAAAGTAGCCTGGCGTGGTGGTGTGCCCCTGTAATCCCAGGTATTGGAGAGGTTGAGGCAGGAGAATTGCTTGAACCTGAGAGGTGGAGGTTTCAGTGAGCCAAGATGATGCCACTGCACTCCAGCCTGGGGAACAGAGCAAGACTTCGTCTCAAATAAATAAATAAAATCCTTTATATTTAAGCCATTTGAGATGGATATCTTTAATATGGTGAACTTAATCACATCCCTAACTATAACCCTGGGCTCTTTTCCATCGCTCCTACTCCTCATTATTCATTCTAACCACCATGGCAGTTCTTCAGGCAGCAGGCTCCTTTCTACCATAGGGCCTTGAAACAAACCATTTACTCTGAATAATCAATCTTTCCTTTCCTCCTTTTGCTAACTTAGCTCCCATTCAGCTTTTACCTCTCAGCATAACTGTCACCCCCTCAAGGTAACACTGCATACTCACACACATATTCCTTTCTCCTTGTACACAACTGGAAAGACATCTAATATTTATGTGACCATCTTATTCAATGTCTATATCCTCCACTGGATTAAAAGCTCATGAGAAAAATGGTCACATCTGTTCTTACTCACCAATACATTCCTCAGCATCTAGCACACTTATAAGAGTCAAATGGGTCAAATGAATAAGATAGAGTGATTTAAAGATTTAAAGCCAAAGCAAATCCACCAAGATGAGTATTTGCATTTTAAACAAGTATATGTGTTTGCAACAATGTATATATTTTACATATTTCTAATAGCCAAGGGAAGTAAACTAGGTGAGGCAAAAGTTAATTTTTAAAAATTAATCAAATTAATGGAGAGAAACATGATATTAATAAATTAAAATTCAGTGATAAACTAAAACTTCTCATTAACAATTTTTTCTGTCCCCTAACTTTTGGATGTTCTAATAGAAAGCTGAAAAGTACTCTAAACACTAACATATATCTGACTGTTGAAATTAAAGAATTATCAATTTTCATAGCCTCAAAGTAATCCCTAATCTTTCTAATCTCTACAAGTCTTTTTTTCTGACTATAAATCTAAGGATTTTTTTAAAATTCTGATTATAAATGTATCATTCAGTGTTCTATGTACTATACAATAATATATACACTGTATTTCATCAATTCTAAGATGCATATTTTGGCACTTTCACATTCTGACATCAATCACTCTAAGAGAGCATAGTATCTACTTTAATTCGATTTTCTTTCCTTCCTTAATGATGGTATCTTTAGCCCGACTTAAATACAGTATAGTATGTATGCTCCTCACCAAATTCATTTCCCCCCCAAGGGTTAGAAAACCACATCAAATGAATATTATGTAAGAAACAACAAAACCAGACATTTTTATTACCAACATCATCAGGACCTTACCATCATCCTAAATTGCTCCGGCTTGGAAATTTTTTTTTTTTTTTTTTTTGAGAGGGAGTCTCGCTCTGTCACCCAGGCTGGAGTGCAGTGACGCAATCTCGGCTCACTGCAAGCTCCGCCTCCCAGGTTCACGCCATTCTCCTGCCTCAGCCTCTCCCAGTAGCTGGGACTACAGGCGCCCGCCACCACGCCCAGCTAATTTTGTATTTTTAGTAGAGACGGGGTTTCACCGTGGTCTCGATCTCCTGACCTTGTGATCCGCCCGCCTCGGCCTCCCAAAGTGCTGGGATTACAAGCGTGAGCCACCGCGCCCGGCCCCGGCTTGGAAAATTTTAAGTCAAATATCCCTCCCTAACCACACAACACCCTTACACTCAACTTACCTGTTATGAAACCTTATCAGGGAATCAGATCCATAAGCCTTCCATTTTTCAGTGCTCTCCTATTTTCACTCCCACTCTATTTTAAGTTATTTTCCACCCATCAACTCACTCTCTCATACCCAAATCTTCAGTTCTCTTGCCCCGATCCTTCTGTCATGTGTGTCCTATCAATTCTACTTTCTGACAGACACCTATCAAGATGCCCCAACTACAAAATTTTTAAATTGTCCCAAACTGAACTCATCATCATCTCTCTCAATATCTGCTACTTTTCTGTGTTTAACGTCTCAATGAATGGTATCACAATTCATTCAAGTGACCTGGTCCAGAAATCCAGGAGTCACACTTCATTCCATTTTCTCTTTGAAATCCTCACATCAGTCACCAAAACCAGAAGAAAACCAGTCAGGAAAACAGAGGTTCTGCCAATGTACAGGCTTTAGTTAAAACTTCTCTGCAAAACTGGATCACTTCCCTATCACAGCCTCATTCTTTATCTAGACTTCCCAGAGGTCTTACCATACCTTCACCCAAATTTAAACTACCTAGATCAATGCTTCTCCAATTGTCTGTCATGGGGTTTTGTAAAATACAATACAAATGAATTATATGGTTAGTACAAAAGTAATTGCAGTTTTGGGCATTATGTTGGCAAAACTGCAATTACTTTTGCACCAACCTAATACTAGGCAAACAAACCTTTTTTCTAGCCAGCTTACGCAAACCACAGAGGTAAATGGTGTTTTATAAAAGGCACACAAAAAGTACCAGCAGAATTGTATTATTACTTTATTCAAGTGACCAAAAAATTAGTCAAATTGCTATATTTTCTAAATGCTCACTCTCAATTACTATAGTTATCTAGTTGAGGACCAGAAACAAATGCACTTAACCAGACCACAGCCGGCCGTCTCACCTCTAACTTGTGTTTTCTTTGTTTCTATTAATTTGCTCATTATAATACTATTAACACAAAGTACAGCCTTGACCTAAGCCTTAACCTACACTCTATTTTGTCAGAAAATTGGCTCACTTTTATAGTCGGTCAACAGAGCCCAAACTAAGCCACAGTTCTATTTTTTCTCTTTGCTTTATATTCCTCTTTCCATAAGGACTAGCTGATCTATAGTTTCTCTTTAATCCTTTCATCTCTAATAGATAACCCAGAAGCCCTTCTCTCTTGTTAAATAATCAGAATCCCCTTCTCTAACAATTCTGCCTTCTTAACACACAGAAAAGCAATAAAGTTCCACAATTTAAGACAATGTCAAAATGTCTTTACAATGAACGAAGTTCCATGTAGAAACACTTCTTGATTGCTCTAATCCAGAACAGGGAATAAAGTTCAATTCGAATATAATCTCAATGCAGCATATACTTGCTATGGAATAAGCCTTCAGATACGGAGGTGATACTAAGTAACATTAAAGTCACAGATTTACAGACAAACCCAAGATTCATCTGGTAAAGCAAAGCAATCTTCCATTAGTCATTTCTAATTTTATTTGAGCACTAATGGAAAGAAAACACTGATCTGAATGAAATCAATGATTAAATAAACTGTACTTACGTGTTAGATGAAAGATGCCATCACAGGCACTAATATGAGATAAAAAAGCATTCCCCAGGCCCTGCCCATTGTGAGCTCCTTTCACAAGGCCAGCAATATCCACTACATTTAGAAAGGCAGGAATTTTGCTGAAAAACAAAAGATGGCTTTATTATAAAACAGTACTAAGAACTTATCTATTAACCAAATGAATTCCCCGAACATTTCACATAAATTCTTTCCTTTCTAGAACAATGGAACAATAATGATTTGATAAATGAATATCCACACCCCCAGAAAAAAAAATTAGAAATGGCCTTGTAATACATTCGGACTTTCTTACCTAGGATAATGAGGGAGAAAACTAAAACAGGATAAATGTATTTATCATGTTCCTGAAATTAAAACTCTTATCATTAATTTTACTATAAAGTTCTATTGGCACATGAACACACACTCAAAAGCAGTGAAGAATGTTTAGAGTATGCTGAGGTAATCATCATAAAATGAGCCAACTAACTTTGTGCCAGACACTAAATTAAGTATTTTACATGTATTATCTCACTTCAAAGTTCAAATCAACTCTATAAGATGGATCCTATTTATTAAGTCCACTTTAAAGATAAGGAAATTATGCCTTAGAGGAGTTACGAAATCTATTGTATTCAGGATCACTCAGCCAGCAGTGACAAAACTGGGATTCAAACACAGGCTGTCTGAGTTTGCATTTGATCACCCAAGTGTTATTAGACAAAAAAAAAGCATGTGATGCTGAGAACCAGTTATCAGCATAGTAATAACCTAATTGTTGATAACAGCAACCAAATTAGGCTATATACAAAATAACCTTTGCTTTGCTAAATAAAGGCACATTTAACACCAGTTAAAAACCAAGTTAGGAAAATCAGTCTGCCATGTAAAAATGGAGATTTAAGTATATCAATAAATAAAAGCTATTTTTAATGTCATATGACAAAGGTATATATAATGTAATTTTGTATCCTTTGTCAATTTTCAAGAGCATTCATTTTTCAGAATGTCAATTTCACTACCTGATAAAATACAACATAAAAGTTCCACAAAAGACTTCCCTATTATTGGCATGGAAAATTAGTCCTTTCAAAATAATTATGCTATAAAGAAGTATCACAGATTGAAATTACTTGATTATTGTTACCACCAAATCCACTAAAACCACATAAATGTGGTTAGTTTGTGGTTGAACACAGTGACTGCCTCCCCAGCATCCACTGTCCCCTCTCTTGGTACCTATACTGATTTTCATTTTGGTAGCCATTCCTCTCCAGCAGAGCCCAAAGCTTTGGAGAAGCTTGCTCTACCCCTAACTCTAGAAGTGGGGCATGTAGCTCCAGCCTTCACTAAGCAGTTTAATCGCATTCCTAGGCAAAGTAAAAAAATTCTGGGACCTTCACCTTGCCCTAATTGCCTCAAAGAACTTAAGAAGCCAGGCATGGTGGCATACATCTGTAGTCCCAAGTATTTGGGAGGCTGAGGCAGGAGGGAGGATGGCTTGAGCCCAGGAGTTCAAGTCCAGCCTGGGCAACATGGTGAGACTCCACCTCTTAAAAAACAAAAAAGACATGAAAAGACTTAAGACGTTTACTGGAGGGGGTATAGAAGGCTCTTAAATAGAAGCTCATCAGTCTTCTGGGAGAACTTCTAGAAGCAATCCCATTTCACTCTGAACATGGACGAGAAAGTATACAGATCTATCCTGTGACCACAAGGGGAAGACAACCTTATGATCAAGTTAATAAAGTAAACTGAAGAGGGGAAAGAAGCCAGGCCTTTGATGATATCGCTGAGCTAAACACTGTGCTACCCGTTACTAACTCAATAAATCAGCTCTTTAACTCACTGTGTTAAGGGCAACTAAATTCATCCTAAATGATATTTCTAACAACTAAAACCACCCATATGATAAATATGAAGTTGATATAGTTTGGATTTTCTGTCACCTCCAAAACTTATGTTGAAATGTGATGCCCAATGGTGGAGGTGGGGCCTGGTGGGAGGCGTTTAGGTCACGGGGGTGGATCTCTCATGAATGGCTTGGTGCCCTCCCCATAGTAATGAGTGAGTTCTCACTCTGTTAGTTCACTGGAGAGCAGGTTGTTTAAAAGGGTCTAGTGCCTCTCTCCACTCTCTCTTGCTCCCCCTGTCTCCATGTGACACACCCTTTTCATCTTCTGGCCATGAGTTAAAGCTTCCTTGTCCAGGTGCAGTGGCTCATGCCTGTAATCTCAGCACTTTGGAAGGCCAAGGCAGGTGGATCACCTAAGGTTAGGAGTTTGAGACCAGCCTGACCAACATGGAGAAACCCCATCTCTACTAAAAATACAAAATTAGAAGGGCATGGTAGCACATGCCTGTAATCCCAGCTACTCGGGAGGCTGGGGCAGGAGAATGGCTTGAACCCGGGAGGTGGAGGTTGCAGTGAGCTGAGATCACGCCATTGCACTCCAGCCTGGGCAACAACAGTGAAACTCCTCAAAAAAAAAAAAAACTTTGAGGCCTCACCAGAAGCCAAACAGACGCTGGTGCTGTGCTTGTATGGCCTGCAGAACCATGAGCCAAATAAACCTATTTTCTTTATAAATTACCCAGCCTCAGATAACCCTTTATAGCAATACAAAATGGACTAATGCAGAAGTCCAGTAAGTAGCATGCATATGGGTAGAATGGCACTAAATTTGAAGTGAGAAGCCTGGAGTTCTATTTCTGGTTGACATAAGTATAAGTGTGACCATGAACAAATTATTTCATCTTTCTAGGCTTCAAGTTTCTTTTTATGAGGAAACTAGACAGGAGGATATTCAGCTCTGAGATTCTATTTTCTATTGAAAATGAGCTTCTCAATTCTGATTTGTGATTTATGGCTAGGATAAGGTTTAAACTATTAATACAATATCTCAAAAAATTAAAACTTGAGATTTAATTCAGGGATTTCTGATGTATTACACCAATGATCTCATGACTACTTGAACAAAATACTTCTAGAATAAAATACTACTTTAGAACTCTCGAGACTAAAATGATGTTAAACATCTTTTTAATCGCTATACGGTAATAAACACAGACTACCAAAAACATTTATTAATGTTCTTCTTTTTTTTTATTGGCAGGAATTTCTTTTTTTTTTTTAATTTAACAAAAATATTTAATGCTGCCAAAAAGTAGTATAAAAATACAGTAGGAATGGCAGTACAATACAAAGCAATCTCTCCTAATTTATTTCTTGTACATCTTTCTACATTTCATACACTCATTAAAAACACTTAACACATCCAATTAAAGGTTCTGCAAAGTCTTCTGCTGGTGGGTGCTCTTCATCCCCTGGATGTAAAGTTTACTTTGTAAACAAACAACTGTGAGGCAATCTAGAGGGTTAGCGAGCCTCACTTTAGTTTCCGGAGTGGGCTTCAGGTCTTGCTTTGCACATCAATGGTTCAAAATTTATAGCTGCAGAATATTCTCAAGTCATGAATATTAGGTGTCTGTCAATCTCGGCCTTTTTCTTTTTCATTCATTCTCATTTAGCCTCTGTTTCATCTGCTGCACCTTCTGAGCTGTGGTGGCCTTTCTGTCCTCTCGAATACGTTTCCATAGAGCACTCTCACTGTTCTCCTCCACTGTATCTTGCATTTTAGAGGAAGGTCCTGTACGTTGGTCACCTGTCAGTTTTTCTTCTTCTAGACCTATTCTGTTCCCATTGTATTTTTCAGTCATTATTTTGTTTGGTGAATGATCAAAGGCAGGAGATAAGTGTTCCTTAGAAAGTTCTTTCCATCGTTTCTGTATACCAGAATCTCGCTTTATACATTTTGCTCCTTCTATTATAGCCATGTATGAGAATCTCAGTTGATCTGGGGTCTGAATAAGACCCATTCGGTATTTTCTCATGTTCAATAACACTTGTTTAATGTTAATATCATCTCCTTTTTCCATCAAAACAAGACAAGTGTCTACCAGAGAGAAGGTGCCAGAGCGCCCAATGCCTGCACTACAGTGGATCACCGCAGGCCCATGGTCAGGGTTCAAGGAGCCAGATTCTCTCACTTTAAACAAGAAATTGAGAAATGAAGCTGGTGATTCAGGGACTCCAAAATCTGGCCAGGTAATATAATGAAAGTGAGATAATGTTCTGGTTTCACCACTATTGATATTTTCTAATTGTAGTAGAGGTACTGTATAATACAACTTCACATCTTCTGACAAGAGCTTCACACTGAATCCTGTTTCTTTAAACAGCATCTCTTGGTCATCTGTTGGCCAGTACTGTGCACATTTAACCGATTCTTTCTCCACAATGCAGTTCAGCATGACAACTGCTTTGGTCTTCTGCTGCCAAACCATAAGCCAGAAATGGCAGCATGTGTTAGGAAGTGGACCCTGTGTTAAGATGTGACTCCTTTGTCCTCTTCTACGTCAACTAAACTGGCATTAATATAATCATTCTCAGCATTTTGCAGTTTAACACGACTGTGATCATATGGGCTTAGATCTCTGTATCTGTTTCGATTTCTGTTTTCTGGAAACTTGGCCACTCTATGAGGATAGTCATGGGACTCATTTCGAATTTCCAAGTACAGCGGCTGCCAGCGACGCTGAGTATCCAACTCTTCGACGGCAGGAATTTCTGTCGTTCTCTTTTTGAGACGGAGTTTTGCTCTTGTTGCCCATGCTGGAGTGTAATGGCGCCATCTCGGCTCACTGCAACCTCTGCCTGCCAGGTTCAAGTGATTCTCCTGCCTCAGCCTCCTGAGTAGCTGGGATTACAGACATGGGCCACCATGCCCGGCTAATTTTGTATTTTTAGTAGAGATGGGGTTTCTCCATGTTAGTCAGGCTGGTCTGGAACTCTTGACCTCAGGTGATCCGCCCACCTCAGCCTCCCAAAGTGCTGGGATCACAGGCGTGGGCCACTGCGCCCAGCCTTATTAATGTTCTTCAATAGAAACAGGCTGGTGGGGCTGGGCACAACTTTGGGAGGCCAAGAGGGGAGGATTACTTGAGCCCAGGAGTTCAAACCAGCCTAGGCAACATGGCAAGACCCCATCTCTACAAAAAATTTAAAACTTAGCCAGGCACAGTGGCATGTGCCTGTAGTCCCAGCTACTCAAGAGGCTGGGGTGAGAGAATCATTTGACTGTGCCCAGGAGTTTGAGGCTATAGTGAGCTATGATCACACCACTGCACTCTAGCCTGGGCAACACAGTAAGATTCTGTCTTTTAAAAAAAAAAAAAAGAAAGAAAGAAAAGAAAGGCCAGGCACAGTAGCTCATTCCTGTAACCCCACCATCTTGGGAGGATGAGGCAGGAGGAATGCTTGAGGCCGACAGTTCAAGACTACCCTGGGGCAACATAGCAATACCCCATCTCTATTTTAAAAAGAAAAGAAAGGAAAAAACAGAGATAAAAAACAACTGAACAAATACATGATCCTGGTTTAGATGCAACAAAGCATATTATTGGAACAACCGAAAAAATCTACATAAAGTCTATGAATTAGATGGTAATATGGGATCAGTATTAATCCCGTAGTAAACTACCCTGATTTTGATGGTTTACTATGGTTGTGTGGGAGGATATCTTTGTATATAGTAAATACAAACTAAAGAACCAAAGTATAATATGGCATCATGTCTATAACTTATTCTCAAAGGTTCTAAGAATCTGGGTATGCAAGGGTATATAAGCACTTGTGTACTTTTGCAGCTTTTATATAAATTTAAAATCATTTTAAAATAAAAAGGTTTTAGAAAGGACACTGAAGTCAGCCTGAAGAGCAAATCTGAGGGATATAATTTGAGCATCAAATCAATGTTTGTGACAGATTAAAACCAATAAAATAACACTCATCTGAATAAATACATGAATGAACAGATGAAGATGAGAAAGCTTTTCCTTACATTACAGTAGTAACAAATGAAGGAGGAATGATAGAATTACAAAATCACCGTGTGAGAATCCTCATAGTAAAAATTAATTCATCAAAAAAAATCAATGGATGCTACAACTAGTAAGTGAAAGTGAGAAAAGTGAATGAGTTCAGTATATACTTTGTAGTTAGAACTCACAAAATTGCTGATAAGACTGGATACGGGGTGAGGGGAGAGAAGAATCAAAGATAAATGGTGGGCACTGATTTAAGCAACTGAGGAAATGACAGTGCTATTTATTGAGTTATGGCAGTCCTGAAGAAGAATTTGGTGCAAGAAGGTGAAATCAAGGGTCATTTTGGACATATCAAGTCTAAGGCACCTATCAGACCTCCAAGTGTCAATATCAAGGAGGCAGAGGTAGAAATCTGGAGTTCTGCAGAGTTCAAGAAACGAGACAGAAACTTGGGATTTATCAGGACATTAAAAATAGTAAATTATTAAAAACAAACTAAGTTATCAATAATAAGCAAATGGTAAACTGTGCTACATTCATATAACATAGCAATAAATATAAGTATTATATTAGAAATTATTACTTAAGTCTGTATTGCTTAATCCAGAAAGATATTAATAATATCCCAAGTAAAACAAGTATTCTATTTCTGTAAGTAAGTGTGCACAAAGTCAGGAAATTATGGAAGGATATATCCCCAAAGTATTTATAACTGTTATATCAAGGTAGACGAAGTAGAGGTGGTTTTCACTCCTCTCATTATACATTTCCCTACTGTCTGAACTTCCTAAAATGAACTTAAACTATCTCACTTTTTCCTAATAAAACGGTTTTACTTATTTTTTTAATTGAAGACATAATACATGCTTATTGTAAAAAAATTCAAACATAGAGGAATATAAGAATAAAGTAAAAATCACCTAAAAATTCCACTGCCCAGAGATAATCATCAGTTAGTCTATGATCATTTCATAGACCCCTCACCCCGTATCCAGTCTTATCAGCAATTTTGTGAGTTCTAACTACAAAGTATATACTGAACTCATTTTTTATGCATAAAAACAAACGCATTTAGTTTTACATGAATGAGATCACATAATACAGACTAATTACTCCCTCTATTTCATACTCCCCAGAAAAAAAAAATTGCAATGTTAACAACTGGGTATACTCTTCTACACCCTTCTCCATACTCTGCATTACTTTTTTTCTTTTTGAGACGGAGTCTTGCTCTGTTGCCCAGGCTGAAGTGCAGTGGCGTAACTCAGCTCACTGCAACCTCCACCTCCTGGGTTCAAGCAATTCTCCTGCCTCAGCCTCCCAAGTAGCTGGGATTACAGGCACCCACCACCATGCCCGGCTAAATTTTCTATTTTTAGTAGACAGTGGTTTCGCCATGTTGGCCAGGCTGGTCTCAAACTCCTGACCTCGTGATCTGCCTTCCTGGGCCTCCCAAAGTGCTGAGATTACACGTGTGAGCCACCGCGCCCAGCCTTCTGCATTACTTTTATAATCACCCAAAACAATAATGCTACATTAATTTTAAAAGAAAAACTCTTCTATATGACTTTAAACATCTGCCCGGTCTACACAAAACCACCAAATAAACAGCATAAAATATCTCTTACCTTGCTGGTTTGTGGTATTGGCAAAGAAAGTCAAACCTTTCATCTGGCACAGGTACTCTGCTCTCATTAGGATCAATAGTGCAGAATGGGAAGTTTTCTGCTGAAGCCTGACTGTTGGTTAATACATTGAAGAAAGTAGATTTCCTAAAACGAATAAAAGCAATTTCAATCAATTCTTAAGTTAACACCAAGAAAAATTTATCTCACTCTAATTTCAATGCTCAAATAAGATCCATGAGGAATATAAAACCAATCTACAAAGAGAGGGAAAAAGGAACAATACATTTTTTACTAACAGAAGTGAATGAAATTTACAACAGTAAAGCGGCAGCTTATGACTTGTAATTAGGTTATTTCCCCATCACAGTCTATTTGAAACTTGAAAAGCATGTTCCCAAAGAATCTTTGTTATAAGTTAGAGTTTCATGTCATACTACAAAATCTATTTTTTTTCATAATATACCTGATTGTACCAGCATCACTTCATCTATACCTAACAAAACCTTCTCTAGCATGAAATGTAGAAGGCATGTCTCTAGTTAAGTCAACGACTTTCCAAAAACTCTGAATTGGGAAAGAGATGCTAAATGTCTAGTATCTGATAGGAAATGGGAGGTTGGCACTCAGAACTGCCTTCTAATCATTAGTATGTAAGGATTACTGGTGAGTCTAGAATTGTGAATTACGAAAGTCAAAATGTGAATTTTATTCAAGGTATGACTTAAATCAAGAAAATATAATATCTATCAATATGGAATAAACTAGTCACTACTTTTCTAATCATTTGACTGCTATCAAGTAATACATGCTCAGAGAAAGCCCACTCACGTTAACATCAGCCATGTTTTTTTTTAAAAAATGTGATAATACTTTATCATTCATGTCTTAAAAAATGAAAAAAGAAATAAAATTTTAAAAATAAAAAAATATGATAATACGGTGCCAAATATCATATAGACTAAAATCCAAAACAAAATTTTAAACTCAGTGGCCATCTTTTAAGTATGCTAGGTGATTAATTCTTTGAAGACTGTTAAAGTGGTTGCCGTGTCTTTCCTATACAAACTGTACTTTCAGAATAACCAATAGTTATGAAAAGAAAATTACTTTATAGACATATTCCAGCCAATAAATGAGGAAAGAATAAAAACTTAGAATAGCACCATTCTGCATCCCCTAACAAATTAATGGATCTTGGTAATAATTACCAATGAGAGTGAGTGCTGCAAAAAGAGGAGAAAAAAATAGTACCTCCCGAAAGAAGTATATACATCATCTGTCATCTTAATCTGACCGACATTTTACATATTACTGCTAGTTTACAGAAAATACAGAGGACAGAATAACATATTAAATGATACCACAGGGATAAAGTCAATAAAATCCAGACTCTGGAAAATTTTGTAAGACTAAAAACCAGATTTCTTCAACAGGTCATCTAGGGGCTGGAAGTAAGTGAGAAACTTCTGGATGAGATGTAAAAGCTAACAGCAGGCCAACAATCCCAACCAGAACTAGAAAAGCCATCTAAAATGTGGGATACAGAAGTCATCTGTTTGAAGGGTCTGGGATTCTGAAAATGAAAACAAAAAATTTGGAAGAAGTGATTTGACCTCCGCAGCCTCTTTTACCCTGGGGACCTGTGCCCATTCTGGGCAAAAGAAGGATGCAAGGATCCAGACTTTACACCCATAGAAAGCTGATGCTGAAGGAGAAAGAAACTAACAAAACATTTGGGGGAGACTTGGAGAACCTCAGGTACACCACCAGTTTTTCCGCTGCGGATATTTTCCTCAAGAGAAAACTACAAAAGCCTACTCAAGTAATTGGTAACACAGACTGGCCCACACTCCATACCTTCTTCCCCTCTCCATGAAAAAATTTAAAATAAAGAGTGATAGTTAAGTTGCCAGAACAGTCCAGGAATCCTTATTTATCTAAAATGTAATGAAAATATTGTATACCTACAATGAAAATATTGCAGAATAATGTTGTAATAAAAGTACTTAAGACAAAATTTAAATCTATTAATTTAAACATTTATAGGACACTTGGACCTAACGTTATGAAGACAAAATAAAATGCTATTGCATTTTTGTATACTGTAGTTTAAAAACTGCTCATTGCTATTACCACAGTCAATTGCAATTCTAAAAAGGCCACAGGTTGTTTATGGAGTTTTTTTCAAATTTATGGCGATTACTGTGTACAGTATTTTATATCGTCTACCTGGACAAAAATAAGTATGTTTTGTGATTTTTTTAAATGTATCCCTTAAAACATATTATATGGTAAAATGTAGCAAAAGAAAATTCCTTAGGCAGAAAAAATTCTTACATACATTCAAACTAAACTTAGAAGACAAATATCCATTTTCACAGACTGTCTCATTTTAGACGAATTTTAAATTTCATGAAACCCAAGTCATCTGTAGCTTCTAACAGCTTTGCAGGTATAAAAAAGTAAAAAGAAATAAGGAAGAAGGAAAAAGAAAAATTTATAAGGATCATTACTACAGGCTTCAGTGGCAACTAAAGACATTTTGATCTATTCAAATCTATTAAGAAAAGCCTTGCGAAAGCAAAGAATTTGAAAGTTTTGGCCTATGCCTGAAGTGTTAAAGCCCATACGCTTTTTGTAAAATGAGAACTTTTTAAACATACACACACACACACACACACACACACACACCTAGATCCCTTGAGGTTAATATTAAAGCTTAAAAGTAGGAGAAAGATTCAAAGTTGTAGGAATTTCTCTCATGCAAGAATGGGTTTACATAACTTATTTCAGCAATGATAGCATTAAAAGAAAAAAAACACAGTGACTAGACTAAATGTATGCCCCCTAGACTTAGGACCTAAATACTTTATTTTGGAAATTACTATTTTACTCTATTAAGTCAATCTGACTGAATAGACATTTTATGTAAAACTTTACACAAAATTGCGGCATGTAATGGGAAGTAGGGATACCAGTGCAAATTCCCACAGCATTCTGAATTAACCATTTATATATAATATCTATCCAAAACATGGGAAAAGAAGTAGAAAGTCCTTTTGAAATGTTTTCAATTTAGATATAACTAAACTGTTAAAAGCATCTATCTGATAGATACACAAACACGTAAGATGACAGAAATAAATACCAATCCATGTATACGTGGGTGAGTATAATTACATATTTTCTAACTCCATCGGAGAAGAAGGCCTAAAAACAGCAACACTTCAGCAGCAATGATCACACCTAGAGAAATGTCTATTCTCAACAGATTATTTCTCCAAAGAGACACATATGGCTAAAAAAAATATGAAAAGATACTCAACCACTAATCACTAGAGAAATGTAAATCAAAACCACAATGAGATATAACCTTACAATTATTAGGATGGCCACTATCAAAAAAACAAGATAACAAGTGTTGGCAAGAGTACAGAGAAATTAGAACTCTGTGCACTGCTGGTAGGAATGTAAAGTGGTATAGACACTATGGAAAACAGTTTGAGGTTCCTCAAAAAAGTAAAAATAGAATTACCATATGATCCAGCAATCTCACTTCTGGGTATACATCCAAAAGAGTTGAAAGCAGGATCTCAAAGAGATATTTGCAAACCCATGTTCATTTATACATTATTCATAATAGCTGAGAGGTAGAACCAAATGTCCATCAACAGATGAATGGATAAAGAAAATGTTATCTACATATGATAGAATATTACTCAGCCCTTAAAAAGAAGGAAATCCTGTCACATGCTACAACATGAATAAACTTTAAGGACACTATGCTGAGTAAAATAAGCTAATCGCAAAAGTATAAACACTTTATGATTCCACTTATATTCATATACTCATATATTCTACTTATATGAGACATCTAGAGTAGTCAAAATCAAGGAAACAGAAAGTAGAATGGTGGTTTCCAGGGGCTGGGGGGAAAGAGAAATGGGAAGTTGTTCAATGGGTATAGAGTTTCAGATATGCAAGATGAAAAAGTTCTAGAGATCTGTTATACAACAATGAATATAGTTAACACAATTGAACTGCACATTAAAAAACAATTAAGATGGTAAATTGTAAAATATATTACATTTTTTATTTTGAGACAGAATCTCACTCTGTCACCCAGCTAGAGTGCAGTGCCACGATCTCAGCTTACTGCAACCTCTGCCTCCTGGGTTCAAGCAATTCTCATGCCTCAGCCTCCAGAGTAGCTGGGACTACAGGTGCGTGACACCACGGCCAGCTAATTTTTTGTACTTTTAGTAGAGATGGGGTTTTGTCATGTTGGCCAGGTCGGCCTTGAACTCCTGAACTCAAGTGATCCTCCTGCCTCAGCCTCCCAAAGTGCTAGGATTATAGGCGTGAGCCACTGCGCATGGCCATATATTATGTGTTTATTACCATAATTTCTTTAAAAAGTATCAAACTCAAATGGATAAATATTATACAAAATACCTAACCAGTACTCTTCAAAAATAAATCTTTAAAGGTCATGAAAAATAAAACATTCAGAAACTGTCAAAGATTAGAGGAGATAGGAGACATGAAGACTAAAATGCAACATGGTATTCAACACTGGAAAAGACAAAGGACATTAGTGGGAAAACTGGTGAAATCCAAATAAAGTCTGTGGTTTAGTTAATAGTAAAAAAGCAAATACAGTTAACCCTTGAACAACACTGGTTTGAAATGAATGTTCAAAGTGCATGTGTCTACTTATACACAGATTATTTTCAATAAAATTTACACTGAATGTGCCTGCCCCTCCTTCCTCTCCTTCCACTTCCTCTCTGTCTTCTGCCTCTGCCACCTGAGACAGCAAGACCAAACCCTCCACTTCCTTCTCCTCCTCAACTCACTCAACATGAAGACAACAAAGACCTTTATGATGATCCACTTTCACTTAGTGAATAGTAACTACATTTTCTCTTCCTTATGATTTTCTTAATAACATTATTTTCTCTAGCTTAGTTTATTGTAAGAATACAGTATAGAATAACATACAAAATATAGCTTAATCAACTGTTTATGTTATTGGTAAGGCTTCCAGTCAATAGTTGGTTATTAGTAGTTAAGTTTTGGGGGAATCAAAAATTACACGCAAATCTTTGACTGGGCCAGGGGTCAGTGCTCCTAATCCCTGAGCTGTTCAAGGGTCAACTGTAATTGCTTTTTTAACTTTCTTATTTTTTGGAGATAGGGTCTCACTTTATTGCCCAGGCTGGAATGCAGTGGCATGAACATGGCTCACTGCAGCCTTGACCTCCCAGGATCAAGAGACCCTCCCGCTTCAGCCTCTCAAGCAGCTGGGACTACAGGTGCGTACCACCACCCCTGGCTAGTATCTGTATTTTTCGTAGAGACAGGGTTTCACCCTGTTGCACAGGCTGGTCTTGATCTCCTAAACTCAAGCAATCTGCCAGCTTCAGCCTCTTAAAGTGCTGGGATTATGGGTGTGAGCCACCATGCCCAGCCCTCAACTGTACCTTAATGAGCAAAAACCAAAAAAAATTATTTGAAATTATGTGGTGATACAGCAATATAGACTAGAATTCTGAAAAAGAAACTCTTTTAAAATTTTAAAACTAGGTGGGGCATGGTAGCCCAAGCCTGTAATCCCAGCACTTTGGGAGGCAGAGGCAGGCAGATCACTTGAGGTTAGGAGTTTCAGACCAACCTGGTCAGTATGATGAAAGCCCATCTCTACTAAAAATACAAAAATTAGCCAGGCATGGTGGCACATGCCTGTAATCACAGCTACTTGGGAGGCTGAGGTAGGAGAATTTCTTGAACCCAGGAGAAGAGGTTGCAGTGAGTGGAGATCGCACCACTGCACTCCAGCCTGGGCAACAGAGCGAGGCTTTGTCTTGGGAAGAAAAATACATAATTAAAACTTAAAACCCATTAATCTATGAAGTACCTCTAAGGCACACAGTTACTGCTGAATACTAGGAAAGAGTGATTAGGAAAACAGATCTGTTATTCAAAAAGATCATTCAGAACATATTAGAAAGAGAAAGTAAATAAGTCCCAAATCATAGATTTCTATGAAAGAACAGGCATTCTGGAATATTGACAAGTCGACAATAAGATTTAAATTCCATTTAAAATGGTATTGGGGAGTTTTGCTTCCCCTCTGCTACAAGAACTGCCCTCCTGCTACAAAGAGCTAGAAAACCAGACAAAATCTATGAAATAATAGTTTTCACACAAAGGACAATATGCATCACAGGACTGTGTTCCCTGAGAGAAGAATAACAAATAAACTAAGCTCTACAATTGCTCCAGCTTACTGCCTACTGATGCTTTCAAAGTCACTATTCCAAGAGGGGAAACCAACAGCACCCAGCAGTCACACCAAGTTGAAGAGACTAAGATGAGAGTTAGGAGGCCAAGGCAGCTAGAATTTATGGGAGAGTATACTAGAAAGGCGGGAGCTGCACAGAAAAAACGCTCTGAAGAGCTGCAGAGGGTCCCCTCAAGAACACAGCTAAGTAATGATTTGCGCATGAGTAAATTCAATCACTACAAGTCCAGGGAAAGAATCACCCAAACAGAGTAGGATGAACAATTCTCAGGGGTCACACAGAGATTGGAACAGTTCACACTCCTATGAGCCACAGTGGAGAGATCTTGTAATAAAAGGGAATTTGGATAGAGTCCTCAGAAGGGTCAGGTCTTAGTACTAGGGCTTAAGTGGCACCAGAACACAAAATCATATTAATCCATCATAAGAAGACTCAAAACAATTAATCTGATACATAAATAACTAAATGCCATAATGAGGTCCAATACTCTTCAAAGGAAAACAACAATATTTAGCATTTAACATAAAATCCACAGTGTATGGAATCCAATAAAAATTGTGAGACATGCAAAAAAGCAGAAATATATATACCAAAATCAGGATAAAAGTCGGTAAATACAAATATAGTAATGAGAGATGAAGTAGCATAAAAGGACTTTAAAATAAATGTTACAAATCTTTTAAAATTTTTCTTAAGGATATAAAAGCTAATATAAAGACAATGAGGAAGAAAATGAAACACATGATAAATATCCAAATAAAATTATTGTTAAAAAGATACAATATTTGAAATAAAATGAAATTGAAATGAAAAATACACTGGACATGATTAGCAGCAGACAGGACACTGCAAACAAAAGACCTTGAAGACAGCAATAGAAGTATCCAGATGAAGCACAAAGAGAGAAAAAGACTGGAGAAAGAAATAACCAGAGCTTCAGCAGGATACTATCTAGGGAAGAACATGCATTTACAGTCATGCATTGCTTAATGATGGAGATACATTCTGAGAAATGGGTCCTTAGGCAATTTCATCATTGTGTGAACATTATAGAGTATATTTACACAAACCTAGATGGTACAGCCTACTACACACCTAGGCTATACGGGATAGCCTATTGCTTCTAGGCTAAACCCGTACAGCATGTTACTGTACTGAACACTGTAGACAAATGTAACACAATGGCAGGTACTATATATCTAAACATAGAAAAGGAACAGTAAAAATACAGTATAAAAGTGATATAGGACGCTTACCATGAGTGGAGCTTGCAGGCCTGGAAGGTGCTCTGGGTGAATCAATGAGTGATGGTGAGTGAATGTGAGGGCCTAGGACATTACTGTACACTGCTGTAGACTTTATGAACACTGTACATTCAGGATACACTAAAATTATTTTTTAATATTTTTCTTTCTTCAATAAATTAGCCTTAGCTTACCAATACTTTTTACTTTATCAACTTTAATTTTAACTTACTCTTTTGTAATAACACTTAGCTTAAAATACAAATACACTGTATAGCTGTACAAAAATATTTTTTCTTTATATGCTTATTCCATATGCTTTTTTATATCTTTAAAATGTGTGCTTTTTTAAAACTTTTTTGTTAAAAACCAAGACATAAACACGTACATTAACCCAGGCCTACATGGAGTCAGATCATCAATATCACTGTCTTCCACCTACACATTTTGTCCCACAGGAAGGTTTTCAGGGGCAATAACACACATGGAGCTGTCATCTCCTATGATAACAATGCCTCCTTCTGGAATACCTCCTGAAGGAACTGCCTATGGCTGTTTTACCATTACTTTTTTTTTATAAGTAGAAAGAGTACACTCTAAAGTAACAATAAAAATTACAGTATAGGCTGGGCATGGAGGCTAATGGCTGTAATCCCAGCACAAAGAGGCTGAGGCAAAGAGATCGCTTGAAGCCAGGAGTTCAAACCAGCCTAGGCAACACAGAAAGTCCCCATCTCTACAAAAATATATCTTTTTAATTACCCAGGTAGGGTGGCGTGTGCCTGTAGTCACAGCTATACTCAGGTGGCTGAGGCAGGGGGATTGCATGAGCCCAGGAGCTCTAGGCTGCAGTAAGCTATGATCAGGCCACTGCACTCCAGCCTGGGCAACGGAGCAAGACTCTGTCTCAAAAAACAAACAAACAAAAATTAACTATAGTAAATACATAAGCCAGTAACTGTCATTTATTATCAAGTATTACGTACTGTACATAATTGTATATGCTATACTTTTATATGACTGGCAGCACAGGCTTGTTTACACTAGCATCACCACAAACGTGAGTAATGCCTTGCACTATGAAGTTACCACAGCTACAATATCACCAGGTGATAGAAAATTTTCACCTTGGTTATAATCTTATGGGACCTCCGTCATATATATTTAGTCAGTCATTGACCAACATCACTATGCAGCACTTGTCTGTAATAGGCATCCCAGAAAGGGAATAAAGTAGAAGATTATCTTCAAAGCACTAGAATAACTGTTAACCTAGAATTCTACCCAGTGAAAATATCTTTCAAAATGAAGAAGTCATAAGCACATGAAAAGATGTCAATATTCTTAGCCATCAAGAAAACACCAATTGGCCAGGCTCAGTGGCTCATGCCTGTAATCCCAGCACTTTGGGAGGCGGAGGCAGGCGGATCACCTGAGCTCAGGAGTTTGAGATCAGCCTGGGTCAACATGGTGAAATCCTGGCTCTACTAAAAATACAAAAATTACCTGGTGGTGGTGCACACCTATAATCCTGTTACTTAGGAGGCTGAGGCAGGAGAATCACTTGAACCTGGGAGGTGGAGGCTGCAGTGAGCCAAGACTGTGCCACAGAACTCCAGCCTGGGCAACAGAGTGAGACTCTTGTCCAAAAAAAAAAAAAAACCAGAAAAAACACCAATCAAAAACTTCACAACTTGGCTATAATCAAAAAGATAACAACAGAAGTGTTGACAAGGATGTGAAATATTGGAACCCACATACACCGCTTGTGCGCATATAAAATGGTGCAGCCACTTTGGAAAACAGTTTGGCAGTCCTCAATAGTTAAATATACAGTCACAGGTGACCCAGAAATTCTACTCTTAAATATATACCTAAGAGAAATAAAATCATATATCTAAATAAAAATTTATGTACCCTAAGGCTGAAGCAGACAGAGTACAAATAACATATTGTACTGAAATATAAAATATGTTGTATATAACTGAAAGATACTGTGGTGTCAGAAACTAGAAAGCACTCAAAAAATAAAGAGGACATGTCAAAAGGAATATAAGTGAACATAAAGGCTCCTAATCACCAAATATGGGCAATTAGAGTGACAAAATAACAACAGTAAAGGATTATAACCAAAAGAGTAAATTAAGAATCTATACTGATATAAATAAATTATAATCAAATACATGAATAAATGGGAAGCTTTTGTACAATAGGATTTTACACAATAGAATTTCCATTGTTCCTTCTATAAATTGTTTCTTCTAAATGTAGAAGAAATAAGGGATATTTTTTAATCACCATTTGGCAAACACCACAATAATAACTGTTTCAGGAAGAATCAATAACACATGCCAAAATTAGGGGGCAAACGTATGAGAAACAATATTATGTACAAAATTTCAAAGGACCCCCTACAAGATGCTTATTAATTGCAATGGGAAAAATAATAACCCTTTCGTGAAGAAATCTGTCAGATACCAACGAGCAATCAAAGTTACCATCACCAAAAATGGACAAATCAACATCATGTGCTTTCTAATACACTGTATTGAAAAGCATATGTTACTTCTATATTTCAGATATTAATCTGAAATTAATTATGAGGAAACATCAGACAAACCCCAAATGAGAGCTGTACACAATAACTGGCCAGTACTCTTCAAAAGTGTCAAGGATATCAAATATAAAAAGAGACTAAGAATGTATTCCAGGTTAAAGGAAACTATGGAAACAAAACACTTAAATGCAGCTGGGCACAGTGGCTCATGCCTATAATCCCGGCACTTGGAAGGATGAGGTGGGAGGATCACTTGAGGCCAGGAGTTTGAGACCAGCCTGGGCAACATAGTGAGAACCCATCTCTACAAAAAAAAAAAAAAAAAAAAGTTAAAAATTAGCCTGACATAATAAAATGTGCCTGCAGTCCCAGCTATTCAGTTGGCTGAGGTGGAAGCATCACTTGAGCCCAGGAATTTGAGGCTGCAGTGAGCTATGATCAGGCCAAGGTACTCCTGCCTGGGTGACAGAGTGAGACTCTATCTCAAAAAAAAAACAAAAAACAATTAAATGCAACATACAATTAGGGATTGAATCTTGGACCAAAAAAAGGACATTAGAGGGACAATTAGTAAATCAATGTTTATTTCCTGATTTTGATCATTGTATTATAGTTATAAAGATTTTAACACTTAGGGGATCCAAGCAGAGGTTAAATAGGAATTTTTAAAACTATTTTTCCAACTGTGAGTTTTTTTAAGCATGAAATTATTTCAAAAGAAATTTTTTTTCCATATGGGTCTTGCTATATTGTCCAGGCTAGAGTGTAGTGGCTATTCAGAGATCTCACTACCCATCAGGACAGGAGTTTTGATCTGCTCTGTTTTTGACCTGGACCAGTTCACCCTCCTTAGACAACCTAGTGATCCTCCACTCTGGATAGGTCACCATATTGATGCTGAACTTAGTGCAGACACTGGATCGCCACTATGGGTGGCGCTGCAGACACCCAATCAGCATAGCACACTACAGCCCAGAACTCCTGGGCTCAAGGGATCCTCCCACCTCAACCTCCTGAGTAGCTGAGACTACAGGTGGGCACCACTGAGCCCAGCTCAAAATTTTTTTTAATTTAATCTTAAGTGAATAGTCAAGCAAACTGGCAAGAGATCATTGTAATACATATCCAACAAAGAACTCATATCCAGAATAAAAAACTAATCAAGAAAAAAAAGACTTTTTACATAAGATATCCAATAACATATGAAAAGATGCTCAAAATCACAAGCCATCAAGAGATATCTCTGATATTCATAGATACCTGTCTTCTCGGTAGACATGGGAATCTGACTCTGAGCTTAACTTTATCAGCTCTTTAGAATGAAAATACTCAGATTACCAGTATTTGCAGCCTAGAGAATAATTTTCCTCCTGTGAGTTCCTTTGAGCAATCAAGAATGGAGCTTCTAAAAAACAAGTGAGCTAAGAATCAACTAGGAAGACTTCTAGGAACACATAGACATCACGTATTTTGTATTAGGAAAATAGTGGATTGAAGATGGCCACACATTTTTTGTCACTCCTCCCATCAAGAGGTGGAGTCTATTTCCCCTCTCCCCATCCCTCTGGGCTGGTGTCATGACTTGCCTTGACCAAAAGATTTCTGTGTAAGTGTGCTGTGCCACTGCCACACCTCCATTCTCTCGAGAGCCAGACACCAAGATATAAGGAAGTTTGGTCTAGAGACCATTTAGAAAGAGAATGAGGCCAAGTATAAGAGAAGTACCCCAGACTTCCAGCCAATCCTGCTAAGGCCCCACATCTGTTAAAATGGCCATCTTGGATCTTCCAGTCTCAACTAGCCGCCAGCTGAATGCAGTCACATGGGGGATCCCAATGAGACTGGCAGAAGACCTATCTAACTCACTACACTCCCGACGAATAAAAATTGTTACTATTTTAAACCATGAACTTTTGGAATGGTTTGCTACACAACAACAGATAACTAAACAATGGTGATAATTCTCTTGTGATTTTTTCTTTTTTTTTTTTTTAGCATTTTCTACAACCTTTTCCCTCAGCAATAGCAAATGGCTTTCACAGACACTGTGACTGGTCTGTAGAAAATTGGGAGAAGGCAATTTGCAGGGACACCAAAATGCATTCCCAGAAGGATCAGCTAAGCAAGACAATTACTCTCCTGGGGCAGTTTGTGACTGTTTGAACAGAGTATACTAGTTGCCCATAATATCCATTTTCCCCTTCTTTCAGAGTAATCGTTTTTTTTTTTTCTTTTTAAGACAGAGTCATGCTTTGTGGCCCAGGTTGGAGTGCAGTGGCACAATCTTGGCTCACTGCAACCTCTGCCTCCCAGGTTCAAGCCATTCTCCTGCCTTGGCCTCCCGAGTAGCTGGGATTAGAGGCATGCACCCCCACACCCAGCTAATTTTTGTATTTTTAGTAGACATGGGGTTTCACCACGTTGGCCAGCCTGGTCTCAAACTCCTGACCTCAAGTGATCCTCTTGCCTCAGCCTCCCAAAGTGCTGGGATTACAGGCGTGAGCCTCCGCACCCAGCCAAGAGTAACAGAATTTTTAACTGAACATGTGGCTGTCAAAATAAAGACTACATTTCCTTGCCTTCCTTGCAACTAAATTCTTGTGACTAAATTCTGGACAAAGGGATGTTGGCAGAAGTATGGTATGGCAGTTTACAGGAAAAAGGCTGCTAGTCAAGTTTGGCCCCTTGACCCTTCGGATAACCAGCTGCCTGGAATTCACAACACCTTAGACCAGCAGCCGCCAACCTTTTTGGCACCAGGGACTGGACCATGAATTGGCTGACGGAAGCCAATTTTTCCACGGACCAAGGGGGATGGTGTGGGGGATGGTTTCAGGATGAAACTGCCCCATTTTAGATCATCAGGCATTAGTTCGATTCTCATAAGGAGCGTGCAACCTAGATCTCTTGCATGCGCAGTTCACAACAGGGCCTGCGCTCCTCTGAGAATCGAATGCTGCTGCTGACCTGACCGGAGGTGGAGCTAAGGTGGGAATGCTCACTCGCCTGCTGCTCACCTCCTGCCATGCTGCCTGGTTCTTCACACGCCACAGATCGGTACCAGTCCCCAGCATGAGGTTCGGGGACCCTAGCCCCTAGAACATGAGGATGAGGCCACATCCTAGGGATTGCCAAGCTGTGAAGTGAAAGGAGCATGGGTTCCTGAGGACTTCATAAAGCAGGTCCACTATACCAATCTATGACTGCAAAATGTACATTTTTACATGAAGAAAAAAACTGGTTATCTGGGGTTTTCTGATGCTCTTAATTGAATCTAATCCCATCTGATGCAGTGGATAGCAACAAGAAGAGCTATCCCTCACAGAAATAAAGAAGTTTGGAACACTGTATCAAAATGTACTTTCCCCCCAATATTCTCTAAGCCTCACAACCACAATAATACACTGGTCCAACAGGAGCTCATTTATAAAGGGTCACTCGGGTAAGAAACAGCAGTACAGAACTAGAAACCAAATCTCCATATTCTTTCTACTTCATTAAGAGGCCATTTAATTGCCCAGCACGGTGGCTCACACCTGTAATTCCAGCAGGCATGAGCCACCACACGGGGCAAGGAGACAGGCTTTTTTGTTTTTGTTTTTTTTTTTCAGACAGAGTCTCACTCTGTCACCCAGGCTAGAGTGCAGTGGCGCGATCTCAGCTCACTGAAACCTCCGCCTCCCAGGTTCAAGCAATTCTCCTACCTCAGCCTCCTGAGTAGCTGGGATTACAGGGGTGTGCCACCACACCTGGCTAATTTTTGTATTTTTAGTAGAGATGGGGTTTCACCATGTTGGCTGGTCTCGAACTCCTGACCTCGTGATCCATCTGCCTTGGCCTCCCAAAGTGCTGGGATTACAGGTGTGAGCCACCGCGCCTAGCTGGAGACATGTTTTAATGGGAGACATGTTTTGGGAGGCTGAGGCGGGCAGATCTCTTGAGCTCAGGAGTTTGAAACCAGCCTCAGGGCAGCATGGTGAAATCCCACCTACAAAAAATACGAAAATTAACCAGGCACAGTGTTTTGTGTGCCTGCAGTTCCAGCTATTCAGGAGGCTGAGGAGTGGAGACTGCTTGAGCCCAGGAGGTTGAGGCTGCAGTGAGCCATGATCATGCCACTGCACTCCAGCCTGGGCAAGAGAATAAAATCTGTTCAAAAAACAAAAACAAAAACATGTCTCCTTATCACTAAATCTACATCCAGCCGTCAAGGGGGAAATATGTATCCCATTAACAAATAATTACTAAATATCTACTATGTTCCTAACACCATCGTATCCCGTTAACAAATAATTACTAAATAGCTACTATGTTTCTAACACCAGTCTAGGCACTAGAAATATACCAATAAGCAAGAACAAGACAATCAGTAGCTTCCTACCTTCACAGAATTTAAATTGCAATGGAGGGGAATGTCAAACCACTTATTAAATTAGATAATATATATAAAGCACTCAAAATAGTGATTGGCATATAGTAAATGTTCAATATCTGATTAGCTATAAATATTGCCTCTAAGTTTCTGGGTCATCAGCCTTATGCAGACTAAAAAGTAAGCCTTCCTATTCACCCAGCTAAAAACCAAGAGATTCTCTAGATGGTTTTGTACTGAATGTCCTTACTTTTGATCAGCAGGCCATCCTTTAGAGAACTGTCTCCCTCCCACAATCTATATCTTGTAGACCTATACAGAAGCACACAGGTCCAGTTGGATTTCCTTACTCAGGAATTGGAATTACAGGAGAGACAAGAAATGAGACATACCCAGAAGTCCAGGGATTCACATGGCTGAGCTCCACATGGACCCATTCCTGCCAGCACCATTTGGCTCCTATCCCTCTTGAGGCCTGGCTGTTCAGATCCTAATTCACTTATTCCAATAAACCTCTTTTTCTTGCTGAAAATAGCCAGAATTGTGTTGCTTACAAAGAATCCTACCTGACACAGTTGTGTGAAGTAAGATCATTCTACAAAAAGTAGTGTTTACAACCAAATACAATTGCCGAAACTCATTAAACTGTACCTTTAAAATGAGTGAATTTTACTATTTGTGAAGTATACCTCAATGACACTGGGCGGGGAAGGCATTTTATTTAAAAGTGTAAACAGCACACTTATTCTGAATAATAAAATATTTTTAGGTTATTTCCACGTATATTAATTTCATTATGCTCTATGACTAAAAAGCTTATATGGTCATCCCTCCATAGCTGCAGGGGATTGGTTCTAAGATTCCAGCAGATCGAGTCCCTTATATACAATGGTGTAGTATAATACCTAATGCAATGTAAATGATAGGTAAATAGTTGTTTACTGTATTTTTTTATTGTTGTATTGTCATTTTTTATTTAATTAAAAAAAATTTTTTTTTTTTTTTTTTTTTTTGAGACGGAGTCTCACTCTGTCACCCAAGCTGGGGTGCAGTGGCGGGATCTTGGCTCACTGCATCCTCCACCCCCTGGGCTCAAGCTATTTCTCCTGCCCCAGCCTCTCGAGTATCTGGAATTACAGGCTCCTGCCACCATGCCCGGCTAATTTTTGTTGTGTTTTTTTTAAAGTAGAGATGGGATTTCGCCATGTTGGCCAGGCTGGTTTCAAGCTCCTGACCTCAAGTGATCCACCCACCTCAGCCTCCCAAAGTGCTGAGATTATAGGCATGAACCACCATGCCCGGCCAATTTTTTAAAAAATATTTTTGATTTGAGATTGGTTGAATCCAAGGATGTGAAACCACAGATACAGAGGGTTGCCTATATGTACAGAAAACATTTAATATGGTCCATTTTAATATAGCCCCATTTAAAATCAAGTTGTAATAACTGCAACAATTCTAGAATGAGAAGTATGTCAATATCTAAAAACTATAACTTCCTTACTAGTGCAATAAAGCTCACAACATACATAATGATCATACCTTGCTTTCACATTTATTGATAGCACCC
This sequence comes from Symphalangus syndactylus, assembly GCF_028878055.3. Taxonomy (NCBI): domain Eukaryota; kingdom Metazoa; phylum Chordata; class Mammalia; order Primates; family Hylobatidae; genus Symphalangus; species Symphalangus syndactylus. The sequence continues at coordinate 78,252,551 of NC_072430.2, forward strand.
TACAGTATTTTAATTAATTATTTGTTTTGCTTACATTTCGACTCTCTACTTAGTCTTACTCTGCAAGCAGACTATATCACAGCAGGAAACCCCTTCAAAATGAAAACCTCTTCAAGCTCCAGGAAAGACTGAAATCAGGACAGCCATACTTGCTCATGTTTTACATTACATAAATTTAAGACATGCCTCACTTGGTCACACCATGCTCTATTCATTGAGGAATCCCTGTGACAGGAGCTCCTCGGAATACCTAAGAACATGATTGTCCTACTTGCCACCAATCTAAAAGGCCACCCTTGATCATTTTCACAAATCCACACTGAATCTGTTACCTATTAGTACACCCTAATCACTTTTGAGATGTTTTATATTTTAAGGTTAGTGAAAGGTTAAATAATGAAAAAGGAAGACTTGGACCGGGTGCAGTGGCTCACGCCTGTAATCCTAGCACTTTGGGAAGCCAGGGCAGGCAGATCACCTGAGGTCAGGAGTTCAACACCAGCGTGGCCAACATGGTGAAACCCCATCTCTACTAAAAATACAAAAATTAGCCGGCCGTGGTGGCACATGCCTGTAATCCCAGCTACCCGGGAGACGGAGGCAGGATAATTGCTGGCACCTGGGAGGCAGAGGCTGCAGTGAGCCAAGATCACACCACTGCACTCCAGCCTGGGCAAAAGAGCAAGACTCCATCACAAAAAAAAAAAAAAAAAAAAAAAAATAACAAGAAGACTTTGAACACTTAAGTTGCATGTGTATAGATTTATGATAAACCCCACATATATTTCCTATCACTCTCTTATTTGCATCTATTCAATTCACTGTAATTTTGAAAACATTACAGCCAGGCTCAGTGCCTCATGCCTGTAATCCCAGCACTATGAGAGGCTAAGGCAGGCGGATCATCTGAGGTCGGGAGTTTGAGACCAGCCTGGCCAACATGGTGAAACCCCGTCTCTACTAAAAATACAAAAATTAGCTGGGCGTGATGGTGCGCGCCTGTAATCCCACCTACTCAGGAAGCTGAGACAGGAGAATCACTTGAACCCAGGAGGCAGAGGTTGCAATGAGTCAAGATCATGCCACTGCATTCCAGCCCAGGCGACAGAGTGAGACTCCATCTCAAAAAAAAAAAAAGAAAAGAAAAGAAAAGAAAACATTACAAAAACTCAAATTTCTGCTCTCAGAACTTTCAGATTTAGACACTTTATAATAGCAAACCTTTTACAAGTTCCACTACGAAATTCGAACTGTCACCTCCTTCTCCATCTAGCTTATGGTGGAGCTTTCAAATCGATTTCCTAAAGTATCCTACTGCATGGCCTCTGGTAGCCAGCCTATGTAGGTACCACACATAGCCAACCAGCACTGATATCAATAAAATACATCTAAACCAAAGCCTAATTTTGCAACATTAATAGTCCAGCTTCCTGGTCTCTTTTCTTCAATTTAAAGTTTAATTACCTCACGGTTCCCATTTCTACAATAGGACCCAAAATATTTACAAAATGAAAATCACAAAAGCCCCAACATTCACCTACCCAACATTTGGCAATCCAACAATACCAATTTTCAGTGAGGTTCCAAATCTTCCAATGATTGGGGGTGGTTTAATTCCATCACCTCCCTTTTTAGGGGGCATCTGAAATACCAAAGCAAACATATGAACAAAACTTTTTACTATCCACATGGACCCAAAACACATTTCATCACATAAAATATATTATTGAATTAAGATTAAGAACAAAACATACTGTATATAGCGATCCAAAACTAACACAGAGCTAAATCCACTTTTTTTAAGCAAAAAATTTTTAAAAGTTCTGTAAACATATCTGTTGTCAAAAGAGTCATTGCTGAGAAGTCCCAGAAAGACTGATCTAAAATCCATATTTGTTGGGCCAGGCACGGTGGCTCAGGCCTGTAATCCCAGTACTTCGGGAGGCCGAGGTGGGCAGACTGTTTAAGACCAGGAGTCGAGACCAGCCTGCCCAACACGGAGAAACCCCGTCTCTACTAAAAAGAAAAAAAAAAAAATACAAAAAAGTAGCTGGCCGTAGGGCGCGTGCCTGTAATTCCAGCTACTCGGGAGGCTGAGGCTCGAGAACTGCTTGAACCCGGGAGGCGAAGGTTGCAGTGCACCAAGATCACGCCACTGGGCTCTGCCTGAGCGACAAAGCTAGGCTCTGTCTCAAATAAATAAATAAAATCTTTGTGGCACCAGGAATCAAAGATAAACTTAGAGCTTAGCTATCAATCTTCCATCCAGACTGCTCACAAAACACCTTATATCTTAACCTGATACATGATTATATGAAAGAAAGCATTTGGAAGCAAGTACACAGAAGAGAGTCAAAGAAAATTCCATTGTGGAACCACCAGCAACCAAGTCACCCTTCACACCGAACCGTTCCTCTATAATCTGGAATCTTATCTTTCCCATTCGCCCACAACCCCCATTTTTCACATAGATGAACACCCACCAGGTACTGGGGTCCTTCCACCAAGTCCCTCCCACCTTTGGCACTGAAGGTACGGCTCATCAGTCCCCATAAACAACCTCCAAAATCTACACTATGGTTCCTATTTCTAATGGTAAATTAATCGACGGAACCTTTTTATTTACAAGTCGAAACTTTCTCTGTCCCTTACTAGTTCTGTCTCCAAATCATGCGTGCAGAATTAGTCCCACTCTTGGACTGCAAAGTGAAATCACAAGGACCGCTAAGCTCACGTCTCAGAAGCTGGGAACTAAAACTGTCCCAGTCTTCTGGCTGAGAGTTGTACCTCCTAGGACCACGCTAGGGCCCTGCCCTTGTAGCAGTATTCCAGCCTCTGATCCCTGACCCCGAGGGCCAGGAATTTCCCTTCTCAGCGTCCTGACACCTGTTCCTGGCCAACCCACAGGCCTCCAAAGAACAGATACATGAACAGCTCCTGTCGGGTCCTCTGGCCTACCAAGAGGTAGCCGGCAGCCCACCCAAAGTAGGCCCCACCCCCCATCCTCCTCTCTGGACTGGGCCACCGGGCGTCCCGGCATCGGGAGAAGGCTTTCCCTAGGGCTTTCCCGCGTGAGGCGTAGGCCGATCTCCCGACGCGCGGCCTAGTCCGACAGCACCTCATTCATCCACACACCCCCAAGCCACCCGCTGCCCTGGCCCCATCTTGGCCACTGGGCCCGGGCCCCGCGCCAGCCTCAGGGCAATGAACCCGGGCGCCGAAGACCTGGCGAAGATCGCGCCCCCGGGCTCCCTAAGGGCCTCACCGTGCTCGGCCTGGGCGATGACACGGGGTCGCAGCGGCAGCGAAAGAAAGGTCCTGCCAGCAGCCGGAGGCGGGGAGGAAGGAGGAGAGAAAGCAGGCCCGTCCCCTCCGCCGAGCGGCACGCACGACGGCGGCGACAGCAGCGGAACGGGCGGGCCGGGCGCCGAGCTGCACCTGCGCGCAGACCATGGTCCCCGCCCCTCCCCGCCTTGCCCGCGCGCCCCGCCCATTGGCCCAACCGGCCGGGGAGGCGGGAGTAGGGCGGGAGGAGCCCAGGGTGGGAGGAGCCGCGCGGCAGCAGGGAGGGCTGGAGGGGGAAAGGCGCTATCTAGGCCATTCCCGGGAGCTCTAGTCTTCCGCTTTGGCACGTGGGCTTCTCGGTTCCAGGTCTCCGCTTCCGTCTGGCTGCGCGGCCTGGGTTACCTGCTCACGTTCACTCGCGGGCCTACAGCCCCGCGCTTCCCCAGCTGGACTGCGGAGCGCCTTGGGCCCTGACTTCCCTCTGGGAGATCCGGGGCGTCTGAAGTCAGGCAAACAGCCACACCAGCCCCTGGGACCGCGTGGCCACTAGCCCATCTCCCTTTTCTTATAACTTTATTCGCTCAGTCCGTGCGGAGAGAAGCTGTTAACTAAACGTTCTTGAAGGAAAAGGGGCTAAGAGAAACTTTGGTCTAAGGATTTCTTCCTCGCCTTATAGTTAAAGCGTCGCACACAGGTACTGGATCACAGAATGCGTTTAATTGAGCCAATTTCCCCCCTTTTCCTCTTGGTAGTTGAGAGCAGGGGCCTTTGAAATTTGGGGATTTCCAATCTGGATTCCGCCACTCATTGTATGACCCTAGACAAATTAACTTCTCTGGACTTCAATTTCGTTCTGGATAAAATGAGGCTATTGAAACCATCTTATGAGGTTATTCATGTGAGAATAAAATGAGACAATGTGTGTTGAGCTCATAACAGTACTCAGCACATACAGAAAAGGCTTGTGAATAGTCGCTGTTGTTAATATTAGGATTTCATCCCATCTCACCCACATCATGTCAACACCATGAGCGCCACTGGAGAAGGAATTCTTTCACTTAGGTCCTGGCCTTCAGATGCCATTCAGGTATTTGTTATAATGAATATAATACCTGTCCAAAAATTGTGACACTAGAAGCTCCTTTTAAAGGGATTAGTTGCTATTAATATTAAAGGATGTAAATTGGTTGCTATCCCCATTTTACAAGTGAGGAAACAATATCAGAAAGGAAGTCACACAACTAGTAAATGGCAGCAGCATATTTCAAACCACAATCTAACTGAAAATCCGGCCGTAATCCCAGCACTTTGGGAGGCCAAGATAGGGGGATCAGTTGAGCCTAGGAGTTGGAGAACAGCCTGGACAACGTGGTGAGACCCCATCTCTACCAAAAAACAAAAATTAGCTGGGTGTGGTGGCACATACCTGTAGTCCCAGCTACTCAGGAGGCTGAGGTCAGAGGATGGCTTGAGCCTGAGAACTCAAGGTTGCAGTGAGCTATGATCACTGCCACAGCACTCTAGCCTGGGTGTAGAGCAAGACCTTATCTCTAACAAAATAAATACAAATAAAAAGTAAAACTAAAATATCTGAAAAATCTGTTTCCTTTCTGCGAGAATTCATTCATTTTTATTTTTTGAGATGGGGTTTCACTCCATCGCCCAGGCTGGAGTGCAGTGGCGTGATCTGGGCTCACTGCAACCTCCGCCTCCCGGGTTCAAGCAATTCTCCTGCCTTAGCCTCCTGAGTAGCTGGAATTACAGGTGCACACCACCACACCCAGCTAATTTTTGTATTTTTAGTAGAGACAGGGTTTCACCATGTTGGTCAGGCTGGTCTCGAATTCCCGACCTCGTGATCCGCCCACCTCGGTCTCCCAAAGTGCTCTGATTACAGGCGTGAGCCACCGCACCCAGACGAGAATTCATTCAAATAGAGACTCCCTATAAGCTCTGAGCCAGTATTCATAATAAAATTACATTAAGGCTTTTCCTTAGCCCTGTAACGGTGCTCTACTGAGGTGAGTTAAAGAGTTTTCTCTATAATTTTGGAAATTCTCAAGGACATAGGCAACTTGATTTGGTTTTGTATTATTTTTTCTTAATATTATATATAAATATGCTCTATTTATATTATTGGTCTAGTACCCTTGTCACCAAAACTATATATGTATAAAACAGCTATCTTGGTGCACTTTAACTATGAAAAAGAGGGCTAACTAGCCCACATTTTGTGGCCACTGTGAAAATAACTCTCAGGAACAGCCCTTCAAAGTGATTCCTGAATCATGTACTGGTATTTTAGTAATGAAGCTCTTGGATTCACACTGCTGCTTGTGGAAATAGAGAGGAACCATTACTTAAAAAGCTAGCCGGGCACGGTGGCTCACGCTTGTAATCCCAGCACTTTGGGAGGCCTAGGCGGGCGGATCACGAGGTCAGGAGATCGAGACCCCGGGGAAACCCCGTCTCTACTAAAAATACAAAAAACTAGCCGGGCGTGGTGGCGGACACCTGTAGTTCCAGCTACTCGGAGAAGCTGAGGCAGGAGAATGGCATGAACCCGGGAGGCTCAGCTTGCAGTGAGCCGAGATCACGCCACTGCACTCCAGCCTGGGTGACAGAGCGAGACTCTGTCTCAAAAAAAAAAAAAAGCTCAAGAGGCCAGGTCTGGTGGCTCACACCTGTAATTCCAGCACTCTGGGAGGCCAAGGCAGGCAGATCACCTGAGGTCAGGAGTTCAAGACCAGCCTGGCCAACATGATGAAACCCTGTCTCAACTAAAAATACAAAAATTAGCTGAGTATGATGGCGGGTACTTGTAACCTCAGCTACTCGGGAGGCTGAGGCAGGAGAATCACTTGAACGTGGGAGGCGGGGGCTGTAGTGAGCCAAGATCACACCACTGCACCCCAGTCCAAGCAATAGAGCAAGACTCCATCTCAAAAAAAAAAAAAAGCTCAAGAATCCCACAGAGCCCTCTCTGCCCAGCAACCAGCCACTCCAATACTGAGTGAAAATGTTCCCCAGTCATGGAGTACTAGGATCATCTTCAACTTATCACTGTCTTTTGGCCAAATCTAGCTACTGCTTCAATATCAGAATCTCTCAGATCTACCCATTTCCTTAAATTTACACTATCAAGTTCTTAATCACTTGTTTCTCTATAACTACATCTTTCTTACCTGCACTTTTAACCACCTTTAAAGTGCCTTGCCAAAACAGGTTACACAAATCTCAGGCAGAATTCAGGAGTGGCCAGCTACTGCTGCCAACACTTGCCTGATAATAGGACTCCATTTCCAACTCACTGTCACTGGCGGTCAATTTGTATTCACAAGAAAGAAGATCTGATTGGCCCAGTTCCGGTAAAGTTCTAACAAGGGTCCCATCAGCCATGGCTACGTAGGTAAGGTCACATAGTCAAAAAGCTGTATGAGTGACCTCTCCCTGCCTACCAACGAAACTCATAGTTCTCCGAAAAGACCCTACTGGGTATCTACTATTCTACGATGCTAAAGGAAGACTCAGTGAAACAAACAGGATATTAATAGTTAACACTGGCGGGGCACGGTGGCTCATGCACAGTGGCTCACGCGTGTAATCCCAGCACTTTGAGAGGCTAAGGTGGGCGGATCACCTGAGGTTGGGAGTTCGAAACCAGCCTGACCAACATGGAGAAACCCCGTCTCTACTAAAAATACAAAATTAGCCGGGCATGGTGGCACATGCCTGTAATCCCAGCTACTCGGGAAGGCTGAGGCAGGAGAATCGCTTGAATCTGGGAGGCGGAGGTTGCAGTGAGCCGAGATTGCACCTTTGCACTCCAGCCTGGGCAACAAGAGCAAAACTCTGTCTCAAAAAAAAAAAAACAAAAAACAAACACACAAAAAAATAGTTAACACTAATGCCAAGCCTAAAAAAGGGACTTTGAACAGAGAAAAGCATGTTTTTGAGCCTTTGCACAAAGGGAAGTCTATTTAGTACCCATTGGGCTCAATGATTAAGTTAAACCTAGAGGAAAGAATCAGATGTGGTTTAGAATGAAAATTGAGCAAAATATTTCAGTCAGAGGGGGAATGAGAACAGACCATCAGGTCAGGTCAACAGAAGGTTGCTACTAAGGAAAGATCAGTGGAACGAAAAAAAGTAGAGCCCATGTTTTCACTCTTTGCTATCATTAGCCTCTCTGGATTTTTCTTTCCTTCCCAGGCTCAGCCAATGACCAGGGATCAAGTGAGTTGACCTAAGGTCACAAAGGATCTAGAGAATGGTTTGGGGTCAGTAATTTATCCCCAAATACAGAGTAGCTCTGCTGGAAATTCAGAGATTTATTGATCCTGTACAGAAAGCTAAGCAACAGGAGACAGAAAGAGTACACAAAGAGACAGGATGAAAAGGAAAAGAGGAAAATAGCAGCAACATATTCACCATGTGCTTGCAAGGCCTGACTACACCTGTTGGCCAGCCCTGTCCACATCTGTGAGGGGCATAACAGAAAACAGAATAATAGTAATAACTACACTAAAAGGGAAGTTGAGTCCTGATAATAACTTTAGGAGGGGAAGGGGACAAGTTGCACAAAAATAACTACCCTATATAGGAAGTTAACTTAAATTGCACTTTTCTCTATTACTTGTATCAGATGTTTTTCTCTCTCTACACTAAGCTTAATATCATATCCAGAATTCAGATGAAGGACTGGGATAGTCCTATATGCTTAGAATATCCTACTCTGAACATTTTTGTTATTGTCGTTTATATAAAATTATGTTCTTGAACACCTACTCCATCCCAGGCATTGCTGTAGGCCTTGGAGTAGTGAAGAATAAGATAAATACGACTGGCCGGTTGCGGTGGCTCACTCCTGTAATCCCAGCACTTTGGAAGGCTGAGGTGGGTGGATCATGAGGTCAGGAGATCCAGATCACCTTGGCTAACACGGTGAAACCCCATATCTACTAAAAATACAAAAAATTAGCCAGGCATGGTGGTGGGCGCCTGTAGTCCCAGCTACTTGGGAGGCTGAGGCAGGAGAATGGCGTGAACCCAGGAGGCAGAGCTTGCGGTGAGCCGAGATTGCGCCACTGCACTCCAGCCTGGGCGACAGAGTGAGACTCCATCTAAAAAAAAAACAAAAAACAAAACAAACAAACAAACAAAATATATGTATATATATATGATCTTTGCCCTGAAGGAGCTAGCAATCTAGTGGAGTAGACAAATAAGTGACTACACAAATAATTACATAAGGAGCTGGTAAAATATATAGAAGGATACCTAAATACTTTAACTACAGTTTGAAAGTTTAAAATAAACCATCTTGGTTTTCACTTACCTTCACAACTTCTGATATTATGTACAAGGCAGTGCCTAATCATCATCCCCTTTCCTTTTCCATCACCAGCAATACTCAGACCCTGTTAGGCATCAGCAAAGAAACAGATTTTCCATTTTCTTTCTTTTTTTTTTTTTTTTTTTTGAGACAGGGTCTTGCTCTGTTGCCCAGGCTGGAGTGCAGTGGCTGGATCACAGCTCACTGCGGTCTTGACCTCCTGGACTCAAGCGATCCTCCTATCTCAGCCTCCCAAGTAGCTGGGACTACAGGTGTGCCCCACCATGATAGGTCATTTTTTTTTTTTTTGTATTTTTTGTAGAGGCAAGTTTTCGCCATGTTGCCCAGGCTAGTCTCGAACTCCTGGAGTCAAACGAGCCGCCCTCCTAAGCCTCCCAAAGTGCTGGGATTACAGGCATGAGCCACCGTGCCCGGCCCAGATTTTCCATTGTCATTCTTATGCTTGACAGAGTCTGTTTTTTGAGTTACTGATATTGGACTATAAGTTACCAGTGAAGTAAAACACAAGTAATCAATTGCTTCTATTCTAGAATTGCTCATAGTATTTGAAAGAATGCTGATTAAAAGAGCCATGTATCGGGGGGAGGGGGGAGGGACAGCATTAGGAGATATACCTAATGCTAAATGACGAGTTAATGGGTGCAGGAAATCAACATGGCACATGGATACATATGTAACAAACCTGCACATTGTGCACATGTACCCTAAAACCTAAAGTATAATAAATAAAAAAAATCAAAAAAAAATTAAAAATAAAAATAAAAAATAAAAAAAGAGCCATGTATCCTAGAAACTGCTGGAGTTTTGTTTTGTAATATCTACTGTAATTCATGGATTAAAATTTAGGAATCATTTTGTTCTTGTTGTTAAGATACAAAATCTCCCTATGTTGCCCAGGCTGGATTGGAGTGGCTATTCACAGAAGTGCAGTGGCTATTCACCAAGGGCTGCTCATAGCACACTGCAGCCTTGACCTCCTGGGCTTAAGAGATCCTTCCACCTCAGCCTCCCAAGTAGCTGGGACTACAGGTGCATAACACCACACCTAGCTAATTTATTTTTCTTTGGTAGAGACAGGGTCTCAGTATGTTGCTCAGTCTACATTTGAAGTACTAGGGCTCAAGCAATCCTTCCTCCTCAGCCTCCCAAAGTGTTGGAATTACAGGCATGAGCCACCATGACCAGCCTCAATTTAGGAATTCTTAAAAGAAAACTATATATATTATTTTCTCAGAGGCAACATAAAAAGATATATCCTAATCCAGGAAAGTAAATATATTATCATTGTATTAGCTAGCTAATACTTTCGAGATATAAATACCAGAAGTTTTGATTCAATGAAAATGTATCATATATAACAGAAAGTACAGAGCGGGAGAACAAGGCTGATAGATTCAATAGCTCAACACTATTTTCAAGGAGACTAGTTCTTTCCATATAATGTCCCTGTCTTCCTTGGGCTTCCCTGGTTTTATTCTTAAGCTAACAGCAAGCTGACTATGATAGCAGTTCTAGGCCACATAACCAGAATGACAATATTGGGGTAGAGTGGGACCATCTCTTTCAGTAGCTCTCTTTTAGTAAAAAGGGAAACATGTTTCAGATCTCTCCAGATAACTTCTTCTATTTCACTGGGCAATATTGGGTCTCATGCCTGTGCCTGAACCAGACACTGGCAGGGAAAATGAACTTACCCTTAGACCATTTAGTCCATCCCTGGGACTACAGGAGAAGTCAACTTCCTCTGAGGCACATGGCTGTGTGAAGTATGGATAGATATCTGAGCAAAAGCAGGGTTGTATAAGAAAAGGATACCAGCAGTATTCACTTCCTGAACCATTTTTTTCAAGATAACACATTGAGCAGAATATGGTAATTCTGGAAAATATCAGTGGCATCGGTGGTCATCTGATATGATATATACAAATTGTAATACAATAAACGTTGGCACACCTAGTTCACTGAGAAAACATTGAAGAAAACTGATCATCGTCTAACAACACTTAATGGTGTTACAAAATGACAGCATGTGAAAATAATATGTCTACTAACCTTTACAAGATACTAGAAATTCCCATCATGGGAGTGGAAGGTTGCTTACCAAAAGGTGTCACAATGGTCACATTAGTTGAGCTGGAAATTGGGGAATCTTGTGCATGGGCCTAGGTCACCCAATTCATGGCCTCTCAACATCAGCTCAGCTTAATGTATCATTTTCATTGCAGTTTTGAACCTGTGTTGTTCATTTCAAAGAATATTTGTACTACTCAGAATAGGCTATATAATAATATAATAGCAGACAACTCCAGAATTTGAGGGGCTTAACAGAATAAAATTCTTTTCTTCCATTAAGTCCACTGGAGATCTGCCAGCTGTCCATGAATTGGCCCATTACTTTTCAGGATGCTTCCATCTCAAAACCCTTCCATATCAAGGTGCTGTTACCCAAATGTAACATGTCATTGGCCAAGTTAAATCACTTGGCCACATCTAATCTCAAGGGACTGGGAATCCTCCTTGTACCCAGGAGTAGAGGAAAATTAGGTATTGATAAATAGTGATAATGCCTAACCCACTATTCATTCAGAAATAGATTCGTGAAGGACATTCTTTCTAAATGAATTTGGTATTATAATGCACATTGGGTATCCCTTATCCAAAATGCTTGGGACCAGAAGTGTTTCAGATTTTAAATGTCTTTACATTTTGCAATATTTGCGTATATGTAATGAGATATCTTGGGGAGGGGACCCAACTCTGAACACAAAATGTATGTTTCAGGCTGGGGGCGGTGGCTCACACTTGCAATCCCAGCAACTCAGAAGGCTGAGTCAGGAGCATCACATGAGGCCAGCAGTTTGAGATCAGCCTGAGCTACATAGCAAGAACCCATCTCTACAAAAAAATTTAAAAATTAGGCTGGGCGCGGCGGCTCACGCCTGTAATCCCAGCGCTTTGGGAGGCTGAAGCGGGTGGATCACGAGGTCAGGAGATCAAGACCATCCTGGCTAACACGGTGAAACCCCGTCTCAATTAAAAATATAAAAAAAAAATTAGCCGGGCGTGGTGGCAGGCGCCTGTAGTCCCAGCTACTCAGGAGGCTGAGGCAGGAGAATGGCATGAACCCGGGAGGCGGAGCTTGCAGTGAGCCGAGATCGCGCCACTGCACTCCAGCCTGGGCGACAGAGTGAGACTCTGTCTCAAAAAAAAAAAAAAAAAAGAAAAGAAACAAATTTAAAAATTAGCCAGGCATGGTGGTGCATGCCTGTAGTACCAGCTACTCTGGAGGCTGAGGCAGGAGGCTCACTTGAGCCCAGGAGTTCAAGGCTGCAGTGAATTGTGATTGCATCACTGGACTCCAGCCTGGGCAACACAGCAAGATCCTATGTCAAAAAAAAAAAGAAAGTCCACAACACAAAGAAATGATAAATATTTGGGGTAATGGACATCCCACTTACCCTAATTTGATCCTTAGACATTGTATACATGTATCAACGTGTGTACCCCGTAAATACGCAGAATTATTATTTTTTTTTGAGATGGAATCTCGCTCTGTCACCCAGGCTAAAGTGCAATGGCACGATTTTGGCTCACTGCAACTTCCACCTCCGAGATTCAAGTGATTCTCCTGCCTCAGCCTCCCCAGTAAGCTGGGATTACAGGTACGTGCCACCACGCTCGACTAATTTTTGTATTTTTAGTAGAGACGGGGTTTTGGCCAGGCTGGTCTCAAACTCCTGACCTCAGGTGATCCGCCCACGTCAGCCTCTCAAAGTGCTGGGATTACAGGCCTGAGTCACCGCACCCAGCCAAATATGTAGAATTATTATATGTCAAATTTTAAGTTTCAGATTTGAAAATATTTTAGGTTTTCAGATTAGGATGCTTAACCTATATATGAAACACTATAATCAAGGCTAGCCTTCTAAGATGATTCTTCTTTTTTTTTTTTTTTTTGAGATGGAGTTTTGCTCTTGTTGCCCAGGCTGGAGCCAATAGTGCAGTCTCGACTTACTGCAACCTCCGCCTCCCAGGTTCAAGCCATTCTCCTGCCTGAACCTCCCAAGTACCTGGGATGACAGGCATGTGCCACCACACCCAGATAATTTTGTATTTTTAGTAGAGACGGGGTTTCACCATGTTGGCCAGACTGGTCTCAAACTCATGACCTCAGGTAATCCACCCACCTCAGCCTCCCAAAGTGCTGGAATTACAGGCATGAGCTGCTGCACCTGGCCCTAAGATGATTCTTAGAAGTCATGACTTTGGTGATGCCTATCATCCCATAACCCCTTCACTCTAAGAAGAGTTCCTTTTCCTCATCAAACTGAGACCAAGCTTTTCTGCTTATAACACACGAACCCTCCAGTTACAGTAGATTGGACTAGGGATGGATGAAAACCTCACCTAAGCTGTGCAAATTGAGATTCTCTTTCTCTGTAGAAGCTGGACTTAGAACATAGCAACAAATAATATCTGCTTCTTAAAAGGGAACATAGAATCAGGTCTGTGTCAGACAATTTCTTGACAGGTAGATACTCTAAAGAAAGAGAAAAATAAAATATGCAGGGAGGAAGAAGGGTACTTAATCAACCATCTATATGGTCTTTGGGAAACTGAGAGAGGATAGAGTCATCACAAGTTCTGAGTTTCCAGTTCTAGAGTCTAGTTCTCCTAAAGCCCTGTGTATTTTCTGGCCTTGGACTCTGTGAGATAGCACTGTGTTCTACCAAGAATTTCCATTTTCTATTTAAATACATTTGCAGTGGTTTCTGTTTCTTATAGCCAGACAATGGTTGCAATGGCCAAAGCAAACACAAATGTATACTCTCCTGAAAACTGTTTTTTTTTTTTTTTTTTTTTTTTTGAGACAGAGTCTCGCTCTGTCACCCAGGCTGGAGTGCAGTGGCGCAATCTCGGCTCACTGCAAACTCTGCCTCCCGGGTTCACGCCATTCTCCTGCCTCAGCCTCTCCGAGTAGCTGGGACTACAGGCGCCCGCCACCACGCCCGGCTAATTTTTTGTGTTTTTAGTAGAGAGGGGGTTTCACCGTGGTCTCGATCTCCTGACCTCGTGATTCGCCCGCCTCGGCCTCCCAAAGTGCTGGGATTACAAGCGTGAGCCACCGCGCCCGGCCATCCTGAAAACTGTTAATATGTTTTGGGGCATATTGGTCCAATGTTCCTCTTAGTTGTAGTTTTTTCTTTTGGTCTGTTTTTTGTAGAAAGAGTCTTGCCATGGTGCCTAGGCTGGATTTGAACTCCTGGCCTCAAGCCCCCCATCTCAAGCCTCCCACATTAGTATTGGGATTACAGGTGTGAGCCACCACACCCGGCCCCTCTTACCTGTAGTTTTAGGTTATGATATTATTTCCCACAGTGTATTCTGTGGAACAATGACACTCCATGTTGCTCTGTGAAATAAGAGATGCAGGATCAGATTACTTTAGGAAGTGCTGTAAAACTCCTTTGGGAGACTGATAATATGTATTAGTATATTTAAAGTTTTGAGAAATTCTGCCGGAAAGGAAGATCTGTTAACACCCCTTAACCCAGCATTACCAAATGTGTATAGCCTTCTTGATATAATGAGCACTAAAATCTCTTGGAACACGTACTCTCTGGAGAGCAACTCTTTGAAGGTTGCTACTATAGTGATTTAGGAGAACTTTTGTTGCAGAAAAAAATATTGAAGAGTGCTCGCTTCCCTTGCCTTTTAACAACTAACAAACAAAATGATTACTTAACAAGGAAAAAGAAAAGTGAGTTTCAATCCTAAGGAAAACAGTGCTCCCACAAGGTGTCTATCAAGAAAAAATTTAAAATTAGAATTAAGAGTCTGGCCGGGCGCAGTGGCTCACGCCTGTAATCCCAGCACTTTGGGAGGCCAAGGCGGGGAGATCATAAGGTCAAGAGATCGAGACCATCCTGGCCAACATGGTGAAACCCTGTCTCTACTAAAAATACAAAAATTAGCCAGGCGTGATGGCGCGCACCGGTAGTCCCATCTACTCAGGAGCCTGAGGCAGGAGAATTGCTTGAATCTGGGAGGTAGAGGTGGCAGTGAGCCGAGATAGCGCCACTGCACTCCAGCCTGCCAATAGAGCAAGACTCCATCTCAAAAAAAAAAAAAAAAAAAAAGAGAGAGAGAATTAAGAGTCTTGAACTATATTTCATTCTGGATGAGAAAATGTGTTTTCAAGTGGAGTAAAAGATCTCCCAAGAGTAGGATGAAATTTGTAGCTTTTCTTAAATGACCTTGTCAAATTAGGGATCTCTCTCTAGAAACTATCTTTAGGATGTCCTGTCTGACAGCCAGTACAAGAACCCCTGATTAGAATAGCCACTTTCTAAAACTATTTCTGTGCCCTGTAAGAATTAGCAAGACTGAAAAGATTGCTTAATACATTGGCTTCCTGCCCAACTGAAGTAATAAGTAAGGGCTCAGTTTGGTACTTCTTTTAAATTACAGCTGGACTACACAAATGACCTAAAAATCCAGGGAGGACGGTACTAACAATCATTCTCAGGATCAAGCCATTTTTTCTGTTTATGCTTGCCTTAAGAGGTTTTTAGGTTGAGAGAAAGATAATGATGATTAAACCCCTATTGTATGAAATACTGTGCTAGCCACTTTACGTTTGGGATCTAATTTACTGCTCAAGATAACTTTCTATGAGTATGTATTATTACAACCTGTTTACAGCTAAGGACACCAAGTCTGTAAAAAGTTGGGAAATTGTATTAGTTTTATTTATTTATTTATTTATTTATTTATTTATTTATTTATTGGTCAGAGTCTCGCTCTGTCGCCCCCGCCTGGATGTAGTGGCGTGATCTCGGATCACTGCAACCTCTGCCTCCCAGGTTCAAGCAATTCTCCTGCCTCAGCCTCCAGAGTAACTAGGATTACAGGCATGCGCTACCATGCACAGCTAATTTTTGTATTTTTAATAGAGACAGGGTTTCGCCATGTAGGCCAGGATGGTCTTGAACTCCGACCTCAGATGATCCGCCTGCCTTGGCCTCCCAAAGTGCTGGGATTACAGGTGTGAGCCACTGTGCCTGGCCACTGTTTTTATCAACTTTTAACAACTGTTAGGTTGCATAAAACCAGTTCCATCTGACTTCAGAGTTCTTGTACTTTCTATTTAAACATGTTTTTCCAACAGTAGCCAAATGATGTTACATAGTATAGTAAACAATGCAATCTGACTAACAGTATAGATGGAAAAAAAGGGACTACACACCTATTAGAATGGCCAAACTCCAGAACACTGAAAACATCGAATGATGGCAATAATATGGAGCAACAGGAACTCTCACTTATTGCTGATGCAAGTGCAAAATGGCACAGCCACTTTGGAAGACAGTTTGACAGTTTCTTACAAAATTAAACGTACTTTTGCCATACAATCTAGCAAATTGTACTTCTTGGTATTTACCCAAAGGAGTTGAAAACTTACATTAACACAAAAACCTGCACATGGATAGCAGCTCTATTCATAATTGCCAAAACCTGGAAGCAACCAATATGCCCTTCAGTAAGAATTCTGGATAAATAGTGTTACATCTAGACTATGGAATATTATTCAGTGCTGAAAAGAAATGAGTCATCAAGCCATAAAAAGACATGGAGAAAACTTAAAATGCATATTACTAACTGAAAGAAACAAATCTGAAAAGGCTACAGATTGTATGATTCCAACAATATGACATTCTGGGGAAGGCAAAAACCATGGAGTCAGTGAAAGGATCAGTGGTTGCTAGGGTTGGGGGAAGGGAGGAATGAATAAGCAGAGTACAGAGGATTTTTACGGCAGTGAAATTACTCTGTATGATACTATAATGGTGAATATTTATCATTATGCATCTGTCCCAACCCACAAAATGTACAACACCAAGAGTGAATCCTAATGTAAACTATGGACTTTGGGTGATATTGATGTGTCAGTGTGTAGGTTCATCAGTTGTAACAAATGCACCACTCTGGTGAGGACGTTGATAATAGGGAGGTTACGCATGAGTGGGGCAGGAGTATATGGGAAATCGCTATACCTTCCTCTCAATTCTGCTGTGAACCTAAAACCACTGTAAAAAAATAAAGCCTGTTTGTTTGTTTGTTTTTGAGACAGAGTCTTGCCCTGTCGCCCAGGCTGAAGTGCAATGGTGCGATCTCGGCTCACTGCAACCTCCGCCTCCCAGGTTCAAGCAATTCTCTGCCTCAGCCTCCCGAGTAGCTGGGATTATAGGTGCCCACCCCCACGCCCAGCTAATTTTTGTATTTTTAGTAGAGACAAGGTTTCACCATCTTGGCCAGGCTGGTCTTGAGCTCCTGACCTCGTGATCCACCCGCCTCAGCCTCCCAAAGTGCTAGGATTACAGGCGTGAGCCACGGCACCTGGCCAGTCTGTTTTTTAAAAGAGAAGACAGCTGGGCATGGTGGCTCACACCTGTTATCCCAACAATTTGGGAGGCCAAGGAACGCAGATTGCTTGAACCCAGGAGTTTGAGACCAGCCTGGAAAATATAGTGAAACCCTGTCTCTATAAAAAATACAAAAATTTAGTTGAGCATGGTGATGTGCACCTGTAGTCTCAGCTACCTGCAGGCTGAGGTGGGAGAATCACCTGAGCCCAGGGAGGTCGACACTGCAATGAGCTGTGATCGTGCCACCGCATTTTAGCCTAGGTGACCAACTGAGACCCTGTCTCAAAAAAAAAAAAAAAAAAAGGAACGTGTGTGGGTGTGGGTGTGGGTGTGTGTTCTTTTTACTGAAGCAAAATATTAATTCAAATATTTTATGTAAAAAAAAGAATTGACCTCAAAGGGAATTTCTGGCTAGGATTTCTGTTTTTAATCATGACTATTTCAGTTCTGTAAATATGACTATTAACAGTGTTGGAAGACACATTCAATATATCAGTAGGCTTCGGTATTCAAAGAGAAACAAGAGCCTAGAAACATTAAGGCTTCAATGTTCATGATGTGACCAGGATTATCTAAATTGAGGCAATGATTAAAATGTTTTGTCAGGGAGCAGTTTATTCAGGGAATCCTGGATGAATTGCCATGAAATCAATGGTGAACTATTAAATGATGCACATAAGTAGGAAGATGAGGTCCCAGATGGTTTTGTCCCATTTCTTCTGTCTTTTAACCTCAGTTCTCATTGCAGCTTGAAGACAACTATTTTCTAATGATGCTTATAAAATAAAACAAAGAACATTGCCTGAAAAAGTACCAAAAAAAAACTGTTCTAAAATAAATAAACTTAACTGCGTATCAAGTTGACATAATTAAAAAAAACTGTTCTAAAACAAATGAATTTAACTGTGTATCAAGTTGACATAACCATAAAGGAAAGAACTATTTACAATTATTTTAGAACATAAGACTTTGACTATGTATTCTTAGAAATATGTATTCTAAGGTCAAAAAGGTGAATTTTTTTTTTTTTTTTTTTTTTTTGAGACAAAGTCTCACTCTGTCACCCAGGCTGGAGTGCAGTGGCATGATCTTGGCTCATTGCAACCTCCGCCTCCCGAGTTCAAGTGATTCTCCTGCCTCAGCCTCCTGAGTAACTGGGATTATAGGCATGCACCACCACACCCAGCTAATTTTTGTATTTTTAGTAGAGATTGGGTTTCACCATGTTAGCCAGGCTGGTCTCAAACTCAAAAAGGCTAATTTTAAACTTCATTTAGGCCAGGTGCAGTGGCTCGCGCCTGTAATCCCAGCACTTAGGGAGGCCAAGGTGGGCAGATCACTTGAGGTCGGGAGTTCAAGACCAGCCTGGCCAGCGTGGTGAAACCCTGTTTCTACTAAAAATACAAAAACTAGCCGGGTGAGGTGGCACACACCTGTACATCCCAGCTACTTGGGAGGCTCAGGCAGGAGAATGGCTTGAACCCAGGAGACAGAGGTTGCAGTAAGCCAAGATCACACCACTGCACTCCAGCCTGGGTGACACAGCAAGACCCTATCTTAAATAAATAAATAAAATTTTAAAAACTTCATTTAATAGTCTAATGGTTAGCAAATATATATATATGTATGTATCATTTTGAAACTTTTGTAGCTATTATAGTAAAAATGATTATGTTAATGTGTTAGGTCTAAAACTTTCCATGTGAGAGATGAAAGATACAAATAGAAAAACAAAGAAGTAAAAGCCCTATAATCTTTTATTTCCTGAAAAAGCTTAGATGCAGTGGCAACCTAGTAGCAATGAACAGTCATATGCCCAGATTATACAATGATCCCTCTTAACCATGGTTTCAATTTTCAAGGTTTCAGCTACCCACGGTCCAAAAAATATTAAATGGAAAATTCCAGAAATAAACAATTCATAAGCTTTAAACTGTGCAATGTTCTGAGTAGCATGATGAAATCTTGAGCCGTCCCTCTCTGTCTTACCCAGGATGTGAATCATCCCTTTGTCCAGTGTATCCATGCCCCATATGCTACCTGCCCATTAGTCATTGACATCATCTGTTCCCGACAGCCAACCATTGCCACTGTAACCGCTGCGTGATCCAGGATCACCCAAAGTAAATCCTCCTTCTTTTGATGTATTTTCAGAAGGTCAATTGTAGTCTAACACTAAGTTACAATGCCTATGTCATTCACCTCACTTCATTTAATCACATAGGGATTTTATCATCTCACATCACCACAAGAAGTATTGTACAGTACAGTAAGATATTTTGAGAGAGACCATATTCACATAACTTTTTTTTTTCTTTTTTCTGAGACGGAGTCTCGCTCTGTCGCCCAGGCTGGAGTGCAGTGGCGCGATCTCGGCTCACTGCAAGCTCTGCCTCCCGGGTTCACGCCATTCTCCTGCCTCAGCCTTCCGAGTAGCTGGGACTACAGGCGCCCACCACCACACCCGGCTAATTTTTTGTATTTTTAGTAGAGACGGGGTTTCACCGTGGTCTCGATCTCCTGACCTCGTGATCCGCCCGCCTCGGCCTCCCAAAGTGCTGGGATTACAAGCGTGAGCCACCGCGCCCGGCCATGCTTGTAATCCTAACACTTTGGGAGGCCAAGGTGGGCAGATCACTTAAGGCCAGGAGTTCAAGACCAGCCTGGCCAACATGGTGAAACTCCATCTCTATTAAAAATTCAAAAATTAGCTAGTGTGGTGATGTGTGCCTGTAATCCCAGCTACTCTGAAGGCTGAGGCAGGAGAAAGGCTTGAACCTGGGAGGCGGAGCTTGCAAAGTAAGTTGAGATCGCACCACTGCACTCCAGCCTGGGCGACAGAGTGAGACTTTGTCTCAAAACAAAAACAAAAGCAAAAAAGAAAACCAAAAGAACCCTACAATGTATGGCTTTTTGTATCTGGTCTCCATCACTTAGTGTATTAGTCAGGGTTCTTCAGAAAACAGAACCAATAGGATAGATGGATATAGATAAATAGATTAGATAGATGAATAGATAGATGATTGATTGATAGGCAGATGATTCATACCATAGGAGTCAAACGAAAAAAAAAAGATCAATAGATGGAAGATATTTATCATAAGGCATTGGCTTATGCAATTATGGAGACTGAGACATCCCTCGATCTGCCCTCTGCAATCTGGAGCCCCAGAGATGGTATAAATCCAGTTGAGGGCAGGAGGAGACATGTCCCAGCTCAAGCATTCAGGCAGAGAGAAAGAATTTCCCCTTCCTCCACCTTTTTGTTCTATTTAGGGCCCCACTGGATTGGCTGATGCTCACCCACAATGGGGAGGGCAGTCTTTTTTGCTCAGTCTCCCAATTTAAATGCTAATCTCATCCAGCAACACCTTCACAGACACATACAGAAATAATGCTTAATCTGCGCACCCTATGTCCTGGTCAAGTTGACCTATAAAATTAACCATCACACTGAGCATGTTTTCAAGTCTCATCCATGTTTTAGCATGTATCAGTACTTTACTTCTTTTTATTGCCAAGTGATTTTCAATTATATGGATACACCACATTTTGTTTATTCATTCAGCAGTTGATAGACAATTGGATTGTTTTCACTTTTTGGCTATAAGAATAATACTATAAACATTAATTTATAGTTTTATTTACTTTAAAATAAGGATTCCTACAGAATATTTTAAATAAGGTTAATATTTGTTTCTGTTTTTAGTTTAGTTTCTTTTTTCTTTCTTTTTTTTGGGGTGAGTTTTACTTTAAGATCGTAGACAATATTTTAAAAAAGAAAGCTGTCTAAAGAAAAACCGATTTCTGGAGGGAGAAATTGGCGCTATAATGAATACTTAGATGAAGTGTAGAGTGTGAAGTTAGAAATTACAGGTCCACTCTACTAATCAAACTCATAACCCCAGGAGGATGACAAGAACATAAAAGAGAATTCAAGCTGTTTTTCAGAGGTGGGGGGGGATTTATATAACAAAACTTACATAAAAGTTCTCTTGTTTCAAGATTTATAGGAAGTATAAACCAAATAAAATTGCCTTGTTATGAAGATTTGGGCAAAGAATTCTTTTCCAACTAGTTATTTAACATAGCAACAGACAGAGTGCTTACCTCCCCATCCTGTTTCTTGTTCTGAGAGTGTTTTGTTTTTACATGTAATTAACGGTCCCCAGATGTACTTGCTTTTCGGAGCTTTATCTTCTCACTTTCATCTTCCTTAGGGAACAGAGGTTTCCAATATTTCCTTAAGCCTAAAGTTAAAAAGGACCAAACAACAGAGCCATGTTGATAGAACTTTTACGAAATGTTTCCTTTAGGTCTAATATAAATTTCTCTTATGTAATCTCTGCACACAGCTCCTCTTATTTAATACTGACTTTAAGACCTTGTCACTGTCTGAAACTGCTCTTCCTCTGAAATCTTTCAGCAGACACCTCACTTTTTCACCACCACCGCCTAGGCATCTTCATTCCATGTCTATCCTGTCATGAAACCTGCTCTTCAGCCTCATCTCTACCCCTAGTATCTTAGATGTTCAGACTTCTAGCCCCCTCCTGCTTCCTTTCCTTCCCCTCATGCCTGGATCCCAAATCATCAGCCACCCTCTCCCCAGCCCCCTCAATTTCCTCAGCCCAGGATTTTGGCCCCCTCGATCCTGTCAGCCGTGCAAACAGAAATCAACCCAGTTCAATTTCTTGGGTCCAGGACTGCTGTCCTCTGGCCTCTTAGCACCCTTAAGAGAATCTTACCTCTGCTGGGGTTTCAGTGTGGCTCAGAAATGCTTATTTTCCCTTTCTACTTACAGTGACTACTCCAAACATTGGGATTCTCTCCAATCCCAGATTATCCACCATTCTCTTGGTAGAAGCAAAAGCAACAAAATAGAGGCCATCAGGCTGGGATTTTAAGATTCTCACCCATTTACAAACGGATTTGACCCTTTCCTCATCCTCACTTCTTTCCTCCTTTTTTCATTGATCTCTTTCTCTGTGCCTTCTGTGCCCCTTTCGTTTCCTTCGGGACTTTATTCTGTCAACTTCCTCATTTATAGTCTCAGGTACTTCCACACCATTTCCTCCCCTACAGTGTCTGCATGCCATCCTAAAAACCCTCTCCTTCTAGCTTACCCGGCCTCTCCAGATTCACCTTTAACTTCTTAGCTTCTCTGCCTTCAAACATTTTTCCTTTCTACAATCCAGTCCCTACAATGCAGACAGAGCATTCAAAATGTGGTTGTGTTATTTCCATAATTTAAATTTTTCTATGGCTCCTCATAGTCTTCAGGATAAAGTCTAAACTCCTTAGCTTGGCAGGTAAGACCCTTAATCCTATGAGCCCCATCCACCTGTCCAGCCCCATCTCTCCTCCCTCTTCCAGGAGCGTATTATGTTTCTTCCATAGCAAACACTGAGTGATCATCATGTGCTTTCACATCTTCATGCCCCTGCCTACAATACCCTGTTATGGGCTGAATTAGGTTGAATTGTGTTCAAAATTCATATGCTGAAATCCTAGCCTCCCAACCTCCACACCTTGTAATGTGGCTGTATTTGGAGACAGGGTAAAAACATAATTAAGGTAAAATGAGCTCATACAAGTTGTTCAAGCCAATATGACTGGTGTCCTTATAAGAAGAGGAGATTAGGACACAGACAAAAAGGATGACAATGTGAAGACAGAAGGAGAAGCTGGCCATCTACGAGCCAAGGACCCAGGCCTCAGAAGAAACCAACCCTGCTGTCACCTTGATCTTAGACTCATAACTTCCAGAACTGTAAGGAAATAAATTTCTGTTGTTTAAGCCACCCAGTCTGTGGCACTTTGTTATTGCACCTCTAGCAAACAAATATATTCCCTGTGCACTCCTCCAGAATCTTCTTTTAAATACCTATTATATAGTCCACCTACTCCTTCCTTCAAACTTTGTGAAGGGCCTGCTAACGCATGGCCCTCTTATCTGGAGCTGCATTTTTCCGGGGCTCCTGCACAACCAATAGGCACCATTACATTATCACCATCATCTGTCATCAGTGTTCTGTATGCCTCAGTTGATTTTTAACCCAGAAGCAGCTAAAGGCAGTATATGTATTACTGCTGTGATCAGACTTTTTCTGTGGACACTGACTATCTAGGACCATATATTTCTTTTTCTGATAGAGATACCAGTAGGCTTAGAAACTATCAAAATTTCATTCACATCCATATGAAATTTTCTCTGTATCTTTCATTAGACCCACAACTTGATGTGGTCTGAAAATATATTATGTCATACAAATGTTCATTAAAGAAGTTTCAGTTGACCTTAACTGAAGGTTAAGGTATAATTAATAACACATACGTTATTTACCATGTATAATTAATAACATGTTTATAATTCTTAAACTGAGCTTTTCAGGTCTTATTTGTAGCCTTTACACCTCCTGAGTGCATTGTTGAGCCTAGTGATTAAGGACTTGGGGGGAATTTTACATAAGAAAACAGGTGGTTATAGAGTGTTGCTTTTATAAAGACACCCCAAAATAAAGAGTTACAACCTTTGTTGGACCAGCTGGAGTTCTTACAAGATTGCAAAAGGCATCTTCCTTTAAAGATAGCACTTTCTGCAGTAACGATGGAGACATAATCTGGCTGCATGCTATCTGAGGTCAGAGGAGTAAAGAGAAAGGAGCGGTGACATGTGTCTGTAGCCTCACTCATTAGAGCCGGAAAGAGCATCCTAGGCAGACATACAACAAAAGAGACTACAGGAAGATCATCTCTATCATGATGAAGGCATTGGGAGAACCGTGTGCTTGCTATACAGTTTGAGGTTGAAATCATCTCGCTAAAGCTTTGCTTCAAGCACTTTTCAGGATGATTGTATGGCTATCCAGCTTTCTTGTGACTCGATTCTTACATTTTAAAGGAAATGAAGAATTCGGTACACACTTCAACTGTAGAATTTAAAGGCAGAAATTCCATTTTGCAAGTAGAAGACAACACCTCCAAAAAATCTAGTCTTTTTTTATTATTATACTTTAAGTTTTAGGGTACATGTGCACAACGTGCAGGTTTGTTACATATGTATACATGTGCCATGTTGGTGTGCTGCACCCATTAACTCGTCATTTAACATTTGGTATATCTCCTAATGCTATCCCTCCCCCCTCCCCCCACAAAAATCTAGTCTTTAAAAAACAAACAAAAGACAGCTCAGGGAATTATGGAGGAAGACTTGCCACAGAAAATAATACATGGGAGACTATAGAGCGTTATTTTCATTGCTGCAAAATACTCTGGAGCAGTAAAGGAAGACAGTCCCATTTCTTGGCCTGTGCCTTCCTCACTTATTGCTTGAGTCACTGTCCTCTTCAGTTTCCAGCAAAAACTTCCTCACTTATTGCATAAGTCACTGTCCTACTCAGTTTCTAGCAAAAAATCAGTCTAAATCCAATCTGGATTTTGTATTAACTCTGTTACCTTGTCTGTTTCTGACTTTGCATTATCCATCTTCCATCATATATAAATTGCAGTATGTTATTAGTGTGGAAGAGGCGAGTGACTTAAGCAATTGGAAAAGTCATGGTCGACATAATGGGACAGCTGCCCTTCGTTCTCCAGGGCTTTTTTACAGCAACGGAAATGAGATTAGGGGCCATGCTTCTTCTTCCTTTGTGGTAATCAATGTCAGATTTCTCTCTTTCTTGTCCTCTTTTCCTCTCATTTACGAGCCAAGATCATG
Organism: Symphalangus syndactylus; assembly: GCF_028878055.3. Lineage (NCBI taxonomy): Eukaryota > Metazoa > Chordata > Mammalia > Primates > Hylobatidae > Symphalangus > Symphalangus syndactylus. The sequence continues at coordinate 78,277,341 of NC_072430.2, forward strand.
CCACTGCACTCCAGCCTGGGTGGCAGAGTGAGACTCCGTCTCAAAAAAATAAATAAATAAAAATAAAGTTTAAATTTTTAGGTGTGAAGAAAAGGATATCTGGGGCAAAGTAACCAAACTGTAGTACTCCCTACCAACCCTTTATGTGATCATATGTTCTGTACATTTTTCCATCCTGTTGGTAACTTTACGTTATATCTGTGGAAAACACCCTGGACTCAGAATCTGGATTTAAAGTTTAAATTTAGGCTGGGCGCAGTGGCTCACACCTGTAATCCCAGCACTTTGGGAAGAGAGGCGGGCAGATCACCTGAGGTCAGGAGTTCGAGACCAGCCTGGCCAACATGGTGAAACCCTGTTGGTGTGCCAGGCGTGGTGGCACTTGCGTGTAATCCCAGCTACTCAGGAGGCTGAGGCAGGAGAATGGCTTAAACCCGGGAGGCAGAGGTTGCAGTGAGCCAAGATTGTGCCACTGCACTCCCGCCTGGGCAACAGAGTGAGACTCCATCTCAAAAAAAAAAAAAAAAGTTTAAATCCATTGGCCTGCACTCTTCATCCTCCTAACTGTCCCAATTGCTGCCCTGCTGTGTGTTGCACGGTCTCATAGGCAATAACTCATTTTGTTATTGTGACCTTCAAACGAAGTGATGTATTGAAAGCTCTGTATAAACTCACTTGTTATACAAATATTAGGCAAGATGCGGTGGCTCACACCTGTAATGCCAGTGCTTTGGAAGGCGGAGGAGAGTAGATCACTTGAGCCCAGGAGCTTGAGCCAAGCCCTGGTAACACAGTGAGACCTTGTCTCTACCAAAAATACAAGAATTAGCCAGACACGGGAAGCTGAGGCAGGAGTTCAAGGTTACAGTGAGCTGTGATTGCTCTACTCTACTCCAGCCTGGATGACAGAGCAAGACACTATCTCAAAAAACACTAATATTAGTAGTCATTTTTATTGCTATTGTTCTAACATGTCAGATACACTGGAAACAGTGCCCTATAATTCATTTGTTTCTTCACACATTAATTTATTCATCAACAAATTGTTGACTTTTGAGATTCAGAGGTAAATAAATATGTTTTATAATAATAGCTACCATTTCTTCACTTTTACTTTGTGCAAAAAACTGTATAAATACTTTACATAATTTATTTTATTTAATTCTCACAAAAACTCCGTGGATAGGTTATTATTCCCATTTGCATATGAGGAACCTGTGGCTCCTATATAACCCAAGATCTCATAACTTTTAAATGGCAGAAATGGTTCTCAACTAGTCCTTTTTAAAAAGTTGTGGTAATATATGCATAACATAAAATTTACCATTTTAGCCATTTGTAAGTGTACAATTTAGTGGCATTACACATGTTCATATTGTGCAACCATCACCACTGTCCATCTCCAGAACTTTTCCATGATCCCAAATTGAAACTGTATACATTTTAAGCAATAACTCCTCATTTTCCTTTTTCCCTACCCCCTGGTAACAACTATCCTACTTTCTGTCTGCTTTCTGTCTCTAGGAATTTGACTATTCTGTGTATCTCATGTAAGTACAATCACATAATACATGTCCTTTTGTGTCTGGCTTATTTCACTTAGCATAATGTTTTCAAGGTTCATCTGTGTTGTAGCATCAGAATTTCATTCTTTTTTAAGGCTGAATAATATGTCATTGAATGTATGTACCATATTTTATCTATTTATCTTTTGATGGACATTTGGCCCAGGTCTTTTGAATGACAAACCTCTTAGCCACTAAACCAAGCCTAATTGTTATTCTAATTGCTGTTATGCTGACGGATTAAAGCTAAACTGGTGCCCTCAGAATTTTACCCTGGGTGAATCTGGGAATCATTTAATTTCCTTAGCATGGTTGGACATTAAATTTAATAGGGGCTAAGCATGGTGGCATGTACCCATAGTCCTAGCTACTCAGGAGGCTGAGGCAGGAGGATCACTTGAGCCAGGAGTTTGAGGCTACAGTGAGCTATGACTGCAACACTCCACTGCAACCTCGGGGACAGAGCAAGACGTCATCTCTAATAAATGAATGAAAGAATAAAATAGGATTTCTAGTCTAATATTATAATGTGAACTCAGATTATCAAGGACAGTAGGAAAAGAATACCTGGCAGAATTATATCATTCTAAAATCAGAGCTTATTTTGGAGAATTACTTTTCTTATTTCAAAGTTAAAATCTATTAGCATATTGGCAATTGGTTCTGATCACCAATTCTTTCTTTTTTTTTTTTTTTTTTGAGAGAGTCTCACTCTGTCACCCAGGCTGGAGTGCGGTGGTGCAATCTCGGCTCACTGCAAGCTCCACCTCCCAGGTTCACGCCATTCTCCTGCCCCAGCCTCCTGAGTAGCTGGGACTACAGGTGTCCGCCACCACGCCAGGCTAATTTTTTGTATTTTTAGTAGAGATGGGGTTTCACCATGTTAGCCGGGATAGTCTTGATCTCCTGACTTCCTCTGATCACCAATTCTAATTGTATACAATAAGAAAATGTTTTGTGTTCAAAAACAGATAATCTAATGGTAACATCGGAATTTAGCCTAATGGAAACTTACCAAGGAGGAGGGTGATCTTGACCAAATTCTGACCTCTTGTGTTTATCCATCCACAGGAAATCCTAACCCTGATGACATTCCAATTATGATTTCGAAGACTTCTGACAATATCATCTGGCAATTATGTGTTCGATCTTCAGAAATTGGATATTTATTTATTTATTTTGAGATCAAGTTTCACTCTGTCACCCTGGCTGGAGTGCAGTGGTGCCATCTCAGCCCACTGTAACCTCCACCTCCCAGGTTCAAGTGATTCTCCTACCTCAGCCTCCAGAGTAGCTGGGACTACAGGCATGCACCACCACGCCCAGCTAATTTTTTGTAATTTCAGTAGAGACGGGGTTTTACCATGTTGGCCAGGCTGGTCTCAAACTCCTGACCTTAGGTGATCCACCCGCCTTGCCTCCCAAAGTGCTGGGATTACAGGCATGAGCCACCATGCCCAGCAGATCTTTATGTTGAGGTATAAATGACATACAATGAACTATATTTAAAATGTGCAACTTGATAAGTATACACACGTTCATTGTTTTGCATGTGGATATATAAGAGTTCCAGCATCATTTGTTGGAAAGATTATCTTGAATTTCCTTTTTACCTTTGTCAAAAAATCTGTTGTCCATATAGTATGGGCCTATATATCTTAACTCTTTTCTATTTCATTTCTCTATATTGTGCCAATATACCTGAACATATACCTCAAAGTACACTCAAGTAATTGTCTTGGTTACTGAAGCTTTATAAAGCCTTGAAATCAGATAGCGTAAGTCTTTCAACTTTGTTCTCTTTTGGTTGTTTTGGCTATTCTAGATCTTTTGCATTTTCATGCAAAATTTAGTATCAGTTTGTCAATTTCTACAAAACAGCCTGCAGAGCTTTTTATTTTGATTGCATTGAATCTATAGATCAATTTGGGGAGAAATGACATCTTAGCAATGTTGCATTTTCAACTCCATGAACAAAGTATAACTTTTCTTTATTTAGATCTTCTTTAATTTCTTTCAGCAGTATTATGTCATTTTTAGTGTAATTGTTTTGTAGGTCTTTAGACAAAAACATAGTTTTGATGCTATTATAAATGCTTCTTTTTCTTAAAAAGTCAAATCTTTATATTGTATTAGTTCATCTTTAACTATAGAATATTTGAGTATATAAGAATATGGCTGTGGCTGGGCGCAGTGGCTCACACCTGTAATCCCAGTACTTTGGGAGGCTGAGGCAGGTAGATCACTTGAGGTCAAGAGTTCGAGACCAGCCCAGCCAACATGGTGAAACCCCATCTCTACTAAAACTACGAAAATTAGCCGGGCATCATGGTGCATGCCTGTAATCCCAGCTACTCAGGAAGCTGAGGTGGGAGAATCACTTGAACCCAGGAGGCAGAGGTTGCAGTGAGCCGAGATTGTGCCACTGCACTCCAGCCTGGGTGACACAGCGAGACTCCATCACACACACACACACACACACACACACACACACACACACAAGAAAAACAGAAAAAAAGAAAAGAATATGGCTGTATGTTTTGGGTGTAGATGTGTTATGGGTTTTAATGTCAAGAATCTGTAAAAGTTTCCATATTTCTGGTTCTTTTTTTTTTTTTCAAGACAGGGTCTGGCTCTGCCATCCAGGCTGGAGTGCAGTGGTGCAATCACGGCTCACTGCAACCTCTGCCTCCTAGGCTCAAGCCATCCTTCTCCCTTCTGAGCCTTCTGAGTAGCTGGGGGCTACAGGCACACACCACCATGCCTGGCTAATTGCGTGTGTGTGTGTGTGTGTGTGTGTGTGTGTGTTTTGTGTGTGTGTGTTTATTTTGTGTGTGTGTGTATTTTCTGTGTGTATGTGTGAAGATGGGGTTTCACCATGTTGCCCAGACTGGTTTCGAACTCCTGAGCTCAAGCAATCCGCCCGCCTCAGCCTCCCAAAGTGCTGGGATTACAGACATGAGCCACCATACCCAGCCTAGTTTTGTTTGTTAGGGCTAAGAAGTAGAATAAATGGTTTTGGTGGAAAGACTTCATCCAAATGGCTAAGCATTTCAGTCCTTATGTATAGTTATACCTTCCTACTACAAAGAAAACTTACTTCTCTTTGCTGTCTCTCTCTGTTTTTTTTTCTTTTTTTTTGACAGAGTCTTGCTCTGTCACCCAGGCTGGAGTACAGTGGCATGATCATAGCTCACAGCAGCTGACAACTTGTGAGCTCAAGTTGCCCTCTTGCCTTATCCTCTAAAGCAGCTGGGACTACAGGCACACCACCATGCCTGTCTAAGAAGAAAAAGGTCTCCTTATGTTGCTTAGGCTGGTCTCGACTTCCTGGACTCAAACGATCCTCCCATCTTGGCCTCCCAAAGTACTAGGATTATAGGTGTATGCCACCACTGCACCCAGCCTTCTTTCTTTTTCTAAGAAGCTCATGAACAATATATATATATATATATATTTCCGTGGGAATTTTGGAGCCAACTTCTATTTTCTTTTCTTTTTTTTTTTTTTTTTGAGAAGGAGTCTCGCTCTGTCACCCAGGCTGGAGTGCAGTGGCGCGATCTCGGCTCACTGCAAGCTCCGCCTCCCGGGTTCACGCCATTCTCCTGCCTCAGCCTCCCGCGTAGCTGGGACTACAGGCGCCCGCCACCTCGCCTGGCTAATTTTTTGTATTTTTAGTAGAGACGGGGTTTCACCGTATTAGCCAGGGTGGTCTCGATCTCCTGACCTCGTGATCCGCCCGCCTCGGACTCCCAAAGTGCTGGGATTACAGGCGTGAGCCACTGCGCCCGGCCGCCAACTTCTATTTTCTATTTTTCTGTTGAATGAAAACATTTCCATTGAATAAAAACATTTCCATCTTTCCATCCCAATCCTGGAAGGTGCTTAACAAATACTTGTTTTGAAGGAATGCATCAGTAGCACATGAAGTGCAAAGGCTCTCTGGGAAGATGCTTTCTGCAGTTGGAGGAGTCAAGTTCTTTTATCAAAGCTCTGCCTGGGTTTTATCATTTCACACAATTTAGTTGTACTCACTACTTGGTATTTCAAAGAACCTTTAAAATGAGAGACACTTGAAAATGCTTAAATGTCGATAGAAAGGAGCCAGTAGAGAGGGATTAAAGTTAAGAAAAGGAAAAAGCAGTAACAGTTCAAGTTATCTGAGAAAACAGAGGAGAATGGAATCCAGGGTGCAGATGGAGGGGTTGGCATTACACGGGAGGGGAGTGAAGTTGGAGGAATGTGGGTTATAGATGCAGTGTAGACCGTAGGTGTGTTGCCAAGACATCGAGAGACCCAGACTAATGGCACCTCCTTTCTCTGAGAATGAGGAATGGGGTGGTAAGGCAGGAGAACAGGAAAGTTCTGTAGGGAGAGTCCAGTAGAGAAAAACAGCATCATATTCTACACGGTCTATTAATGAGAGGTTTATGTTTAGACTACAGAATTATTCTGTTTTCTTCTCCCCACCACTATCCCAAACCTTTGCCAAGATATTGGTCAGAGCTACAGTCATATGAAGGTTGCCTGGAACTAGAGGACAGCTCATTCTTGACAGAAGGCCTCACTTACTCCTGTGGGCTGTTGGTGGGAGGCTTCAGTTCCTCACCCAGGAGGGCCTGTCCATAGGACTGCTTGAGTGTCCTCATGAGCTGGCAACTGCTTTCCCCAGAGTCAGTGTTTCAAGGGAGAGCAAGGATAAAGACACAGTGACTTTTATGACCCAGTCTGTATAGGCAGGACCCATCATTTTCATCACATGCTATTTGTCATTAAGTCCAGCCAGCTATCAAGGAGAGGGGAATTAAATGCCACCTCCTGAAGGGAAGAGTTCCAAAGAATCTGTGAAGATATTTTAAAATGACCACAGAGCTAATATTATTTCCTTATGGCAGTGCAGAGAGTAAAGCTTTGTAAAAGGACTTCCTAGTGGCGGGGCACGGTGGCTCACGCCTGTAATCCCAGCCCTTTGGGAGGCTGAGGTGAGCGGATCACCTGAGGTCAGGAGTTTGAGACCAGCCTGGCCAAAATGGTGAAGCCCTGTCTCCACTAAAAATACAAAAATTAGCCAGGCGTGGTGGCAGGCACCTGTAATCCCAGCTGCTCAGGAGGCTGAGACAGGAGAATTGCTTGAATCCTGGAGGCGAAGGTTGCAGTGAGCTGAGATAGCGCCACTGCACTCCAGCCTGGGCAACAAAGAGTGAAATTCTGTCTCAAAAAAAAAAAAAAAAAAAGGACTTTCTAGTTTAAGTTCCTACCCATCTTTTTTGGGGAAGATGGTGAAGAAACTGGCCTTACAGGGGCTGTTTTGCGCCAGACATGACTTGCTTTTCTAATTGTGAATGGGAAGTAGTCCTCACTATGCTCCTCCTTCCCCTCCAAGCAGGCTGTGGCTCAGCTAGTGGTTAAAATAGCTCAACAACCTGCAATCATAAATGTTGTGGAGCTATAGGAAGAGAGAAAAAGCTTGAAGTGGGTGTTATTTTCTCCCTCTGTGGTATACATAGCGATGGAAATGCCAAGTGGAATTACCACAAGACATTGCTGCATGGCTCCAGGACCTGTGCAACCAGAGGCCAGCACTCCATAGCCCCATAGCCAATGGGCATATAAGCATTCGCGTTTTAATAAAAACACCTTCATTTTATAAAACTTGGGACTGTGGCATCCCTTTAAGTAGCCAAGACAATTAGCACATTTAAACTATTTATTTTAAAATTTGATTTATAGGGATACGTGAGAGATACATGAGAGCTCTAGGAGCCTATCAAAGTTATACAGCTTCCTAAAGCATCTAGCTTATAAGCAGCAAGTAGTTTAAGTAGTAAAAGCATTGGGCTGATTCCAGGGCTGCCTTAGCTGACAATCTGAAGGGAAATTGAGTGCAGTACAAGATGGAATCAAATTCTGATCTTTCTTCGAATGCCTATTGTCCGTTTTATCAGACATTCGATATTGACAGTACAGGCTATTGAGTCTCAATAAAATCTATTATTCACTTTCTTCTACCTCATCTGCAGACTGTTGACATTTTCTTTTATTTCAACACTGATGTTTTTCTTTTACATGGGAGATTTTAGCACTGATGTTGTAATTGCTTATCACACAGCTGGCCCTGTTATGATGTTCTCATGAATGTCCCTTCATTTTCCTGATGGTCCTGTGATCCAATCTACAATCCATTTAAAAACAAAACATTTCATGTGCCATTTTATGCGGTGGCTCTTTTGGAGTTCCATTTCAGCTTCATTAATATTGATGCTGTCTGTCTGCTTGCTTATTTCAGAAGATTCTTTTAAATTAATCTTCAGAATTTGCTGTGATTTGTTGCTGTTTTGTGCGTCAGCCCCAGTACAGCTTGTCTCTCGTTAATTTTGTTTTTCTTTATTTTTATGCGTCTGCTATGACTGTTCTCCTACTTGTACTACTGATGTGTGTCAGGTCCTTTATGGAATCCTGGTTTCGTCTCTGCCTTTCACGGTGATTTTCCATCATTAGGGACCTCTTGAATAAAAATGTAGCCCTTGTTTCTGACAGAGTCCATGTTCCTTTTCTTTTCTTTCTGTGTGATTTTCCATCATTATGGTTCTTAAATTTCCTGAATAGTGATATATACATGAACAAACGGACAGAGCAGTAATGGCTTCATCGGTGTTTTCTAAAATATATCTGCAGCTTTGAGAACACACATTGCCACATTAGAATCTACTATGTATGTAAAAGAATTTTTAAGATAGATTTTGTGGTCTGTTGGCGACAATGCTATGGTGCATTAATAATTCACATTCTTGCTTACAGCATCTGCTTGTTAGATGCCAGTTCCACGGCAGCCAGATTGGAGATTAGCCTTAGGTCTGAAAGTCTCTGAGGAAAATTGGTACAACACTATCTCTGCTTTTCTTTCTATAACATTTTCAAAGGTAGCCAATATTTCTTTGACCAAGAATGCTAAACTGGCAATTGCACTAATTTCAAAAAATGAGGTAGATGAAGTCAAACTTTCCTAGTTTGAGATATTTTGTCTGTTGGGTCAATTAATTTCATTGACCACTTCTGAATAAAATAATTCCATACCTTCAGTTACAAAGAGGCAAGGGAATATTATAAGTGATAGAAGAACAGGATTTAGATCTAACAACTACTATTGACTAAATCCAAGTCAATAAATGCAATGAAATAAGAGGGTAAAGCTCAAGTATTGGCTGTCCAATCATTGCTATAAAAATAAGAAGAGAAAGTAATACTAAAATAAGACATGTAAAATACACTTTTCACCATTGGTTATATATGCTTGCTTCACGTTCAGAATACCAATTACCAAGTGAAGAATTCAGAGTCAGCTCAAGCAGTTTGCTCTTTGAAAATGCCCTATTTAAACTATAAAAACCTATAGCCAGCAGGTCATTCAGAGAGTTATACAAATCTATGATGCTCAAGTGATTACAAAATTAAGTGAAAAATATTTAGTGGTTTCCCTTAGATGAAAACCAGTGTAACTTGGACTTGAACCTAGAAACCAGAAAATTCTGAATCTTCAGTTTTGTTGTAAATACTGTATTTCATTATAATTGTATTAGTTCTTTTATCAACACTTTCCATGTTTTAAATAGAAGCAAAAATACAAAAAATTAGCCAGGCATGGTGGCGCATGCCTGTAGTCCCAGCTACTTGGGAGGCTGAGGTAGGAGAATTGTGTGAACCCGGGAGGCAGACGTTGCAGTGAGCCGAGATCACACCACTGCACTCCAGCCTGCATGACAGTGCAAGACTGTCTAAAAAAAAAAAAAAAAAAAAAAAAGAAGCAAAAATGCCTAGAAAACAAATAGATATTCAAATGCAAAATAATGAAGTTGGATCCTTGTCTTACAAGATATAAAAAAATTAATTCAAAATGAATCAAAGACCTAACTGTAAGAGCTGACACTATAAAAGTCTTAGAAGAAAACATAAAAGTAAATCTTCATGATCTTGGGTTAGGCAATGACTTCTTAGCTATGACACGTAAAGTACCAGCAACAAGAAAAAGTAGATAAATTGGACCTTAACAAAATTAAAAACAATTGTGTTTCAAAGGACATCATCAAGAAAGTGAAAAGACAAACCAAAAAATAGAAGAAAGTATTTACAAACCATATATGTGATAAAGGTCTAGTATCTAGAATATATAAAGAACTCTCATGGCTCAGTAATAAAAGACAGCTCAATTTTTTTTTCTTGAGACAGAATTTCGCTCTCTTGTTGCCCAGGCTAGAGTGCAATGGCATGATCTCGGCTCACTGCAACCTCCGCCTCCCAGGTTCAAGTGATTCTCCTGCCTCAGCCTCCTGAGTAGCTAGAATTATAGGCATGCACCACCACGCCCGGCTAATTTTGTATTTTTAGTAGAGATGGGGTATCTCCATGTTGGTCAGGCTGGTCTCAAACTCCCGACCTCAGGTGATCTGCCCACCTTGGCCTCCCAAAGTGCTGGGATTACAGTTGTGAGCCACCCCATCTGGCCGACAGCCCTATTTTTAAATGGACAGAGGAATCAAGAAACATTTCTCCAAAGAAAATATACAAAAGGCCAAAAAGCACATAAATGGTGTTTAACATTAATCCTTAGGGAACTTCAAATCAAAATCACAAGGAGACACCACTTCACAACTACAAGGATGGCTATAATAAAAAAGATGGACAATAACAAGTGCTAACAAGGATGTGAAGGAATTGGATCTTTCATACATTGATGGTGGCAATGTAAAATAATACAACTACTTTGAAAAACACTGGCAATTTCAAACGGTTAAACAGAACTGCCATATAAGCAAGCAATTTCACTTTTAAGTATATACCTAAGAGAATTAAAACATATCTTCACACAAAAACTTGTATCTTGAAAGTTTACTTGAAGTAAGCATATTAATAACTTTTTTTTGAGAATTCTTAAATTATGTGATAAATCAGACGTAAGGAATCAGAAAGTGAATACTCTCAGTTCACAGTCCTCCTTTGAAGTTCCCAGGAATGCTCTCAATTCAGTGCTACATTCCTTTCTTCCTGCTCCCAATAGACAAGGCCATCAAATTAGCAGAACAACTTCTGGTGAGCAGCTGAATTCTAGGGCTACCATCTGGGCTCCCGGCTTTTGGCACAAGGTGACAGATTCCTGGTGGAGATACCTCCAATGATCCTAACAGCTCCTCACTGTGGCAGCCTCCGTTACTATCGTCCACCACCAAGTCTGAAGGCCTAAAGTGGGTCTCATACTATACTCTTAACTTTACCACCCTTTGTTTCACCATTATGACTTAAGGGTCACCTTCCCACCAATGCAGATTTGCTCCTTAAGGGAGCAATGTATGGGGAGGGTCTGAAAGTAAAGTGATTTACATGATGCTGATCCTTTCATCTACCACAAAATAGGCTGCAGAAGGCTAGCAGCAGACAAACTGGAGTCCTGTGTGGCACTTCAAAGGAGATAGGATAGTTGGGTGCAACTTCCAGAAATTCATCCAAATTAATTTGTAGTATTCACCAATCTTCAAATGGATCTTCTGGAATCAAATGCCTCCTGGATATTATCTTTGTGACAGCAGAAATAGAGAACGTGCAGGGAGCAATATATACTCATTATCCTTTAAAAGAAAAGGCCGGCTGGAATAGGAAGGACTGTGGAACAGCTGTTTTCTTCCCAGTTTTACACATAAAAGAATTCTATATGTAAAACACCTGCAGAGCAAGGATTATCTAACAGGTTTATTATAGATCCACTACCCGATATATTGTTTATCCCATCATGAGCCTGAGCAAACACTTATACCATATGAAAGCCTACCATCTGTAGACCTGGAATCTGGCCACCACTGGAAACATTTGTTAGCTCTGAAAATATTGCCCTTTATTCTTTGATGTTGCCTATGTGAGAGTGAATTAATTCTCCCCAACCAATAGAATGAAGTCAGATTGGGAACAGGTTCAGGTTGGCGTATCCTAGTTCATAGAAATTTCCAGGGCACAATAATTTTTTTTTTTAATGGGGTCTCATTCTGTCACCCAGGCTGGAGTGCAGTGACATGATCTCGGCTCACTGCAACCTCCATCTCCCAGGCTCAAGCAATCCTCCCACCTCAGCCTCTCGAGTATTTGGGACCACAGGTGCACGTCACCACACCTGGTTAATTTTTGGTATTTTTCATTTAGATGGGGTTTTGCCATGTTTCCCAGGCTGGTCTTGAATTCCTGAGCTCAGGTGATCCACCTGCTTCAGCCTCCCAAAGTGCTAGGATTACAGGCATGAGCCACTGCATCCACCTAAGAAAGACTTTTTAAACTACTTAAACATGTAAATAATTTTACCTGGACCAAGCAAGAATACTTAATCCAGAAACTAAAGTATCTAATGAAAAAGGATAGAGAGAAAGATGACCCAGCCTTCCCCAAGTAGGCAGACCTGAGCTCATTTATCCCTTCTGCTGCACGAGTGAAGAGAAAGTACCCCAAAAAAGCAAAATGTCTACTTGGAGCAGAAGATCCTATCATGGTACAAAAGCAAGGAAAAGAAAAAATTTCATGTATTTAATCACAGTGACACCTGCCCACAAAATATTGTGATCTAGTAAGTTTCTCTGAGTCTGGCTGAAGTATCAACTCCTTCTCCCTGGAGAAAGGGGCAGGAGATTTCCCTGGCTCTTTTAAGAGTTTAGAGAACAGATTATGCCAAATTGTAAAGACTATTGATGCTAGGAAGAAACTCCATCAACTAACGAGCAAAATAACCAGCTAACATAATAATGACAGGATCAAATCCACACATAACAATATTAACCTTAAATGTAAATGGGCTAAATGCTCCAATTAAAAGACACAGACTGGCAAATTGGTTAAAGAGTCAAGATCCATCAGTGGGCTGTATTCAGGAAACCCATCTCATGTGCAGAGACACACATAGGCACAAAATAAAGGGATGGAGGAAGATCTACCAAGCAAATGGAAAACAAAAAAAGGCAGAGGTTGCAATCCTAGTCTCTGATAAAACAGACTTTAAACCAACAAAGATCAAAAGAGACAAAGAAGGCCATTACATAATCATAAAGGGATCAATTCAACGAGAAGAGCTAACTATCCTAAATATATATACACCCAGTACAGAAGCGCCCAGATTCATAAAGCAAGTCCTTAGAGACCTACAAAGAGACTTAGACTCCCACACAGTAATAATGGGAGACTCTAACACCCCACTGTCAACATTAGACAGATCAACGAGACAGAAAGTTAAAAAGGATATCCAGGAATTGAACTCAGCTCTGCACCAAGCAGACCTAATAGACATCTACAGAACTCTCCACCCCAAATCAACAGAATATACATTCTTCCCAGCACCACATCACACTTATTCGAAAATTGACCACATAGTTGGAAGTAAAGCACTCCTCAGCAAATGTAAAAGAACAGAAATTGTAACAAACTGTCTCTCAGACCACAGTGCACTCAAACTAGAACTCAGGATTAAGAACTCACTCAAAACTGCTCAACTACATGGAAACTGAACAACCTGCTCCTGAATGACTACTGGGTACATAATGAAATGAAGGCAGAAATAAAGGTGTCCTTTGAAACCAACGAGAAGAAAGACACAACATACCAGGATCTCTGGGACACATTTAAAGCAGTGTGTAGAGGGAAATTTATAGCACTAAATGCCCACAAGAGAAAGCAGGAAAGATCTAAAACTGACACCCTCACATCACAATTAAAAGAACTAGAGAAGCAAGAGCAAACACATTCAAAAGCTAGCAGAAGGCAAGAAATAACTAAGATCAGAGCAGAAATGAAGGAGATAGAGACACAAAAAACCCTTCAAAAAATCAATGAATCCAGGAGCTGGTTTTCTGAAAAGATCAACAAAATTGATAGACTGCTAGCAAGACTAATAAAGAAGAAAAGAGAGAAGAATCAAATAGACCCAATAAAAAATGATAAAGGGGATATCACCACCAATCCCACAGAAATACAGACTACCATCAGAGAATACTATAAACACCTCTATGCAAATAAACTAGAAAATCTAGAAGAAATGGATAAATTCCTGGACACATACACCCTCCCAAGACTAAACCAGGAAGAAGTTGAATCCCTGAATAGGCCAATAACAAGCTCTGAAATTGAGGCAATAATTAATAGCCTACCAACCAAAAAAAGTCCAGAACCAGACAGATTCACAGCTGAATTCTACCAGAGGTACAAGGAGGAGCTGGTACCATTCCTTCTGAAACTATTCCTATCAATAGAAAAAGAGGGAATCTACCCTAACTCATTTTATAAGGCCAGCATCATCCTGATACCAAAGCCTGGCAGAGACACAACAAAAAAAGAGAATTTTAGACCACTATCCCTGATGAACATTGATGCAAAAGTCCTCAATAAAATAGTGGCAAACCAAATCCAGCAGCACATCAAAAAGCTTATCCACCATGATCAAGTGGGCTTCATCCCTGGGATGCAAGGCTGGTTCAACATACACAAATCAATAAACATAATCCAGCATATAAACAGAACCAAAGACAAAAACCACATGATTATCTCAATAGATGAAGAAAAGGCCTTTGACAAAATTCAACAGCACTTCATGCTAAAAACTCTCAATAAATTAGGTATTGATGGGACGTATCTCAAAATAATAAGAGCTATCTATGACAAACCCACAGCCAATATCATATTGAATGGGCAAAAACTGGAAGCATTCCCTTTGAAAACTGGCACAAGACAGGGATGCCTTCTCTCACTTCTATTCAACATAGTGTTGGAAGTTCTGGCCAGGGCAATGAGGCAGGAGAAAGAAATAAAAGGTATTCAATGAGGAAAAGAGGAAGTCAAATTGTCCCTGTTTGCAGATGACATGACTGTATATCTAGAAAACCCCATCGTCTCAGCCCAAAATCTCCTTAAGCTGATAAGCGACTTCAGCAAAGTCTCAGGTTACAAAATCAATGTGCAAAAATCACAAGTATGCTTATACACCAATAACAGACAAACAGAGAGCCAAATCATGAGTGAACTCCCATTCACAATTGCTTCAAAGAGAATAAAATACCTAGGAATCCAACTTACAAGGGATGTGAAGGACCTCTTCAAGGAGAACTACAAACCACTGCTCAAGGAAATAAAAGAGGACACAAACAAATGGAAGAACATTCCATGCTCATGGATAGGAAGAATCAGTATTGTGAAAATGGCCATACTGCCCAAGGTAATTTATAGATTCAATGCCATCCCCATGAAGCTACCACTGACTTTCTTCACAGAATTGGAAAAAAACTACTTTAAAGTTCATACGAAACAAAAAAAAGAGCCCCCATTGCCAAGACAATCCTAAGCCAAAAGAACAAACCTGGAGGCATCACACTACCTGACTTCAAACTATACTACAAGGGTACAGGCTACAGTAACCAAAAGAGCATGGTACTGGTACCAAAACAGAGATATAGACCAGTGGAACAGAACAGAGCCCTCAGAAATAATACCACACATCTACAACAATTTGATCTTTGACAAACCTGACAAAAACAAGAAATGGGGAAAGGATTCCCTATTTAATAAATGGTGCTGGGAAAACTGGCTAGCCATATGTAGAAAGCTGAAACTGGATCCCTTCCTTACACCTTCTACAAAAATTAATTCAAGATGGATTAAAGACTTAAGTGTTAGACCTAAAACCATAAAAACCCTAGAAGAAAACCTAGGCAATACCATTCAGGACATAGGCATGGGCAAGGACTTCATGTCTAAAACACCAAAAGCAATGACAACAACAACCAAAATTGACAAATGGGATCTAATTAAACTAAAGAGCTTCTGCACAGTGAAAGAAACTACCATCAGAGTGAACAGGCAACCTACAGAATGGGAAAAAATTTTTGCAATCTACTCATCTGACAAAGGGCTAATATCCAGAATCTACAAAGAACTCAAACAAATTTACAAGAAAAAACAAACAACCCCATCAAAAAGTGGGTGAAGGATATGAACAGACACTTCTCAAAGGAAGACATTTATACAGCCAACAGACACATGAAAAAATGCTCATCATCACTGGCCATCAGAGAAATGCAAATCAAAACCACAATGAGATACCATCTCACACCAGTTAGAATGGCGATCATTAAAAAGTCAGGAAACAACAGGTGCTGGAGAGGATGTGGAGAAATAGGAACACTTTTACACTGTTGGTGGGACTGTAAACTAGTTCAACCGTTGTGGAAGACAGTGTGGCGATTCCTCAAGGATCTAGAACTAGAAATACCATTTGACCTAGCCATCCCATTACTGGGTATATACCCAAAGGATTATAAATCATGCTACTATAAAGACACATGCACATGTATGTTTATTGTGGCACTATTCACAATAGCAAAGACTTGGAATCAACCCAAATGTCCATCAATGATAGACTGGATTAAGAAAATGTGGCACATATACACCATGGAATACTATGCAGCCATAAAAAAGAATGAGTTCATGTCCTTTGTAGGGACATGGATGAAGCTGGAAACCATCATTCTCAGCAAACTATCACAAGGACAAAAAACCAAACACCACATGTTCTCACTCATAGGTGGGAATTGAACAATGAGAACACTTGGACATAGGAAGGGGAACATCACACACCGGGGCCTGTCGTGGGGTGGGGGGAGGGGGGAGGGATAGCATTAGGAGATATACGTAATGTAAATGACGAGTTAAAGGGTGCAGCACACCAACATGGCACATGTATACATATGTAACAAACCTGCACGTTGTGCACATGTACCCTAGAACTTAAAGTATAATAATAATTAAAAAAAGAGAACAGAGGCCAGGAGCGGTGGCTCATACCTGTAATCCTAGCACTTTGGGAAGCTGAGGTAGCCCAACCACTTGAGGCCAGTAGTTCGAGGCCAGCGTGGCCAACATGGAGAAACCCTGTCTCTACTAAACACACACACACACACACACACACACAAAGCCGGGCGTGGTGGTGCATGCCTGTAATCCCAGCTACTTGGGAGGCTGAGACAGGATAATCATTTGAGCCCGGGAGGCGGAGGTTACAGTGAGCCAAGATCACACCACTGCACTCCAGCCTGGGCCACAAAGTGAGATTCTGTCTCAGAAAAAAAAGTTTACAAAACACAAATTCCTTATCAAAAAGACCTAGCTTTCAACCCAGGTTTGCTTTGACTAACACAGCCCTTCTTTCATACTTTACTCCTGCCCAGTCTTAGTTAGACACTTGGTGAAACTGCTCAGACAGCTAGCCAGAGCAAGATCTGGCCAGGTACCAATACTAGAACTGACAGAATTTTCTGTCTGTTCCAGAAATTACCTGCTGGTTCTTATCACAGGGTGTAGGCCCAAGGCCCTAGCCAGTTTCACCAGCCACCTTGTCTCTTGAGTGCTGCCTTTTGCTAACCCCTAGAAAAGGAAGGGAGAGAATTCCTTCTCTGGTTTAAAAATTTCTTGTTTGAGTTGATTTTTGTGTATGGCATTTGGTAAGGATCCAATTTCATAATTTTGCACATGGACATCCAGTTTTCTCAATACCATGTATTGAAGAGACTATCCTTTCCTCATTGTGTATCCTTGGCACTCTTGTCAAAAATCGTTCATATAAAGTTGAACAGAAAAAATTTATATCTATGAAATACATGTAAATTTATAAAGTTTATATGAGTGAAATAAGTACATACATATAAAGTTGATTGACTTTATATGTATGAATTTATTTCTTGACTCTTTATTCTGTTCCATTGGTCTATGTCTGGCTTTACACCAGTACCATACTGTTTTGATTACTGTAGCTTTGCAATATATTTTGAAATCAGAAAATGTGAGGCCTCTGGCTTTGTTTTTCTCACCCAAGACTGCTTGGTTATTCAGAGTCTTTTGTGGTTCCATATGAATTTTAGGATTTTTTTTCCTATTTTGTAAAAAAAAAGCCATTGGGATTTTTTTTTTTTTTTTTTTCTGAGATGGAGTTTCACTTTGTTGCCCAGCTGGAGTGCAGTGGGATGATCTTGGCTCACTGCAACCTTCACCTCTCAGGTTCAAACGATTCTCATGCTTCAGCCTCCCGAGTAGCTGGGATTACAGGCATGTGCCACCACACCTGGCTAATTTTTGTATTTTTAGTAGAGATGGGGTTTCACCCTGTTGGCCAGGCTGGTCCCGAACTCCTGACCTCAGGTGATCCACCCGCCTTGGCCTGCCAAAGTGCTGGGATTACAGTTGTAAGCCACCATGCCCGGCTGCCACTGGGATTTTGATAGGGATTTCAATTAATTTATAGATTGCTTTCACTAGCATTGACACTTTAATAACATTAATTCTTCCAGTCTCTAAACACAATATATCTTTTATTTGTGTCTTCTTTAATTTCTTTCATCAATATTTTATAGGTTTTAGTGTACAAGATTTCATCTCCTTAGCTAAGTTTATTTCCAAGTATTTTATTCTTTTGATGCTATTGTAAATGGGATTATTCTCTTAATTTCCTTTATGAATAGTTCATTGTTAGTGTATAGAAATGCAACTGATTTTTGCATGTTGATTTTGCATCTTGTAACTTTCCCAAATTTATTTATTAGTTTTAACAGATTTTTTGTGGTCTTTAGGTCTTTAGTGTCTACTATGTATAAGATCATGTCATCTGCAAACAGAACTTGTTTTACTTCTTCATTTCCAATTTGGATGCCTTTTATTTCTTTTTCTTTTTCTTGCCTAATTGCTGTGATTAGGCCTATTAGTACTAGTAACCTTAACCCTAACTCTTCTATTAATAGTAGTATTCCAGTACTCTCCCACTATGGTGAGAGTGGGCATCTGAAACAATAACACTTCTAGAAGAAAGCATAGGGAAAAAAGCTTTTTGACATTGTTCTTGGCAATGTTTTCTTGGATATGACACCGAAAGCACAGGCAACAAAAGCCAAAACAGACACGTCGAATTACACCAAACTAAAAAGCTTTTTCACAACAAAGGAAACAATCCACAAAATGACAAGGCAACCTACAAAAAGAAAAAAACATATTTGCAAACCATATATCTGATAAGGGGTTAATATTTAAAATATATAAGGAACACCTACAACTTAACAGCAAAAAACAAAAACTAAAAACAATCCATCTTTAAAATGGGCAAAAGATCTGAATAGCTATTTCTCCAAAGAAGACATACAAATGGCCAACATGTATACGAAAAGGTGCTTAACATAAGTAACCATCAGGGAAATGCAAAGCAAAA
Source organism: Symphalangus syndactylus (assembly GCF_028878055.3). Taxonomy (NCBI): domain Eukaryota; kingdom Metazoa; phylum Chordata; class Mammalia; order Primates; family Hylobatidae; genus Symphalangus; species Symphalangus syndactylus. The sequence continues at coordinate 78,296,166 of NC_072430.2, forward strand.
CCACAAGGAGCTATTACTCACACACATTAGAATGACCATTATAAACAAAACAAAACAAAAAAACAAAAGTGTTGGTGAAATAGAGAGAAAAGAAAACCCCCATACATTGTTAGTGGGAAAGTAAATTGGTACCGCCACTATGGAAGATAGTATGGAAACTCCTCAAAAAATTAAAAAGAGAACTACCATATGATCCAACAATCCCACTTCTGAGTATATATTTCTAGAGGAGCTGAAATCAGTATGTCAAAAAAATCTGCAAATATGTATATATTGCCATGTATCCAAAAAATATATATGGAAGTAACCTAAATATCCATCAGCGGATAAATGGATAAAGAAAGTATGGTATATACGTAAAATAGGATATTATTCAGCCTTAAAAAATAAAGAAACTCTGCCACTTGCAATAATATGGATGAACCTGGGGGATATTATGCTAAGTGAAGTAAGCCAGACATGGAAAAACGAATAACTGCCTGATCCCACTTATATGAGGAATCTTGGATAGTAACCCTCATAGGAGCAGAGAGCAGCATGGTGGTTTACAGAAACTGGTAAAAGGGGAAATGTGAAGTTGTTGGTCAAAGGGTGCAAATTTTCAGTTACACAACATGAATAGGTTCTGGAGATCTGCTACACAGCATAGCGCCTATAGTTAACAGTACTGTAATGTATACTTATATATTTGCTAGGAGGGTAGGTCTTATGTTAACTGTTCTTAGCACAAAAAATAATAATAAATAAATAAAGGGAGAGGAAGAAAACTTTTGGAGGTGATAGATAGGTTTATGGCCTGGATTGTGATGATGGTTTCAGGAGCGTATACGTATTTCCAAATTAATCATTATATACATTTAATATGTACAGTTTTTGTGTCTCAATCATACCTCCCTAAAGTGATTTTTAAAAATTCCTTGGAGGAATCCTGTATTGACTGGCTAGTCAGTCCTTTCACATTGATGAAGACGGGCTGTACCTTTTTCATTTGATCCTCTTTCTCCATCCCTTTTCGGGTTTCTGAAGCCCTTTTGCTGGTGTATTGTGAAGGCTTTTAAGGAACATTTGCTTCCTCAGCAATGTCATTCATCCAAGTTTCCATAGTGAGTGTTCCATCTTATGTCAGCATCCCACCAGGACAAGCAGAAGAATTTATGACCCTTCAAGTTCAAAGTTTATGCCTCCCTGTTGGATCATCCACTCAGTTGCTCATTTTTATCTCTTGGAAACCTCAAACTCTTCACTCATGTGCCTGGGAAAGATCACAGGCAAGTTCTTAAGCCCAAAGAACAATCTCACCTTTAGCTACTGTATCAGGTCTACCTATTGCCCAGAATCTCTTTGATGACTCATCTCACCCAATAATAATGATTGACACTTTTCTCTCTAAAGATAACATGAGAGTTTGGGGAGTGATTCTCCCATATGCACTAAAAAGCAAAATTAAGCAACAGTATCAGAAAGTTCATCATATCACAATGGAAACTGAAAAACAGGGTGGCATCAAGCAACAGACGAAAATTTAGGTATTTAAAACTACAGTGGGCTCAATCTCTTTCAAAAACATATAAAATCTGATATCATACCAAAATTCTTGAAGCATAAATGAAGACTTAGACAATCTGTGTGGTGGCCAGGCGCAATGGCTCACACCTGTAATGCCAGCACTTTGGGAGGCTGAGGTGGGTGGATCACTTGAGGTCAGGAGTTCGAGACCAGCCTGGCCAACATGGTGAAACCCCCCTTTTCTACTAAAAATACAAAAATTAGCCAGGCATGGTGGTGGTCACCTGCAATCCCAGTTACTCGGGAGGCTCAGGCAAGAGAATCGCTTGAACCTGGGAGGCAGAGGTTGCAGTGAGCCAAGATAGTGCCACTGCACACCAGCCTGGGCAACAGAGCGAGACTCAGCCTCAAAAAACAAACAAACAAAAAATCTGTGTGATAGCTGAGCTCATCAAAAACAGTTCCAGCTGGGCACAGTGGCTAGTGCCTGTAATCTTTGCAGGCACATGGTGGGGAGGTGGGAGGATTGCTTGTGCCTAGGCATTTGGGACCAGCCTGGGAAACATAGGAAAACTCCATCTCTACAAAAAAATTGAAAATTAGCCAGGTGTGGTGGTGTGTGCCTGCAGTCCCAGCCACTCAGGAGGTTGAGGTGGGAGGATTGCCTGAGCCTGGGAGGTTGCAGCTGTAGTGAGCCACGATGGCGCCATTGCCCTCCAGCCTGAGCAACAGAGCAAGACCCCGTCTCAAAAGAAAACCAAACAGGCCGAGTGCAGCAGCTCACGCCTATAATCTCAACACTTTGGGAGGCCAAGGCAGGTGGATCACTTGAGGTCAGGAGTTCGAGACCAGCCTGGCCAACATGGTGAAACCCCATCTCTAACTAAAAACACAAAAATTAGCCAGGCGTGGTGGTGTACCTGTAATCCCAGGTCCTCAGGTGGGTAAGGCAGGAGAATCATTTGAACTTGGGAGGCAGAGGTTGCAGTGAACTGAGATCGCACCATTGCACTCCAGCCTGGGCAACAGAGCAAGACTCCGTCTCAAAACAAAACAAAACAAAACAACAACAACAACCAAACAGCTGGCCACAGTGGCTCAAGCCTGTAATCCCAGCACTTTGGGAGGCCGAGGTGGGTGTATCACTTGAGGTCAGGAGTTCGAGACCAGCCTGGCCAACATGGTGAAACCCTGTCTCTACTAAAAATACAAAAAAAAATTAGCCAGGTGTGGGGGTGCACACCTGTAGTCCCAGCTACTGGGGAGGCTGAGGCAAGAGAATCACTCAAACCTGGGATGCAGATGCTGCAGTGAGCCGAGAACACACCACAACACTGCAGCCTGGGCAACAGAGCAAAACTCTGTCTCAAAAAAAAAAAAAAAAAATGACAACCAACCAAACAAAAAACAGTTCCCTGCACAAGACATGAGACGTGGACGTGGTGGCATCAGGGTAACAGCTAGCTCTGGTAAGCTAAAGTAGGGGTGCAGGATGATTACCGCCAGAAGAATTGCTATAGGGATATACACTGACATTCTGCTTGAATGTGGCATCTCAGTAGAATACTGGAAAAACATCAATGACAGTGCTTCCTGAGAAAAGATTTTGAGTAGAGGATACATTTTAAGGGACAAAGTAACAAATAGTAATAAGGACTGTGTAAGGGTGGTGACTGCTATACATTTAAAAAAAACATGTGAGCAATATGTGGGAAGAAATGCTTTGGGCATTGCTGTTAGAGAGAATGGTCATTTCTTTGGCAGAACTAGTGACTGGTTCTATTAAGGAGGTTTTTCTCCCCTATCTTTCCACATAAAAAACACCATAGCACTGAGTAGCAAGGGTTTGTATTTCACTATAAGATGCATGATTCTGAAATTGAAAGTGCGGTGATAAAACCTGAAAGGATATTACATAGACCACCAAGTTGGTCTTATTTGAATGCTGAGATCAGAACAGTCTGTTGAATTATTTCTTCATTTGATGTATCTCTTTTAATAACTGTGGAAGATTGCATTTTTGTTCTCGATTATTCCCCCACACTTCCCGTAAGAGAATTTTATATCCTACATATTTCCAGGTGACTTGCAGTGCTTTCCTACAGGTGCAGACTTCCCCACTCTATTAAGGTTAGGTTTACCCATGTGATTTCCTTCAGCCAGTGAAATGTGAGGCATAAGCCATGTGTACCATCTAAACAGGAATTAAAGAGACATTGCATGGCTTAGCCATTGTACTCTTTTCCCTGTGTCACAGTAACGAATGTCTTTAATCTGTGTTACTCCATCAACCTGGATTCTGAAATGAATACCCATTGAGCCAAGCTGCAGCTGACATGTACCAAGAGGGAGAAATAAACCTTTGTTGTCATAAACCACTGAGATTTGGGGGTGTTTCTTATTGCCACATAAACTAGCAAGAGCTCATTAATGCAATAATCTTACAAATTAGCACAGGAGCTATCCACTGACAGTAGTTATCAAGTATGCAATATACATATTCCAGATGAAGTGCTAGAGTCCAAATAGCTAAGATAAAAACATGCCTCACAAAGAAATGTAATTGATATTAATCTTAATTTTCTACCTAGGACTTTTCTTCACCTATTTGGTAGGTTGATAACAGGTTATAAGTATAATATTTCCAGCTTCTGCATGTTCATTAAAAAGACCTCCATTGTACTCCATCAAATTAAGACTGTAATTAACGTAACATGTCTCCAAATAAAAACCAACTTTTTCTGCTAACTTTTAAGGAAAGCTTCACTTTCATTCAAAGATTCCTAATTCCAGAGGTGAGAAAACAATTTGCATTTATGACTTTGAATAAACAATTCAATTGACCTCCAACCTTCCCAACAGTTTCAAAAGCAAAATCATACATTAGAATATAACACAAAAGCACTAGGAGCCAGACAACATTCCATAGGTTTTAACAGCCAATGAAACTCCAGACCATAATTAGTTCCTCTCTCCATATTTTATCCTAAGAGCCTAAGAAATTTTTACAATTTCTAGGCTTGATATCTTTTAAGGCCAAAGAATGTAGCCTGGATAATTTTTTTGTATTTTTAGTAGAAACAGGGTTTCACCATGTTGGTCAGGCTGGTCTTGAACTCCTGTCCTCAAGTGATCCACCTGCCTTTGCCTCCCAAAGTTCTGGGATTACAAGTGTGAGCCACTGTGCCCAGCCTACATTTAAATCTTTAATCCATTTTGAGGTTCATTTGTTTGGGTTTTTTGAGATAGAGTTTTGTTATTTTGCCCAGGCTGGAGTGCAATGGCGTGATTTCGGCTCACTGCAACCTCTGCCTCCCGGATTCAAGTGATTCTCCTGCCTCAGCCTCCCGAGTGGCTGGGATTACAGGCAGGTGCCACCACGCCTGGCTAATTTTGTATTTTTAGTAGAGATGGGGGTTTCTCCATGTTGGTCAAGCTGGTCTTGAACTCGTGACCTCAGGTGATCTGCCCACCTTGGCCTCCCAAAGTGCTGGGATTATAGGCATAAGACACCGTGCCTGGGTTTTTTTTTTTTTTTTTTTAATATGGTGACAGACACGGATCTAGTTTTATTTTTTCACATACAAATATTCAGTTTTCCAGCACCATTTATTGAAAAGATTGCCCCTTCCCCAGTAAATGTTCTAGGCGTCTTTGTTGAAAATAAGCTAACTGCAAATATGTGGATTTATTTTTGGGCTCTCTATTCTGTCCCACTCATCTATGTGCCTGTTTTTGTGCCAGTGCCATGTTGTTTTGTTACTATAGCTCTGTAGTATATTTTGAAGTCCAGTAGTGTGATGCCTCCAATTTTGTTCTTTTTGCTCATGATTGCTTTGGCCATTCAGGGCTTTTTGTGGTTCCACAGCAATTTTAAGATTTTTTTTTTTCTATTTCTGTGAAGAGTGTCATTAATATTTTGATAGGGATGGTACTGAATCTGTAGATCACTTTTAGTAGTATGGTCATTTTCACAATATTCTTCCAAGAATGTTGGAAACATGAACACGGGATGTCTTTCCATTTCTGAGTGTGTCCTCTTCAATTTCTTTCACCAGTGTTTTATAGTTTTCCTGTAGTTTATAGAGAAAGATCTTTAGCTTTCACCTTCTTTGTTAAATTTATTCCTATGAATTTTTTTGGTAGCTATTGTAAGTTGGATTGCTTTCTTGATTCCTTCTTCTGCTTGCTCACTGTTGATGTATGAAAATGCCACAGAATTTTGTATGTTGATTTTGTATCCTGCAATGTTACTAAATTTTTTTTATCAGTTCTAAGACTTTTTGGTGGCACTTTTAGGGTTTTCGATGCATAAGATCATGTTGTTTGCAAACAGGGGCAATTTGACTTTGACTTTCTCCTTCCCAACTTGGATGCCCTTCATTTCTTTCTCTGGCTAGGCTATTGTCTTTTTTTTTTTTTTTTTTTTTTTTGAGACAGACAGGCTGGAGTGCAATGGCTCAATCTCGGCTCACTGCAACCTCCACCTCCCGGGTTCAAGTGATTCTCCTCCCTCAGCCCCCTGAGTAGCTGGGACTACAGGTGCATGCCACAGGCTTGGCTAATTTTTTTGTATTTTTAGCAGAGACAGGGTTTCACCGTGTTAGCCAGGATGGTCTCGAACTCCTGACATCGTGATCTGCCCACCTCGGCCTCCCAAAGTGCTGGGATTACAGGCGTGAGCCACTGTGCCTGGCTTATCTTTATAAAATATTGAAATAATAAGATAAAAATTCTATTTATTTACCTATATAGTTACCATTTCCATTGCTCTTTGTTCCTTTAGGTAGATTTATATTTCCAACTATTGTTTCTGACTAAAAGATTTCCCTTAATATTTTCTGTAATGTGGATATTCTGGTGACGAGTCCTTTCAGCTTTTTAATGTCTAAAAAGGTCTCTATTTTGTCTTCATTTTTAAGATATATTTATTTATTTAGAGATGGGGTCTAAATATGTTGCCCAGGTTGAACTCAAACTCCTGGACTCAAGTGATCCTCCTACCTCAGCCTCCCGAGTAGCTGGGACTACAGGCATGCACCACCATGCCTGGCTTAAAAGATATCTTAATATACAATTTTAGGTTGACAGCTTTTTCTTTTTAAGTACTTTAAAGATGTTGTTCCACTATTTTCTTTTGTTTACCTTGCCTCTAACAAGAAATGTTCTGTCATCATTATCTCCGTGCTTCTGTACATGTCATATCTTCTTTCTCCTCTGGCTACATTTTTTTTTTTTTTTTTTTTTTTTTTGAGATGGAGTCTCGCTGTGTCACCCAGGCTGGAGTGCAGTGGCGCGATCTTGGCTCGCTGCAACCTCCACCTCCCGGGATCAAGCAATTCTCCTGCCTCAGCTTCCACAGTAGCTGGGATTACAGGCACCCACCATCACACCCGGCTAATTTTTGTATTTTTAGTAGAGACAGGGTTTCACCCTGTTGGTCAGGTTGGTCTTGAACTCCTTACCTCAGGTCATCCGCCCACCTCAGCCTCCCAAAGTGCTGGGATTACAGGTGTGAGCCACTGCCACCACGCCCGGCCCTCTGGCTGCTTTTAATATTTTTTATTTATAATTTATTTTAAGCAACTTGATTATGATTTTGCCTTAGTGTAGTTTTCTTCACATTTCTTGTGCTTGTGGTTTGTTGAGCTTCTTGGATCTGTTGGTTTATAGCTTTTATCAAATTTGGAAATGTCATGGCTTTTATTTCTTTCGAGATATTTTTTCTGTCACCCCTTTTCCTCAGGAATCCAGCAACATATATGTTAGTCCACTTGACGTTGTCCCACAGCTTACTGATGATCTGTTTCTTTTTTCTTATACCCCGGACTTATATTCTGAGTTTTATTTTGCATAGCTTATATTGACATGTTTTAAAGTTTTGTAGAGATGGAGTTTCGCCATGTTGCCCAGGCTGGTCTCAAACTCCCGGGCTCAAGGGATCTGCCCGCCTTACCCTCCCAAAGTACTAGCGTTATAGGCATGAGCCACCGTGTCTGGCCCTTGTCTACTAATGCTATCATCTATGTCCATTTTATTTAGTTTTGATTAATTGATTTTTTTCTCATTATAATTTTTCTGCTTCTTTGCATGCCTTAGAGTTGTCTTTTTTAATTAAATGTCAGACAATGTAAATTTTACTTTGTTGGGTGCTGTATACTTTTATATACCTGTAAACATCCTGGAGCTTTTGAGATGCAACTAAGTTAACCTGAAAAAAGTTTGATCCTTTTGGTTCTTGCTTTTAAGCCTCATTAGGTGAGATCAGAATAGCATTTAATCTAGGGCTAACTTTCCCCTACTATGAAGGCAAGACCCTTCTGAGTACTCTCCCCTAATATCCCCTGAATTACGAGGTTTTCAAGTCTGGATGGGGGAATTGGCACTATTCCTGGCCCCACACGAGCTTCTAATGAGTAGTTCTTTTCATGTGTCGTTTTCTCCCGTGCATGTGCTGATAAGCAGTTAGCTGAGTACGTGAGGGAGAACCTCTGGACATTTTGGTGATTCTCTCTCTGAGACCCTTTTTTCTCTCCGGTATTTTATTCTGCACACTCCAACAGCTTTGGTTTTTTGATCTTCCCCAGCACCATCTCTTCAACTCTCAGCTCTTCTTCTTAAGTCCGGGAGGTCACTGCATCTTGCCTAGGTTCGCCTTAACTCCCGGTGCACTGCAGCCTGGAAACTCTCCTCAGGCACTAAGCCTGGACAATCACTGGGCTCACTTGACTAGCTTCCCATCTATCAGGGATCACTCTTCTTCATAGTCTCGTGTCCAGTGCCGCAAAAGCCATTGTTTCATAGATTTTGTCTGATTTTTTCAGTGATTTCAGGCAGAAAGGTAAATCTGGTCTCTGTGACTCCATCTGGGCTGGAAACAAATCTGTACCGCACTTAAGTTTTTAATTTACCTGGAATTTATATGGCTTTTAAATCTTCTGAGTTATTTAACTTCTGAGAATAACTGTGCTTTACTCTCACTCTTGATTGAAATTTTGAATGGAAATAAAATTCTACACTTAAAATAACTTTCACTCCAAACTTTGAAGGTATATTTTCTGTTTTTGAGCATCCAGTGTTGATAGGAAATCTGATGTTTGTTTGATTCTTGCTCCTTTTTTTCCAAGAGAATTAAATTGTTTATTGATTACACATGATAATGGATGATACACAACCTTCATTCCCATCTATTATTTTATCTGATACCATTAATCAATTTAGATATATTGCATAGGATGTGCCAACAATTATTTTTATAACCAATAATTCCATGATTTTGCTTGGGTAATCCCTTTTAATGGTGAACTTCAGGTCACAACAGTAACTATCACTGTTGTGATAGTTACTTGAGAAACTACACCAAGGTTTCTCAAGACAATGGCTTCTCCACCCAAGCAGGTTGGATATAAATTCCAAATATAACCTGGCATCACCCTGAAGGAATTCTAACTTCACACTGTTGGGGGAAATTTACCAAGATGGCTTCAGAGTAGACTAACTTTAAACAGCATATTAAAGAAAAAAAGTCGTTTATTCAGTGTCATGATCAGACTATTACATTTAGCAATCAACAGCATGGGTGCAAAAATAAATCTATATTAAAGCCCTTTGTTGAAATGCTTTCCACTTTCCACAGAACAGATACTAAAATAACCTGTTACACCATTAGTCACAAATACAGTCCTTGAGTTTTTTGCCCATACGCAAGAGTATTTGTCTAAAACATGTATTCTTTGTAGCAGCTAGCCCCTGCCACCACCGTGCTTGGCTGAGTTCACAAATCTGTTATAACCTGTGGCTTCTCTGTCACTTCTCTGGCTCTCCTCTCCTGCTAAGCTTTGTGTCCTAATTAAAATATTCTGCCACTGCCATAGTTACTGCTGCTACTGGAACCACCATAGCCACCGTGGTTTCATGGTTTGGCAGAGCATTGGCCTCTACCACCATAGGGGCCAGAGCTTCTGTCTTCAGTTTCCTCCCTTCATGGGTCCAAAATTTGAAGACTGATTGTTGTAATTGCCAAAATCGTTGTAGCTTCCACCACCTCCAAAATTGCTCCCATCATTATCAAATGCATTATAGCCATCCCCTCTGCCACCATATCCACCACCACCACGGCTGCCACCAAAGCCACCAGGACGATTAAAGTTTCCTCCACGACCAAAGTTGTCATTCCCACTGAAACCACCTCCACAACCACCACCAAAGTTTCCAGAACCACTTCGACCTCTGTGGCTGGATGAAGTACTCACCATCTCTTGCTTTGACGGGGCTTTCCTAGCTTCTCAGTTGTGGCCATTCACAGGATGTCATTCTTATCCACAGAGTCATGGTTGTCAAAGGTTACAAAGGCAACGCCCCTTTTCTTGTCACTGCCTCCGTCAGTCATGATTTCAATCACTTCATTTTTTCCACACTGTTCAGGATAATCTCTTGGGTGATGATCTTCAGTGTCTTCTTTAAAGCCACCAACAAATATCTTCTTCATAGTTAAGTGGGCACCTGGTCTTTGAGAGTCTCCTCTTGAGACAGCTCTCTTTGTCTCCACAACTCTTCCATCCACCTTGTGTGGCCTTGCATTCATGGCTGCATCCACCTCCTCCACAGTGGCATATGTGACAAACCCACAGCCCCTGGGGCGCTTGGTGTTTGGATCTCTCATTACCACACAGTCTGTGAGCATTCCCTGTTGCTCAAAATGGCCCCTCAGGCTCTCATTGGTTGTTTCAAAGCTCAATCCTTCAATGAAGACTTTCCTCAGCTGTTCAGACTCTTTAGGAGACTCTGACTTAGACGTGAGGGCAGGGAGAAGAGAAACTTTAACGATACTTCTTCGGTGGCGTCCATGATTTTCCATGGGAAAAAAGAGGGAGAGAAAAACACTCAGATCCCTGATGATCCATGGAGTCACCATATCAGTTTGGAAGTAAACTTTTTTCTGCACTTCAGGCCAATGTTCTGTATTTTGGTTTCTGATTGCTTTCAAATCTGTAGCCAAACAAACCCTGACTTATACACATTGCTCTATACTTCTTTCCCCATCGCTCAATTATGGTAGAACTAGACACAGAGAAAACTGGATTTGCTCTGAGCTAAGGCCTCCTCATCTAACGTAACTGTTAACTCAGATGTATTCCATTAAACTTAATGTTTTTTTGTTTTTGGGTTTTGTTTTAGAGACAAGGTCTTGTTCTATCACTCAGGCTGGAGTGCAGTGGGGCTATCACAGCTCACTGTACTCTGAAACTCCCGGGCTCAAGTGATCCTCCAACCTCAGCCTCCTGAGTAGCTGGGACTACAGGTGCACACCACTGTATCACCCTAATTAAAAAAAAAACTTTTTTTTTTTGGTGGAGATGGGATCTCACTACATAGCCCAAGCTGGTCGCGAACTCCTGGCCTCAAGTGATTCTCTTGTGAGTTGCTGGGATTACAGACACAAGCCACAGCACCCAGCCAAACTTAATGTTTTAAAATGAAAAATGTTCAACTTTCAAAACTCCTTTCCCTTAGGTCTGTCCTTGCTATACAATCAACATCTCCTCTGCCTTCTTAATTGATTGGCTACTCAAATATAGCAGTTTCTTGGTTCTTAAAAGTAGTGTTCTGGCCAGGTGCTGTAGCTCACACCTGTAATCCTAGCACTTTAGAAGGCCGAGGCTGATCCCTTGAGCCCAGGAGTTCGAGATCAGCCTGGGCAACATGGCAAAACCCCGACTCTAAAAAAAATTACAAAAATTAGCCAGGCATGGTGGTATGTGCCTGTAGTCCCAGCTACTTGGGAGGCTAAGGTGGGAGGATCACTTGAGCCTGGGGAGATTGAGGCTGCAGTGGGCTGTGATTGCGCCACTGCACTCCAGCCTGAGTGACAGGATGAGACCTTGTCTCAAAAAAAAAAAAAGTAATGTTTTGTTCATATGGTTTGCAAAAAAGGATTTGGAGAAGGCTAGAAAAGATCTGAAATATTGAATGAGTAACAGTCACTGAATGCTGGAAAAAGCCCAGCCTTGTTACCTTCTCTGATCTCTGAAAATACATCAGCAATTGCAGAGCTAGTGCTGGTGAGCTACAGTGAGCTTTCACCATTGATGTAGTCATTATTAGAAGATCACAGTATATGCACAGAAGTTCAAATATTGTTAACAGGTCTACATTTAAAAGGTTTCTGATGTAATTTTACAGCTGATAAATCAACCCCTGATGACACAGTGAAATAGGACCAGGATATTAAAGCATTTAAACATAGGTTTTTAATTTATTAACCAAACATTAGGACACTTCCTCAGTCTCTTTTCATATTTAAAAAAAGGAAAAGAAAAAAATACGTGCGGTAACAAAGAAAAGTATTAAGGTTTCTTTCAAAGATGCAGTTTGATTTCCAATATTCCAAACCTTTGAATTACGTAATGAAATGGGAGCTAATAAAAAAGAATGCACACCTGACAGATTGAATATTTTTTATATGATTAATAATTCTCTATTAAAGCAATCTATTAACTTTTATTTTAAAGAGATGTGAGTGATCGAGTTATTAGATCAGTACCCTCAATTTTGGGCCAAATGAGAAACTCCTATAGATTTTGTAATTCTGGACATCTCGTGAGCTGCTGTTCATTTGCTGATGAGATGTTTAAAGAATTGCAATGCACTAAATTATACATGTAAGAGCAAAATGTTAATCAAAACACTGCGGCCAGACATGGTGGCTTACACCTGTAATCCCAGCACTTTGGGAGGCCGAGGCAGGTGGATCACTTGAGGTCAGGAGTTCGAGACTAGCCTGGCCAACATGATGAAACCCTGCCTGTACTAAAAATAGAAAAATTAGCCTGGTGTGGTGGTGTGCACCTGTAATCCCAGCTACTCGGGAGGCATGAGAATTGCTTGAACCTGGGAGGTGGAGGTTGCAGTGAGCCAAGATCAAGCCACTGCATTCCAACCTGGGTGATGGAGTGAGACTCCGTCTCAAAAATAATAATAATAATAAAATAAAAATGAAAAACAAAAAAACTGCAAATCTTACACTTTCAAGACATTTATGGAAAATAATTCTTAATAAAGAAGGCATAGGGGATATGTAAAATTCTTCTTTATATCTTAGTCTTTGAGGAAATACTTTAAATTTCAACAATCATAGACAGTGAAAAATAACTCTCAGATGCCTATTCTTTGCACTCTGTTAGATGCTCCCTTTATGTGTTCATATATGTTTTATTGCAGATTGTATTTTCCCAAAGTGGCTGAAACAATATCTGCTATTCCAAGTGCTCTTTTTATAAAGTGACCTTAACATTTGTCTTACGGATAGGTGGAGTTTATGTCTTTTCCCCTTAAACTTGGGCAAACACTTGCGACTGTCTCAATAAGAGAGTACTGGAGAGTGATGTTACGTAAATTTTGAGGCTAGATCACAAAAATGCCATGTTTCATCTTGCTGTCTTGGGACACTCAATACAGGAATTCAGCTGTATGCTATAAGGAAGCCCGCACTCACCCATGCAGAGACCACATGGTAGGTGTCCTGGTTAAAACCCAGCATGCTGCTGGGCGCAGTGGCTCACGCCTGTAATCCCAGCACTTTGGGAGGCCAAGGCGGGCAGATCACCTGAGGGTAGGAGTTTGAGACCAGGCTGGTTAACATGGTGAAACCTTGTTTCTACTAAAAATACAAAATTAGCTGGGCATGATGGTGCATGCCTGTAACCCCAACTATTCGGGAGGCTGAGGCAGGAGAATTGCTTGAACCTGGGAGGCGGAGGTTGCAGTGAGCCGAGATTGTGCCATTGTACTCCAGCTTGGGCAACGAGAGCGAAATTCCATCTAAAAAAAAAAAAAAAAAGCCGGCATCCTCTGCCAGATAAGTGAGTGAAGTCATATCCAGGTGATTCCAGCCCCCAATTGTTGAGTTACCCACAGCCTTTGAGTCTTCCTGACTGAGGCTTCACATATGGTGGAGTGAAGACAATCATCCATACCCACTGTACCCAATCTGAATTCCTGACCCAGAGAATCTGTGAGCATAATAAAATGGTCATTTTATGCCACTAAGTTTTCGGGTAATTTGTTACACAACAATGGTAACTGGAACATATATGTTACCTACAAGCTATATTAATGACAATACTTTCAATTTCTTATAAATTTCCCCTGGATAAAACCATACAATAAGCCTCATGTATTTTCAAAGTAGTCTTCAAATGTGAAAGAAGAATAATAGCAAATGACCCTAAAGGGAACCAATATATGAAAAAGTTACAATTCATATATTAATAGAATCACATGACTTTTCATTGGCCAGAATTAAGACCTTTTGCCTTTCAGAATTAGCCTTTTCCTCAAAATCCATGTCCTCAAACAAATTAGTCCCACTTAGTTTTTTCTTCAAATTGTTATCTTTCTGAGTAGTCTCTTTCTTGAATTCTATATCCTTGACTCTCAGTCTGCTGAGCTTTTTTTTTTTTGAGATGGAGTGTTGCTCTGTTGCCCAGGCTGGAGTGCAGTGGCATGATCTCGGCTCACTGAAGCCTCTGCCTCTCAGGTTCAAGCAATTTTCCCACCTCAGCCTCCTGAGGAGCTGGGATTACAGGTGCGCACCACCATACCTGGCTAATTTTTGTATTTTTAGTAGAGACAGCGTTTCACCATGTTGGCCAGGCTGGTTTTGAACTCCTGACCTCAGGTGATCCACCTGCCTCGGCCTCCGAAAGTGCTGGGATTACAGGGGTGAGCCACCACACCTGGCCGAGCTTTTCTGCTTAGACATTCCACGATTCTCTCAAACTTAGTTGGTCTCAAACCAAACCCATGTCTTCTTTGAAAATCTGAATCTTCTGAGAGAGTAACAAAGCAAATGATGCAAAATGTTAAAACCTGGCGAATCTCCTAAAAGATAAACAGGAATGTTTCTTTGTAAGATTCTAGCAACTTTTCTGTAAGCTTCTAATTATATTTCAAAATAAGGAGCATGTTAAAACAGAAAAGAAAAGGGATAAGGACTGGAAACAAGAACTGAATTTACTACACGGCTCTCTAATTCTGGTAGTAATGTCTGTTGTCACTGGTGCTTAAATACTTCAGAGTAATCCTTCATTCCAGATTTCCTCAGCTCTTCTAATTCATCAATATTAACTTGTCTTTCTTTTTTGCTATCTGTAGTTAATATTTCTATTTCTCTCTTCCCAAAACCCAGCACCCCTTCTTATGCTAAAAGTGTCAAGATTTTCCTCTGGAGAGCCATTCTTCTCCAGTTTTAGATTTTACATAAGGGTGGGATTCAAGAATGAAAATGTAACCCAGGTATAGCATCTTGCAGATGGTCAACAAAGGAGTAGCAAGTTCCTTTAATAAAGTTTAAGTAGTTAAGAAAAAGTCCTAACTGATCTTGCTGGTTTTGCTCTCTTTTACATTTTGCTTTAAAAAAATGTGCTTATTAGGACTTTATATACTTTATATAATATATATGTATGTGTATATATATATATATGTGTGTGTGTGTGTGTGTGTGTGTGTGTGTACATCTTTTTTTCCTTGCTGAGTCTTACCTACTTCACCTCCTTAAAATGCCAACCCATGGGCTGGGTGCATTGGCTCATGCCTGTAATCCCAGCACTTTGGGAGGCCAAGGCAGGCAGATCACGAGGTCAGGAGTTCGAGACCAGCCTGACTAACATGGTGAAACCCCGTCTCTACCAATAATACAAAAATTAGCTGGGCATGGTGGCACGTGCCTGTAATCCCAGCTACTCAGGAGGCTGAGGCAGGAGAATCGCTTGAACCCAGGAGGCAGAGGTTGCAGTGAGCCGAGATCGCACCATTGTACTCCAGTGCTCCAGCCTGGGTGACAGAGGAAGACTTTGTCTCAAAAAAAAAAAAAAAAAAAAAATGCCAACCCATGGTTTATCAGATCTACAAAACTCAATGCAATGTGCATCACCCCCTTTCTTCTTCCTTTTTCTCACTAACTAGCATCATTGCCCTCTTTGGCAACCACACAATTACCAGGTATTGCCAGAAAGATTCTATAATAGACTATTGGCTCTTCTGCTCACTTTTTCCTCTTGATAAGCTTTTTTTTTTTTTTTTTTTTTTTTTTTTTTTTTTTTTTTTGAGATGGAGTCTCGCTCTGTTGCCCAGGCTGGAGTACAGTGGCATGATCTCGGCTCACTGTAGCCTCTGTCTCCCAGGTTCAAGCAATTCTCCCACCTCAGCCTCTCAAGTAGCTGGAATTACAGGCATGTGCCACCACACCTGGCTAATTTCTTTATTTTTAGTAGAGATGGGGTTTCACTATGTGGCCAGGTTGATCTCAAACTCCTGACCTCGGGTGATCTGCCAGCCTTGGCCTCCCAAAGTGCTCGGATTACAGGTGTGAGCCACGAGCCCAGCCTTTTGCTAAGTTTTTAGGGACTGTTCTAATACCCTTTAACCATCCCTCCTCTTTTTTTTCTTTTTCCCCCCTTTTTTTTTAATAAATGAAGACTTCAGATTTGTTTTAGTTTTTCTTCTCACCTACAAGCTCCACTGGCAGGTTGAGGCCCTTGTATGGTATCCAGTGATAGACGTTGAATCCATCCTTACTGGTATTTGCTCCTTGGAGGTGAAAAAAATAAATGTTTTATAAAGCTCGAATTGGCCTTATCAAACAAAACATCTGCTAGATCAGTGAATGACTGGTGACAGCAGGAGACAGCAGTGCTGGCCTCTCCAATAGAAGTCACTGCAGTTAATGGAAGCTATTATGGGAAAATTCTGGCAAGAAGTTTTCTTTTTCTTTGTTTTTTTCTCCTTCAGACAGCTAAAATTTTTTTAAAGAAAAAATGTATTCAGTTGCTAGGGTAACTGTGGTTTCAAAACTACCATAACAAAAGCCAGATATCACATATCAAACTACCAAATTGTTAATTTGACTGGTATTTTTAAATAATTGCTTGAAAGAGATGTTTTCTCCTTATCTTAGCTATACAGAACAGAGAGAAAGGGAGATCAGGAAGAAAAGAAGAAAAAGGGAGAAAAAAAACTGATAGATTTGTTAAGAAACGTTTTTGCCTTGCTAAATATTTGTTGGAAGTAAAAATTCTTTTATGTTATGGATACATTTGCATGCAGGATTTATTTAGTCAGATTCAAAACATAAGGAGGATACTGGGTTATTCTGTTTTCAATTTCTCTTCCCGTATTTCAAGCCTTGCCTGGGTTTTAAGCGAACAGTTTTCCATGGGTACTTGGTAAAGGAACTGGTTACTTAGGGGAGTCAGGCATGTTCTCAAATCTTTTGTGAGTGATTGTGTTTTTTCTGTGTCTTGCTTTCCATCACTTGATTTAAAGTGAATATAATAAATCCATTGAGTGCTTGGATTCTGGAATCGGTCATATCTTAGACTAAATTCCTTTTCTATCCCTTATTAAATTCCTTTAACCTCTCTGAGTTTGTTTATTTATAAAAAGAATAAGTCCAGGCAAAGTGTCTTACTCTTGTAATCTCAACACTTTGGGATGCCAAGGCGGGTGGATCGCTTGAGCCCAGGAGTTTGAGACCAGCCTGAGCAAAATGGTGAAACCCTGTCTCTGCTAAAAGTAAACAAATAAACAAATTGCTGGGCGTGGTGGCATGTTCCTGTAGTACCAGCCACCTGGGAGGCTGAGATAGGAGGATCCATTGAGCCCGGAAGGTCAGGGTGCAGTGAGCCATGATTGCACCACTGTTCTCCAGCCTGGGCAACAGAGTGAGACCTTGTCTCTAAATTAATTAATTAATTAATTAAAACTTTAAATATAAAAGAATATCAGCTGAGGGCTGTGGTGTGCATCTGTAGTCCCAGCTACTGGAGAGGCTGAGGTAGGAGGATCTCTTAGGACCAGGAGTTTGAGCCTATAGTGCGTTATGATCCCACCTGTGAATAGCAACTGGAGTCTGGCCTGGAAAACGTAGTGGGACCCTGTCTCTTAAAAAAACAGGGTGGGGGGTTGGGGGGAGGGGGATATCAGAACAAATGACTGACTTACTTCAACAAATAAATTGCAAGGAAAGGAAAAGAGAGAGAGGAACCTGTAGATTAAAAGACACTTGGGGGGTATATTAACTAAATGCAATATGTGCATGTTTAGATCTGATTTGAAAAAAAAAACTAAAAAAATCATTTTTGACACAACTGGGGAGACTTGAACATTGATTAGATATCTAATAATATTAAGGAATCATTTTAAATGTGTTTAGATGTAATTATAGAGTAATACGGTATTGGAGGATTTTTGGTGTTATTTTTTGACATTTTGATACATACCATAATATTTACAAATAAAATAATATAATATCTGAGATTTGCCTCAAAATAAGGAAGCGGGAAATGGATGGGATAGAGATGAAACAAGTTTGGCCATGAGCTAACAACTGTTGATATTGGGTGATGGAGGTAGAGGGGTTCATTAAAATATTCTGTCTATTTCTAAATAAATACTTGATTTTTTTTTTTCAGTTTTCAGACAGGATCTTGCTCTGTCTCCCAGTCTGGAGTGCAGTGGTGCAATCATGGCTCACTGCAGCTTCGACCTCCCAGGCTCAATCTATCCTCCCATGTCAGCCTCCCCAGTAGCTGGGACCATAGGCACACACAACCATGCTCAACTAATTTTTGTATTTTTTTTTATAGAGACAGGGTTTTACCATGCTGCCTAGGCTGGTCTCAAACTCCTGGGCTCAAGGGATCTGCCCTGCCTTGGCCTCCCAAAGTGCTGGGATTATAAGCTTGAGCCACTGTGCCCAGCAGATATTTTCTACAATAAAAGTTTTTAAAAAGATATCAGTAAGACTCACATGGTAAGATTACTGTGTGGATTAAATGAGATACTGTGTGTAAAGCACTTGGCAGAATGTCTGGTATATAATAACTGCTCAATAAATATTAGCTATTACTTTTAGAGACAAGGCCTCCTCTTCTCTCCTGCAGAACTATGAAAGCCAGACCATGAAATGTGTGGCTGACTGGAGCAGCTAACCTTACTCCTTCCAAATCAGGCAGCTGCAGGCTGTCATTGCATTCATCCTCATCCAACCTTGCTTCTGTACTAGGCCTTGTGCTTCCCACACACACACTAAAATTCTGTTTTACAGCGGCTGTTGGCTTTGCCTTTAGTTTCACAGTAAGTTTTAGCTGGGAATGCTATTTCAGTGGAAAATGGAAAGCAAGAACTTTTTTAGCTCAACTATTAATAAGTATGGAGCACATTGTTAGGAATTTTCCTATATAGTTTTATTTAACCTTCATAACAATCCTTCAAAGTCGAAATTATTAGCTTCGTTTTAGAGAGGAAGAAACACAAGTTTCAAGGCCCGCCTAAGGTCACAGGGCCTTAAGTGGTGGGCCTTAATTCACACCCAGCTCCTGAGAGCTCCAAAGGGCTTATGCTTACCCAGGAGCCCTAGCTATCAGCTCTCTTGCCTTTCTTTTCCTTATCCTAGCTTAAAAACAACTGCTATCCAGAAAAGGTTAAGTTGACATTCCTAATCAAAAGAGTCTGGACCAGGCGTGGTGGTTCACGCCTGTAATCCCAGCACTTTGGGAGGCCGAGGTGGGTGGATCACGAGGTCAGGAGTTCGAGACCTGCCTGGCCAAGACAGTGAAACCCCGTCTCTACTAAAAATTCAAAAAATTAGCCTGGCGTGGTGACGGGCGCCTGTAATCCCAGCTTCTCGGGAGGCTGAGGCAGGAGAATCACTTGAACCCGGGAGGCGGAGGTTGCAGTCAGCCGAGATCACGCCACTGCACTCCAGCCTGGGCGAAGGGGTGAGACTCTGTCTCAAAAAAAAGAAAAAAAAAAGAGTCTGACACCGTATTTTTCTGTCTTGTAGAGGCAGAGGCAGCACTGGTTTGCAGCCCAGTGGTAAGAGGTCTGCCCAACTGATGAGGAGAGTTACAGGCTTGGGAGTAGCTTGGGCCGGGCAGAGGGGAGGTTCTGAATGTAGTAATAGAAACTTAAGGGAAGAAGAAAGCAGGGAGGGATACCTTATACGAAAACTGTTCCATTCCGAAAATTAAAAACAGCCAGCTGCCATCAAATACCAAGGGCCCTTATATTCAAACTTCAGCTGTAATTTAGTTGGTAGGTTGCAATGGCACCCTAAACTGTCAAATGATGAGTTGACCTTAGAATCTTGCTTACATAAAGCCGGACAATTCCATGTAAGGGGGGTATCTGGTTACAACTGAAGTTATTGGTTGTTTATGTCCGACTTGTCCGGGAATGGAGCAGAGAAAGAGGAACCATAAGAAAGAGAAACTCGAGACAACAGAGTTGCCGAAAGAGAAGTGTTGGCGCCTCAAACTTGAGGATCAGCTTCTTGGGCCCCACTCTAGGGTGTCGCGGGGGTCGGGTTCTTTCCGCCGCCCCCCGGAAGATTCTCAGCTAACCCTTTCCTCGCCGAGACCAAGAGGCCCTCACTCTGACACCACTCTGGGAGCCAAGCTACTGTAAGGAGCTGATACCACCCCTCGCCGGCGCGAACCGCCCATCTCCCCAGACCCGCCCACCCTCGCTGCGAATCCCTGAAGTTCTAGCCCGGCGAAAGTCCTCTTAAATTAGGAAACAATCGCTATTTAAGAAGCGCAAATAACCCGCGCTCTGCGCGCCCAGTCGTGGCATTCTTGGGAGTTCCCCGCGGGCAAGGAAGTCTGCTGCTCCCCGCTGCTGCGGAGGAGAGGAGGGAGCCTGCGTGCTGGGGCAGGGGTGTCGCGAACTTGGGGCAACCCACCTCCAGGGCCCCGCCCCCGCTTTCCCGCCTGCCGGGGACCTGCCGAACGGGGAACCACCCTCCTCCCTGAGGCAAATTTGGGAGGGGAGGGGTCCAGAAGCGGTAGAGTCGGGGCGCTAAGCGCCAGATTCTGCCGCTCGGAAGTCGGGGGCAGTCCCCAGTCCCGCCTCAGGCCCCCGCGCTCACAGGGCGCTCCGCCCAGGGCGCGGGCCAGGCGCGCTGTGTCACCTCCACGAAGTCATTTACTTGCCCTGAAGGAACCGGCCCTCGACCCCTTAGAGGGTGGAGATTCCTCCCATTCTCTCCTCCCCCTCCCCCAGGTCGGCGAAGAGACGTGGAATTGAGCTGGACCGATGATTCCGCGAGCTCTGTAATTACGCACACACTGAAATCTTCACCGTTGACTTAAGTTACTTGGCGCTGCGAGGGCTGGGGCCCTGCATATTGATTAAATGCAGCCTCTATTTACCTAAACAATAAATTTAGAGATTAGCAACGTTCACTTGATCACAATAATGGGATTGACAATTAAGGGGCAATGCATCCCAGATGTAGCGGAACCTATGGGCTGCGTGCAGCGGGCAGAGGGCTTCTCGGAGAGGGGCGCTCGGGCAGTGCGGCGGCAGAGGTGGTGCAGAGCAGGAAGCGGCGCGGAAGCACAGCGGGAGGCGGAGGGAGATGCCCGGCCTCGTCAAGGTCTTCGGCCACCCCGCCCGGGAGGCTCGAAACTGGCTTTGGGGTACCTGAATGCCCCGACTCCCAGGGAGACATCGGGAGCTCGGAGCCACCCTCCCTGTGGCGATGGCACCTGCCTCAAGGCCGTCTCGCTTGCTGATGCCTGGCTGGGAAGGAGGATGGACGCCGCTGGCATGTGCCCTGGTAAGTGTGTCTGTTTGTCATCAGTGTACATTCTGCATGTGGCAGCCGGGCGAGGGGGAGGCTCATGTGTCTAAAGTGCACGGAGTCTTCCTCTACCCTTATGTATATATACCCTTCAGTCAATGTTCCAAGAAGAGGGTCAGGGCGGAGGGTATCCATCTGGACTCTGGAAGGACGTGGGTTTGACATCGGTGGGTGTGACAGGAAAGTCCAGCCTGTCAGGGTTGGGCTCTACAGTGGCCGAAATCAAGAAAGGATGGACGTGTCGGCCCAGGGCTGGCCTGTTTCCGGATATGTCACGGGGGTGCCTCCTTCCTGGAGGGGAGTCTTTGGATCTATCTTTTTTGTCTCACCCTCTCACTGAACTGTAGGGTTCTGAGAAGAGGTTCTAGGAAGGAGAGGGCTGAAAGGAACTAACTTAGAAAAGAACCCAGGAGATTGGAACATGGGGTAATAAAAGACAGATGAGCACAGTTGGGTGTGTGTGTGAAATCGTGATCCACCTGGAAGGAGTTCCAAACCCTGGACTGCCATCGCATACTGGCTGCAAAAGACACATGCATGTTGCTTCTCTGCTCTTTCCCTCTTCTCTCTGAGCCCCATTATCAACCTGGAGGGCTTCTCATTCCACATTTAGACACAAACAAAAGGATTTGTCCCAGACACTCAAGAACAAGCCAGGACGAAGCCCTTTCCCGCCAAACCACGAAGGCCGGGAAATAAACAGCGCCTGCTCAGGCTCTGGGCTCTCGAGCCCGGGAGAGGACTTGGGTGGGAAGAGGATCTAGAAGATCGGAAGGAGGGGGAGAGGGAGGGAGGGAGAAGCTTGGAAAGAGAAGAGGGAGGAGGAAGAGGAGGGACCAGCAAGGCAGAGTTGGACCCGGGGTTCTGTTATAACCGCCCTTCCCCGCCCAGGGTCTTTCCATCCCCCTGTCCCCCTCCCCCATTTCAGAGCTGAAGGCCGACTGTGGGAGGAGGAGGTTAAACAAAGGGAATCCTCCTCCTCTGGGACGGGTGAAGTGCGTTTGTCCTCTCCTTGCAGGCTCTGGAAAAACTGGCAGGAATTTCCTTGTCGTGAGAAGATGGACGAGTGTGTCTGCAGCCGAGGAGACAACTACAAACAGACTTTGGGCAGGGAAGGCGGGCGGGCGGGGGTGGGGTGGGGGCGGGGGCCAGCTTTGATTGCTCCAGCTCTGTTGTAATTTTGTCTTCGCCAGATAGATTAGCTGGAACCGCCAGCCCTAGCTTGGAGTTCCGTTCCACGGAGTACCCTCCCTCCCCACCCCCCGCGTCATCTCGCGCCTGGAGCCGGGTCGCCGCTCCTTCCGAAGTCTCGCTGGAAACTTCAAGGGCTGATGGTTCTGTGTTCCTGACGTAATTAGGAGGCCGCGCAGCTCTCCAACACTCCGTTAAACAAATCTGTAAGTCGTCCTCCCCCTCTCTGGGGACAGACTCTAGGGAAGGAGGCAGCTGGGCCCGCTTCGGGTGGTGTCCTTGGCTAGCGGAGTGTGGCATCGCTGTGACCTTCCGCCGCCCCTCGGGGCCTTGGTCTTTCTAAGCTCTTCCTTAGGAAGCGGAGAGAGGGGCAGAGAACGTGCACCTCGCCACCCACCGGACAAGCCGAGAGGACCTTGTCTTTGCTTGAAAAGTTTTCTAGATAAATCGCTTGGGTGGTTCTAAGCTATGACGAACAAGAGGCTGGGCCCGGTTCTTCTCCAGAACAGCGTGTGGATGTAAAGGAGATGAAATCGTCCTCCCCCACTGCTTTCTTTTTCTTCCCCATATAAATCAGTCATATAATTCATTCGCATTGTTTAAGGTACATTGATCAATCTAATGGCTTGTAATAGGCTCCTAATTGCCACTTGCAGAATACTGCAGGCTCAGATTTGAAGAGGGAAGGTTCCAGCCAAGTCCACCTTAAGCCTGAGTTTGGGAGATTGCAGAATACAGGAAGAAAATCTAGATGGCATGGTCGCTCCGGTCTCAATTCTACAGGGGAGGGAAGAAAGGGGGTGTTAGTGGGGATATTTGCTGTTCATTTTTCCCGCAATCTCCCTTCCAAATCAGTCACTGATTAATGAGAAAAACCCATGCCACAAGTTATAGATTATTGTGGACTGAGGATCATTTTGTTAATATCAGACAAGAAACTTTCCTTACTTGCATCCCTGTGTCTGTATTTACAGTAAAAACTTCCTTAGTCACAAATTGATATGCTTTTAGCCATACCTTTTCTTTTTACTTACTTATTTTTAAGAAAGCAACATAGGAGTTATGATAGGAAATAACATGGGGGAGGGGTGTGTTAAAGGGAAGGAAGGAAAAGCCAGCCTTTATCCGAGTGTCCTGGAGGTATGCCTACACTCCTGTTTAACATCTTGTGGTTGTAGTGCCTTCTCCAAGCCCTGGATGGAGGAGGAAAGAGTTGGAAGCCTCCTCAAATCTGCCTATGAAAGGGTAGAACTGAGGAAACTGGTACCCTGGCTACGAGAAGCTGAGTAATGATCAGAATCCTCTGGCCTCTGGCTTTTCTTGATATTAGTTCAGGTCTATGTGAAAAAATTGCTTTAATGTCTCCAAAGGTGGTTCCATTAGAGTTGGCTGAGACAATACATGTGCATCATTTTGGAAGAGATGCTCTTAAAAAGAACAAAGCCACTACAGAATGCCACATTTGCTTAGGTCTAAGACCCTTCTGTGGTAGTTGGTGAGGGAGGGAGGAAAGTAAAACCCCAAGCTGAATAGGCCCCCCATAGTTTCCGAGTGATGCAGTAAACAAATCTATGATGCTTGTTGAATAATCTTCCAATAATTGCAGTCATTAAAATCATCACACAGTCTACAGTCACCTTCCTTCCTTTGACACACCAGTCTTTCCCTTAATTGTTAATGCATTTTTGGCTCAGATAAACACATCGAGGCAAGCTTAAAATATATGGCCCAGATACATCTAACAGCAGAAAATTAGTTGTGTAACAAACGTTTGGACTGTACTTAATAGACTAGGGGTTTTCAATTTCTTCAGCAGACCCTACAGAGGCAAGAAAGATTTGCATCTTCTACCACTGCTAAATAGCAGTGACGCCTCTGAGATAAAAAAAAAAAAAAAAAGATGAAAGTCCCATTGGCCTATTGAATCTTCCTTGCTCTTTCATTTGCAAGGGTTGGGCTGGAATTAGGACATTATAGAACAAATATTAAAGGAAAGCTCAACAGAAACTGTGGGAGAGTTCCTCAATTTTCAATTAATTTTCTCCATCCATTTGATCTCAACAACTGGTGCTTTAAAAAATATAAATATGTGTCAACTGTAAAAGATTCCCTGCTAATCAAAGGCTGTATTTCACTTTCACTCACCACCGACAAGACACCAACTGTGGAAAGGATTCACCCGACTCAACAGGCACTATGGACCTTCTTGGGCTTCCTTCTCCCTTGCTCATGGCAGGCAACATTGGTACACAAGGGCAGCTTTTTCTTTTTTTAACTCAAGTTATTAATGTATCTCCGCAACTCTCACACCGTGCTGACCTGATAATCACTGCTCTAGTGAAGATCATGCAAATGAAAAGCATAATTAATTGCACAAATGATTTAAAAAGGAGCGCTGTGGCTTTGCAAATAAATAAAGGCAGTTGGGAGGACAGGTCAGATAAATGCTTTTTATAGGCTGGGCTCCCTTCACCCCCACCCCCGCCTCCTGGTCCGGGTGGTCCAGACTTTGACTGCAGCCAGCCTGGCCAAGGCGAGCACCTTCCGTTCCTCCTCCCCTAAAGCCTCCCCTTCAACCTTATTCCGGAGTCCCCGTAACTCCACCTCACCCCACCCCAACCTCACCCTACCCCAGTGGTGTATACCCGCTGCTAGACTCTGTGCTAGGTCAAATCTCCGGGGAGACTGGGCAGCCACCTAATATTTAACCAGCTACTATATATCCAGTTATTCAGAAAATAACTGGTCCTCCCAGTCGCCACTACGCTTCCTGCGCATCAGGGAGAAGCATTTTATCTGTGGCTGTTGGACCTGTGAAGGAGGTCCAATCCTTCCGATTAGCGCTAATGACCGAATTGTTTCCCTGGCTTTGCCTTCTAAACAGAGCAACTTGAGCAGTTGCTCAGATCAAAGCTCCCGGGAGAGGCAAGATGGGAGAAACAATATTTGTTCAAAGGAAGTGAACTCTTCCCTTTAATTACCCTATTCTTCTTTATTAGGATTCGTATTGAATTTTTTTGCAAAAAAATTATGTTGATTTAACCATAGTGTATTTATGATGTAAATATATTCCAAGATGAAAACGTCACGGATCAATTGTAAAGGACCCGGATACATAATTTTAAAAAATCAGTTTCAGTGTATATGAGGTTCTCACCCCACTTTCGCTGCTCAGTCAGATTTGTTTATGCAGAATCGACATTTAATAGTGCTAATTGCACTCCAGTTAAATTGCCCTGATTGCAGAAAGGGAAGCAATTTTCGTGCTCTCTGTCTGGGTTTGGAAGAAATTGTTTTATATTCACCTCTTTATAAAGAAGTGGAGATAAGGCACCGGGGCCTTTGCACAAATTGCACTTAGGGGCTGACTGGCAGCATTCAGGCGCTATAATAGAGCATTATTTGGCCGTTTTGAATAATGTAAAGCGTTTGCTGAAAGCTATTCTCCTGAAAATTGCTTTAACTTTTAAAAGGGTGATGATTCACTCCAAACCAGGCCTTTGTTACATTGTCATTATTTCCCCAAATGTTTTAACAGTCAGCTCAACACTTTAGCATAACACATTGATCTTTGTTTAAAAACTAGATTTTTTTAGAGGATGAAAAAAATCTGTCAGACGAAAAAATCTGGACTTCCTCCGAAAGATTTCCTTGGGGCCCCACCTTAGAGTTGAAGTGGCCCGGGTGTTTGCCTACGTTCGTTTGGAAGATTTCCCTAACTTTTATTGTGATGCAGACGCGTGTACCTAAAGGAATATGCTAGTGCCCACGTCTAGAGTCTGACAGCTGGAACTACGGGGAAAACGGCGGGAGGGGGAGGGGAGGGGATCCGAGGGGAGGAGGAGAAAAGGAAGGCGAGCAGGGCGCCGGAGCCCGAGGTGTCTGCGAGAACTGTTTTAAATGGTTGGCTTGAAAATATCACTAGTGCTAAGTGGCTTTTCGGATTGTCTTATTTATTACTTTGTCAGGTTTCCTTAAGGAGAGGGTGTGTTGGGGGTGGGGGAGGCGGTGGACGGGGGAAACCTCGGCGTTTCTCCTCCCCGGATTGCACAGGGTGAGTCGGAAACGCCTCGCTGCCACTTAACAATCCCTCTATTAGTAAATCCACGCGGAGACTCTATGGGAAGCCGAGAACCAGTGTCTTCTTCCAGGGCAGAAGTCACCTGTTGGGAACCGCCCCCGGGTCCCCCTGCTGCGCTTTCTGGCTCTTCTAGGCGGCCTGATTTCTCCTCAGCCCTCCACCCCTCGTCCCTCAGGGAGTTTTCACACCTCCCCACCCCCATTTTCACTACAGTCTCCCAGGGCACAGCACTTCATTGAGAGCCACACGAGCCTTCTCGTTCTCTTCTCTGTCCCTTCTCTTTCTCTGTCATAATTTCCTTGGTGCTTTCGCCACCTTAAACAAAAAAGAGAAAAAAATAAAAGAAAAAAAAACATTCTGAGCCAAAGTATTTTAACAGGAATCCAAGAAAGCGACCCATATAGCCCTCCCCACCCACGGAGTGCGCCAAGACGCACCCGGGCTCCATTACAGGGCCGAGAGCAGCGCCACTCTGGTCGTACTTTTGGGTCAAGAGATCTTGCAAAAGAGGAGAGAAAACACGGGGGGCACAGTTCCACATCCTTGTCACTTGCACCGGCTCCGCGACAACTCGTCGTTTGCACCCGAGGGTTTGGGGTTGGTAGTTTAAATTTTTTTTTCCTAAGAAGCAGGGTGTGGGTTTGGTGGGGAGTGTGCTATATTAAAACCAGTGCCCAGGTCTGCCCGAGGGCGCTGGTATTTCTGGTTCAAAAACAGCTTCTGGCTACCCTGGCGAATAAAAAGAAAGCGGGGCCCAGAAAGAGAAAAACAAGCAGGTCAGCGGTTGCTGGGGGACTCGAAGACGCACCCTGGTCTGTTTGAGGACACCTCTTTTCACACTGACAAGGAGGACTTCAGGATGCTTCCAGCCGGCAAAATGTGGAGGCGCCCACGTGTGGCCTGGTCCTCCACCCTCCCGGGTGAAAGTCCTGGAGAGATTTCTCGGGCGCATCCGTGAAAGCAGGGCACTAAGGGGGAGCCCACCTCTTAACACAGGCACTTGCCCTACAGACGAGCCTCTAGGCCCTGGTGGTCTGGAGTGGGAGTGGATTGGAGCTGGGACAAGAAAACTCCACTCCAGGATGAAACGCGACATGCAAATCTTCACCGGGTTAAAAAAACAGCCGAGCAAGCTGCAGCTTCAGCGGAGGTGGAGGTGGGGGCGGACGCCGCTCGCGCCGGTCTCTGTTTCCAAAGTTGTTACAATGTGAAAATAAGCGGCTTCGTGCAGCGTGTTGTATGGGCTGATGCCTCCCACCCCCATGCCAGCCCCCAGCAAAACCCGGCAGATAATCAGCACATCCCACTGTTTAGTCATATTTGACAACTGGGTTAACCTGGTATCTAAGCGCTGGCGAAACCGTACAAAGGGTGCCCTCAATTACCACCAGAATCCTCTAGCGTGAGTGGCACTTGTATTACCCCCTGGGTCAGAGGCCAGAGCGACAATTAGGAAGTCACTTACACCGCTGGGGGGGAAATGGCTGGATGCAGCAGGCTCCAGGCCCTCCCAACAAATCTGTGGATGCAGATCTGTACAGAGAGGCCTATTTCGCTCCTCTCGGAGGAGCTGTCCCTTCGCGCCCCCTCCCCAGGATAACTGTGAGAGTAAAATTGAATCCAGTGGAATAAGAAATTGGGTAGAAGACACACGAAAATGATAAAAATCACAAGCAAGAATGATAGATACAAGCTGAAGTTGTGTTCTGTAGGCAAATGCCTGGACACACAAAGTGAGGGCTGACATTTCCGTCTCCACTTGGGCCCTGCTGGTGCGGGCTGTGCCTGGGTGTCTCCTCCCCTCCTGCCTCCTTTCCTACAAGTGGGGAGTCGAGTAGGACTGTCAGCCCTAACTTGCAACATCTCGGGGTGGTGTGTGTGTGTGGGGGGGTGCTTGTAGCTCGGTTTCATTGGTACTTAAACCTGGCTTGGTGCGTGAGTGTAAATTTTTAATTGCACTGTAATTTCTTCAGTCCCCAGCCCGCCCTCGCCCCCCCCCCGCAAGTATCCCCCACGACTCCCCACCACCCCCGCGGCCCTAGCTAGCCAACTTGACTGGCACGCGCCGGGAGCCCGGGCTTGGGCCCCTCGGCGCGTCTGATTGGCTGCGGGGCAGCTCCCGTCTGCTCTGCCTGCGCCCTCATTGGGCGAGAGGCGCAGCCAGCGGCACTTCAAAGCGGGTGCTCCTCGCACTTAGGCTGAGTTTAGCCGGCGGGAGCCCGGAGTCCGCTCGGAGCGAGCGCGGGGACGCGGGAGCCGCGCGGGACCCAAGCAGTTTTTCCGAGCAGCCGCCAGGCTCAGCCCCGCTCCCAGCCTCGCTGCGCAGCCAGAGACCTGCTATGGCCACGTCTATACTCGGGGTAAGTCGCAAGCGCGGCAACGCATTTGCTTGTTTTAACCGGAGTAATTTTTCGTTATGGCTTCTGGGGTCTGCTGCTCCGGAGAAACTGTTGCTGCTAGACTGCAGCTTCAGCTTCTATTAGCACTTTCCACATTTCTGGGACTGATTTTTTCCCAAGTTTTTGGAACCCAGCAGATGCCTTTGCAAGAAAAGGCCTTCTTAAGTCCTTTTTCATTTGGTTTCAAAAAAAAGCTAGAGGTTTGTTTTCTTCCCCTCGTGATTTATACCCCATCCCCCGCCTTGCTTTGGGGATTTTGTTGCAATTATGCGACAGTGGTGTTTCCAGAAAACAGTCTTAATCGTTTTGCAGTCTATCTAGTCACGCTAATAAACATTTACATTTCCGCGGCTCCCCAATTCGCCCGTGACTTTGAAATCCGTCCCTGGCCGCTTATCCTCGGATTATTGTTTTCATAATCGCTGTGTTTGTGTGTGTGTGTAAACTTTAAAAACAAACGTTTTCTATTAAAAAAGAAAAGTCAAGTCGTAGCCATCCCGGGAGTGCTCCAAGTTTCGCCCGTCCCTGGCTGCTGTTTCGGCCGCCTCCGCCCTCACCCGGTGTTTGTTGTCTCTGGTCTCTGTGTTTACCTTCGCGCTTCACCCCGAAGGGCGACTTGGGGTCTTCTGGGAGAGGAGCCGGTTTACGGCGACAACCCAAGTCCGGCTGTAGGCAGGGTTGCAGCGGGGAACACGGAGGCATCTTTGATTTATAGCCTCAGAGAAGTGCAACTTTCCGGCGCCCGGACCTTCGTCCCGGTGATCGCCCCTGCTCCGCACCCGGTGCGGCGACTCCTCCGCGGGCGCGTGGGGAGGAGGCGCGAGGCGGGGAGCCAGGACCCCCGGGAGCAGCCGCAGGGGACGAGGCTGCTCACGGGTGCACTTTGTTTCTTCCCCCACTTCCTCTTACCCTCCTCCTCCTTGCTCCCTCCCCCATCCCACCCACTCTAGGAAGAGCCGCGCTTCGGAACGACCCCGTTGGCCATGCTGGCGGCGACCTGCAACAAGATCGGCAACACGAGCCCGCTGACGACGCTGCCGGAGTCGAGCGCCTTCGCCAAAGGCGGCTTTCACCCCTGGAAGCGCTCCTCGTCCAGCTGCAACCTCGGCTCCAGCCTCTCGGGCTTCGCGGTGGCCACCGGGGGCCGTGGCTCGGGCGGCCTGGCGGGCGGCTCGGGCGCCGCCAACAGCGCCTTCTGCCTGGCCTCCACGTCGCCCACGTCGTCCGCCTTCAGCAGCGACTACGGCGGCCTCTTCTCCAACTCGGCGGCTGCCGCGGCGGCAGCGGCCGGGGTGTCCCCGCAGGAGGCGGGTGGCCAGTCTGCCTTCATTTCCAAGGTGCACACGACGGCGGCCGACGGCCTGTACCCGCGCGTGGGCATGGCGCACCCGTACGAGTCGTGGTATAAGTCGGGCTTCCATTCGACGCTGGCGGCCGGCGAGGTGACCAACGGCGCGGCGTCGTCGTGGTGGGACGTGCACAGCAGCCCGGGCTCGTGGCTGGAAGTGCAGAACCCCGCTGGGGGGCTCCAGAGCTCTCTGCACTCGGGCGCCCCCCAGGCCTCGCTGCACTCGCAGCTGGGCACCTACAACCCCGACTTCAGCTCGCTCACGCACTCGGCCTTCAGCTCCACGGGCCTCGGCTCCTCCGCCGCCGCCGCCTCGCACCTGCTCTCCACCAGCCAGCACCTGCTGGCCCAGGACGGCTTCAAGCCAGTGTTGCCCTCCTATTCGGACTCCAGCGCCGCCGTGGCAGCCGCCGCCGCCAGCGCCATGATCTCGGGAGCCGCGGCCGCCGCCGCCGGGGGGAGCTCGGCACGCTCTGCCCGCCGCTACTCGGGCCGCGCCACCTGCGACTGCCCCAACTGCCAGGAGGCGGAGCGGCTGGGCCCGGCCGGGGCGAGCCTGCGGCGCAAGGGCCTGCACAGCTGCCACATTCCGGGCTGCGGCAAGGTGTACGGGAAGACGTCGCACCTGAAGGCGCACCTGCGCTGGCACACGGGCGAGCGGCCCTTCGTGTGCAACTGGCTCTTCTGCGGCAAGCGCTTCACGCGCTCGGACGAGCTGCAGCGGCACCTGCGGACTCACACGGGCGAGAAGCGCTTCGCCTGTCCGGTGTGCAACAAGCGCTTCATGCGCAGCGACCACCTGAGCAAACACATTAAGACGCACAACGGGGGCGGCGGGGGCAAAAAGGGCAGCGACAGTGACACGGACGCCAGCAACCTGGAGACGCCCCGTTCCGAATCCCCCGACCTCATCCTGCATGACTCCGGCGTCAGTGCCGCCCGGGCGGCGGCAGCGGCGGCGGCAGCAGCAGCGGCGGCGGCGGCGGCGGCGGCGGCCTCCGCGGGAGGCAAGGAAGCAGCGTCTGGCCCCAACGACTCTTAGAGGCCTGGCGAGAGGCGCGAGCATGCGAGCGAATAGAGACACCGAGAACGAACGAGAGGTTCGAAGGGCGAGCGAGCGGGGGACGGGAGGGCAGGGGCTTCAGTGACGCCCCCGGGGCCCGGGCTGGGCGCGAGGTAGAGCCGCTCAGGACTCCCGGGCTGCGGTTCTCCGCTGTGCGAGGAGCTCCCCTCCTCCTTCCGCGCCCGGATAAGAATCGAATGCGTGGTTCGGAAACAAAAGCGAACCATCCTTCGACACAAACACTTTAAAAACTGTACTCCCAAACGTACACATACACCGGAGACCTACAACCACAAGCACGCACACTCGCGCGCGCACACACATACCACTCGCCCAAACTTCTCGAGCGAAGAGCAATACATAGAAAGGCTCCCTCTTTGCCCACTATCCACCTCCCTCCAACACCCGTCTCTTTCCTTTTCTCAAAAACAAGCTACCACCCAGCAAAGGACTGTCAGAACATTTGAAAACAAACGGGACCGATAAAAACACCCTTTGTTTGGATTATATTACATATAAAATGCTCCAAGTCCTGCCTGATATCTACTTACAATGAGACTTTTTTCCTAAAAAAGGAAGCATCAAAAGGCTTAAGGTGAGAAATTAAACTGGAAGTCTAGCGACAGTTTCACTGTATTTCATAACATCTGTATAAATAGGGTTCAAAAGATTGTGTTTTATTTTCTTGTAAATGTTCATTCGAATAGAGTTTTTTTGGGGGGGGTGAATCCCTGAAATTCAGGGAGTTTTTTTTAATTTTCTGATGCACTTTGTGAAAGTCAGTATATATGTAAAAGATATTTAAAATGTTGAGTTACCATTTCACTCACAAACACGTAAGTTAAGGTCATCTAAAGAAATTAAATGCGTTTATCTGTATCAAGAAAATCTTGACATCATATTTTCATTTTGGTATTATTAAAGGACTCTGAACAACACATTTCCTTTTTTTACAAATCCTGTTTCCCCCTCAATAACCTTTTCGTGGGTCGATTTTTTTTTTCGGTTGGGAAAAAACTCCCTTAATGTTAGTTGTAGGTAATATAAAGTTTATGTGGGTTATAAAAGCCATACTACATATACATTTTTGAGAAGTCAAAATTATTTATTTGTATATCAACAGCGTAAATTAAATTGGGTTATAAGGATGTGTAGTTGTATTACTTAATGTGAAGGCTCTCAAAAGGTGACATTTTAAAACTGGAGCGCCTAAAAAATGCAAAGGTCCTTGGCAGCTTTAATTGGGGAGGTGCCTAAACCTCTGGGAGGGGTCAGAGAAAACTCTGGTGGGTTTGTTTGTTTTTTAAAAGTGATTTAAAAACAATCTGTGAAAGGAAAACGCTTTTAAAAAAAGAAATCTTTTAGCTCCCAAGGCCCTGTACGTTGGATGGCAACTCAAGGGAATAAATCGCTAGAGTCAATACCCCGGAAAAGACATTTCATGCCTAAATGAAAATCTTGTTAAATGTTATTAATTTTGACTTAGAGCACACAGCAGCCCCCTGTGCCTTGTATTCCCTTATTAGGGATTCATGTCTTATCAAATATCTAATTAATCTCCTAGACATCATTTGTTCTGGCCAACTTTATCTCAGCTGGTCCGCGGGGAAAACTCCAAATATTCTCTGTGACAAAGCTCCCTTGAAGATCTTTTTAATTGTCTAAATTAACTGCACCAAATTTGCATGTCAAACGGTAAAGGGCAACCTGAGATAAAATGTAAACGTTTTAAAAAGCCCCCAAACTAAGCACTTGATTTGATAACTAGGCTTTTTAATGTTATGGAAGACAACTGCTCCTTTCCTTTTCAAAGACGGCTGATCTATGCAAATAGTGAATTGGAAATGCCTAGGTCCCCGCGCCGTCAAATGGCCCTCGCAGGTTATTTGAATATCAGTGGCGCTGCTTCTGAAAAGGTTCAAGGATGCTCTCTGACTTCTTTGTGATTACTCAGTGCGGCGTCTTATTCTGAAGAAAAAAACTCAGGAATAATTAAAGGCTGGGATCAGGCCTGGGAACACATTTGGGACAGGAATCTCATTTAGACAGTCTCTTTCAAAATAAGGCACAGTTAAATTGACCAGAAGGCAATTATTGAAATGAAAATTATTTTCACTCTCTTTGTCTTCTGACCACCAACTTAACAGCCCCAGTTTAAAAGAGGGAGAAAAGAGGGAGAGACAAAAAGAAAATTGGTAAATGAGATAATTTCGCAATTCGAAAAAAAGTTAATTTAGAAAATAAAGTACATATTTACAGAATAAAAATATTTCTAAAAGACTTCACACACAAGAGGAAATACAAGCGAAGTCAGCACCAACATAATTTTTTTTCCATTTTTGATTACTGTCCGCCTTGGGAATTTGAGCGAAGGTTTTGATTTTTAGGAAAGAAAAAATAAATTCTTATTAACAATCAGCAAAATGTTTTCTCGGAAACTGTTCTGAAACACCAAGTCGCAAAGTAGCGATAAAACAGAACGAAGGTCCTCAGCAGTGAGTTTGCAACGTGACATTCAATGGCTTCTTCCTTCTCCTTGAGCTCCCCGCGGCCAGGCTGCCCCGCTCTTCTTCCTCGAGTTTTTCTTCACTTCGGCCATTTTCTCTCCCCAATCAAGCTGTTCATAACCGGGAGCCCCCCACTGCATAAGCGCCTCTGGTTGGGGGATGGTCTTCTGGAGAGCTGGCTGGCAGGGGCGCGTTTTCCGGAGGGGCTTCGGGTCCGGGCACTGGAGGCCCAGAGGGTGTGTGGCGCGTTTGGGGGCCGCGGGCTGGCGGCACGGAGTAGAGGGTGTGGTGGGTCTCCCCAGGAACGCGGGCGCCCGGGCGTCGGGCCCAGGCAGCTTTGTTTCTCGTTGATAATAAAGGCAGATCAAAGGGCCCGGCCGTGCAGGTCCCGCTGGCCGCGCGGCTCCCTCCGCAGGCCAGTGATCAAGGCCTGTGTGCGCTGCGTCTGCCCCGCGGGTCAGCGGACGTCCATCACCCAGGCTCCCGGGAGCGGCGGGCGGCGGCCCCGGCCCGAGCGTCCAGCCGGGAGACAGCAGTCCGCGGAACCTGAGCCCAGAGGGAGCGGGGCCCCGCGGAACCTGAGCCCAGAGGGAGCGGGGCCCCGGGGCCCCGGCCGAAGCCAACAGGCGAAAACATGGCCTAGGCCCCCTGCCCGGCCTCCCCCCAGCCCTAGGCGCCCCTGGGGGCGCGGGGAACTTTGACCTGAGCGGGTGGCAACCGGCCGGCCGGGGATGACCAAATTGGAGACAACGCGCGTGGGAGGCGAGAGCACCCCAGTTACAACACGAGTTCGGTCCCCAATTGCGGTGGGCCCGCGCCTCCCCAGGGCCACCTCGGGGCCCCGGAGGCCTGTGCCTCTCCGACTCAGGGGCCAAAAGGAACTGGAGGCGGTGGCCAGGGGCCCAAGCTCAGAGGCGGGTAGCGGCCTGGAGGTCGGTGGGGGCGGGAGACGCGGCCTAGGGGCCCAGAGTCGCGCCCGGGCCCGGGTGAGGGCAGTGCGATTTCCAGTCCCCCGGTTTCCCTGGCATTTCCTGTCCCATAGCTTCCAGCGCAACACAGGAACGAAAAGCAAGTTTTCCTCGGCCCTGCGCCCACCCAGCCACGATCCGCACCATCCTCCAGCGTTTCCTTTTCTGACACCAGTTTTCTCCCCTTGGAATGAATTGGATTCTACCTGATGAGGAAAAAGAAAAAGAAAAGAAAGATTTTCTTTCCTCGAGGAGGGAAACAACATTATTTTGACGAGATTAGATTGTGCACCTGAATGGCGCGTCTGGACCTTCCGTCAAATCGTTACAAGTCGTGTAAAATTGAATTTCTTTTTATTCGGATAGAAACTTTATTTATTTTAACTCTAATCTTATTTGCATCTATTATCTGTATTCACCAAGGCTCTCTTCCACCACAAAAATGCAGATGAAGTAAATCTCACATAAATCCCGCCCATTTGTGTAATTGGTATACTAAGTGTTTATTTTAAGTGAGAATAATTTAGCTACAAATTTTCTTAAGGAATAACATTCTTAACACATTAAAAAAACTGAAAACTCTGATTTGCTTTTATGTTTGACAGTAGCTCTTGATTCCCGTAAGAGGAGCTTGGCTAGTGCGGCTCGCTGGCGCCACCTAGAGCTCTGAGGCGGGAAGGCCGCCGCCTGCTCGGCTCGCGGCTGTCAGTGCGTGGAGACCGGCTTTTGCCGCGAGCAGCAGCAACCAAGCGGATCCTGCGAAGAAACGCGAGGGTTTGCGTTCCAGCGGGGAACGAGCCCTACTATTGGGAGCGGGGAGCACTACTTGGCAGTGGCTTCTGGGCAAAAGGGTCGTTTCTGGAACGTGCTAACTGAAAATCTAAACAAAACAAAATAACGACCGGTTGGCCCTGGTCTTAGAATTGTCCACTTAACATCCTTTTCAAGGCAACTTCAGGGTCTTCCAACTTAGAGTTGAGAGCGCTGAAGCGTTGTCGGTGGCGACGTGGACCCCAGGATGTGGGGATCCAGCTGTGGACGCAGACTCCTCCGACTCTGCATCCGCGGCTCCCGGCCCGCAAGGCCCGCGTGGACTACCCGGGGCCCGGCTGGAACCAAGCCCATTCAAACAGGCCACCAAACCATCCCACCCCCCTACCCCCTCGTGGACAATCAGGGAGGCAAGGGACCCGCCGCTTTCGCAGCCCCAACCCGAGGCGGGCCGGAGCAGCCTTCTGCCTCGCCTTCGTCCTCCGGCGGACACCCCAGCCCGAGTGGGGCGCGGGGGGCGGCTGGGCAAGCAGGAGCCGGGCCGGGCGCGCAGGGCCTCCGAGGGCGGCGAGAAGCCCCCAAATTCCCCGCTCGAGGCCTCCCCAAATGGTGCGCACACCCTCCCGGAAAAAAACGACCCCTTTTGTCCTCTCCTTTTCCCTTTGAAACCCAAATCTGAAATCGGGTAACAGTTGGGGGCGTTGGCCAATTTTCTCTCCTCTCAGTGTATCGTCCTCCCCCCGCCGCGCCTTTCCCTCCTCTTTCAGTCCACCATCTCGCCGACCCCAGCCCGTCTTCAGACTGGGTGGAGTGACTTCCTCCTCCTCCATTTTTGTGCCCCCACCCCCCAGCGCGTATTTATTGTATTTTAATTTAAAAAGCGACACCTTCAAATCCTGCGCCCGAGGCGGCGGAGGCGCCGTCACCCGCAGCCGCGAGAGCCCGGCCAAGGCGCCTGGGTGCCGGGCTCCCTGAACTCGCGCCGGGAGAAGCAGTGCGTTTCCGGGGACTCGCAGCCACTTTTGCGGCGGGTAACTCGGCTGGGTTTGTATTTGCTGTTTTAATACAAACCCCGCCGCACTGCCTATTTCAAAGATGTGCTAATTACTACTTGGATAGCAGGGCGCAAAGTCCTTGTCCATTTCCCAGTACAAAGTAGGTTGCTAGAAAATTTGAAATTGCCTTTCAGCCTAAAGCTGCCTTACCTGAATGTCATAATTACAGTAATTATGTACATCCAAATTACATGCTAATTAAATTAGAATCAAATCGTTCTAAATCGAAATCAAATGAGGTAGTGAAGAATTAATCAATGACAACATAAATAGAGAGCTTCCTTCAGAGATATTTATTGTAACGATACAAGGAGGAATTTGATCTGAAAAAGTCACCTGTTTGTTTACTTTCAAATTAGTAATCAGTTATTATCCCTTCTCCATAATTTTAACCGTTCAGTGTTATTTACCCCCCACCCTTCCTAGACGCTGGAGTGTATAGAAATATGTATGAGGTAAATACATACAGACATGCCTCCCCCATATATTGTTGATATAAATATAGACTGTGTGTTTGCAACTCCAGTTAAGGAAAGGGTTTCAGAATGTCCGTGGGGACACGTCCCTCCAGGGCCGGCTGTCGAGGACCCGGAAAACCACAGCCCCTAAGAGTTCCAGATTTTCCAAGACCCTTATACTCTCTTCCTGTAGAATTTCACACTGGGGATTTTGCATTGTTTTGCAGGCATGTAACCATTTCTGGGTGATTTATTTATTTATAAAGGAAATGCAAAGTGACAGGGTGTCTCCCCCAGTCCGCATTCTGCTTGCAGATTGCTGACGAAAGTTGATATCTTCATGTTTGTCCCAGGAGCTTCATAAAGCGCCCTCTTCACCTGTGGAGCCCGAGCGACCAGAAAAATTCGCTCGCTTTCCTAACTGCTGAAGGCGAGTCCGGCCCGCGCGGGGGACTGCGCCCGAGACCCGGCAAGCTTAGGCGGGGACTGGCAGGGCCCTCGGCGGGCGGGTCCCCAGCGGAAAGGCCTGAGAATTGCTTCTGGGGGGTGGCTTGGGCCAACCGGGACGAGGGAGCCGCCCAGAGGGCCGGCGCCGACCCTTCCTCGCCGCACCTTGTGGGTCGGGTGTCGGGCGGCCTCCTGGCGCCGGAGGCGCATCTGCTAGGAAGAGTGTGCGCTCCCTCATTCTCGGCCTCTCCATTTCGGTTTGGGGTGTTTTCGCAAGGTTGCCAGACCGCGCATCCAGAAGGAAACCACCAGAGCACGCAGGGCGGCGTCACCTTGGGATGGGAAGGGGCGACCCCAGCCAGGATTCATCCCGTCACCCTACTCCACCCCCATTCCGGCTTCCTTTAGGTTTAGGGCGACGTCCTGCTGGGAAGCCC
Source organism: Symphalangus syndactylus (assembly GCF_028878055.3). NCBI lineage: Eukaryota > Metazoa > Chordata > Mammalia > Primates > Hylobatidae > Symphalangus > Symphalangus syndactylus. The sequence goes on from NC_072430.2 coordinate 78,334,045, forward strand.
TGCTCTGTCAACCCAGGAGCCCTCGGACCTCCACTTCTGTCCATCCCCTCGCGAAGCCCTTGAAGCCGAAGGGACTGGAGAAAGGCGGCTCCGGGGCAGCTCGGGCCGGAGGGTGCGTTTCTTTTCGTTCCAGGCAGCTCTCCGCGTTCGTCCCGCACATCTTCGTCATTACTGTTACATTCTGGGCATTCTGGGGGTGATAAGTATGGCGAGAAGGGAGGAGAAAGGGGGAAGGTGTTGTGGAGTTACCTCTTCCTTTCCCGTCAGCAGGAACCGGGTTTTAGGAGCCTCGATCAGGTAGGAGAGCTTTCAGCGGCCCCCGCTTTCCCAAACCTTAGTTTCCCCGGTCTGACTTGTTCCTCACAACTTTTTAAAGGCCTTTCTCCTCTTTGATCAGAGAATGCTCCCAAGGCCTGCAGGTACTGCATGCTTTTATCTCTTTTCAAGAAATGATAACTATAGCAGAGGTTTTCTTTTTCAGAAAACCTAAATAAGATTTTTAAATATCCTTCAGCTGCTGAAGCTTAAAATGCTACTTTCTTCCTGGTCTTACGTCCGGAGTGTGGAGCTGCGGCCCTCCGGAGCTACCTCTACCAGCGTCTTGGCCCAGTGGTCATTAGGTAAGGAGAAGAGTGAAATGGCTCAGGTGGATTTTGAACTCTTTGAGCTTCAATGCCAAAGCATACGAAATGTTCAGTGATTAAAACTGGGAAACGCCTGCTCCCAGCAGCGTGGAATGATTTGATTCACTATCAGCAAGCAGTCTCATGGAAGAACAGCAATAAAGGTCTCTCCAAGCCTTTCAGATGAAAAGCTTTCTTAAGATTTCAGCCCTATGGTTCAAAACAAGATCTCCGCTTCACAATGCAAGGTAAGCAGACCTGCCACTATGCTGCAGAAACCTCTGCCCATTTTGGCCTTTATTAAAATAAATTATGACTAATTTACCACAGAGACGTTCAGATAAACAAGTTCTAACCTAGCAACTTGCTGTTTCCTGGTTATTTATAAATCGACAGCACCTCCTACAGGAATTAATTTGCTAGTGTTATGTTAAATGTTAGGTTAGGGGAAAAGTACCTGCGGAGGCAGAGGGAGAAATGCCTCCAAAATATGTCCTATACCTCGTGCAGTTCCAGGCTCATGGATAAATAAGAAATGTGTAAATGTGCCAAGATTTCTTTAAAGGAACTTCTCTATTAAGGGTAAGAATGACAAATTTCACCAGGCTGGTTTTCTAAAAAAATATCCCCGTTGAGGACTTTTGTTTGGGTTCTTAAGTCATAATTTATTAAATGTGGAGGATTCTTCTTGGGCTTTAGGTACTTAGAGGAATCTCTACACATACTGGACATCCCTTTTATTATGAGGTTCATCTTATGAGGTTCATCTCCTTGGTTTCTACCTTATATTTCAAAAGCAAAAGTAGAATTACATGTCCAATATTTTTATTTTAAAAATAACTTCCAATTATTTTCCCCATCATTAGGGTATGTGGAACACATTAGCTGAGCCTCTTTAAAGCTGTTTGTTATCATGGTATGATTTTGTGTGAAAATGCCTCTCTTCCGTTTTTAAGTTTACAGTTAGAATGGTAGTTCGTTAGGGCTTTTGAGCACCCTTGGGTGACCAAGGCTGAAAGCCCAACAAAATCAACATCTTCCATAACTACATGGAAATTTTTTCTCAGAATTAGATGGGTAAAAATATTGGTGCTTTTGGCAGTGCTTTATAGTTTCTCAATCCTAATAAGGATAATTAAATCAGAGACTAAAAAAAATCTCATGGCCACTTTATAAAGTTAAAAGTGGACCACAATGGCCAGGCATGGTGGTTCACGCCTATAATCCCAGCACTTTGGGAGGCTAAGGCAGGCAGATTGCTTGAGCTCAGGAGTTCAAGACCAGCCTGAGCAACATAGCAAGATCTCATCTGCATTAAAAAAGTGGACCACGGTTTGTGAGTCAAATGAAAAAAGTATAAGAAATAACGTTTTTAATTCATTTTTAATTACAGGATGCATTTCAGCATTTCTCTTCATGAACACTATATTGCTTCAGAAACCCTTTAAGGTAGTAAGTATTGCATAGGTTTTGACATTATAAAAATTATAAAGTCTAAAAAGGCATAAGGCAGAAAATAATCACTGCAACACTGATGAACTCAAGGTGTAAATTAGCAGTGTTTACCAATTTCAAATGCATGCTTTTTTTTTTAAGTGAAGAAGGGATCTTTGAGGTACGCTATGTTATTAAACAATACTGTGGAAGGAATTCAAGTTCCTCCCTGTCCCCCGCGTCTTAAAAATCTAAATAATCAAGGGTTGTTTACCTCTTCACTTAGTTTTTCTTAGAGGACATTTGTTTTCTGTGTGTGCACAGACAAGGCAAAGACATATATATCAGATGATATGGAGTGGTTTTACTTCTTTCAAATGTTACTCTTATTTATGAAAATTTATGAAATTGTGACTGCCAACTATCAAAACCATCTAATCAATATTTGTTTTGTATTAAATAGCGGATGGTTAAAAAAATATAAAACACTGATAAAAAAACTTGTGTCCAAGATGTGAAGTTATGTTTTTTGGAACTGCATGTTACTTGTGATTTGTACCAGTTCTTTCTGTAGTTTTCCTTTACCATATCCTTTGAAACACAAGGGAAAATTTGCAGCTAAATTTAAATATGCCTTATATACCTATACTGGTGAAATGTCAAAATAGTTTGCATTGTTTTATTTGAAAATCTACTCCCTGCCTCCCGCCATGGACCACTGGCAGGATCAACCAGGTATGAAGTAAAATCTTTAATAGTTGTATGCCAGTAATAGAAGGGCCATTTGTGGAAGGCAGAATAATAGTCCCTCATAGATGTACATATCCTAACCCCTGGAACCTGTGAATATGTTACATTACAAAGAAAAGGGGAATTAAAGTTGCAGATAGAATTAACATTGATCTTAAAATTGGGAGATTATTGCATGATTCTTCAGGTGGGCCCGATGTAATCACAAGGTTCTTAAAATTGGAAGAGGGATGCAGAATGTCAAAGTGTCAGAATGATTAGATTTGAGAAGGACTTGACTCCTCTCTGTTAGCTTTGAAAATGGAGGAAGAGGGGGCCAGGAGCCAAGAAATGCAGGCAGCATCTAGAAGCTGGAACAGGCAAGCAAACATATTTTCCCCTTGAGCCTCTAGAAGAAACTCAATTCTATTGAGACCTTTGACTTCAGCCCATTAAGACCCATGTCAAACTTCTGACTTCCAGAACTGTTAATACAGTTGGACTGTTTTTTGTTTTGTTTTTGACATGGAGTCTTGCTCTGTCACCCAGGTTGGAGTACAGTGGCGTGATCTTGGCTCACTGCAACCTCTGCCTCCTGGGTTCAAGCGATTCTCCCACCTCAGCCTCCTGAGTAGCTGGAACTACAGGTGCCTGGGGTTTTTTTTTTTTTTTGAGACGAAGTCTCACTCTGTCGCCCATGCTGGAGTTCAGTGGCGTAATCTTGGCTCACTGCAACCTCCACCTCCCAGGTTCAAGCGATTCTCCTGCCACAGCCTCCCGAATAGCTGGAACTACAGTGCATGCCACCATGCCCAGCTAATTTTTTGTATTTTTAGTAGACACGGGGTTTCACCATGTTGGCCAGGCTGGTCTCGAACTCCTGACCTCAGGTGATCCACCCGCCTGGGCCTCCCAAAGTGCCGTGATTACAGGCGTAAGCCACCGGTGCCTGGCCCAGTTGGACTGTTTTAAGTTTGAGGTAATTTGTATACCTGCAAAGAAAACTAATATTATCCAAATGTAAACAGCTTATTCTATAGAACAAAACACCTAAAGGGGGCTTAAAAGTCTTAAAGATTTATTAATCCTTGCTTAATTTATACTAATGAATTTGAATAATTATAATTCACTTCAAGCAAATTCAAATCCTAGAATAACAAATTTGAATTGAAAAAATTAAATTATACCCATTCAATGTACTGTCATTCTTTTAATGATGTTTCAGAACAAAGAAAATGTCAGAGTTGTATGCGGTTTTTATCTGGTATGGGGCACAAGAAACAGTTACCAACAGAAAATATTTCTACAGCCCCAAAATAGCTTACTTACAAATATTTGCAAAATTCATTCTTATAGTACTCATGTAGTTTTGTACTTGAACTGACAGTCTAGAGATGAAAAATTAAAATTGAGCTTTTTTATTGGAAAGACAATAGTACATAATTTAGCCCTTGCTAAAGGTATTCAGTAAAAAAGTGGAGATATTTTTATTCCCAGGTAATTGTCACATACAGTCTTTCTTCTCTACTTCTGCTTCATTCTCTTTGTGTCACTTTAGTATGTGTATCTCCTGGGTGCTTTCTGTACATTTTTTCTCCTCTATACAAATCTGTGCCATGGCTTCTGGTGTCATTTCTTCTGCTTTGCTCTTCACCGGGACTTCGCTGTGGCTGTTTCCTTATCTCCCTTTGCTTGTAACTACCAGGACTTCTGCTCTGGCTTCTCCGGCTTTCCTCCCTGCCGTGGCTTCTGCTGCTCCCCTCCTTTCTTTCAGAGCCTCTCTTCTCCAGGCTATGATTACGGGTTCTGGACTTTCTGTCAGAATCAGAATGGCTCCATTTGCTGTTCTCCCTACAACTCTCGTGTTGTGAGAACCTGGGCTTTTCCTTGGCTTTTTCCCGGTTATGGTGACTGCTAGAAAGTTCTTCATGAAGCTTTCTCTTCTTAGACTTGTCCTTCTCTTCAGAATCACTGTTGTTATGCCCTGAACACTTGTTTTTCTTTCTTTTCTTCCTTTGTATTTTTTTTTCCTTATTGTCACTCTCACTCTCACTACTGCTTTCTGAAGTCTCAGTAGAGGAAGAGGAGGAAGACGAGGAAGAAGAGGACTTATGTTTTTTGTGTTTACTTCTGCTTTTCTGAAACTTTTTCTTTTTTCTGTCTTTTTTCTTTTTTTTCTTCTCCAGTCGATCTAATTTCCTGTAATTGGGAAATAAACAGTAACAGACTGTGAAAAACAGTTATTTCATCAACTGTAAGTTATGAATAAACAATATATTTTCTTAGAAGTTATTAAAAATCATATCCATGGCAGGGCACGGTGGCTCATACCTGTAATCCCAGCACTTTGGGAGGCTGAGGCGGGCGGATCACAAGGTCAGGAGTTCGAGACCAGCCTGACCAACATGGTGAAACCCCATCTCTAGTAAAAATACAAAAATTAGCCGGGCATGGTGGCAACCTGCCTGTAATCCCAGCTACTCAGGAGGCTGAGGCAGAAGAATCGCTTGAACCCGGGAGGCAGAGGTTGCAGTGAGTCAAAATCATGCCACTGCACGCCAGCATGGGCAAAAGAGTGAGACTCTGTCTTAAAAAAAAGAAAAAATTAAAACAAAAAAGACTGGTAAACTGGTATCCATATATGAACGCATTGTTTACTAAATGACAACTCATTTTCTTCCTTTAAAATTATTCAAAGCATGAATACATTAAATTTAAAAATTAAATGCATCAAGCCAATTTTCTGACTATACTTCAATAGTAATGACTACTTTTTTGTTAAATTCGTACTGAGTTGAAATTATATAGCACTCTAAATGGTCATCTTAAAGAAAGCCTGTGAAAGGTGTGTAACATCAGTTGAAACTACTATAAAAGCAAATATATAGCTATAATCAGATGAAAAATTAATTTTATGTACTATTTTATAGTATGTAAATATTAATCAACATTATCAAAATTCAAGAGAATATTCTCTTGAAATTAAGAGTACATATTAAACTTTTGAAATATTGGTTTTATAAAATAATATAGTTAATACTTGTTTTCAACAATTGTTTAGTTTTATAAATAGAACAATCCTATTAAAACATTCTGAATTTCTAAAGAGTACTTCACATTCTTGGAGGAGTAACTTGTTTATATGGTATGTTTGAGTTACTCTGAAAATAAGTCTCTAGGTTCTGTCTAGCCATTCTCAAAACTCTACATACTGAAAGCATCATGAGCTCCCTCTATTGGACCCAGCAGACATTTCTTGGATTCTTTTAATTCGGAGGTAGTCTGTTTAACAAAATTCACGTTTACCTTAAATTTAAGCATTCTTTCTGCATTCTCATAAAATTTTACAAAACGTTAAAAAAATGGCCAAAAATGGTTCCTAAGAACAAATTGTGTGAAAAGATACATACAAATCTATTTTGAAAAGTAAAAGCTATAAATAAGTCTAATTCTAAATTAAACGTTCTGAAAAGTGCAATAGTTTTGTGGTATCATCTGAGTATACAATCTTACACTCATTTCCATGTTACTGAAAAGACAGACAAAATTGTATTAGCTGTGGGTGAAGAATAATCAATAAATGTGATGCATGGTTTAAGTACCTTCATGAGCTCTTAGGATCAGAGTTGAATACAATACTGAGATGAATACTAAGGAAAAAATAAATCTATTAAATATATACTTTTAAATTACCTGAGAAGTTTCTGTTTTTGTTTGGTTGTTAGTGACTTTAAAAATTCAACTTCTGGATCTTCTTCACCCTCACTTGCAACATACTCCTGAGTCAACAAAGATATCATTAAATTGCTAGATTTCAGGACAAGGTAGTTAGCAGATAAAAAAGAAAACATTTATGAATAAGTTTTGTATCAGGGACACACTGTAAATGAATATGATATTTTGGATTGGGAAGTGGGAGAGAATTAAAAAAATTTTTTGTAGTCTCCCTGCCAAGGTGGATCATACAGCACTAAGAGGTTAATGTGACTGCTTTGCCAGCATTAGGAAACTTTTCAGGAAAAGGATGATAGACAAACACAGATAAAATGTTTAGAGCATGACTTCCATTCTCTATCTCTTGAATGTTAACACTTGCCAGTTTAAATACTTTATTTTTAATTTAATGAAATATAAAAAGAAGATTATGAGTTTTATAGGAATGTCAAAATATCCACAATTTTAGCTTTTATTATAATTTCAACAGCACACTATCAAATATATAATAATATAGCCCTTCAAACTCAATCATTTTCTGGATCTATGTATAGTTTAATAAAATAAATAAGTTTAAAATATTTTCTACAATTTTTAGGGGTTTTTACATACTTCTAACCATTGGTTCTATTTAATGTCATATCGGGGTAAGTTAGCAGGAAGGAAAAACCAACAACCTCATCACCAGTTCAGTTAGCTATTTTATCCACATAAACTCAGAGGAGCAGTTTCATTTATTAAAATACAGGTTTATAAACAATTTCTCATTTAGATTAAAATAATAAAGCAAAATCAAAATACATTTTGGGCATTTTCTTTGCTCTATCTTACTTTCCTATGGATATATGCATATTGGAAAACATTAAGTAGCAATTCACAAGCAATCACATTTAGATTTATAGACATTTTCAGCTTACTGATAAAAAGATCATTACCTGTGATGGATCATTTGCGGTCAAGTTTCTCCCCAGTACATTTCGTTTCAGTGCAAACCCACTGTTTCTCATCTCCGCTATTAGCTCCGAGGGGTGCATCGATGGCCCTTTTCACAAAAATCACAGTTTGAATGTATCATTTATATCTCTCTACCTTTTTCGGACTCCACAGTAGGAATGCAGTTGAAGCTTTGTTAAGTAAAATCACAGCTAAATCAACTCAATAATCTTCTGCTGAGCAAATAATCAGATATGATTTTCTAAAACAGCAGTCTGAAGATTCAGAATAGAAAATAATTGCATTTTTCTTTCCGTGCAAGGGAGTCTTCTTATGTAACTTTATCATATTTAAAAAGATACATTTAGATGTTATCTGGTTGGCAGTTTTTAGTATAAAATCAAAGCGAAATATTATAATAAAAAACTACAATTAAACTTTTAGTAGTTATTCTCTCAGTAAGAGTTCATTTAAAATATGTATTTTTAAAGGTACATGAGGAATTTATTATCCTTATTTCCAATTCAGAATTCCTCATCCTTATTTGTCAAATAACAATACTGAATACATTGCCAAGTGGTTGCTAATCTCACACACACACACATACACACACACACACACACACACACCCCCTATGGGTAACCACCAAGTACTTTAATTAATCTTGCTTTTATTCCCAGATTTCAAAATTTTTAATTACTAGCTTGGGTTGCTAACACGCAGTTTTAGGCTGGCTATTCGTATGTATGTTTTATATTTTTTTTTACAAGACACTACACTTCCACTTTTGCAAAATCTCAGACTGAAAAGTGAGCTTTTTGGTTCCCAAATATGAACTAACAATAAATTTAAAAAATTTTCAGCTGGGAGTGGTGGCTCATGCCTGTAATCCCAGCATTTTGGGAGGCCAAGCCGGGAGGATCACTTGAGCCCAGGAGTTCAAGACCAGCTTGGCCAACATGGCAAAACCCTGTCTCTAAATAAATTAATTAATAATTTTTTTAAAGGTTTGCCCCCTACCCTCAAACATAAGGTTTATGTAAGGTAAGAGAGACTCTTATCTCCTTTTGTATATTCCTGTTTCATTTTGTTTTCCCTGCAGATAGCAAACTAATGACAACATTTCATGGCAGCTATTTAAAGTTGCCAGCCTAAATCACCTACACTGGCTTAAATGAACTACTCCAGCTTATGTGTCTGTCATTTAAGGAAGAACGAGACAGTTACTGCCAAAAAGGAGTTCATAAGGGAGGGCAGGGGGATAGAAAAATATTCAGAAATGAGTTCTTTAGTTTGCTGGTTAAATACTTTGTCTATTTCTTTTTACTGCTTCGTTGGTCTTTTACCACTTATTTGCACACTCACCTGCATGTTATCATGGAAAGCAAAAGGCAATCAGTTCAAATTTGTTTACCTGTCAATAGCAGATGTGGTTAAAAATTTGGTGAGAAAAACTCAGTTATAAGATAATATATTTTACTGGACTTTCCGGGCTTTACCATTACATTCATATTGCCAAGAACAACTGAAAGTTTGCCCTAGGTACTAGGGAGATGATGGGAAAAAACTATTATTGGAGTATGGAGGAAGTTATTAATGATGTCATAGTTTTAGGAAAAAAAGGCTTATTTAGTTAAAAACAAACAAAAACACCTGTCTTATATTATTTCATTTTAAACCAAGAGGGCTTTTAATTTTCTTCTATACAAAAATTTTAATTCCTATGTATTACTTTAATGGCCTTTTAATTATTTGGTCTGGTTGCTAATATTGATAATACAATCTTAAATAAAATTGAATTTTAAATATTAATACTGGTTGCCTCTAAATGGCATAGAAGTGCTCATACAATTAAGAGCTTTTTTTGTGAGATGGAGTCTTGCTCTGTTGCCCAGGCTGGACTGCAGTGGCATGATCTTGGCTCACCGCAACCTCCGCCATCTGGGTTCAAGCAATTCTCCTGCCTCAGCCTCTGGAGTAGCTGGGATTGCAGGCACCCACCACCACACCTGGCTAATTTTTGTATCTGTAGTAGAAATGAGGTTTCACCATGTTGGTCAGGGTGGTCTCAAACTCCTGACCTCGTGATCTGCCCGCCTCAGCCTCCTAAAGTGCTGGGATTACAGGTGTGGGCCACCGCACCCGGCTCAATTAAGAGCTTTAAATGAATAATAGAATGTTTACTTTGGTGGCTTCTCAAATTTCACATGTAGGAACTTAATTTTATAAAGTAGAAAATGTCTCTTCTGAAGTGTCGAAACTACATTTCCTTGTCAACAGTTTTATTAGATATCGAATGAATTCAGACACCAAACTTGTTAATAATTAGAATAAAAACCACTCCAATAAAGGGTCACAAAGCTTGGCCATCATGATGAGAGGTTATACTAATTTCATCAGTTTTCATCACAAGATGGGTAATTTTAATAAGATGTTACAGAAAGCATGCCTTCTTTACAGTACTTCCAACTACTTCAAGAAAATGATGTATTTCCCCAGTGTTACAGAGATTATACAGACGATTAAACAATCATTACTCTTCTAACACTTATATTTTTCAAAAACCCCAACTGAAAACTCTGTGTAGTATATAAATTTAGCACACTTTCACAATGTATGACTGTAAATACAGTGCTTAGTGAAGTGCTCGACAAATAGTACTTAATAAAGAGTAACAACTATTATTTTTACCAGTAGCTATTCAACTTTCTTATATAAGAAATTGTCTTTTTATAAGATATATTATGTATGTATATATATATATATATATATTTTTTTTTTTTTTTTTTTTTTTGTAGAGACAGGGTTTTGTCATGTTGCCCAGGCTGGTCTTGAACACCTCAGCTCAAATAATACACCTGCCTAGGTCTCCCAAAGTACTGGGATTACAGTTGTGAGCCACTGCACCCGGCCACTATCCAACTTCCATGACTATCTGATGGTACTTTTCATAATTCAAAAAAATGCTCTTAGTAGTAATACTTTTCACAATCCAGTCTTACTCACATTTTTTTTTGTACTTAAACCTTCTCCTATCAACCAAAGTTCTGGGTTTAAAGTTCTAGGTTTAGGAGATGAAACAAGTCAGGTTTAATGAAGATATATTTAGCAAGCGTCTTTCTACTCTCACATTATTATGACAGAGGCTATGTAGAGTTACATTGACAGAAATAACTCCAGATCTTTTGAGAACTCAAAATTTAGTTGATAAAATAGATGATTACAGATATGTTGATAAAATAGATTACACAAATATGTTCAAATGCAAAATAACTACTTTCATGTATGGTGCCTTAATAATTTCAATTATAGCTGGAGTTGGATCTTAAAAATTGTTTGGCTTACTCTTAAATTTGCCATGGTAGAATAATACTAGAAAATTCAGAAAGAAGGCATTTGTTCTAAAATGCAGATTCATGAGGGCTCCTTTCTAGATCATCTCAGCCAAGCCTTCACAGCATGAAAACCAATGTTCCCACTTAGAAAAGCAGGTCCACTGAAGAAACTGCTTTCAACATTCATTTATTTTACAAACTTTTCTTTGCCATGATATGGATAAGTATCAAAATACCAATTGTGTACAGTTCCATGTTCTGATTAGACCCAGGCTCTACTAGAAAAATACCATGAAATCGAGTCTCAGGAAAGAAAAAATTCCTAGAAGGTAAATTATGCCACACAAAATTGTGTGTGTAAAGCGCTTAATCTACTCACTAAGAGTATTCATTTTTACAGAACAAAAACAATGAAAGGTAAAAAAAGAATGTCCTGTTGTAAAATAGGTATTTTATCAAAGAATAATATATAAACTCAAAAGTTCTGGCTATGAGGAAATGGCATACAACTGACTCCACAATTATAGTATGGCAGTCCCAGGGGAATGCCACAAATGGCACAGGAGGGAGACTAAAGCTGAAGTCAAAGACACTTGTGTTTCACTGCAAACACTAGGTCCATCTGCTCCATTAGAAGTTCACCATTCTTTTCTTTAGCCAGGATGGTCTCCATCTCCTGACGTCGTGATCCGCCCGCCTCCGCCTCCCAAAGTGCTGGGATTACAGGCGTGAGCCACCGCACCTGGCCCATCATTCTTTTCAAACAATGCATTATCACCTACAATTTTATGGTATTAAGTAGGAGAAAAGTGGGCAGTGAGTTGTAGGTTAGGTAAGGCTGAATTAGAAATGCCTTTCCTGGCCAGGCGCACTGGCTCATGCCTGTAGTCTCAGCACTTTGGGAGGCAGAGGCGGGTGGATCGCCTGAGTCCAGGAGTTCAAGACCAGCTTGGGCAACATGATGAGACCTGTCTCTACAAAAAACACAAAAATTAGCTGGCCGTGGTGGCACACATGCCTATACTCCCAGCTACTAGAGAGGGTGAGGTGGGAGGATCACTTGAACACAGGAGGTTGAGGGTGCAGTGACCCTGTGATCTCACCACTGCACTCCAGCCTGAGCAACAGAGTGAGATCCTGTGAAAAGAAAGAAAAAAAGATGGACGGGAGGAAGGAAGGAAGGAAGGAAGGAAGGGAGGAAGGCAGGAAGGGAGGAAGGGGAAGGAAAGAGGACAGACTGACCGACCGGTCTGTCTCTCCTTCTCCCAAATTTAACACATTATGTACTTAATTTATAGGTTGCCACTGTTGGCTGAAACTAAATTGCTACCCTAAAGTGAATATAGTTTTGCTTCCTATTACAGTGATGATCTATTTTTTTTTCTCTTCTCATTGTGTGTGTGTGTGTGTTTTAACTTTATACTATGGAAAATTGCAAACCTACATCACATAGCTTCAACAATTAACAATATTTTGTCATTCTTGTCTTATCTATTACTTCCAAATTTATTTTTTTCATAGAATATTTTAAATAAAATCTCAACCTCAATACCTTTATTATGCCTCCCAACATTGATAATTTTAAAATGTCATCGAATAGTCAACATTCAGATTTCTCAAACTGTCTCAAAAGTATCTTTTTACAGTTGGTTTGTTCAGATTAGGATACAAACAAGGTCCACATACTGTATTTGATTTATAGATCTCTTTTAATCTAAAACATTTACCTATCTTCCCCTCCCTATTGTTATTCATTTGTTAAAGAAATTGGGTAATTTGTCCTGTAGATGTCCCACATTCTGGACAGTGATGCCATTTAACATGTTTCTCTAGCTCTTATATTTCCTATAAATTGGTAGTTAAGTCTAGAGGCTTATTATTAAATTATTTTGATACTTTATTTATTTATTTATTTTTTTTGGAGACGGAGTCTCGCGCTCTCACCCAGGCTGGAGTGCAGTGGCGCGATCTCGGCTCGCTGCAAGCTCCGCCTCCCGGGTTCACACCATTCTCCTGCCTCAGCCCCTCCAAGTAGCTGGGACTACAGGCGCCCGCCACCACGCCCGGCTAATTTTTTGTATTTTTAGTAGAGACGGGGTTTCACCGTGGTCTCGATCTCCTGATCTCGTGATCCGCCCGCCTCGGCCTCCCAAAGTGCTGGGATTACAAGCGTGAGCCACCGCGCCCGGCCTATTTTGATACTTTATACCACATACTTTGGGGGAATATATGGCAAGTTTTGTAAAGTTTGGATTTAGGAAAATGACACCTGAAAATACACTTCTGGTTAACGAAAACATGTTTCTAGCTAAAGAAAAAGGAGGCCAAGACTACTTGTATGTTCTTGTAATCACTTTCCCATCTATTTATTGCAGTCAAACTAACAGTAGTATAACCATAAAAGTTGTTTTAAAATAAACCCCAACATTATCACAAATGAAAGAAAGTACAATCTTCTTTCCCTTTTTTCTTTCCTAAAGTTAAATTGGCTATATCTAGTGAATAAGCCAGTCCCTGTCACTAAATGTAAAAAGGACAGTTAGACACTAGTTAGAGTATGTGATCAGGAGGGAGATATGTGTCTAATGGGACTTATCAAGAATTATCTTACACTAATTGATTACTAATATTACCATAACCTTTCTGCTTTTAAGAAAGCTTAAAGTTATCTTTTAAAAAGACTAAAAAAAGGGGCTCAGTAGGAACATGCAGCATAACACCCAGGAAAAAAGTGAACAAAGCTATTAATAAAGTGTGTGGGTGATTTTTATTTATATAGATGAGAATGTTTTATGTATGATTTTCTAAAGGTTATGCAAGAACCAACTGTACTGAATTGTAATAAAACTGCTCCATACTGGGAATTTTCCTGACACACTGCCAGTTCATCTTAGTGGAGGCTGGAAACAATAGGGTTTCTTATTGCCCTTATCCCAAGTGCATACTGAAGACAGCTAATTGATGTCTGTTGAAACACACAATGTAAAGGAAAAATTAAACATTTCATTTTAGTCTATGTGTCTGGAAATTACACAAAGGCAAAGAAATATGAAACTGTCCTTATTGTATGCTAATAAAAAAAAATCACTGTTTATTAGAAACTTTGCCTTACAGAATGAAGATATTTTATTTTTATTTATTTTTATTTTTTTGAGAGGGAATCTTGCTTTATCGCCCAGGCTGAAGTGCAATGACACCATCTCAGCTCACTGCAACTTCCACCTCCTGGGTTCAAGCGATTCTCCTGCCTCAGCCTCCCAGTAGCTGTGATTACAGGCACTGGCCACAAAGCCCGGCTAATTTTTGTATTTTAGTACAGATGCGGTTTCATCATGTTGGTCAGGCTGGTCTCGAACTCCTGACCTCAAATGATCCACCCACCTTGGCCTCCCAAACTGCTGGGATTACAGGAGTGAGCCACCATGCCTGGCCTAGAATGAATATAAAGATATATGACTTATATGTAATTACTTATATTTTCAACTTAATTTATATGCAAATATTTTAGTGATGATACATCTGGCAATAATAGTTAATTCATAGCCCTACAAGACTACAAAAAATCATTTGTGCTGTGATGAACCTGAAGTATTAGAAGTTAGCATTATTATTACTATTATATTTTGAGACAGAGTCTCAGTCTGTTGCCCAGGCTGGAGTGCAGTGGCACAATCTCAGCTCACTGCAACCTCTGCCTCGCAGGTTCAAGCAATCCTCTTGCCTCAGTCTCCCAAGGAGCTAGGATTACAGGCGCACGCCACCATGCCCAGCTAATTTTTGTATTTTTATTAGAGACGCGGTTCACCATATTGGCTGGGCTGGTCTCGAACTCCTGACCTCAGCCTCTCAAAGTGCTGGGATTACAGGCGTGGGCCACTGTGCCCAGCCCAGAAGTTAGCATTATGTTTTAGATGAGTTATGGGAATATGAATGCTCTTGAAAAGTTAGGCATCCATGAGCCTCAAAAACTTGTTGAATCAAAGAAATGAGATACAAAAGAGTACCTACTGTATGATTTCACTTATTAAGAAGCTCAAGAACGATAAAATTAATATATTGGATTAGGAATTAGAAAAATGGTTGTGGGAGAAGGCAGCCTGGAAAAGGACAGAAGAGCATTTTCTAGGGTGATGGCAATGCTCTGTATCTTGTCAGGGATGTTAGTTACCTGGGTGTATATATTTGTCAAATTCAAACTCTACATTTAAGACCAGTGCATTTTACTTAAAAAAAAAAAAAAGATTTTAAATCCATAAACAGTGATTACTGAGTGACTATGGTACTGTAGCCACTCATTATATCTACACATTATATATCTCTCTATGAGAAGTCCTCTGCATAGGGAATTCAAACTTACATATCCCAAGTATATAACATAGAAAATGGTTTTAAAAATTAGTGTGTAATACCAGTTAGAATGGTGATCATTAAAAAGTCAGGAGACAACAGGTGCTGGAGAGGATGTGGAGAAATAGGAACACTTTTACACTGTTGGTGGGAGTGTAAACTAGTTCAACCACTGTGGAAGACAGTGTGGCGATTCCTCAAAGATCTAGAACTAGAAATACCATTTGACCCAGCGATTCCATTACTGGGTATATACCCAAAGGATTATAAATCATGCTGCTATAAAGACACATGCACACGTATGTTTATTGCGGCACTATTCACAATAGTAAAGACTTGGAACCGACCCAAATGTCCATCAATGACAGACTGGATTAAGAAAATGTGGCCCATCTACACCATGGAATACTATGCAGCCATAAAAAGGATGAGTTCATGTCCTTTGTAACAACATGAATGAAGCTGGAAACCATCATTCTGAGCAAACTATCGCAAGGACAGAAAACCAAACACCGCATATTCTCACTCATAGGTGGGAATTGAACAATGAGAACACTTGGACACAGGAAAGGGGACATCATACACTGGGGCCTGTTGTGAGGTGGAATGGGGGAGGGATAGCATTAGGAGAAATACCTAATGTAAATGACGAGTTAATGGGTGCAGCAAACCAACACGTCACATGTATACATATGTAACAAACTGCACGTTGTGCACATGCACCCTAGAACTTAAAGTAAAATAAATAAATTTTAAAAAATTAGTGTGTAATATTGAGAGTTTATTATTTTATCTCCTTAGTATTTGAGAGAACTTGTTTTTTGCCTTCAAGTTTATAATATTTTGGGGAAAATTATTTCATAGGAAAGACTTAAATTGTAAATTTTTATTATACATTCAGAAGAGATTATAAATGGTAATGTTTAGAATAGTTAGCAAAGCCTTTCCATTCACTCACTCACTAAACCAGTAGTGGAACATGTGGGTTTGTGTTAAATTCATTAAGTATGATTTGGGTAGAAGAATTAATATTTACTGAGTGAACTAAATTTCATTCACTCTCCTTTTCTCAGGTAATCACAAGCTAATTTCTTTACTTGAAGCTGATAGACCTTGAGTAGATGAAATGATGGTAATAGGAAGAGTCATGTAAAAGAGAGTTATGACTGTCATTGGAGAATCGTAACACTCCTCTGAGATTATGGGAGGTGTAGCCTCCACTAGTACATGCCTTTAACACCAAGTAGGATCATTTACTGACAGAACAAGATTGTAATTAATTTGTTCAAGTCAACAAAATTTCAAGGAACAGCCATGCTAACAACAAATTTAATTACAAAATTATAATAGTGTGTATAAATAATTTGAAATGACTTAACCATTGGTAATACCTAAAATAAAATAGCCAAAATGTGAAGTACTAATAAGGAGCATCATTTTGACCTTTGAAGCACTATGACTGGACAAGTTTTACTAAAATACCTTGTTAATAGGCCAGTATTTCTTTTCAACTAACTAGCTTCCTCTTGCATAAAAAAATTTTAAACATCAATCACCTACATATTATAAAGGAGAGACTTATAATCAACTATAATCAAGTACAATCAACCACGATCAACTATATATTATAAAAGAGGGAAATGGTGCCTAACTTCACTTCTTTATTTTGAGGTCGGTTCTTTATTTACTAGTTTCAATATTTGCCTGTTTTAGGAGTTTAGCTTTAATAAAATTCTGGTAACACAAATGTTTTTCTGCAGTAGAATTATGTTGGAGGATTAAAAAGAAGTCTGCCATTAGATGCAGGGCTATGAGTAGCTATCCTGGTAGGACTTCACCTTTTCAAGGAGTTGCATAAGGGAACTGCTCTGTAACAGATTCAGGTAGGATTGCCAGAAGGGCAACTGAGTTTATCAACTTTCTTTCTACAGGAAGTTCCTCTGGTGTGCTCCCAGTGGTCTTCCTAGCAAATATTATGATCAGACAATTATTTTGGTAAATTTCCCAAATGTGTTCCCCAGCAACAAAAATGCCTTCAACACGAAAGGTTTATGAAAAGATGGAGGAGAAGGTCGGGCGCAGTGGCTCACGCTTGTAATCCCAGCACTTTGGGAGGCCGAGGCCAGAGGAACACTTGAACCCGGGAGTTTGAGACTAGCCTGGGCAACATAGTGAGAGCTTGTAAATTTTTTTACAAAAAAAATGTGAAAATGAGCCAGGCATTGTGGTATGTGCCTGTGGTCCCAGCTACTCTGAAGGCTGAGGTGGGAGGATTGCTTGAACCCAGGAGGTCGAGGCTGCAGTGAGCTGCGACTGTGTCACTGCACTCTGGCCTGGGGGACAAAGTGAGACCTTTTCTCAACAACAACAACAACAACAACAAAACAAAAACAAAAAATTATGGGAAAGTAACTATAAATATATAATAACTTAAGCTGAAAAATCCAAAACTCAATTAGTAAAATATGAAATAAATGGTAACAAATTTGGACTCGATGTTTATTCACTTTTTGTTGCTTTTATAACTTTGAGCTTGAAAGTCCTCTTATTCTCATAACAAGAAAAAAGCTGAAAAAGCAGAAAATTTAAAAATCTTAATTAGCCAGGCACGGTGATGGGCGTCTGCAGTCCCAGCTACTCAGGAGGCTGAGGCAGGAGGGAGGTAGGCGGAGCTCACAGTGAGCTGACATCGCGCCACTGCACTCCAGCCTGGGCGACAGAGCAAGACTCTGCCTCAAAAAAAAAAAACAAAAAACAAAAAAAACTTACATTTATTAGAGAATTGAGGTCGCAGGGCAAACTGCTGCCCTGAAAACTGGAGAGATAGGTAATACACAGTATTATAGCTTGCTGGAATGAGAAACTACTGCTGGAGCCAGCCATTGGTAGGAATACTTAAGAGAAATTTGACTAATTGTTGGAGACTGAGCATGGACTAGCTTGACAGATAAAAGCTCCTAGAGGCCCAACCATAGTAGAGCCCCCTTTTCATGAGTTTTATTTCCAGAGTCTCCACCAGGTTCTCATTGTGAAGACCAAAGAACAATCTCCGTGTGCTTCCCTTCCATCAGTGGGAAGGGAAAAGTAACCATTTCCAAATATACCCAGAGCATTTTGTTTTCCTCAACAAATGCTTACTCTCAAGGGAAACTATGTCACCATAGCCAAGCCTAAATGGGAAAATAAAGCTGAGAAGCACATGTGAAGGTTACAGCCCACAGGCACAGGCTCACTGAAAGACTAAGACCTAATCATAGAATAAGAGAATGCTTCCTTCTCCCCCACATCTTACTACCACATAAGGAGCATTCCTGTATAATATCAGGGAATTAAAAATGAAAGAACTGCAAGGCTCAGACGCTTAATACTGAAAGAGGAGTCTTTTGGGAAAGCTAAAGATAAGAGCAGACAAAAACAAGGACACTAGAGGAAATTTTAGCCTCTGACATCTACAGTGACAGCAAACAGTAGACACAGTCTAAGGCCTAGCCAGATAAACATAAAACCTCACCTTACAGGCCTGTTTACCTCAGTTCCTTTTACCTGATACACCATGTCCAGTTTTCAACAAAAAATTATAAGGTATGCTGTATTAGTCTGTTTTCATGCTGCTGATAAAGACATACCCTAGACTGGGAAATTTACAAAAGAAAGAGGTTTAATTGGACTTATAGTTCCACGTGGCTGGGGAAGCCTCACAATCATGGTGGAAGGCAAGGAGGAGCAAGTCATGTCTTACATGGATGGGAGCAGGCAAAGAGAGAGAGCTTGTGCAGGGGAATTCCTCTTTTTAAAACGATCAGATCTCGTGAGACTTAATCACTGTCACAAGAACAGCATGGGAAAGACTTGATCCCATGATTCAATTACCTCCCACTGGGTCCCTCCCACAACACATGGGAATTCAAGATGAGATCTGGGTGGGGACACAGCCAAACCATATCATCCCACCTCTGGCCCCTCTGCAATCTCATGTCCTCACATTTCAAAATGAATAATGCCTTCCTAACAGTCCCCCAAAGTTCTAACTCATTTCAGCATCAACTCAAAAGTCCACAGTCCAAAGTTTCATCCAAGACAAAGCAAATCTCTTCTGCCTATGAGCCTCTAAAATCAAAAGCAGGTTAGTTACTTCCTAGATTCAGTGGGAGTACAGGTATTGGCTAAATTCAGCCATGCCAAATGAGAGAAATTGGCCCCTTTGTTTTCAAAGGGGCTACAGGCTCCATGCAAGTCCAAAATCCAGCAGGATAGTCAAATCTTAAAGCTCCAAAATGATCTCCTTTGACTCCATGTCTCACATCCAGGTCACACTGATGCAAGAGGTGGGTTCCCATGGCCTTGGGCAGCTCAGCCCCTGTGGCTTTGCAGGGTATAGCCTCCCTCCTGGCTGCTTTCATATGCTGGCATTGAGCGTCTGCAGCTTTTCCAGGCACACTGTGCAAGCTGTCAGTGATCTACCATTCTGGGGTCTGCAGGATGGTGGCCCTCTTCTCACAGCTCTACTAAGCAGTGCCCCAGTAGGGACTCTGTGTGGGGGCTCCAACCCCACATTTCCCTTCTGCACTGCCCTAGCAGAGGTTCTCCATGAGGGCCCTGCCCCTGCAGCAAACTTCTGCCTGGACATCTGGGCGTCTCCATACATCTGAAATCTAGGTGGAGGTTCTCAAATCTCAATTCTTGACTTCTGCGCACTTACAGGCTCAACACCACATGGAAGCTGCCAAGGCTTGGGGCTTGCACCCCCTGAAGCCATGGCCCAAGCTCTACAATGGCCTCTTTTAGCCACTGCTGGAGTGACTGGGACATAGGGCACCAGGTCCCTAGGCTGCACACAGCACAGAACCCTGGGCCTCGCACACAAAACCACTTTTTCCTCCTAGGTCTCTGGGCCTGTAATGGGAGGGGCTGCCATGAAGACTTCTGACATGCTCTGGAGACATTTTCCCCATTGTCTTGGGGATTAACATTCGGTTCCTTGTTACTCATGCAAATTTCTGTAGCCAGCTTGAATTTCTCCTCAGAAAATGGGATTTTTTTATTTTATTTTATTTTTTATCATATTGTCAGGCTGCAAATTTTCCGAACTTTTATGCTCTGCTTCCCTTAAAAAACTGAATGTTTTTAATAGCACCCAAGTCAACTCCTGAATGCTTTGCTGCTTAGAAATTTCTTCCGCCAGATATCCTAAATCATCTCTCTCAAGTTCAAACTTCCACAAATCTCTAGGGCAGGAGCAAAATGCTGCCAGTCTGTTTGCTAAAACACAAGAGTCACCTTTTCTCAGTTCCCAAGTTCCTCATCTCCATCTGAGATCACCTCAGCCTGGACCTTATTGTTCATATTGCTATCAGTATTTTTGTCAAAGCTATTCAACAAGTCTCTAGGAAGTTCCAAACTTTCCCACATTTTCCTGTCTTCTTCTGAGCCCTCGAAACTGTTCCAACCTCTGCTGTTACCCAGTTCCAAAGTTGCTTCCACATTTTCAGGTATCTTTTCAGCAACGCCTCACTCTATTGGTACCAATCTACTATATTAGTCCGTTTTCACATGCTGATAAAGATATACCCCAAACTTACAATTTACAAAAGAAAGAGGTTTAATTGGACTTACAGTTCCACGTGGCTGGGGAAGCCTCACAATCATAGTGGAAGGCAAGGAGGAACAAGTCACATCTTACATGGATGGCAGCAGGCAAAGAGAGAAAGCTTGTGTAGGGGAATTCCTCTTTTTAAAACCATCAGATCTCATGAGACGTATTCACTGTCATGAGAACAGCACGGGAAAGACTTGTCCCCATGATTCATTTACCTCCCACTGGGTCCCTCCCACAACATGTGGGGATTTAAGATGAGATCTGGTTGGGGCACAGCCAAACCATATCATATGCCAAAAAGCAAAAGCCACAGTCTCAAGAGAAAAGCAAGCATCAGAACCAGACTTAGATATGGCAGAGATTCTAGAAGTATCAGACTGGGAATTTAAAATAACTAAGATTAATGTGTTAAGGGCTCTAATGGAAAAACTGGACAACATGCAAGAACAGATGGATAATGTAAGCAAAGAGATGGAAACTCTTAGAATCAAAGGAAATGCTAGAAATCAAGAACACTATCAGACTTAGATTAGTTGTAAATTCATATTTACAATGCCTTTGATGGGCTCCTCAGGAGGAAGGAACTAGTGAGCTTTAAGATATGTCAGTGGAAACTTCCCAAACTGAAAAGAGAGAAAAGAAAAAGAATATTCAAGAACTGTGGGACAATTATGAAAGGTGTTACATGTGTATAATGGAAATAATAGAAGAATGGAGAGAAAGGAACAGAAGAAATATTTGAAATAACAATGGCTGAGGATTTCCCAAAACTAATGATATATACCAAACCACATATCCAGAGCCCAGAAAACACCAAGCAAGATAAATACCAAAAAATCTATACCTAAACATATCACATTCACACTGTGAAAAAATCAAAGATGAAGAAATTTAGTATCTAGTGTGAGTATCCTTCAAAAGTGAAGAAGAAATAAAGACCTTCTCAGACAACAAAAATGGAGGAATTTTTTGCCAGTAGACTTGTCTTGAAGGAAATATTAAAAGAAGTTCCTTAGTGAGAAGGAAAATGATATAAGCCAGAAACTCAGATCTACATAAAGAAAGGCAGAATGTTTGAGAAAGAAATGAAGTTTGTAAAATACAATCTTTTATTTTTCATATTCTTAACTGATCTAAAAGACAAGTTTGTTCAAAATAATGAAAACTGCAATATATTGGGTATTACAGCTTAGGTATGAATGAAAAGTATGGCAGCAATGTTATAAGGGATGCGAGGGAGCTATTCAGTTGTACAACAGGAATTGGGTTACTCTGTTATGAGATACCTGTACTAACCATGAAGTTGTACAGTATTCGAAAGTGGACTTAGATTAGTTGTAAATTCATATTTA
Source organism: Symphalangus syndactylus (assembly GCF_028878055.3). Lineage (NCBI taxonomy): Eukaryota > Metazoa > Chordata > Mammalia > Primates > Hylobatidae > Symphalangus > Symphalangus syndactylus. Next base: position 78,356,108 of record NC_072430.2, read on the forward strand.
CAACTGTGGCATACATACAAAACTGGTTCTAGGGCAATCACTAAAAAAATTTTTAGAGTATAATTAATATGCTAAAAGAGGAGATAAAATGGATTCCTATCAAATGCTCAATTAAAACCAGAGAAAACAGAAACTAAGAGACAAAAAAATGAAACAAAAAATTAGGGTAATGAAAACAATTACAAATATAGTAGATATTAATCCAACTATTTCAATCATTGCTTTTGATAAGAATGGTCTTAACACACCAATTAAAAGACAGAGGCTGGGTGTGGTGGCTCACACCTGTAATCCCAGTGCTTTGGGAGGCCAAGGCAGGAGGCCAGGAGTTGAAGACCAGCCTGCGCAACATAGTGAGAGCCTGTCTCTCCAAAACGTTTTTAAAAAATTAGCTGGGCATTGGGCGCAGTGGCTCATGCCTGTATTCCCAGCATTTTGGGAGGCCAAAGCGGGCAGATCATGAGGTCAAGAGATCGAGACCATCCTGGCTAACATGGTGAAACCCTGTCTCTACTAAAACTACAAAAAAATTAGCCGGGTGTGGTGGTGGGCACCTGTAGTCCCAGCTACTTGGGAGGCTGAGGCAGGAGAATTGTTTGAACCCTGGAGGCGGAGGTTGCAGTAAGCCGAGATCATGCCACTGCACTCCAGCTGGGCAACAGACCAAGACTCCGTCAGCTGCCAAAAAAAAATTTGGTGGGCATGATTGTGCATGCTTGTCATCCTAGTTACTTAGGAGGCTAAGGTGGGAGGATAGCTTAAGCCCAGGAGTTTGAGACCACCTTGCCACTGCACTCCAGCCTGGGCAAGAGAGAGAGATGCTGTCTCTTAAAAAAAAAAAAGACTATTTGAGTAGATTAAAAAAAACAAGACCCAACTACCCAACTATATGTTATCGTTGTCCATAAGAAACTCACTTTAGAAATAAAGACACAGATAAATTAAAAGGACAGAAAAAGATATACCATGCTAACACTAATTGATAAGGCTGGAGTAACTGTACTAATGTCAGACAAGTAGATTCCAGAGCAAGGAAAATCATCAAAGAGAGACATTACATAAACTATAAAGGGGTCAATTATCCAGGAAGACACAACAATCCCATGTGTACATGCCTAACAACAGGGCATCAAAATACACGAGGCAAAAACAGATATAAATGTTTTTAGAAATAGACAAATCCACGAAATAGTTGGAGATGTCAACACCCCTCTATCAGTAACTGACAGATCCAGCAAGCAGAAAATCAGCAGGATATAGTTGAACTGAATAGTACCATCCATCAACTGGATGTACTAACATTAATAGAACACTTCCTCTAACAAAAGCAGAATATACATTCTTCTCCCACTTGTATAGAACATTCACCAAATAGACCACATTCTGGGCCATATGACACACCTTAACAAAGGTAAAAGAATAGAAATCATACAAAGCATGCTCTCAGACCATAATGGAATTCAACCAGAAATCAGTAACAGAAAGATAGCTGGAAAATCCCCAAATACTTAGAGATCTAAAAACACACTTATATATATAAAAGTAGTCTCAAGAGAAAGTTAAAAAATATATATTTTGAACTAAAGAAAATGGCTGGGCGCAGTGGCTCACATCAGTAATCCCAGCACTTTGGGAGACCAAGGCAAGAAGACTGCTTGAGCCCAGGAGTTTGAAGCTGCAGTGAGCTATGACTGTGCCATTGCATTTCAGCTCAGGCAACAGAGACCCTGTCTCTAAAAAAGAAAATGAAAATACAACTGCTGTGTAATAAGGAATTTGGCTGGCCTTTGTCCCTAGAGCTCTTGAGTCACTAGGTGCATTGTAAATGAGCAGTAAGATTTTAAAAGGCATCTTTTTTCCTGAATAGCAATTCTCAACAATGGGCTTAAAATCTTCAGTAAATCATGCTGTAAACAGATGTGCTGTTATCTAGGCTTTGTTCTTCCATTTACAGAGCACATGCAAAGTAGATTTAGCATAATTCTTAAGGCCCTAGAATTTTCAGAATGATAAATGAACATTGGCTTCAGAAATTACCAGCTGCATTAGCCTCTAACAAGTCAGCTTGTCCTTTGAAGCTTTGAAGCCAGGTACTGACTTCTCTTTGCTAGCTATGAAAGTCGTAGATGGCATCTTTTTCCAATAGAAGGCTGTTTCATCTACATTGAAACTCTGTTGTTTAGTGTAACTACCTTCATCAATTATCTTAGCTATATTTTCTGGAGAACTTGCTGCAGCTTCTACATCAGCATTTGCTGCTTCACCTTGCAGTTTTGTTAGGGTTGTGGCTTCTTCCCTTAAACCTTATGAACCAATTTCTGCTAGCTTCCAACTTTTCTTCCGCAGCTTCCTCACCTCTATTAGCCTTCACAGAGTTGCAGAGTCTAGGGCCTTGCTTTGGCTTAAGGGAATGTTGTGGATGATTTGAACTTCTATCCAGATTACTAAATTTTCCTCCATATCAGCAGTAAGGCTGTTTCACTTTTTTCTCATTTGTGTGTTCACTGGAGTAGCACTTTTGATTTCCTTCAAGAACCTTCCCTTTGCATTCACAAGTTAGCTAATTGGTATACGAGGACTACCTTTCTACCTATCTCAGCTTTCAACATGCTTTCCTTATAAAGCTTAATCATTTCTAGCTTTTGATTAAAGTGAGAGATGTGTGATTCTTCCTTTCATTTGACACTTAGAGGCCATTGTACGGTTATTAATTGCCTAAATTCAATATCATTGTGTCTCAGAGAACAGGTAGGCCTGAAGAAAGTGAGAGAGATAAGGGAAGAGGCAGTGGGTGGAGCATTCAGAATACACAAAACGTTTATCCACTAAGTTTGCCATCTTCTATAGGTGCAGTTTGTGGCATCTCAACACAATTACGATAGTAATGTCAAAGATCACTGTGCACAGATCACCATAATGATATAATAATAAAAGTTTGAAATATTGCAATAATTACCAAAAATGTGACCCAGAGACAAAGTAAGCACATATGGTTGGAAAACTAGTGCTGATAGATTTTCTCAGCACAGGCTTACCACAAACTTTCAATTTGTAACACAGCATCTGCAAAGGGCAAGAAAGTGAAGCATGATCAAAGGCATGCCTGCATTAGAGTTTCAGGGCTGGTTCATCCACTATCACTGCTGGTGTAGAGCCGAGTTCAATGGCGGGCATAATGGGTGGTTGAGAAGCAGGCTGAAGGAGAGCTAGCACTCCCAGCAACCCCAGGTCTAGCTTTCCTACACAGTAACTGTTTATTTATTTATAAAAAGTTTCTGTAGCAATAGGGTCTTGCTGTGTTGACAGAGTTGGTCTCAAACGCTGGTCTTGAACTATCCTCCCCTCTCAGCCTCCCAAAGTGAGGAGATTATGGGTGTGGGCTACCACACCTGGCCCAGAGTGACTGTTTAGTGTTATCTGCTTGCTTCCTGAAGAAATAAATCTACAATTCAAACACGGAAAGATGTGCAAAATCTTTGCTTGGGGAAAAGAATTACTTAATAGATAGAATTTTGCTTTATATTTATTTTGACAATCTTACTAACATTCATTTGCTTTATAGGTAACTATACAAAAATTCTTATCCCCTTGTGGGTTAGAAGCTTTAATTATTATAAGACTATGCACTCTGCTGTGTGTATGTGTTTAAGCATCACAGAAAAATACATTCCATGGGCTGAGTGCCGTGGTTCACGCCTGTAATCGCAGCACTTTGGGACGCCGAGGCGGGCAGATGACGAGGTCAGGAGATCAACACCATCCTGGCTACTGGCTAACACGGTGAAACCCCGTCTCTACTGAAAAAAAAAAAAAAATTAGCCAGGCGTGGTGGTGGGCGCCTGTAGTCCCAGCTACTTGGGAGGCTGAGGCGAGAGAATGGCGTGAACCCAGGAGGTGGAGCTTGCAGTGAGCCAAGATCGCGCCACTGCAGTCCAGCCTAGGCGACAGAGCGAGACTCCGTCTCAAAAAAAAAAAGAAGAAAAATACTCCATGGACGAATGTGGGGCAGGTATCGGTGGTTTTAGTTGTATTACACTGTGAAATTCAAAGGCAAAGAAAATGGTATTAAAACCACATTCTTTACCTCATATATGATTCTATTTATATAAAATGTCCAGAGTAGGCAAATCTATAGAGACAGAAAAAATTAGGTGGTTGCCTGAGGCTGGGGACTAGAGGGTGAGGGCTAAGGGGTATCTTTCTTGGGTAACAGAAATATTCTAAAATTGACTGTGGTGATGGATGTATAACCCTGTGAATATACTAAAGGCCATTGAGTTGTATGCTTCAAATAGGTAAATTGTATGGTATGCAAATTGTAGTCCAAAAAAGTTGTTAAAAGAAAACAAACTTGCTGTTGATATATCCCACTGTGGATTTTAAAATGTTTAATTTAAATATACATTAAAAATACGAGTAGCTGACCGATGTTGAGAGTCAATGATAAGAATAAGGGCTACAGAATATAGATAAAAGCCAGGAGGGCTGGCCATTTAATTGTATTGTAGTATAAAAATATTTTATAAAAATTCAGTCAGCACTGAAGCTTACAAGTTTTACATATAATTTTGAGTATCTGGAGTGGATGAAAACTTATAAAGCTAAGATGATCTTATCAGTAGAAAAGATATTCTAAACCATTTTAGCCCAAAGAAGCATTTTGATTGCCTAATTTAACTTTGTAAAAGAGAAGTAAATCTTATAGCTGGTCTCTGTAAACCTCACAGCTGGAACATTCTAACAGCACCTTGCAGTTTCCAGTGATCAAAGTAAGTTACTTTATATACTAAACTAAGAATTTCATAATAGAAATAATGCAACACCAGGGGGTGTGGTTATCATGAAATAATTATACTCCTGAGAGATTACAGGCACAAGGCTGTACCCCAGGGGTGTGATTATCCCATGATAACCACATCCACTAAAATTGCCTTATTGCAAAAATAATCTCTATTCACTAGTGAGACATTATTCAATAGGTGATTTTTTTTAAATGAAAAGACTTTTTTTTTAGCTTGAATCAGCAAGTGGATTAGAAAATTGGTCAGTTTATTTTTCATTGCATTCAAATTCAGAACACAACATCATTATTATTTGCTTTCCTATTTGATATAGAATTTTGATTTTGTTTTTGAGAAATCTTTGAGTTTCTATTAGCTTTAGTTAAGTACTACTGCTAAATTTAAGTCAAACTTTAAAGGCATTGATTGAGTGATTCAATTTTAAATAATTTATTTCTATGTACAGTTTTTAAGTCTTCTAAAACAATGTTCATTTTAAAAACTTATAAATGTAATGTACCTTCACTAATGGAATTACAGGTAAGCCAAAAAGATGAAATTAAAAGTCTCAAGTAATCCTACCACCCAGACACAACCACTGTTAATATTTGTCTATCTCCTTCCAATCCTTTTTCTATAAGTATCTGTCTCTCTGTCTACATGTCTACCTAAAGATACAAAGAGAAACACAAATGTAACTACTCTGTTTTATAGCCTGCTTTTCTTATTTGACCAAGGGTTGTAAACAATGTCCATATCATTAAGAAATCTTCATATCATTTAATGGGATAATATTCCATTGTAACAATATTCTTATAATTACTCACTTAATATCATTTTATTAGATATTTAGGTGTTCTTTCTCTATTTTTTTTCTCTGTAGCCCAGGCTGGAGTGCAGTGGCACAATTTCAGCTCACCGCAACCTCTGCCTCCCAGGTTTGAGCAATTCTCGTGCCTCAGCCTCCTGAGTAGCCGGGATTACAAACGCACACCACCACGCCCAGCTAATTTTTGTATTTTTAGTAGAGATGGGGTTTCTCAATGTTGTCCAGGCTGGTCTCAAACTCCTGACCTCAGATGATTTGGCCGCCTTGGCCTCCCGAAGAGTTGGGATTACAGGTGTGAGCCACTGAGCCTGGCCTCTCTTTTACTGTAATATTATACCCAATCCTTTGTGACTGAATGTTTGAACATATCCACGATTATTTCCTTACGGTAGATTCATGACTAAGTAATAAGTAAAACATAATTTAAAGAAACAGAAAAAGGTACTTTGCTCCCAGATCGTCAATTGTTCTTACATATAGTTTAAGCTGATGGCTCTCAACCTTGATGATGCCTAAGAAATAGATCAGTAACTTTCATCATTCTATGTGGCATCACAGATGGTGAAAGTTACTGATTTTTTAAATCATAATTTTATCATAGAGTTCAGATATTCTAAGATACAAGATTTAAGAAATTAAAATACCCAACGTATTTACAACTAGTTGTTCTCATACCATGTCAGTTTGAATGGAAAAACTGGAAATGGAAAGTTCCCTAACATCTTATTCTATAAAGACTGAGACAAAGAATTAATTCAGTTGGCTAGTTATTTCTCATCATGAACATAGTCTTTACAACACACCAGTAACTCTGCTTTTTTTAGCTGTTCCAATTATTCTGAAAATAAGTTTAATATGGGAGTACAAAGGAAAACATTATAGCCTTCTGAAGAATATCATGTGACATTCAATGTTTGAAAAGCCTAAATTTTAAGTTTCTTTTTAATCACACATTTTAATATAAAAATAAAATTACCTGTAATTTCACCTAATTAACATACTATTTTCATTTTTCTGCTTCTTTCCAGTCCTAATTTATATGCCCATAGATTTATATTAGAATCATAGCATAGATTCAGTTGCATTCCTTAGTTTACTTAAGATATCAACAGTTTACTTTGCCATTCCCCTAGGGCTGGATATTTAGACTGTTTACAATGGTGAAAAATTAGAAATGATGTTGAAAATGTCTTCCCTCACCTTAAAAAAAAAAGCTCTTTCAACACATTACCATCTTTCCTTTTCCTCAATACTATCCCTCTGTGTGTGTGTGTGTGTGTTTTGCCTGTTTCTTCTCACAAGCAAAACACACACACACACACACACACACACACTCTTCCATGGCATTAATTTTGCTTACAATGGTTTCACCAAACTTTCAGATGATGAACGTCATCTTGGAGAGTAAGATGCTCAGACTTCTCCCTCCTCTCAGGACTCTTCTTCAACACCCCCTCTGCAACAGGGGCTTGGGAACCAACATTTACACAAAATACTTAAGTGAACCTTTACATTAGGTAAGTTTGAGTAAACACTGGCTACAGCATCAGTGGCCAAGCCCTTTCGGACAGCTTTTTGACAGCCATTTAAATCTGTTGCTATCATTTAAAGTCATCCAAGTTAAATCTTCTGTGCTTACGTTTTTCTGTGAATCTTTCTTTTTTGGTCAACCTTTCTTTCTACCTAAGTTTTAATTCTTCAAAGCTCATTTTAGTCCCACCTCCTCTATTAGCTACATAATTTAACACTCAGTTACTCTCTATTAAATAGAGCCTTACATAATACCATACTTTGTTTTCCTGACTAGGTTGTAAACTGGGATTATTCTGTTATTTTGATGTGTCTGATTAGATTGTAAATCAGGGGTTGTGCCTGTATCTTCTATGAGCTTGGGTTCAAAAAATAAAACTTACTGGCTGATGTGCAAGATGCCAAATACAGAATTGGCAAATACAATTATTTCAAAAATTAAGCAAAAAACTTCAGTTCTAAGAATTAAGCAAATGCAGGCAGAGAGATGTTAAGAAGCTTGCCTAAAGTTACACAGATACTAAGTAGCAAAGCAGTTAGCTATGTATGGAGCTACATAGATGCCTGGCTGTAAACCTGGCAGCTGTGTAGCTCCACAGCTCCTCAGTCAGTGTGCTTAACCACTAAGTACATGGCTTCTCAGAACTGATGGTTTCCTCTATACAAAAGGTTATTCCTTTTGCCTAAGATACTCAATACTTTTCCCATGTCTTGCATGCCAGCATCCTTCCCGTTATTTAGGTCTCAGCTTAACATTGCTTCCTTAGAGGAGCCATTCCTGATCACTTAATCGAAAGTAATTCCCCATTTAGTTCTTATCACAGTATCCAATTAAACATTCATCACAGAACTTATGAATACCTGATATTTTCTTATTTATTAGTTTACTGTGTGTCATTCCTAATATAATGAAAGGTTTTGGTGTTGTGTTCCTAGAGCCTAGAACAAGGCCTGGCACAGAAAAAGTGCTCCATAAACGATGATTGAATAAATACGTTTATCTTACCAACCACCGATGAACATTTAGGGTTGTTGCCAATCTTTCACTACTATAAATCTTTGAAAATCTGCCTTATCACATTTTTTTTTATAAATTACTGGGAGGCAAATTTCTAGGTAAAAAAGGTATGCATGTTTTTCAGGCTTTTGATATATATCAGCAAATATATAACCTCTCCAGAAAGGTTGCTCTAATTTATCAAGAGAGGATTAAAATGCTCATTTTGGCTGGGCACAGTATATTATACCTATAATCCCAGCACTTTGGGAGGCTGAGGTGGGATGATCATTTGAGCTCAGGAGTTTGAGACCAGCCTAGGCAACATGGTGAAACCCCATCTCTACAAAAAGTATAAAAAATTAGCTGGGCAAGGTGGCTTATGCCTGTGAGTCCCAGCTACTCAGAAGGCTGAGGTGAGGGGATTGCTTGAGCCTGGGAAGCAGAGGTTGCAGTGAGTTGAGATCCGTGTCACTGCCCTCCAGTATGGGCAACAGGATGACACCGTCTCAAAAAAAAAAAAAAACCAAAAAACAAAATAAAATGTTCATTTTACCACACTTGTGCCAATACTGTATGCATACCTTTTAAAAATCTTTACCAAGGTTTGATGGGCAAAAAGGTAACATATTGTTTTAGTTTTCATTCCTTTGGTTATTAATGTTGTTGAAAATATTTTCATATGTTTAATGGTCATCTGAATTCCTCCTTTTGTAAGCTATCTTTATGTCTTTTGCTCCTTTGTGTCTGTGTGTTCATCTTTTTCATATTGACTTGAAAGAACATTTTTGTTTTTGAGACAGTCTCCCTTTGTCACCTGGGCTGGAGCACAGTGGTGCAAACCTGGCTCACTGCAGCCTCAACCTTCTGGGCTCAAATGATCCTCCTGCCTCAGCCTCTCAAGTAGCTGGGACTGCAGGTGCAGACCACCAAGCCCAGCTAAATTTTTTTGTATTTTTTGTAGAGATGGGGTTTCATCATGTTGCCCAGGCTGATCTCAAACTCCTGAGCTCAAACAATCCTCCTGCCTTGGGCTTTCAATGTGCTGAGATTACAGGCATGAGCCACCATGCCCAACCCTGAAAGAACATCTTATATGTTAGGGGTATCAGCCTCATGCAGAAAAACCATACCATTTCCACAAAGGTAATGCTTCTCATCTTCTCCCACCCAGGTGCTCAATTCATTTAGATAGAGAAAAAGAATCACTAATACGTAGACTTCTTAAGCCTGGTTACATAAATGTTAAAACTTGATAGGAACCAAATACTTGAGCATTTTTTCTACTTCATTCACTTGATCCTGAAAAAGTTCATTTTACTAAGGAATAGTACCACAGTAAAACCCCACCATAAGAGGGTTCCAAAAATGTCAATTGTATAGATTGAGTGACTGAGTTATTATAAGGTTAATGAATAGAAACGGAGGGCTGGAGGGCTGGGCGCGGTGACTCACGTCTGTAATCCCAGTACTTTGGGAGGCCGAGGCGAGTGGATCACGAGGTCAAGAGATCAAGACCATCCTGGCTAACATGGTGAAACCCCGCCTCTACTAAACATACAAAAAATTAGCTGGGCGTAGTGGCGGGCACCTGTAGTCCCAGCTACTCGGGCGGCTGAGGCGGGAGAACAGCATGAACCCGGGAGGCGGAGCTCGCAGTGAGCCGAGATCACGCCACTGCACTCCAGCCTGGGTAAGGCAAGACTCTGTCTCAGAAAAAAAAAAAAAAAAAAAAAAAAGAAGAAGAAGAAATGGAGGGCTGGAGAAGAGCCAACAACCAGTTTTATTATATCTGAATTGACATAATTGTGGGCATTTTTTTTGAGGTTTTAATGTTTTCAATACTCTTAAAAACAGGTTAACTATTCAGTTAGCACAAGTTCTTTTGATTGTTAGCAGACTTTCTAATACAGACTCAAAAGAAATCAAGTCTATTGATTATTAAAAGAAAGCACTGAGTCTGGAGTCTATACTACTCAGGATCAGAGTTACACAAGGCTGGGGCATAAACACAACCACTACTTCTGCCTGTCCCAAGTCAACCCATGAGTCATGCAGTCGTAGGGGCATTATAAGGTTCGAGTGAAAGAAAAGGTAAGATGCAACCCCTTCCAGAAAACAGATTATACTTCCAGATATAACAACAAATCCCTGTGACTAAAAAAGAAGTGGTTGGAAATATTTGAGCCAACGGGTATATAACGTACACCATTCCATTTTCTTTGGGGCTTTATTTCCTTTGAGGCCTTTCTCCCTTCTTCTACTAGTTAGCTGGGGGCAAGGGAGGAGGAGGCATTAGGTATGTAAGCTTTTAAGGGTACCTGTACTGTGGTATCAGTGGGATGTTCTTTTGTCAGAGATTGCCAGACCTATTGTCTCACCTGCCAATACTGAGCGAATAATTTCCTTCTACTTAAACTGCACAAATAGTTTCCTTCTACTTAAAAGGTGGTTACTGGCCAGGCATGGTGGCTCACGTCTGTAATCCCAGCACTTTGGGAGGCCGAGGCAGGTGGATCAATTTGAGCCCAGGAGTTCGAGACCAGCCTAGGCAACATGGCAAACCCTATCTCTATTAAAAAATACAAAAACTAGCCAGGCATGGTGGTGTGTGTCGGTAGTCTCAGCTAGCTACTCGAGGGGCTGAGGTGGGAAGAGAGCTTGAGCTTGGGAGTTGGAGGTTGCAGTGAGCCAAGATTGTGCCACTGCACTCCAGCCTGGGCAACAGAGCCAGACGCCATCTCAAAAAAAAAAACAAAAAACCAAAAAAAAACCCAAATTTATTCATCAAATTCCTAAGCTCCTAATAGGAGAATTGGCACTTTGAATCCTATGGCCTGAATCAGCTTGCTGGAAAGAAGCAGGATCTCTAGCTAGTGATTAGTGGCTGAAGAACGTATATTGATTGAGGATAAACCCTGGGCTCAGACTGAGGCAGCAGTGAAAGCCAAAGGGAGTCTAAGGAGGTGCATCACAGGCCTTGGTGGCCTGAGAGGACAGGGCTTCATGCCTAGAGCATCCGCTTCAGTAGAGCAGCCCTGCTTTTATATGTTCTGTATACTGAGGTTTCATGTAAGATTTCTTAAAAGAAAAAAAAAGGGTTCTCTAGCTGCTTTAAAAACGCAGAAAATCTCTGAGTTATACTCTCACCCTTATTTTAAAATAAGGAGCTGAAGTTCATAAAAGTGAAAGGACTTGCTTAAGGTTACAGGATTAAACAGATTATATCTATTACAAGTTAGGGTTGGATTACTGTGCCTGTTTCAGTAATGTACTAACAAAGCACTAATAAATTTAAAACTTCTCAGTTTAGTATCTCTTTAGAAAAAGAACCAAAATGATCTAAACCAAATTAGACCAATTTTTCTGAAGTAGACAGTAATATGTAGGACAGTAAGTAACTTTAAGTAAAAAACAATTTTAACATACTCAGCTTTGTTTTTACCTCTGTACTAAAAAGAGATGGCTGCTGAGGCTTTCAGTACAGTCTATTTTTATAACTCAGGATATGAATATGAGAAATAAGCATTTTTTCCTTCCATTTTTAGGCTACTAGCCTGATAAACTATGTTTAATGTATTTTACTTTAAAACTTAGTTCATAGGGCCTTTGGCTGGAAAAATTAAACTTAATCCTATTACACAGCATTTCAATTCAACATATATGATCAGAGTTTCCCATTAATCATATTTTGGGAACGGTCTTAGTCAAAAACAAACAAACAAACCACACACACAAACCCAAATAAAACAATACCCAGAAAGAGTAAAGAAAAATGTTGTTTTATCTTTCCTTGTTTGTCCTCTCCCGAAACAAATCATGTCTAGTGCCTACCTGAGCCATCAGTGGGAACCGAACTTGCATTGATTCCAGAAAGACCAAACAAAGGACATTCTCGATCTGTGTTGACATGACCCCATTTGTGACATTTAATGCACCTTACATTTCGAACCTGAGAAATAATGAATGTGATTTTGGTTACTAAAAAAGTAAGAATCTAACCAATGTTCAAATTCTTATTCCTTGATAGAATTTAAGCTAAATTACATTTTTAAAAGACCTCCAGGGAAAAAGACTCCAAACTATGTTTGGTAATTTGATACAAAGACTAAAATCTTTCACTATCAATTTTGCCTAGAAACTAAGCTGAATCCCATTTCTTTTTGCCTCTCACTTGGTGGCAATATAATGTCATCCAAAAAGAAATGGTAAAATACCAAAAAGAATTATGTCATTATGTGAAGAATTTAAGCTTAAATTCTCTCATTTTAATAAGTTAACCTTTAAAGTTTCAAATTTCAAAACGCGGAGCTGGTAAACATTTTCTGTAAAGGTCCAAATGTAGTAAATATTTTAGACTTTTTGGGACAGATGTTGTCTATTCTAACTACTCAACTCTGCTGCTGCAGTGGGAAAGCAGCCACAGCCAATAAGTAAATGAATAGGCAAAGCGGTGTTCCAATAAAACTTTCTTTACAACAAGGATTTGCCCTCTGATGATAGTCTGTCCTGATTCTAAACCAATAATAGATTTAAATCTTTTCTTGACCTTGAGCTGATTCTCCAAATTTTTTGAAAACTGCAGAGACCAATATCATTATAGCTCTCACTATAAAAGTTTGATTCCTTTTTTTTTTTTTTTTGGAGATGGAGTCTCGCTCTGTTGCCCAGGCTGGAGTGCAATGGTGCAGTCTCGGCTCACTGCAACCTCCACCTCCTGGGTTCCAGCGATTCTCCTGCCTCAGCCTCCTGAGTAGCTGGGATTACAGGCGCCTTCCACCATGCCTGGCTAATTTTTTGCATTTTTAGTAGAGACAGGGTTTCACCATGTTGGCCTGGCTGGTCTCAAACTCCTGACCTCATGATCCGCCCGCCTCGGCCTCCCAAAGCGCTGAAATTACAGGCATGAGCCACTGCGCCCAGTCTGATTCCTGTCTTTTATCAGCCTACTACATTTTATGTTTTCTCCTCTATTCCTTATATTATCTGATACAAATCAAAACCATAGTGCCCCTTTTCACCTTAAACACCTTTTAGACAACAATATAAAGACACATTTATTAAATAAAAATTATTCTTACAGAGTAAAATCTGTGTCACTTGCCTGAATACCAAAGGGCTGATCTCTGATGTTCATGTCATCTTTGGCATATCTATTAAATAGAGGAAATGTACAAACACAATATTAAGAATAATTTAAAAAATTAAACAGCAGTTAATCAGAAAAATAGTTTTACAATTCTAAGAACATTATGAAATATATTACTTCAGTAAGAATACAGAACTATAAAATCTATCCAGTATTTCCAAACACCATTTAGTTATTATGTGTCTAGTCTGATAATTTGTGATATTAAAAAAATGAAAAAGTATATAAAACAAAAGACTATGAGCAAGCAGATTAGTTGAATAAGACAGCTAATTAAAATCATTAAAAATAACTTTTCACATCAGTTGCCTCCTCTAATAATTAAAAAAGCAACATAAGATGGGATATCAGTAAATGTAAACTAAATGATACATATCTTGTCTTAAAAGTAAACTAGTCCTTACTTTTCTCGTGGGGCTCCTTTCTGCCATTCAAATTTGTATTCGGTCTCTCCTTCTGTTTCTTCTTTCTAAAAACATTCATTGAAAATTCTTTTAATTTTTCCATATAATACAATCAATTGCAAGTAAATTCAGACATAGAAAATAGTACTTTACCTCTTTGTTTTCTTGATTGCATATCAAAAATATGGAAGAAAAAAGGTATGACAAGTTAAAAACGTCAATATAAAAATCTACTGTATACACTATGATATCATGTTATTTAATTGTCACTTATAAGAATTCATTTTTTTTTTCTCCTTTCACATGATAAAAATTCAGATCATTGCAGGATAAAATACAAAATTAAAATTAATAAGTATGTTAATTCATAGTTTTTAAACTTTTTACTGTTCATTGACAGTGAATATTATGTTTTTTATTTACAAATGCATTAAATATTTAGTAACAAGGACTAAAGATACATATGCAAATTATGAAAGAATAAGTGTACTTTGGACATGAAGGTTTCTTCCTTCTCAAAGGGCACATTATGAAATATTATCAGATTAGAAAGATATTTTTTAGTATTTATTCTGTTGTATGATTATAGTTTTTATTATCTTCACAGGATAACAGCAATTTTAAAAGATGGAGAGCAACTTTAAAAAAATATCTGTCATAGTACTTTTTCATCTTTAGCTGCAAACACATCAAAGACTTAAAAGAAAAGGAAGGAGGCCAGGCGTGGTGGCTCACGCTTGTAATCCCAGCACTTTGGGAGGCCAAGGCAGGTGGATCACAAGGTCAGGAGTTCAAGACCAGCCTGGCCAACATGGTGTCTCTACTAAAGATACAAAAATTAGCCGGGTGTGGCGGCGTGCTCCTGTAATCCCAGCTACTCGGGAGGCTGAGGCAAGACAATTGCTTGAACCCAGGAGGTGGAGGTTGTAGTGTGCTGAGATGGCGCCACTGCACTCCAGCCTGGACGACAGGGCAAGACTCCACCTCAAAAAAAAAAAAAAAGAAAAGGAAGGAGATAAGTACCTTTTTTAGCTCCTGGAGGGGCTTCATACATGAAATTAAGGCCATTCTTTACACGTTCATCTCCCATAAGCAATCTAAGTGAAACAAGACAAAGTTATTGATTTTATGTAGGACAAAAATAAAAAATTATAGAATAATCCACTCCCCACCAAAAAGCCTAAGGGAATTAAGATAAAATATTTTTGTTAGAAACAGAGTTCTAAAACTTTACTCCACTAACTAGATTACATCTGAATGGAAATTAAACAGTGCTGCTTCTTTAGTAACTGGTTATAAGCTCTGAGACTTTCTTACTACCTGAGAGATCCTACCCATCCTAACAAAAAAGGGGAAAAATAACATGGTCATTTTTCTTACAGGATTTTCTTAAACCCTGAAATGCTGTGGCAATTATGACAACTTTGAAATCCCATATGCCATCACAAATTTACAATTAAGTTAAATAGTGCCAACGCTTTTTCTTAATTGTAAGGATCAAACGGTTTTGTTTTTTCCCACCAAAAAAAGAAAAGGCAAAGGAATCAGTTTTGGAAAAAATGAGTCTCTCAGGGATTTCTTTAGGAAGTCAAATCCAACCAGGGCTTGTAAGAGTCACAATAAATGAGAAAATAAAATTCTTTCGTGAGGCCAGTGAAAAAAGAATAATTTAAAGAAAGTCTACAGCTGGGCACAGTGGCGCACACCTGTAATCCCAGCACGCTGGGAGGCCAAAGCAAGTGGATCACCTGAGGTCAGGAGTTTGAGACCAGCCTGGTCAACATGGAGAAACCCCATCTCTACCAAAAATACAAAAATTAGCCAGGCGTAGTGGTGCATGCCTGTAATCCCAGCTACTCAGGAGGCTGAGGCAGGAGAATCATTTGAACCTGGGAGGCGGAGATTGCAGTGAGCCGAGATCATGCCACTGGACTCCAGCCTGCGCGACAGAGCCAGGCTCTGTCTCAAAAACAACAACAACAGCAAAAAAGTCTACACATGCCAACTAGTATGATGGACTCAGTGTCCGGTGAATGACAAAAATCACATTCTTTATAGTTCTGTTTTAATACTAAAAGTTCCCTGTTTGAACTCTGTTTAAAAAAAGATACACTAGGCTTTTTAGAAAAAAAAGCTCTGTAACAAATGGAATGACTGGTTCAAAGTTTTAATTCATAAGATCCAAGTAAAAATAATAAAGGAGGCTAAAGAGTGAATATAATTTCTCCTTATATTTGGAAAAGACAATCACAAAGAATATATGACATGATTGTAATTCCTCTCCTTATATCCACTGGATTCTATAAAGACCTGTAAAAAAGAAGCAAAAGGCCACAGGGATCTTCATCCAATAGATGTAGATATAAATAGAGTGATATTCAGCAATAAAAGGGACTGAAGTACTGATATATGCAATACCATGGGTCAACGTCAAAAGCATTATGCTATGTGAAAGAAGCCAGTCACAAAAGACCACATGACATATGATCTAATTTATAGGTCATGTCCAGAATAGGTAAATCTATAGAGACGGCAAGTAAATTAGTGGCTGCTCAGCGCTGAGAGGTAGAAGGGGAAAAAGGCAGGGGAATGAGAAGTGACTGCTAATGGGTAGAAGATTTCTTTTTTGGATAATGTAAATGTTCTGAAATTAGATTACGGTGATGGCTCCAAAGGTCTAAATATACTTAAAAACAACAAACACTTTAAACAGGTGTATAAGTTACATCTTAAATTCACATCATTAAAAATATCAAAATCAGCTGGGCACAGGGGCGCATGTCTGTAATCCCAGCAACGTTTATAGCAGCATTATTCACAATAGCCAAAAGGTGGAAGTAACCCAATACTCAAACAGATGGATAAACAAAATCTGGTATGTACATACAAAAGAGAATTATTCAGCCACAAAAAGGAATACAGTGCTGATACATATTACAACATATGTGAACCTTGGACACATTATACTAAGTGAAACAAGCCAGACACAAAGGAATAAATATATGATTCAATTTATATGAGGCATTTAGAATAGGCAAATTCACAGACACAGAAAGTAGAATGGTGGTTGCCAGGGGCTGTAGGCCAAGGGGAATAGGGAATTATTCTTAAATGGTCACAAAGTTTCTGTTTGAGATAGCGAAAAAGTTTTGGAAATGATGATGGTTCACCACACTGAATTTAAGGGTATACTGAATTGCACACTTAAAATGGTAAATTTTATGCAATATATATTTTACAAAAAAACCCACAGACAAACCATTTCATTTATATGTGTTTTTTTCTTTCTTTGTTGTTTTTTTTTAGAGACAAAGTCTCACTATGTTGCCCATGCTGGTCTCCAACTCCCGGACTCAAGCAATCCTCCTGCCACAAAGTGTTGGGATTACAGGCATCAGCCATCGTGCCCAACCCAATTCATTTATATTGAAACAAAAATAATAATAAAACCCAAACTAAAAGATTGTTTCCCACTTTATGCAAAATTCAAGACATATATAAAAGGTAAAGGTATAATATTGGTATTTTTGTTTTAACCTCAACTAAAAATTTACATAGATTTTTTTGACATCCCATAAAATCTTTGTATGTATCTAGACAGAATAATAAATGTGATTTTCAGCTGGGCGTGGTGGCTCATGCCTGTAATCCCAGCACTTTGGGAGGCCAAGGCTAGAGGATTGCTTGAGTCCAGGAGTTCAAGATCAGACTGATCAACACAGTGAGCAAGAGACCCTGTCTCTACAAGAAAAGAAAAAATTAGCCGGGTTTGGTGGTGCGTGCCTGTAGTTCCAGCTACTCAGGAGGCCGAGGCAGGAGGATTGCTTGAACCCAGAAGTTTGAGGCTGCAGTGAGATATAATCATACCACTGCACTCCAGCCTGGGCAACAGAGTGAGACCTTCCTCTCCAAAAAAAAAAAAAAAAAAAAAAAAAAAAAAATTTTTTTTTCATCTTAGGATAAAAGTATAAAGTGACTAATAAACCGGTTGATACAATAAACATTAAGAAATCTCTAGGACAGTAAAAACTTAAAAGAGAAACAACAGATTACTGAAGAATGAAATTGGCTATCAAAAACAGTACTTTTGAATGAGGAAGAAATAAACACTTGGCAAATGACCAATTACTGATAAATTTGCATTCAAATGACCAAACCTAGAAGTAATAACATGTTAGTAGCAATGAACACACTTAGCGCTCAGATCGTGGTTTCTAAATACCATTCACCAATGAAAGGAATCTGGGTGCCTTGGAAAACTGGTTGATTCCAGTGTTGCAGCAGGGAAAATAAAAGACGAGTCTGACCAGCTCGTGGGACCAGAAGCAGCATTAAAAAAACAAAACAGCGTTGGTGCATGTTAAATGGATACACGAGCCAATCTAACAGAGCTCTCAATGGCCCAAACTGAAACAACTGGAGCAAGAAAATAAGTAACAATAGTATTATATAATCATCCAAAGAATTAAATAAATAGCCATGAGTCCATATTGACAGAAAATTAATAATAACTAGATAAGGGAAATTCTTCCTTACAGAGGAATTCAAATTAATAAATGTAGAGGGAATGATAGAAATAGAAAATAACCATTAGAACATCACAGAAATAAATGATGCAGGCATGATCTACTGATGAATATCAAAATTAGGCAAAAGTCCAAGGAGAAACAGGGTATTTTCAGGGCTTCAAATATTAATTAAAAGGGAAAATGGTAACTTTTTTTTAAGATAAAGAATAAACATGAACACTGTGATCTGTTTCAAACCTAGTTTTCCACCTCCACTCTGTTTTTATCCCTCTAACTCAGCAACTGTTTCCTGAACACCCTCTCCATTTTCCAATATGTTTTTACTATTAATAATATAAAAATAAGGTTTTTTTGTTGTTGTTTGAGACGGAGTTTCGCTCTTGTTGCCCAGGCTGGAGTTCAGTGGCGTGATCTTGGCTCACCGCAACTTCTGCCTCCCAGGTTCAAGCAATTATCTTGCCTCAGCCTCCTGAGTAGCTGAGATTACAGGCATGCACTACCAGGTTTGGCTAACTTTGTATTTCTTAGTAGAAATGGGGTTTCTCCATGTTGGTCAGGCTGGTCTCGAACTCCTGACCTCAGGTGATCTGCCCGCCTTGGCCTCCCAAAGTGCTGGGATTACAGGCATGAGCCACCACGCCCGACCAAATTAGGGTTTTTAAACAGTGATGCTATTGACATTTTGAACTAGATAGTTCTTTGTTGTGTGGCGCTGTCCTGTGCATTGTAGGCTGTTTTGTGGCATCCAGTCTCCACCCACTAGATGTTGATAGCACCCCAGTCCACAGTTCTGACAATCAAAACATTGTCAAAACAATGTCTCCAAACATTGCTACATGTTCCCAGGCAGGGTGGGGGGGGGATGCAAAAAATGGTGCTCAGTTGAGAACCACCTATCTAAATCCTTATCATTCTTCAGAGTTCAGCTTAAATGTCACCTCTTCCATAAAGTCTTCCGTTATCCTAAATGGAATTATTCTTTCCTATACTAACATGCTGTATTTTTAAAAGCAGTGTATGTTTTTAATATATCAGTTATTATATTTGGCCTTGAACTATATGCATTTGTATCTCTTACTAGGGTTTCTTAAGGGTAGAGAGAAACTACACTTCACACACTTTTATAGGTCTCTATAATACCACTTATTGCCATGCATGGAGTACTCAATAAAAGTTACTAAGATTAAATAAAATTAGTGAGAAAGCTACTTAACTTTTATTTCTTTAACTTTCCTCTCAATATATTATATTTTAAAGAGTAGTAATAGTTTAGTATTACTTTGCTAAATTCCATATTTTGATTGAAAACTGAACTTCATGGACAATTTACCAAAACACCACTATTCAGTTGCTTGATTAACCAAGAGAAAACAGCTTCAGTGTTAGATCTGCATATACAAACACAATAGCTAAAGGCAGGTACCACGTTAGAAGACACCAATTAAGAACTCTAGCCATGATACAGCTTTTAACAGAACAATGACATGCATGTCAAAGTCACTTTACTTTTCCTCTTGAAAGTATCCTGGGTATCTTTTGAGTGTGTTAAAGAAATAAGTTTGTAAGAGGTCTCAGCAGTTCAAGTGTAGACATGATTGTTCTTCTAAGCTTTGCCTAATTTGAGACTTGCTCAAAGACTGTATATGAGTCACATGAATCTATATTTTATGTGAATTATGGGTAAGGCTGGAAAAAGTGGCCATCTACAGGTATGAGAGTAAAAGAGATAGCCCTCAGGGAAAGACATGAATCCTATAATTGGGTATTTGATTCCAAAAAACTGACT
Organism: Symphalangus syndactylus; assembly: GCF_028878055.3. Taxonomy (NCBI): domain Eukaryota; kingdom Metazoa; phylum Chordata; class Mammalia; order Primates; family Hylobatidae; genus Symphalangus; species Symphalangus syndactylus. The sequence continues at coordinate 78,376,113 of NC_072430.2, forward strand.
TAATATATCATTCAGTAGGAAATTATTCCCATGAAATTGATAATTCTAGATATACTGGTGTAACAGAATTTCTTACCTATTATCATATGATTCTTGTTCTTTAAGATATTGCTGCATCAATTCTTCTTGTTTCTTCTTATCATATGATATTTTCTGTTCTGCCATCCATACCTAGATTAGTGAAGTAAAAATGCAAATTAAATTGTTGAATTTAAATTAAACAAAGTTTGCTTTTCTTGTATAATAAAATATAAAATGCAATTGTTTAAAGCAGGAGTGCCCAATCTTTTGGCTTCCCTGGGCCACAGAAAACACACTAATACACAGTGGAAGAAGAAGAATGGTCTTGGGCCACACAAAATATACTAACGATAGCCAATGAGGCAAAAAAATCTCATAATGTTTTAAGAAAGTTTACAAAATTGTGTTGGGCCGCATTCAAAGCCGTCCTGGGCCATGTGTGACCCACAGGCCAAGAGCTGGATAAACTTGGCTGAAAGTTTACAACATAATCCAATTTGGCCATAATTACATCATTACAAATTAACACCTGAAAAATCTGAAGTGCCTTGATACAAGTTCTTTTTATTTTTGAGACGGAGTCTGGCTATCACCCAGGCTGGAGTGCAATGGCACAATCTTGGCTCACTGCAACCTCTGCCTCCGGAGTAGGTTGAAGTGATTTTCCTGCCTCAGCCTCCGGAGTAGCTGGGATTACAGGAGCCTGCCACCACACCAAACTAATTTTTTTGTATTTTTAGTAGAGAAGGGGTTTCGTTATGTTGGCCAGGCTGGTCTTGAACTCCTGACCTCAGGCAATCCACCTGCCTCAGCCTCCCCAAGTGCTGGGATTACAGGCGTAAGCCACCGTGCCCAGTCCATAGAATGCTTTATAGCAAGTTTTGGTTTTTTAAAAGCTGTATTTATAGTTTAAATTATGTTAACTATATTCATAGGTAGTCAATGTTATACATTTCTTATATATCCTTCCAAGATGTTCTAATATATATATATATGCAAAAGAACATATACAACATTCTTCTTATATAAATGGTAACATACTTTACGCAAACAGACACATATGCACACAAAATATGTATAAAATAAAATTATATACCATGGAGATCTGATATGGTTTGGCTGTGTCCCCACACAAATCTCATCTTGAATCGTAGTTCCCATAATCCGCATGTGTCATAGGAGGGACCCGGTGGGATGTAATTGAATTGTGGGGGTGGTTACACTTCATGCTGTTCTCATGACAGTGCGTGAGTTCTCACGAGATCTGATGGTTTTATAAGGGGTTTTTCCTCTTTTGCTCAGCACTTCTCCTCACTGCTACCATGTGAAGAAGGACATGTTTGCTTCCCCTTCTGCCATGATTGTAAGTTTCCTGAGGCCTTCTCAGCCCTGTCAATTAAACCTCTTTCCTTTATAAATTACTCAGTCTTGGTTATTTTTTCATAGCAGTGTGAGAATAGATTAATATAGTAAATTGGTATAGGTAGAATGGAATGCTGCTAAAAGGATACCTGAAAACGTGGAAGTGACTTTAGAACCGGGTAACAGGCAGAGGTTGGAACAGGAAAATGGAAACTTTGGAACTTCCTAGAGAATTGGAAGGCTCAGAAAACAGGAAGATGTAGGAAAGTATGGAACTTCCTAGAGACTTGTTGAATGGCTTTAACCAAAGTGCTGATAGTAATATGCACAATGAAGTCCAGGATGAGGTGGTCTCAGATGGAGATGGGAAACCTTTTGGGAAGTGGAGTAAAAGTCTCTCTTGCTATGCAAAGAAACTGGTGGCATTTTGCCTCTGCCCCAGAGATCTGTGGAACTTTGAACTTGAGAGAGATGACTTAAGGTATCTGGTAGAAGAAATTTCTAAGCAGTAAAGCATTCAAGAGGAAGCACAGCATAAAATTCTGGAAATTCTGCAGCCTGACAATGCAATAGAAAAGAAAACCCTATTTTCTGGGGAGAAATTCAAGCCGGCTGCAGAAATTTGCATAAATGAGAAGTCGAATGTTAATCACCAAGACAAGGGAAAATGTCTCCAGGGTTGTCAGAGACCTTCACAGCAGCCCCTCCCATCACAGGCCTGGAGGACTAGGAGAAGGAAAAAAGTGGTTTCCTGGGCCGGGTCCAGCCTCCCAACTGCTGTGTACAACCTTTGGTCTTCGTGCCCCGCATTCCAGCCACTCCAGCTATGGCCATTGCTTCAGAGAATGCAAGCCCCAAACCTTGGCAGCTTCCATGTGATGTTGGGCCTGCAGGTGCGCAGAAGGCAAGAACTGAGGTTTGGAAACCTCTGCCTAGATTTCAGAAGATGTATGGAAACACCTGGATGTTCAGGCAGATGTTTGCTGCAGGGGTGGAACCCTCTTGGAGAACCTCTATTAGGGCAGTGCGGAAGGGAAAAGTGGGGTTGGAGCCCCCACACAGAGTCCCTACTGGAGTACTGCCTAGTGGAGCTGTGAGAAGAGGGCCACTGTCCTCCAGACCCCAGTATAGTAGATCCACCAACTTGCACCATGTGCCTGGAAAAGCCACAGACACTCAACACTAGCCCATGAAAGCTTCCAGGAAGGGGGCTATACCCTGCAAAGCCACAGGGGCAGAGCTGCCCAAGGCTTTGGGAGCCTACCTCTTGCATCAGCACACCCTGGATATGAGACATGAAGTCAAAGGAGATCCTTTTGGAACTTTAAGGTTTAATGACTGCCCTATTGGATTTTGGACTTGCATGGGGCCTATAGCCCCTTTGTTTTGTCCAAATTGTCCCATTAAGAATGGGTGTATTTACCCAATGCCTGTACTCCTGTTGTATCCAGGAAGTCATTAACTTGCTTTTGATTTTACAGGCTCATAGGTGGAAGGGACTTGCCTTGTCTTACATGAGACTTTGGACTTAGACATTTGAGTTAATGCTGGAATGAGTTAAGACTTTGATGGACTGTTGTAAGGGCAGGATTGTGTTTTGAAATGTGAGGACATGAGATCTGGAAGGGGCTGGGGTGGAATGATATGGTTTGGCTGTGTCCCTACCCAAATCTCATCTTGAATTGTAGTTCCCGTAATCCCCGCGTATTGTGGGAGGGACCCGATGGGAGGTAATTGAATCATAGGGGCTGTTACCTCCATGGTGTTTTCGTGATAGTGAGTGAGTTCTCACGAAATCTGGGATAAAACCATCAGAAAAGGAGCTTTTCCTCTTTTGCTCAGCATTTCTCCTTGCTGTCACCATGTGAAGAAAGACGTGTTTGCTTCCCCTTCTGCCATGATTTTAAGTTTCCTGAGGCCTCCCAGCCCTGCAGAACTGCGAGTCAATTAAACTTCTTTCCTTATAAATTACCCAGTTTCAGGTATTTCTTCATAGCAGCATGAGAACAGACTAATACTAATACAAGACTAATACGGATCAGTAAACAAACACTTTCTTCTTTTGGGTGGTAAAGTTGCATATTGTGGGACTATACCATAATTTATAATTTATTTATCTCCTACTGTATAAATGAGCACTTAAGAAATTTCCAGTATTTTGCTATTAAAAACTTTGCCGCGAGAACTCAATACACAGGTAATTTCACACACATTTGGCAGGGTTTCTAAAAGGATCAAGGCATGGCCAAGGAAAAAAACAGGCCAAGATATTACTGGCAGAGAGGATGACTCAGGCAAAGGCCCAGAGATATAAAATAGAATGTAAGTAGTTCAATATTACTAACATATAAAATCTGAGGTTGGGCAGAGGCGGGCAGATCACCTTAAGTCAGGAGTTCGAGACCAGCCTGGCCAACATGATGAAACCCTATCTCTACTAAGAATACAAAAATTAGCCAGGCGTGGTGGTGTGTATCTGTAATCCCAGCTACTCGGGAAGCTGAGGCAGGAGAATCACCTGAGCCTGGGAGGTAGAGACTTCAGTGAGCTGAGACTGCATCACTGCACTCCAGCCTGGGCAACAGAGTGAGCCACCATCTCAATAAATAAATAAATAAATAAATCTGAGGTGGGAGAATAGTAGGAGGGGAGAAGGAGAAAAATGATGGAATGAGATTACTTGGACTCGATCCTGTAATATTTTAATAAGGGGCTGAAAAAGATCAGATTTGTGCTTAAAAAAAGACAATTCTATCGAAATAACTTACATCCATACAATGGAATATTATTTAGCAATAAAAAGGGAAAAGTACCGATACATGCCATACCATGGATAAACTTCAAAAAACATTATGGTGAGAGTAGCCAGTCACAAAAGACCACAGATTGCATGATTCCATTTAAATGAATTTCCAGAATAGGCAAATCCACTAACAGAAAGTAGATTAGTGCTTGCCTAGGGCTGGAGAGAGGGAGAAGAGTTAAGGAGAAATGGGAGTGACTAACAGGTATGGGGATTTCTTTCTTTTTTTTTTTTTTGAGACAGTGTCTCACTCTGTCACCCAGGCTGAAGTGCAGTGGCACAATCTTGGCTCACTGCAATCTCTGCCTCCCGGGTTCATGTGATTCTCCTACCTCAGCCTCCCAGGTAGCTGGGATTACAAGCGCCCGCCACCACACTCAGTTAATTTTTGTATTTTTAGTAGAGACAGGGTTTCACCATGTTGGCCAGGCTGTCTTGAATTCCTGACCTCGGGTGATCCACCCCCCTCAGCCACCCAAAGTGCAGAGATTACAGGCGTGAGCCACCGTGCCTGGCAGGGGTTTCTTTTTGGGGTGATGATAAAGTTCTAAAATTGTGGTAATGATTACTTAACTCCATGAATATATTTTAAAAACCACTAAATTGTACATTTTACATGAGTGTTTGTATGATAGGTAAATTTATCTCAGCAGAGCTGTTAAAATGAAAAATGACTATTCTGATGGCTGTGTAGTGAATGGATTTGAGAGGACTCAAGATTGGAGGCAGTAGAACCACTTAGGAAATGCAACGATATAGGTGAAAGATGATGAGGGTCTGAATTAAGGCACAGGCAGCAGTGACAGAAAGGAAAGATGGATTCAAGAGATATTTGGAAGGTAAGACCAATAGCATTCAGTGATTGACTAGATAAAGGAGTGATGGGAAAAGGGATGAATCCTGAGCTTCTGGTTTGGGTAACAGGATGAAGGATTGTTTTACTATCTGTATTTCTACCCATATGAGATAGCAAGTATAAAAAGGGCTGATTTGGGGTAAAAAACTTTTATATCAGATATGTTGAGTTTGAGATGCCTATAGGACATGAAGATGTAAATGTCTAGTAGATAGCTGTCTTGAGCCACATCAAAGTTAAGAAGAGAAAACTGGGACTGCAGATTTGAGTCATGAGTAAACAGGCTAATTAAAACCGGCTAGTTGGATGTGATTGCTTGGGGCAAGCATACTAAGTAAGCAAGAAGTGGGCCAAGGATGAAACTCTGGGGAACACTTATATTTTAGGAGCAGGCTAAGAATAAAGATCCAGTGAAGTTGATGGGAAAAGAACAGTCTAATAAGAGAGCTGGAAAACTAGAAGAGAGTAGTTATTACAGATAAGTGAACAGAGAGTTTCACAAAAAACGGAGTTTACGGTAGTACTATTGTCAATAGCCAGTTTGTGAACTGTTTGCCAGTCCACAAGAAGACTAAAGAGCTTGGACCACAATGTAAATTAACTGCTTCCTTCATTAACAAAATCAAGAAAAAGAAAGAACAGCTGAACAAAACAGTGTATCCTGTGACATAAATGATTGAGGCAGCGCATAACAATACATAACAGAGTGACTAGCAGATATACAGCATTCACTCTTATTTTTGGTGAACAAATGAGACCTTAAAACCTATCAGACTTTTTATAAGCTTGGGAAACTGAAAACAAACAAGGAAAAAAAGAACCTACTGGACTTTAATAAACCCAACATGCCTAATTTTACAATTAGAATTTTCTTTCTTTCTTTTTAAATATAGATGGGGTCTCACTTTGTTGCCCATGCTGGTCTTGAATTCCTGGCCTCTCAAAGTGTTGGAATTATAGGTATGAGCCACCATACCTGGTCCTTAAAATTTTCATGGTGGAACCCTTTTGCACTCTTTGATCAAACTCCTTTGTTTCTTCCACTTCTATTTCTTAAAAAAAAAAAAAAAAAAAACTTTACTGGAGTATGACATATAAAAAGCTGTACATATTTAATGTATACAACCTGAGTTTGGTGACAAGTATATCCCTGTGAAACCATCACCATAATCTACACTATAAACATATCCATCACCTCCAAAAGTTTCCTCCTACCCTGATAAATTTTTCTATTTATCTTCACTTAATATAGTTCCTTTATCCTTAGTTAATAAAGAATGCTAGAGGTCATCCCCTCTCCCCATAAAGTGTTAACTATCTAGAAAGGTCTGCTAATCAAAAACATTTCATTCTTCTCCTCTATCCTGGGAAAAGTATAAAACAGATCAAAGAGGCCAACAATATTTGGTACATTTTGCATAACACTTTACAAGGATGAGAAGAATGTAGGTTCTAAGCCTATAACTGCTTTACTGAATTTCTCATAGCGGACTTGCAAAAGTTATTCTCCGTGGATTTCTTGTTTCTTGTAAGAAAGCTGACACATTGAAATTTATACAGCGAAATGTCAAAAGTTCCAGTAAAAAATTATGATTTCTCAGGTATATTTGTCTCTAAACAGCAAATAAGCAAGCACCTGAATTCCATCTAATCTCTTCATTCTTGTAAAAATAGTTACAGCTGACCCCCTAAGTATGCAGAGAAAGGAAATGTCTGTGTTTGGTGTCAGAAGTTATTGAGCCAACCAAACACAAGAAACCTCTCCCTCCCACAGTTGCAACCACACAAACACACACTGGTGCAGTGGAAAAAAATCACTGGGTTAATCAGGTGTTCCAGATCCTAGTTCTGGTACAACATTTAACTAGCTGTGTAACTCTTGGCAAATTTGTTTCCTCATTTATAAAATGAGGAGATGGGGCTGGATGATTACCAAAGAGCTTTCAAGGTGTATCTGTGTTATTAAAATTTCATGGGGGAGTTATTAAGAAAAAATGTTTAATAAGACTCCTTAGGAAGGTAACAGTGAAAAAAAGTTGAGAATCACTGGTCTAGAAGTGAGAGTACATAGCAATATCTCATCACCTCAACTCGTTCTAAAAACAAATAAAAGCTTAGTTATTTTCACAAGTTTCTGTGTAGGGGCAATCAACATTTTATTGAGCACCTCCTCTCTGTAGTGGACACAGTGATAGATGCCTACGTTGTTTCAAATCCTTCATCTCCACTATTTCACTTAATCCTCACAATTAAGTCAATCATCCTTAATTTACAGATTAGAAGACTGAGGGTCAGATATTAAAAATATTTTGTGCAAGGTCTTAAGGCTAAAAGTGACTGCTCGAATAACTAGAATCCAGGTTTGACTCCAAAGCCGATTCTTTCTACTTCACTCTTCTGCTTTTCATTACTATGATATTCACTAAGGTATTACACCTGGTAAACCTGTAATTATGTAAAACACTAAACTTCAACGAGGTCATCAAAAATACACTAGATTATTGGGTAAATTTTTTAAAGATCTATCTTAAATAAACGGGGAGACTTCTTTGTACAGAAAAGTAGAGTTCAGAAGCCGTGATCCCTGGGATTCGAAAAGACAAAAAACCAGAATCAGCTGAGGGAAGTACCGAGGAATTTTGACATTAGTCTTCACATATTATGGATTTACATTCTGGCCGACAAAGATTCTCTAGGCCACCGGTCTCCTCGCTGTTGCAGAATAAACGCTGAGGACCCGCTGCGTCAGCGAGCTGCTCAGCAGAGAAAGGCAAGACCACCAGGGCTTTAGGCCTAGAGAAGCGGAGGCTGTTCTAGGGATCTAAGAGACACCACCACTTTCACTTCCAGCAGCCTCTGGGAAGGCAGTCCTCCTGGGCCTGATCCCTCCCCGGGTCTGTTTACTCACTTTTTTGATATTGGATTTGGAGGCAGGATGAAAGTCTTTCTTGCACATGAAGTTGGCGAAGGATTTCCCCATCTTGGAACTGGAACTAGGGAATGCAGGAGCTAGATCTGAAGGCAACGTAAACAAACTCAGCCTCCCAACCGGAACTGCGTTTCCAGCAGCAAGGGGAACTTCCGAGATCAAAGGTGACAGCTTCCGGCAACTGATGCCTCCACCGGCCACTCCTCCCTACGTCCACCTGTCACTTCGGGTAGCTGGGAGGCCAGGTGAGGGGCGTGCACGGGGGAGGGGCGTGCATAGTTGAGACAGAAACCGGGAAGACCCGACTGTGGCGCGGCACTGCTTGACCGAGGGTCTCCGGAGCCCAGCTGCACCGGCTGCGGTTTGAGCGCGCAGGGCCGGGGTGCGGGGTGGACCGCGGCTGCCCTTCGACCAAAGGTGCTTGAAGCGCGAGCCCATTACTTTCTGTGAACTCTGACTCGAGCTGCAAAAACTTTTCTGCACTGTTTTTCTCATCTATATTATGAAGATAATAATTCCGGCCCTAACCGTAGTATGCTTGCGAGAATCCAACGATATGATGTTTCTGAAAGCGCCAGCTGAACTAAGAGCGCGTGAAATAGAATGACAGGCAGCTCTGCAAGAACGGAGGCCCTGTCTATTTTGTCCCCAGCTGTACGGTGCTGGCGCCGAAAGACGTTCAATAAATACTTATTGAATGACGAATAACGCTTTAGGAGTTGGTAAAATCTCTCAAGGCTTCACCTCCTCAGTGGGCTAGGTGCCATTCTAACCAGGGGGCAAGTTTCCTTAGCTTTCCCTACGACCCCAGTTAGGCAACTCAGGTTACCTATTGCAGCTTGATGGCCCTTGGGACTCCAGGTTTTTGAGTGGACGTGGCTGCTACTGCAGCAGGTGATGCACCAACCAAGTTCTCTATCACGGTAATGTTAAGAATAAACCTTGGCCGGGCGCGGTAGCTTACCCCTGTAATCCCAGCACTTTGGGAGGCCAAGGTGGGTGGATCACCTGAGGTCAGGAGTTCAAGACTAGCCTGGCCAACATGGTGAAACCCCGTCTCTACTAAAAATATAAAAAATTAGCCGGGTGTGGTGGCACGCGCCTGTAATCCCAGCTACTTGGGAGGCTGAGGCAGGAGAATCACTTGAACCCAGGAGGCAGAGGTTGCAGTGAGCCGAGACTGCGCCATTGCACTCCAGCCCGGGCAACAAGAGTTAAACTCCATCAAAAAAAAAAAAAAGAACAAGACTTTATGAGAAATTTTCTCTCCTACCAAATAATAACAATAACAGCTTTCATGTGAGTATCTACTATGTTCTATGCACTGTGCAAAACACTTTACGTGTTGCCTTATTAAGTTCTCATAACAGCCCATCAAATAGTGTCTTTTATTTTTCTGATGAGGCAGAAGGCATAGGGAAGAGAGAGATTAAATAGTCTGCCAAAGTTATATAGTGATGGAACTAACTATAAAACACAAATAGAAGGAGATCCAGGACATAAGCGTTGAAATACAGAAAGAAAATAACAGAACCATCAAGACATCAGACTTCTCGTCACTGAGGAGAAGAGGAAAACCATTAGGAGTTTCAGGCTGAAGTTTTTATTTAGTCATTTTGTTTTCTTTTTAAGGAAACATTTATTATATTTAAATTTTGTTTTTAAATTGCTAGCATCTGCCTGTGTAAAGCCATTGTAAGGTTTTGTCATTATTAAAGGAAAGAAGGAAACTCTGTAAAACAATGTGTCTGTTCTGGCAGCAAAATAAGGACCTTTAGGTGTTCTATTATAAGTGAAGATCTAAGATTTTCCAAGTTACAACTGAAGAGGTAATCTAGATATTAAAGTATATAATTGCGATTTATAAATTAAATATGTGAACTTTCTCCTAGAAATATCAGCAATTTGGAATTATATTGACATTTTTGTCTGAATCAATGAGTCGGTTTCAAAATTTCAGTCTCATCAGAATTATAATCTGTATTATTTCCCAGCTCAAATAAGACCCCTTCTTCCTTCCTTTGAGGAAGTACTGGGCACATAAGATTTTTTTCCATAAGACAAGTTCCAGCAATGAGAATACAAAGATTAGTAAGACATACTCCCAGCGCTCAAGGATCTCATTGTCCAGTAAAGAGACTTATATATACACAAATGTAGTGGAATCTAGCCTTTACAACAGTAGAGCTAGGTACACGGATTCCCAAATACGGAAATGGTGAAACAAAATTCAGGGAAGACTTTAGGAGAGAAAGGTCGTAGAGAATAAATGTGAACTATACACTAGATGAAGGTAGTTCTCATTGCCATTTTCTTACTGAGTTGTAGTACAAGATCGATCCCAAGTCATATTCTTACTGATTTTTAGGCTATAGTATACAAAATTTAAAACTTTAATGAACAGCCAAGCATGGTCACTCATGGCTGTAATCCCAGGGCTTTGGGAGGCAGAAGGGGGAGGATCTCCTGAGCCCAGGAGTTCCAGGCTGCAGTAAGCCCTGATCATACAACTGCACTCCAGCCTGGGTGAAAGAGCTAGACCTTGTCTCCAAAAAATAAAAATAAAAAAATCAAAGCTTTAATGAACATCCTTAATTAGATATGGCAATAATATCCTTTGGTCATTGAGTAAAACTTTATTTTTATATACTTAAAAGTGTTTTTTTATTTTAAAACATCTGTATAATTTTTAGTTAAAAAAATGGAACCTTTTTCCTGTGACACTTTCGTGGCGTTACCTCCAGCAACAGTCAATAACAGGATTATTTTTGGAAAAAATTCAGATAGACTCTGTGATGAAGTACAAGAGGTGGTTTATTTTCCTGCTGCAGTTCATGATAACCTGGGAGAACGTCTTAAGGTAGGTGAAATAAATGTTTTGTTAGCAATATGCCTTTTAAAAATATCATAAAGTTATTTCTGTAAATAGCAATTTGGAAGAAACTGTAGAAGTTAAAATTGAGGAATTTACATTTGAAAAATAAATGAGTCAGAAATAAACTGTGATCTTTTATTTCAGTGATTTGGAGGAAGTTGAAATAACAGTAATAAAATTATCCATTATTTGAATAAACATTTGAATGCTTTCCATATGCAAGCATGTTAGATAGGGCAAGAGATTTAAAGTCAGCTGTCAAGACTCTGTTCCAGGAGCTTAGAGTCTAGTATAGGAATAAGATGTGTATACATTATACCCCGTTATAAAATAGGATGGTTTAAATGCTAAATTTAAGTAACAGTAGCATGCTGTGGCAGCAGAAGGGAATGAACATTTAATTCAGCTTGGAGTTAGCTGGAATTTGATGGACAAAAAGGATTCTGATTCTGAATTAGTATAAGTTCTACTTGATGTAGAATAGGAAAGTCATCCCAGACTTTGGAAATGACAGTTTTATGACACATCAAAAAAGCTTTATTAGGCCCTATGTTAACACTATCAATATACATTTTATGCAGTCACTTGGTAGCATTCACATTAATTAAAGGATCCTTTAAAAACTTATTTAAAAAACCCATTTAATGTAGAACTTAAAATGAGAGCTTCAGATTATGCTATTGTTGCTAATTCATACTTTTTAGATTTTATTTTATTGATATTCTAATATTAAAACATATTAAATATTAGACTTTTTTCTGTATCCTATGCCATATTTTTTTCTTTTGCTAAGACCACTTATTCATCTGTGATACCACTTCCACTTTATTTCTTCATATTTAAATATAGCCTGTCCTGTAAAACAGTGGTCCTTATTCTTTTCATTGCTGTGGACATACCTAATGGATGACTTCAAAATGTGATGTGAGATTCCTATGACCAAACTCTTGTATTCGAAGGCTACCATATGAGTAATTATATCACTAATCAAGAAACACTGGATATTGAGGTTGAGAACTACTTCCTTAAGCTTCAACTCACACATCTACAAAAATGTTTCAATATATTACAGCTAGAGACCACCTTCTTCCTGAGCTCCAATAGCACCTTGTCTTCACTTCATGACCCTAATACTTTATTTTATCTTAATGTAGAAGTTTTAGTTTCTCAAAAGTGAGATCTTTATCTGATTCATCTTTGTAACTAACATATCTCTTGGCAGAATGTTTTATAATAGGAAATGCTCAGCAGATATTTGAATGAATAAATATTTTAGGGTTATTCTGAATATGTTTTAAGGGTAATGCCTTTATTATTGAAAATTTCAATTTACTTATATTTCCTTTACCTCTTTCATAACAATTTTGTTTTCTGACTGATTTTTTTAAATTCTGGATTTTGATAACTTTTCTGGTTTTGTGGTTCTTGCTATGACTTTTTTTTTTTTTACAGTGTACATATATAGAAATTGATCAAGTTCCTGAAACATATGCTGTTGTCCTGAGTCGCCCAGCGTGGTTGTGGGGGGCAGAAATGGGAGCCAATGAGCATGGAGTTTGCATTGGGAATGAAGCTGTATGGGGAAGAGAAGAAGTTTGTGATGAAGAAGCACTATTAGGAATGGACCTTGTCAGGTTATTTTTTGTTACATTTTATACTACAGACCTTGTCTAAATTTATAATTTTTGTGTAACTCTTACTTGTTTTATTTTCCTATTTTTGAGAGGGCTTTGATACTTTGCAGTTTGTGTCAAAATGGTTTAAAGTACCGGCATGCAATTTCATGACTCTCAGTTTTGTTTGGTTTTTTTAAATTACTTAATTTTTATTTTTTTGAGATGAGATCTCACTGTGTCATGCAGGCTGGAGTATAATGGTGTGATCATGGCTCACTGTGGCCTTGAATTCCTGAGCTCAAGGAGTCATCCCACCTGAGTCACCCAAGTAGCTTGGATCAAAGGCACATGCCACCACACCTGGCTAATTTTTAATTAAAAAAATTTTTTTTCAGAGACTAGGGTCTTGCTGTGTTGCTTACACTTGTCTTGAACTCCTGGCCTCTAGCCATTCTCCTGTCTCAGCTCCTGAGTAACTGAGATTACAAGCACAGGCACCATGCCCAGCTTTCAGATATTATTATTTGGGAGAAGGGAAGAAGTAGGAAATTATAATTCATTGGAAGTACCTAACATACTTTAATCACACCTTAAGTAATTCTCACAATAACCTCATGGGCTATCGTGCTCATTTTACAAATGAGATATCTGAGGTTCAGAGATAAAGTAACTTGACAGTGAATTACCAACTTCAAATTTGATAGGTTTGTTTGACTCCAGAAACTTTATTTCCGTGATTCCAAACTGACTTCAGAAGGAAAAATTTTAAAGTTAGATGTCATTTCATGTGTTAACTTGAAAGAAATTTTACTTTGAATCTAAAAAATCTCATGAGCATGAAATTATTTAAGAAAAATAATGGAAATTTATTTTATTATGAGAACTTTATATTTTTGTTTTAGACTTGGCCTTGAAAGAGCTGATACAGCTGAAAAAGCCGTCGATGTCATTGTTGACTTACTAGAAAAATATGGCCAGGGTGGAAATTGCACAGAGGGTAGGATGGTATTTAGCTATCACAACAGTTTCCTGATAGCTGATAGGAATGAAGCCTGGATTCTGGAGACTGCAGGGAAGTACTGGGCAGCAGAAAAAGTACAAGGTATGGACAACTTTTTGTGATTTAACTTGTTTTTGCAATTAATAAAATACACCCTTACCTATAGATATTGCATTTAATTGCTTCCAAGATTAATAATCTAGTGTAATGAAGGGTTGAACTGCAAGGGAAATTTAAAAATTTGAAAGAACAATGAAAAAGTGCCCTAAAGAGATTTCTTGAAAAAGATAAAAAGGTAACATTACCTCTGGGAATATGAATTTCATATAACCTGTATATACTTTCTTTGCTGCAGCTCTTGGCCATTTCATAGTACTTTTTCACTTTAATAATCCCTTACAATTTCTTCCCCTTTAAACTTTGGGCTTCACTCCAAAATCTTATGTGTAAGTGTGGAGGTGAGGAAATGGGAGTGGGGTTAGAGACAGGTGTTTGTGAGTTGGTGGTTGAAAAAGCTGTGTTGATACAATAGTAAAACACAAAAGTTTGATATCTTTGAATAAAACAACATTATTTGATTGTTTTAGAATGCTTTGATTTTTCATTCTGATTTTCTTTGTGATCATATATTCCTCTAATTTTTCAAGTGAGGAAAGCCAGAGATGTAAAGTGATTTAAGGTGGTAAATGAAAGACCTAGAATTTACATCTTTTCATCTTGAATCTCGTCCCTAGAACATGGCCTTATGTTTAAGCATAATCATGTCCTTCTTGGGTATTTAACTCCTGGACTCCTAGTTTACTAGAGAGATAAGATACACATGTGAAAATGTTAAATGGTGCATGAGTGATACAGACACATAGATGCAGTGAACATTTAGAGAACAGAAAGGTTATTATTGTGAGTTAGAGGAGTTCAGAAAGGCTTCCTGAAGGTAGCCTTGAACTTTGGAGGATTTGGGTGCTATTTTTCAACACAGGTCATTACCAGTTGTTTTGATGGAAATTTTGTTTTATATTTTGCATATATGTTTATTAATATATAATATTGTAGTTAGACTTTTTCTTTTTGTGATAATTGGCTTGATAATACCATTGAGCACTTTTATTTTATTAAATGTACTAAGTGCAAGAGAGAACTGAATAAATACATTTTGTTGAAAAAGCCTCACCTGGCCATCTAAAATGAACACCTTCATTGGGTCTCATTGTCTAGCTGTAGATTAATTTTGCCAACTGGTTTCTCTTTCTGTTACTAGCTAAGCCCAAGAACTAAATTGTTAAATGATAGGGAATTATTTATTAGATGGAAAATTATTGGCTGAGCACGGTGGCTCATGCCTATAATCCCAGCACTTTGGGAGGCTGAGGCGGGAGGATCACTTCAGCCCAGGAGTGTGAGACCAGCTTGGGCAACACAGTGAGACTTCAATTCTACAAAAAATACAAAAATTAGCTGAGTGTGGTGGTGTGTACCTATAGTTCCAGCTACTCAAGAGGCTGAGGTGGGGAGGATAGCTTGAACCCAGGAGGTCGAGGCTGCAGTGAGCTATTATTATGCCACTGTACTCTAGCCTGGGCGACAGAGTGAGACCCTGTTGAAAGAAAAGAAAAAAGGGAAGGGGAAGGGGGAAAGAAAGAAAAGAAAATTCTTCCATCTGATTCTATCATGACTTGGATCTGGTTTTTGTAATGAGGGTATCCCAAGTATGACCTCATTAGAGTAATTTCATTGATTTTTACTTGACAGACTGTCATTTCAGCTATTTTTAAAACATTATCAATTTTTATTGATCATGATCTGTTTCATTTAGTATAATCTCTAAGACAGGCTTTTATTTTTTCTATTTTGTATTTTAGTTGAAAACTTTGTTTATAGCTTCATGCCATAATATTTTTGGAAGTCATATATTTTGGTTCTAGACTTATGTATAATTTAAAAAAATTTATAGGAAGGACTACTATCTGGAATATATAAAGAGCAGTCAAAACTCAATAGTAAAAAAAAATCCAGTTAGAAAATAGGCAAAAGATATGAAGAGTCATTTCACCCAAAGGGATATACAGATTTGAAATAAGCATGAAATGATGTTCAACATTATTAGCCATTAGGGAAATACAAAACCCCAATTAGATTTTACTACACCTCTATCACAGTGACTGAAATAAAGGTAAGAATGTATAGCTAGCCACTCTAGAAAATAGTTTGTCAGTTAAAAAAAAAAAACTAAACATGCAACTACCATACAACTTAGCAATTGTACTCCTGTGCATTTATCCCGGAGAAATAAAAACTTACATACGTTTACACAAAAACCTGTACACAAGTATAGCAGCTTTTTCCATGATTAGCAAAAACTAGGAACAATTCAGATATCCTTTACCTTGTGAATAAGTAAGCAAATTATCATACATTCATACCATGGAATATTACTCACAATAAAAATAATAAACTATTGATATATACAATAACATAGATGAATCTTTAGAGAATTGTGCTCAGTGAAAAAATCCAAAAGTTTATATATTATATTATTCCATTTATATAACATTCTTGAAATTATGATTATAGAAATGGAGAACAGAATAGCTGTTACCTGAGGTTAATGAAGGATTTGGGGTGGGAGATAAGTAGGTGTGGCTATAAAAGGGCAACATGAGGGATCCTTGTGGTGATGGAAGTATTCTTTATCTTGACTATAGCAATACCAATATTCTGGTTGTGATATTATACTACAGTTTGGCAAGATGTTACCATTGGGGGAAACTGGGTAAAGGGTACACAGTATCTCTCAGTATTATTTTTTTATAACTGCATGTGAATCTATAATTATCTCAAAATCAGTTTAATTTTAAAAATAATTCATTTATCTTTTTGAATATGTAATAGATGCCTGTGGCACAAAATTTAGAAGTCTATATTTACATTTACATAGTGATTAGGAATCATGATGTACAGATACATGCTTTATGTTAAATATGACTATTATTCTCCTTTTTCCTCTTCTTCTTTGAAAATAGAGGGAGTTCGTAATATTTCTAATCAACTTTCCATAACAACCAAGATTGACCGAGAACACTCAGACATGAAGAACTATGCTAAGCAGAAACGTTGGTGGGATGGTAAAAAGGAGTTTGATTTTGCTGCAGCATATTCCTATCTCGACACAGCCAAGATGTTGACTTCATCAGGCAGATACTGTGAGGGCTACAAGCTTCTAAATAAGCACAAAGGTAATTTTATCATATAAATAATATTAGGATGACAAACTATATTTTGTGTAGATGTAATATGGGAATGATAACATCTGTTTTGGGGAATTATAATTAGTAAAAATATTGTTCTATTAAAATGAAAAATATTTATTTATTATAAACCTATTTTTTGAGATAAGTATTATACAATTGTGAGAGGGTCATGATTCTTTTGAAGGTCAAGTTCAGATTTTCAATGCTTAGATGCATTTTTTCAGTTTTGTTAATATTCTTAAAACAAAATTGAGATTACTTTTCTTCTGAGAATTCATTGCAACCTGGAGACAGGCTTCTTTGACTATTGCTGCTGCTGCTGTTATTTATTTTTGGGTAGTACTCTTATCGGTTATTTTCTTATATATAGAACTTCTGGCCAGAAGACAAACTGAGCAGATATAGGAATTCCCTCTTTCCACTCCAAAACTTGAGAAATGTTGGATAAAATATTTAAACATTCAAGACATATATAGCTAAGTTCAAATACAAGAAGAGAAAATCACCAGGTACCAAAAATGAAGAGAGGGCCCACACAGTCCTCCTCATCTCTGTGTCAGTTGGGGGATTCTGGACCAGATATACACCTTAGAGGCTAGAGTGTTAACATCCATGAGAATATAGGCGTGCAGGTGAAAAAGATCCATTTGGGGAGCAGGAACTGGACTCCTTATTAAGGCTATGAGTCTGAAAAATGCTACTCCACTCCCTACCCAGAGTTTAGGATGGCATTGAGCTGCCTGCTGCTCCAGGATATGGATCAATACAGTTTCTTGTGAGAGACTGAACTGTGAGCCACGTTTATTTTGTGGGCTCACCTGGAGCTACCTGGTGAGAAACAAACACTGGTTTGTAACCAGTAAACCAGACAAGATCCCAGCATACCTGTATTTCTATACCCACTATATGAATATTTGGTATGACAAATATTTATATTTTACTCAAATTTCCCATCCAAATGGGAAATCTGCTATAATGAATCTACATGTATTTGCCACTGAAAATATTTGTTACATGGGGGTTCAGTTGAAGATGTAGTTTCTATGACTATTATGATAGTTTCTACTGTAATGTCCTCAAGTTCACTCATCTTTTCTTCTGCATGATTTAATCTGCTATTAATCTCATCTAGTAATATTTTAATTTATTATAATTTTAAGCTCTACAAGTTCCATTGGTTCGTTCTGTATAACTCCCATTTCTCTATTCTTTACTTTCAAGTTTTAAAAAAATCCTTAAGCATGTTTAGCATCTTTGTAATAATAATTAGAGTGGCCGGGCGCCGTGGCTCACGTATGTAATCCCAGCACTTTGGAAGGCCAAGGAGGGCAATTCATTTGAGGTCAGGAGTTCGAGACCACCCTGGCCAATATGGTGAAACCCCGTCTCTACTAAAAATACAAAAATTTGCTGGGTGTGGTGCAGGCACCCGTAATCCCAGCTACTTGGGATGCTGAGGCAGGAGAATCACTTGAACCTGGGAGGCGGAGGTTGCAATGAGCCGAGATTGCACCACTGCACTCCAGCCTGGGTGGCAGAGCCAGACTCTGTCTCAAAACATTTTTTAAAAATTAAAAATTAAATAATTAGAGCATAGTTCATTAACATTTAATGGAAGCTGGTTCTGGTTGCAGGTAATATGGAATAAGTAAACGCTACTCTGTCTTTCTCTCTGAATATAACTAAAAATCTGGAAAGACTGCATGGAGCAGCTTTCTGAGGAGTCTTAAAAGTAAAACAGAGCAGTCAGCAGGGCAAAAAAACCCCAGAAGTCAAAGTAGGAATGATCCAGGAGTGAGTTTCATGGTTGTTGTTGTTCTTGTTTTTCTCATTTCATCCAGCCTGGTGTTAAACAGCATGAATCCCAAACCGTGTACTGGGTGTCAACAGAAAGAGCTCCAAGAGAAACCTTCTTTTTCTTGTCTGAGGAGAGGGAAGGTGGGCACCAACAAGACATAGCATGTGTGAAATCTCCTGGGAATTTTTTTTTTTCTGCTTTCTTTCTGTCTTGTCCCAGCTCCCAGGCAAACTCCAGTCCTGAATCTGCCATCTTGTGATGGTTATGTGATGATGGTAGCAGCTGTTGGGAGGCATCTAAAACTCTGAGGGAAGGGAATTCTCTCCCACTAGAGGAACTGTGGTCCAAATACCATAGGAGAAATTCTGTTGCTTTTTGCCCTCTCTCTGTTTTCCTGCCTCTTGGCTTCAGAGGCAGACCCAGATGTGGGAAGCAGTTGGGCAAAGAAGGGAGACCACCAAGGCTCTGTTGTTCTAGCTAGAGGACCTGGAAGGGGGATCCCTGGAAGCCAGAATGTCAGGGAGAATTGAGGAGCAGAGGTAGCTCAAGAAAGAAATCCCATGAAGTTGTGTAAGAATGCCTGGGCCTACCCTAAGCTGCGCATAGGTGTATCTGACCCTAAACAGCATACCAAAGCCTTTGAGAACTAACCTATAGAGTAGACTACTGCTCAGTTTCCATGCTGGCCACTGGATAGTGCTCTTTTAGGACAGCAAAAGAGCACTGCAAAAAGGTTTTGTAAACAACTGACATGGGAATCTAGTCCACAGAAGATGGCTCAAAACTATGATTTTTGAGGAAATGAACCAGTTCCTTGAAAGCTACAAACCACCAAAATTCACCTAAGAACACATAGATAATTCTTGTTTTAGCAGATAATTTAGTTGGTTGTACTCAGCCTGCAAATTCTGTCTCCTGGTTGGCAACTCAAATTTCAGTTTAGCCCTTTTATCTTTAGCTGAGCTGCTTGCAGTCTGCCCCACACATGCTTAATCAGCAATCAGATGGAGATTTGGGCAGTTCTTTTACATAGAATTTGGGAGTTCTCCTCTCTGACTCTCTCTTTTGTGGGATTGCCCCCTCACTTTCTTTTCTTTTTTTGTCTTTCCTTTTTTTTTTTTTGAGACAGAGTTTTGCTCTGTTACCCAAGCTGGAGTGCAGTGGTACAATCTTGGCTCACTGCAACCTCCTCCTCCTGGGTTCAAGCAATTCTCTTGTGTCAGCCTCTTGAGTAGCTGGGACTACAGGCACATGCCACCATGCCTGGCTAATTTTTGTATTTTTAGTAGAGACGGGGTTTCACCATATTGGTCAAGCTGGTCTCGAACTCCTGACCTCAGGTGATCCACCCACCTAGGCCTCCCAAAGTGCTGGGATTACAGGATGAGCCACCGCACCCAGCCTGCCCCCTCACTTCCTACTGCTTGTGGTTGAGGTCTGGTTCTTCAGGCCAGAAAGACTAAGGTTTTCTTTTTTTTATTATTATTATTATACTTTAAGTTTTAGGGTACATGTGCACAATGTGCAGGTTTGTTACATATGTATCCACGTGCCATGTTGGTGTGCCACACTCATCAACTCGTCATTTAGCATTAGGTGTATCTCCTAATGCTATCCCTCCCCCCTCCCCCCACCCCACAACACTCCCCGGAGTGTGATGTTCCCCTTCCTCTGTCCATGTGTTCTCATTGTTCAATTCCCACCTATGAGTGAGAACATGCGGTGTTTGGTTTTTTGTCCTTGCGATAGTTTACTGAGAATGATGGTTTCCAGTTTCATCCATGTCCCTACAAAGGACATGAACTCATCATTTTTTGTGGCTGCATAATATTCCATGGTGTATATGTGCCACATTTTCTTAATCCAGTCTATCGTTGTTGGACATTTGTGTTGGTTCCAAGTCTTTGCTATTGTGAATAGTGCCACAATAAACATACATGTGCATGTGTCTTTAGAGCAGCATGATTTATAGTCCTTTGGGTATATACCCAGTAATGGGATGGCTGGGTCAAATGGTATTTCTAGTTCTAGATCCCTGAGGAATTGCCACACTGACTTCCACAATGGTTGAACTAGTTTACAGTCCCACCAACAGTGCAAAAGTGTTCCTGTTTCTCCACATCCTCTCCAGCACCTGTTGTTTCCTGACTTTTTAATGATCGCCATTCTAACTGGTGTGAGATGGTATCTCATTGTGGTTTTCATTTGCATTTCTCTGATGGCCAATGATGATGAGCATTTTTTCATGTGTTTTTTGGCTGCATAAATGTCTTCTTTTGAGAAGTGTCTGTTCATGTCCTTCACCCACTTTTTGATGGGGTTGTATGTTTTTTTCTTGTAAATTTGTTTGAGTTCATTGTAGATTCTGGATATTAGCCCTTTGTCAGATGAGTAGGTTGTGAAAATTTTCTCCCAAGGACCAAGGTTTTCTATTGCTGTCTGCATAGAGTGACACAGCATTGACCATGGGCTTCCCTCAAGCTAAAGCCATGACAAAAATAAACTTACCCTATGCTTCATTCTGTCTCCCAACTTTCACCTTTCCTCCAGAATGTTACTTCATTTGTTAATTGTAAAGAGCCTTCAGGTAGTTGTTTTTCTGTATTTTGTCCCAAGTTGATAGTTATCTGCGGGAGGGTTGGCCCAATAGGAGCTCACTTAGCCACATTGAAAGTAGAACTCCTTCCCATGTCATTTAATATTTTATGATATTATTTTACTTATAAAAATTAATATATTCACATGATTCAAAATTCTAAAGTACACAAGATTATACAGTGAAGTCTCGCTTTCCTACCCTGTCCCGAGATACTTAGTTTTTTTTTCCCATATGCAATTCCTTATGTGTTCTTCCAGAGATGATATATGCTTAATGAAACAAATATGTAATTTTTTTTTTACAGAAATAATAGCATGCTATTTACACTTCTCTCCACGTAACTTTAGTTAGCAATATACGATGTAGATCAGTTAGCAATATATGATGTAGATCATTCTGTTTCAATATATACAGAACATTCTCATTTTTTAAAACAGGTATGTAGTATCCTATTATTTTGTTATCCCCTTAGGTAGTATTTTAATCGTTGTATAATAAAGATTGATTGTATGAATCATACTTTAGCTATCAAATCCCTGTTATTTAGGTTATTTTTAGTTTTTCATTATTGAAATTATATAACATGCTTATAGCTTATTTATATTCATATCCATGACTATTTTCTTTTCTATTTTCTTTTTTTTTTTTTTTTTTGAGACAGAGTCTTGCTCTGTTCCCCAGGCTGGAATGCAGTGGCACCATCTCAGCTCACTGCAACCTCTGCCTCCTGAATTCCAGCGATTCTCCTGCCTCAGCCTCCCAAGTAGCTGGGATTACAGATGCCTGCCACCACACCTGGCTAATTTTTTTATTTTTTGTAGAGACAGGTTTCGTCATGTTGGCCAGGCTGGTCTCTAACTTAACTGACCTCAAATGATCCGCCCACCTTGGCCTTCCAAAGTGTTGGGATTACAGGCGTGAGCCACCGCACCCGGCCAAGCCACCGCGCCCAGCCCCATGACTATTTTCTAAAAATGAGTTTGTAGAAGTAGAATGTCAGGTCAAAGCTTATGTACATTTGAAGGTTTTTGAAACACATTGTTAAATGACCACCAGAAAAGTTACATAAATTTAAATTACTGCCAATAATATTTGAGTACTCATTTTCTAACATGTTTATCAATAGAGGATTTTTTTCAACCTTTATAAATTTTGTAGGCAAAATGGCATGTAAATATATACACCTACTATGTACCCACAAAAATAAATAAGAAAAAAATGGCATGTTACAATTTTAATATTTTTTTAGTGAAATTAGATATATTCTTACATTTACTGAAAATTTGTAATTGCTTTGTAAGTTGTTTATTAATGTATCCTTTTCCCATTTTCATGCTGGGTTATTACTAACTCTTAAAAAATAACTTCCAATGTATTTTCTCCCTTTGCTTCCAAATAATTCCAGCAAAGTAAGCTTTATTTAGATTACTGAGTGGCAGATAATTGCTAAAAGGGTCATGCTCCTAATAAAAATGTGACTAATATACCCTCCTTCACTTGAAGGATAAAATGTTTCTATTAAAAAAAAGTTTTTTGAGACAGTGTCTCGATCCAATACTCAGGCTGGAGTGCAGTGGTGTGATCTCAGCTCACTGCAACCTCTGCCTCCCAGGTTCAAGCTATTCTCGTGCCTCAACCTCCCGAATAGCTGGGATTCCAGGTGTGCACTACCATGCTAGGCTAATTTTTGTATTTTTTGTAGAGCTAGGGTTTCACCATTTAGTTCAGGGTGGTGTCGAATTCCTGGGCTCAAACCATCTGCCCACCTTGGCCTATCAAAGTGCTGGGATTACAGGTGCGAGCCATTGTGCCTGGCTGGTAAATGGTTCTATAAAGCAGTCAGAAAGCAAGTACTCTGAGATGGATCAGTCAGTGATTGATATTTGCTTCTCATGTATTCATTAAACAAATTATATGCTAGTTATTATGAGGGTATGGCCAAAACATTAAGGAATTGATTACAACAGTACAGGATGGCTTGGTCTGGGGTCCAGGGCCACCAAGCAAGGTTGTGGAGATCATGCCCCGCACAAGGGGGCAAGTAGGGCTGAAATCCAGCCCCACTATCTGCCCCAAAGAAGAGGCTCCTTTCTTTAATTTTCATAAAGGTTAGCTAGCCCAGAAATGGCAGTGGTGGCATGGAGATGGAGCAAAGTGGACAGATTTGGCATATACTTTGGTGGCAGAATGGACAGGACTTAATTAATTGGAGTGAAGGTTGAAGAGAGAAAGATGTAATAAATGAATACCAGGTTTCTGCTGGGAACCAGTGAACAGTTGGAAATGCCATTTGTAGAGATAGGCTAGATGGAAGATTTGAGGGTAAAGAGTGTAGTTTTCCATTTTAGAAGAATCAACTACTCTGAGATAATAACCTAACCATCCCAGAGGGATGATTTGCATCTTCCTTTGTCTGAGAGGACAACTCATCCTCTTCCCTTCCTGGGTTTAGAACTTCACCCAAAAGGTGTTGGTGATTGAGGGTGGAGCGTAGGGTAGGAGTAGTCTTAGGAGGTGGGCACTCCTATCCACTTGAAATTCAAGATATTAACTCAGACCTGTAGCAAAAATAGAGTAAGACTCTAGAATAAAGCTGATGCTGTTGGATATTTTCAGTCTTTTATTGACAGGTACACAGGAAGTGGCAAAGGATTTTTTTACGTGAAGTTATGAGTACATTCCCCTGTATATATGCTTCTTTTACTTTTTATTATTAATGTTGTTTGGTGCTAATACAGCTATTTAAATAAATCCAATCTCAATATAAAAAAGGAAAAAGTTTGACAGAATATTTGTAGAATGCCTTTACATTATTGTTTTCAAAGTAGTTAATATTTATATTTTAATTTCCAAAAGAACATGTTATAAGTTGAAAAGTTTTCTGTAAAGTTTCTTAATGTTATAGTTTTATAAATAGGTTATCTAAACTATCTTTTTCCCCCATGTAGATAGATATGTAGAAAATGCTAAAGCATGTTATACTAAGGATTTTAATTTTAGACTTATTGTAAAAGGAGACCATCAGGAAAAATAGCTAATGCATGCGGGGCTTAATACCTAGGTGATGGGTTGATGGGTGCAGCAAACCACTATGGCACACGTTTACCTATGTAACAAACCTGCGCTTCCTGAACATGTATCCCGGAACTCAAAATTTAAAAAAAGAAAAAAAAAGTAGATCAGGAGTAGCTGTTGCAGCAACACCTACTCCCATTTATTAAGTAAGTGCTTTTATCAAGGGCCAGATACTGTGCTAAATGATTTAATTATATATATATATTTTTTTTTTTTTGGAGGTGGAGTCTGATACTGTCGACCGGGCTGGAATGCAGTAGCATGATCTCAGCTCACTGCAACCTCTGACTCCCGGGTTCAAGCGATTCTCCTGCCTCAGCCTCCCAAGTAGCTGGGATTACAGGCACCCGCCACCACGCCCAGCTAATTTTTTGTATTTTTAGTAGAGACAGGGTTTCATTTTGTTGGCCAGGCTGGTCTCAAACTTCTGACCTCATGATCCGCCCACCTCAGCCTCCCAAAGTGCTGGAATTACAGGCATCAGCCACCGTGCCCAGCCTAATTATATTATTCTCTAAGCAACCATGTGAAATAGATATCTTCATTTTACAAATGAAGAAACCAGCAGTGTTTGTGCTTTTCTCTATGAAACTGAAAAAAATGGACTTTCATATTTGTCATATTTTTCTCTCAGCACCTAATTCATTATGTTGTGTGTGCTTAGTAAGTATTGAATAAATTAACAAAGTATTGTTAGTTGATTTGAATTAAATTGTAATTTGCAGATAGTTTAACAAAGATCACTCTTGTGTGCTTTTTGCTAGTAATAAACTTAAAGGCTCAGGAAATAAATTTAGCAGATATTCTTTAAAAATGAAGAACAACAATGCATAATCAAGATGGAGAGGAAAATGCCAAGAATTCTAAGGTTTAGGGTAACTGGACAAAAGAAAGAAAAAAATAGAAATAATTATAAGCCAGTTAGCTACTACATCATAATAATAATTCAGTTATATTTAAGAATAACTGAATCATAGATTTGAAATGCATACATGATTATAGGAATAGATGCATCTGACATGAAACTTAATTTTTCTCAAGTGTGAAGTATAGTTCATCTAGCTTTCCGTGCTTTGACAAAAGAATATGGTCTTCCTAATACTTTCACAGAAAATTGTCTACCAGTACATTATAGTTAATTTTTCCTATGATTTTTCTAGATAGAACAGCCTACCTCTCTTCTTTCCAACTGTCCCTACCTGATAGCTATTAACTGTGCTGCATGTATATCCAAATTGAATCTATATTCACTCATATATTTTAAATAACTAGCTTAAATTGCAGTGAAATTACACCCTGTGTTTTGCATTTATTTTACTGAACCCTGCCACTGCAGTCTCAGTACTTATTCAATGCTTGCTAGTGGATTACTTATGGCTATGCTACTCAAGTGATCATGTAAATCCTCCTTTCATTTTGAGAATTGTAGGTTTTGAATACAGAAAATATTTTCATAATACCTGTATTATCACAGTATTATGGTTCTGACACTGTTTTTTATTAAAACTTGCCATTTATAGGCATTTGGATTTGAATCAAATCCTTAAAAAGGCTCACTAGGTGTTGAAACTATGTGCCTGATATATAGGTGTGGATGGCAGGTTTTTGCTTTATTGTTTAGTTTTAATATTAAGGGCTGCTTTTAGGCGCACCTTCTTTACTGTGTTTTTCAAAACTAACAGAAATATATTACTTCTGTAACAAGTTATCTATAAATTCAGTAAGTTATTTTTCTTGATTTTGAAGTAATGGCTATATTGTGGAGAAACTGGAAAAGAGAATGTAGACTTGTATAAATCTGTTGTCATTAACATAAAATAGTTGGTAGCCTGCATAATTAACTGAGGGCAGAACATTAGATTATTTTATATGGAAGTCAGTTTTAATTTGAAATATTATGAATTACAATTTGGATACAGGCTTGCTGTGAGCTTTTTCTTTCAATTCCCAATTATGGGAATAGTTGGGGGGGAGATTCTTGCTTTTCATGCTCTCTTAGTTTTTACGAGTTACTTCATTTTCTCATTCCTTTACTGTCATTAAAGGGTTTTGAGAGAGAGGAAGGAGATGCCTGTGTTTAATCAACCATGTTAAATGAAAGTTTTTTGTTTCTTTAGAACTAATTGAAATACAATAATTAAACATTTCCATATAAAGTATCTAAAAATATCTGTTGGCAGAAACTATGTTTTGTGATTGATTGGGTGATTGACAGGGTCTTGCACTGTCGCCCAGGCTGGAGTGCGGTAGCACGATCATAGTTTACTGTAACCTCAATCTCCTGGGCTTAAACAATCCTCCTGCCTCAGCCTCCTGAGAAGCTGGAACTACAGGAATGCATTACCACACCTGGCTAAATTTTTTTTTTGGAATAGATGGCAGACTTGCCATGTTTCCCAGGCTGGCCTCAAACTCCAGGGCTCAAGTGATACCCCTGCCTCAGACTCCCAAACTGGTGGGATTACAGGCATAAGCCACCATGCCTGGCCTGTGTTTTTTTGTTTTTTTGTTTGTTTGTTTTTTTAAACTGTACTTGTTACTTGTTACCTGGATTCACCACATTCATTACTGTTATTAAGAAATTGGTAGTACTTCAGGGTAAAAAGAGACTGATGTATTTAATAAATGGGAGGCATAATAGTGCAGTGGAGTGGTTAAAAATCACAGGGCTGGTCATGAAGGAGTAGCTGGTATTAGACCAACTTCCTTCCAAGAATAACTATGAGATCTGGAGGGAAAAAACCCCTGTTGTTGGAAGACATGGATGAATACCCAAAAGAGTACACAAAAGAGTAGAGACTAAGAGCCTAGATCCTGAAGGCTGAGAGAAGACTCTACACATTGAGAAGACCTTGACTTTCTATGTCACAGTTTCTTAATGCAATTGCCAACTTCTCAGCAGCACGCAGGTAGGATGAGACACGACACTGAGAAATCAAGCAGAAAGTAGCTGCTAGGAGCCTTAAAAGCTAAGCAGAGATTTTTTTGCAGTCTCACAAGGCCTTAAGGACAAAAATTTGACTGGAGGGCCAGCCAAGAAGAAGGTACCTGGGAAATACCCCTAAGCTTTCAATTGAGATCCCAGAAATGCTACTCCTTAGGAAGAGTAAGAACAAACGAGGGATAGACTAGTCTCAACACTGGATCAAGGTAATCTACCTATATTCTATCTGGTTGCCAGAAGAATATTAAATGCTCTGCGAAAGGAAATACCATGCAGAGCCTCTATAAAAGTTCATTCAATGGAAAGTATCAGGCATGCTAAGAAATAAGACCAAATGACTGAAAACCAAGAGAAAAAGTAGATAGTAGAAACTAACCCACAGGCTGTCTACACATTAGCTTTATTGGAAACAGACTTTGAAATTACTATTATATATTCAAAATAATTAGATGAAAAGATGGAGAATTTCATCAGGGAACTGGAGTCTGTAAAAGAACCAAATGGAAATAATACAACTGAAAAATTATAACTGAAATTAAGAATCCAATAGATTGATTTAACAACAGATTAGGTATAACAGGAGAAAAACATTAGTGAACTGGAGGATCAGTAGAAAAGATTCCAATTCAAACAGAAATAAAAGTTTAGAAAATATAGACAAGGATCTGAGAAGCATATATAGGACTCAGTGAAAAGGTCTCACATACATAAGATTGGAGACTCAACAGGAAAGGAGAGAGAAAATAGGGAAGGGCAAAAGCAATAGTTGAAGGATACTGGCCAATAATTTCCCCAAACTGATAAAAGTCATCAAGCAACAGCCTCAAGAAGCTCTGCAAATCCCGAGAAGGACAAATAAGAGGAAGCCACACCTAGGCCCATCATAGTAAGATTTCTGAGAGGGAAAAAAAGACAGAAAAATCTGAAACACATCCAGAGGAAAAAAATATCTTCAAGGAACAAATATAAAGCTGACAGCTAACTTTTCAACAGAAGGGAGGGAATTCTAAAGACTGTAAAATGACAACTTGAAGGTGATGGAGAAAGATAATAACTACTAATTTAGAATTGTATATCTAGTGAAAAATATCCTCTAAAAATAAAGGTGAAATAAAATAGAGAACTACTAGCCAATTGGCACTAAAAGAAATGCTAATGGGCATTCTTCAGGCAGATAGAAGCAAGGTACGCAGGAATAGGTGAAGAGCAACAGAAACAGTAAATACATAGGTAAAACTAGACAAACATTGTTGAAAATAATAACTTTCTAACCAATGGCCACAGCTGCAGTGCCAAAGTCTATTGTGCATGGATTTCATGGAGCGCTCTATTTTTCACAGGATGCTTTTGGCCAGTGACTGAGAGCGGCAGGGAGACAAAGGCAGGCCCATTCTGGGGATACACAGGACTCCTCTAATGGCTGACTTGGATCAAGGACTCCCTGACAGCCTGGCCAGGCTTTCCTTAGATGGCATGGCAGCCCAGGATACTTCTCCAACTTCTCTTCCTTCTCTACTAAACTCAGACTTCAGATTGTATCATAGTCTGATGATTCCCCGAGGCTTTACAGGTTCCCTCCCCATTTTCTGTCACAGGCATTTCTCCTAAAATATTTGATCCCATGTTGTGGCATCTGCTTCTCAGAAGACCCAGACGAACACAGTAGAAATTAAAGTGCATTAGAATAGCACAAAAGATAGGCAGTAATTGGAGCTAAGTTCTGTATGGGTCCTGCTTGCGTTAATTGGTAAGTGGTAAAGAATTAATTTAAGGCCCACTAGTAAATCAAGAGAAAGTAATAAGATTTTTTAAAGTGTATAAATAATAAGCTGATGGGAGAACTGGAGTAATAAATAATTGATAAATTAAAAAGAAGAAAAGAACAGAGAAAAAGAGACAAAGAATAGATGGAATGTATAGAAAACTACTAATAAAATGGTCTACTTAAATCCGAATAATCAGTAACTATATTATATTTACTTAATCTTTTCAATTAAAGACAAAAGGCTAGGCACAGTGGCTCATTCCTGTAATCCTGGCACTTTGGGAGGCTGATGCGGGAGGATTGCTTATGGCCAGGTGTTCGAGACCAGCCTGGGCAACATAGCGAGACCCCCATCTCTACAGAAAAATTTAAAAATTAGCCAGGCATAGGCTGGGTGCAGTGGCTCACACCTGTAATCCCAGCACTTTGGGAGGCCGAGCTGGGGAGGATCACCTGAGGTCAGGAGTTCAAGACCAGCCTGGCCAGCATGGTGAAACCCCGTCTCTACCAAAAATACAAAAGTTAGTTGGGCATGGTGGCATGCGACTGTAGTCCCAGCTACTTGGGAGGCTGAGGCACGAGAATCACTTGAACCCAGGAGACAGAGATTGCAGTGAGCCAAGATCGCACCACTGCACTCTAGCCTGACAGAGCAAGACTCTGTCTCAAAAAAAAAAAAAAAAAATTCTGTAAGGGCAATGGGATTGAATATATTTTTGCGTTATTTATTCCTTTTTCTAGGGATTTTTTTACCTGTTACAATGGCTTTGAGACTTTGCGTAGTTTATATTTAAAATAACATACCTTTCTTGTGACAGTGGAATGAATCTAATTGTAGTTGATACAAAGTTTGTTTATAGTCAGTCTCTTAATTTATGTCAAGACTAATATCTCACATATTATCAGTAGAGAAAGCAGTTCATATTTGCAAGGCATCTGTATATGCATATATATTTGATGATTTTAAAAATTATTTCTCTAGGAAATATAACTTTTGAAACAATGATGGAAATTCTTCGAGATAAACCAAGTGGCATTAATATGGAGGGAGAATTCCTGACCACTGCAAGCATGGTTTCTATTTTACCTCAAGACTCCAGCCTTCCTTGCATTCACTTCTTTACAGGGACTCCTGATCCTGAGAGGTGAAGCCACAAAATACTATAAACCAGCAAGGAGTCAGGGGATGGAATAGAGTCATTAGTATGTTAATAATTTTGTCAGGATAAATTTTTGTTATACAACTAGATCAATAATTTTTAATACATTTTCTGTTCAGGCGTTAATCTGCAATATCCACATATGCGTAACTGTTCTCTTTTTATGGGAAGGAAATGTGAATAATTTCTTGTATGCATTATCCCTACTCCTTCTTCCTACAAATAGATTTAACATAGTCAAGAAAAGAAAGTAGATAGATTTTCTTACTCAGATTTCAGATACGATATTAGATAATTCATAACAGTAAAAAGATTAAATGATGTAGTTGTTCAGGATTTATTTATGCACTCATATCTAGAAAATACATGTGAAACTTAAAATATCACTAGTTTCAGTTTATTTAATTATTATTATTACTATTTTGAGACAGAGTCTCGCTCTGTCACCCAGGTTGGAGTGCAATGGCATAATCTCAGCTCACTGCAACCTCTGCCTCCCAAGTTCAAGAGATTCTCATGCCTCAGCCTCCCTAGTAGCTGAGATTACAGGCGTGCGCCACCACACCCAGCTAATTTTTGTGTTTTTCGTAGAGACAAGTTTCACCTTGTTGCCCAGGCTGGTCTCGAACTCCTGGCCTCAAGAGATCTGCCTGCCTCAGCCTCCCAAAGTGTTGGGATTACAGGCGTGAGCCACTGCACCCAGCCCAGTTACATTTTAGGTAATACTTTTGTAGACTATCTTGACGTAAGTCACTAGTATCTCATAAAATGCACATTACATTTAGAAATGATTTTATATTCACTATCTCTTAGTGTTATAGCCTTTCATATTATTAAAAATATCTTTAAGAAAATGGAATAAAACCTTTGGGTCTTCCTTTTTTTTGAGACAGAGTCTTGCTCTGTCACCCAGGCTGGAGTGCAGTGGCGCAATCTTGGCTCACTGCAAGCTCTGCCTCCCAGGTTCACGCCATTCTCCTGCCTCAGCCTCCAGAGTAGCTGGGACTACAGGTGCCCGCCACCACGCCCAGCTAATTTTTTGTATTTTTAGTAGAGACAGGGTTTCACCGTGTTAGCCAGGATGGTCCCGATCTCCTGACTTTGTGACCCACCCGCCTCGGCTTCCCAACGTGTTGGGAGTACAGGTGTGAGCCACTGCGCCCGGCCAAGTCTTCCTTTTTTTTTTTTTTTTTTTTTTTTGACACAGGGCCTTGCTCTGTCACCCAGGCTAGAAGGGAGTGCAGTGGCACAGTCAGCACGCTGTAGCCTTGAACTCCTGGGCTCAAGTGATCCTCCTGCCTTAGCTTCCCAAGTAGCTGGTACTGCAGGTGCGTGCCACCATGCCTGGCTAATTTTTAATTTTTTTGTAGAGATGGGGTCTGGCTATGTTGCCCAAGGCTGTTCTTGAACTCCTGGTCTCAAGAGATTCTCCCACCTTGACCTCTGAAAGTGCTGGCTTTACAGGCATGAGCCACTGTGCCCAGCATGTGTCCTCCTTTACTGACACTGGCGCTGATGTTCACCCCAAGTCCTAATCCTCAGTCTATAACATTAAAGGTTGTTCTTATCCTCCAACTGTGGAATGTGAAGTAGGAAAGACAAACTATTACTTTGCTGACACTGTTTATGTGCTAGGTCCTCTGTTAGGTTCATGGGGAACACAAGACTAAATAAAGTATGGTTCCCTGCCCCAAAGGAGATCCCAGTGTACCAGGGAATACAGGCATGGGTATAACTAATGTGACAGGAACAAGTTAATATGTAGCATCATTAACAGAAACTTCTAATTAGAGAGAATCTTAGAAGACTTAGAATAACACTGAATATTTTTATGTATTGACATGATAATTTAATAAAGACTCTTCCTTCTAGATCTGTTTTTAAGCCTTTCATATTTGTGCCACATATTTCACAACTATTGGATACCAGTTCACCAACATTTGAACTTGAAGATCTAGTTAAAAAGAAGTCACATTTTAAGCCTGACAGAAGACACCCACTCTACCAAAAACATCAACAGGCATTGGAAGTAGTAAATAATAATGAGGTATGCTGGATTATATTCTTCGTTATATCATTAAGTGTAAAGTTTGATTCAATCCGTGTTTTGAACTTTGGAGTATCAGCTCTCCTCCCTTCTTATAAGAAATAGGTTTAGGAATAGTTTAGATGCCCAGACTATAGTAGAGCTGTATTATTTTTATCTGTGGTTGTGAATACACGTATTGGGAATCTTGTAGAGAAACTTAGTACATTAAACATAATAGCTAACATTTGTGAAACACTTATGTAGTACTTTTACATGGATTATTTTATCTAATCTTCACAACCACTTTATGAAATGGGTACTATTTTGATTCCCACTTTGCTGATAAAGTATCTGAGTCTAGGAGAGTTTAAGTAACTTGCTTAGTATATATCCCACACCAAAAATTACAAAGCCTCCAAAGAGCAGTTGACCTGGTTTCTTAACGTAATGTTCTTAATGATACAGACCCAGATTAAAATTAATTGAAAGTGACTTAAAACCCCAGAGACTTAAAATAATAATGAGTTTTAGTTTTTAAGAAGTGATACATCCTCATTATTTTAAAATGTGAGCATCATAGAAGAGCAATATATCACTCAAAATCTCTTCTCTAGAAATAAGTTTATTTTTTTCTGGTATAGATAGTTAGGTCATTTTATAATGTCTATACCTATTCAGCTCGCTAAAGGAAAATAAAGGATAAGAAGGGAATGGAAAGGCTGCCTAAAGCCATCCATCTGTTGACCCCCTGCAATGAAAGAAAACATAACCATCTTAAATCTTTTCTTGTCTGTTTCTACCTCCTGGTTTTTCTTGCCTATAATTCCTTTTACTTTGTCAAGGCGTATACATTTACATTCTGTCCACAGTGAAACGGATTAAATGAATTTTCCTCCAGGTAATAATTTATTTATTTTTGTCTGCAGTGTTGGCATTGTTTCTATGCCTTTTTTTCCCCTCACCTATTTCACTTATGCTCAAAGCAACAAGCTCTGCCAGACTTCCTATTTTTATTTAAATTTTTTATTTTTAAATAAAAATTCTAAAGTTGTAACTATTTTAGGCTTTACTTAAAAATCATAAGATGTCGAATGACAGCTTAAAGTAGTGGGAAGATAATGGAATTTGAGGGAAGAAGAGTAAAAGAGCTGGGTTCTGGTCCTGGCTCTGTAAATAACTACTTTTGTGTGTTAGAGAGAGTCAATCCTATTGGTAGTTTTAATTTACATTTCTTGATTACTAATAAGATTGAAAACCTTCTCCTATGTCTATCGGTCATGAGTATTTTATTTTAAATTACTTGTCTATCTTTTCCCTTAGGCTATTTTTCCATTGATTTTGGGTTATTTTTGTTTTTTGGTTTAAATAGGCAAAAATATGTGAATATTAACTGTTTGTAATAAGGCAAAATTTTATCCCAGTTTATTGTTTGACATTTAACTTTTTTGTCAGACAAAAATTTTAAACTTAGTCAGTTATATTTATTAGTCTTTTCCTTTAAGGCACCTTGATTTCACGTTTGAAAAGGCCTGCCTCACCTCAATATAAATATAGCTTCTAGCATATATATGTTTTTTAAAAATTTAGTTCTTTAGTCCATCTGGAATTTACTTTTGTGTATTTCATGAAGTAGGGATTTTAACTCTGTTTTCCAAAAAGGTAACAAATTATTCCAATACCATTTATAGACAAAATCCATTTTTTTCCCACCAATATGAAATGTGGTGTTTCCTCATTAAAAAGCTGCATACAATTTCATACTGAAGTCCATGTTAAGGTTATTTGTTTTGTAGAGTTCTACCCCATAATGGTTCAAATTTTAAAAATTATGCTCACAGGCCGGGCGCAGTGGCTCACGCCTGTAATCCCAGCACTTTGGGAGGCCAAAGCGGGTAGATCAACTTAGGTCAGGAGTTTGACACCAGCCTGACCAACATGACGAAACCCCGTCTGTACTAAAGCTACAAAAATTAGCCAGGCGTGGTGGCGGGCGCCTGTAATACCAACTACTCGGGAGGCCAAGGCAGGGGAATCACTTGAACCCGGGAGGCAGAGGTTGCAGTGAGCTGAGACTGTGCTATTGCACTTTAGCCTGGGCGACAGAATGAGACTCTGTCTCAAAAAAAAAAAAAAATTATGCTCACTTTCTAGTAACTTTTTATTTATTTGTTTTGAGACAGAGTCTCACTCTGTTGTCCAGGCTGGAGTGCAGTGGTGCAATCTCGGCTCACTGCAACCTCCGCTTCCCAGGTTCAAGCGATTCTCCTGCCTCAGCCTCCCGAGTAGCTGGGACTACAGGTGCGTGCCACCACGCCCAGCTAATTTTTG
This sequence comes from Symphalangus syndactylus, assembly GCF_028878055.3. Lineage (NCBI taxonomy): Eukaryota > Metazoa > Chordata > Mammalia > Primates > Hylobatidae > Symphalangus > Symphalangus syndactylus. The sequence goes on from NC_072430.2 coordinate 78,410,521, forward strand.
TATTTTTAGTAGAGACGGGGTTTTACCATATTGGCAGGCTGGTCTCAAACTCCTGACCTCGTGATCCACCCGCCATGGCCTCCCAAAGTGCTGGGATTATAGGCGTGAGCCACTGCACCTGACCAAGTTTTTTCTTACATACTTTTTCTCTAGATAAGTACCTTATAACTGATCATGGTGATTCATCAACAATTTAAAAATTACTTCTTTCTGTAAGAATCATGGACCTTTTTTCTCTCTTTATTGAAATAAGGATGAAGTCGTAGAGGAAATGTCTTCTTTTAGTTGATTTTTTCCTGAACATTATTGTTCTATTTTATTAATCTGATAATATTGGTTTTAAATGTAAAAGATCTAAATTGATAAAAATATTTCAACCTCAGTTTTCAGCAACCTTCCACATACACAGTTCATATGAGATTTTCTATTGTCCTGTTGTCTTTTAGGTTTTTTACTTATAAACTACTCTTATAATTGTTTTTGTCTTTTCTACTAAAAATAATTTGGTATTCATGCATTAACTCAATCTAGAGCAATGATTTTCCCAAAGAATTTCATTTCATTCTTTCTGTCTCTAAAGAACAAGAAGGGAACCAAACCACAATTGGAAGCCAGCATGAACAAACCTTATCTGTAGAGGTGGGTTGAATTTGGTTAGATTTATGTGTATGTATATATGTGTTTATCTTTACATTTTTAATTGTTTAGGAAAAAGCCAAAATAATGTTGGACAACATGAGGAAACTGGAGAAAGAACTATTCAGAGAGATGGAATCAATCCTTCAAAACAAGCATCTTGATGTTGAGAAAATTGTTAATCTCTTTCCTCAGTGTACAAAAGATGAAATTCAAATTTATCAGTCAAATGTTAGTTCTTAGTGATCATGTGGTCAGCTAATATTAGTTCTTAGTGATCAGTGGTCAGTAATCTTCAAAGTCGGAGTCTATCACCTTGGTAAATTATATAAACCTAATTTGAGCAGATCTGATTATTCTTGGATAGTATTCAAGTGTTATTTTGACTATTAAACTACATATAGTGTTGCTGAAATAGAAAGAAAACAGCACTGGAATTGGATTCATTTATCATGGGATACAGGTGTTATTTCAGGTGATGTACTTGCATTATTTTCTTTAGCCATAGCAACTTTTTGTCACAATAACTAAGTATTCAATTATATATAAAGAATGAAACATTAAAATGATGCATGGATTTATATTTATTATAATTATGTAGTACCCTCAAATCATTTTGTCAGTTACATCAAGAAAGCAGATTTTTCGTTAGTCCTGAAAAATATCTCAAGTGGTAAGTTGTTTGTGCTTTAGGCAAATATTAACCAGCTCTAACAAGAAAAATGTCTAGATTTACACGTTGTCAATACAGTATATTAGTTCTGCAAATGCACTTTTGTTAAACTCAAACATGCTCTTTGTGAAGACTTGGCTAACCAGTGAGCTTGTAGCTCTGATTGTCTAGCATTTTTAGGGTCATTCTCCTCAATAGGCTTTTACGTTAATAAGATATATTTTTAGAAGAGCTTGTTTGGGAGATTAGAGAATAAGATAAAAGAACCAAAACCTTAGGATATACTGTTTCTGGGTCTAAAATCTCTCTCATTGTTTACTCCTGTTCACTCAGTGAAAACAGAAACAAGAATGAGGTAGTGGTAATTAAATAGAATTATTAGTATATTATGAACATTATAACATTTTGAACACTATAATGCATTATATATTATGAACTTTATACATGAGTAATATCTTCCTAAAGTTTATAAAACATTGTTTAGGTTACATAAAGATTACCAAGTAAGACTCAAAATTGCAAATATAAACAAAAGAAAAATCTAACTGAAAATTACACTAAGTATTTTTGAGTTTCTAGAATGTCCATTTTGGTATTTGGTTACATTATCGTATTTACTAGTCACTATCAGCACAATTAGGTTAATAAAGAAGTGGGTCTTTATATTCAAGGACTGCTCAGAAAGTTATGTGTTCAAAGTTCTCTCATAAATACCATCGTCTGCCTGATACTGCTCTTGTCTAATATAGGGTTGACATTACAAAAGACAAGATGTCTGACTCAAGTACTCAGTTGATTCTGTTTGCCTTAAGTTTGGTTCAGTGATAGGCTGTTTTCTAACCCCTATACTCCTCTTCTCTCCTTTAATAGGTGAGGAAACTAAGGGCAAACAGTTCATTACACTTATGGGAATCTTATTTCCCTCTCTAAGGGCAGCATGTTTTCACCTTCTCCTTTGCTGCCACCTTGGACTAAACTAGCACCATCTTTTAGCTAGACCATTGTGTTAACTGTTCTCCTACACCCATTTTTGTTCTTTATTTCCACCCATGAGTCACTGCAGCCAATCTATTACAAATTTAAATCTGATTATGAATTCCCCTCCTAAAACTCTTTTTTAAAAGAGACTTTATTTTTTGGAGCAGTTTTAGGTTCACAGCAAAATTGAACAGAAAGTACAGAGTTCCAATATAGCCCCTATCAACACACATGCATAGCCTCCCCCACTATCAACATCCCAGCACCAGAATGGTACATTTGTTACAATCGATGGCCCTACATTGACACATTATCACCCAAAGTCCATAGTTCAAGTTAGAGATCACTCTTGATGTAGTACATCCTATGGGCTTTGATAATTATAAAATGACATGTATCCACCATTATAGTATTATACAGAGTAGTTTTACTGCCCTAAAAATCTTGTGTGTTCTGCCTATTTATCCCACCCTCCCTCCAACCCCTGGCAACCACTGATCTTTTTACTGTCTCCATAGTTTTGCCTTTTCCATATGTCATATCATTGGAATCATACAGTATGTGACCTCTTAAGATTGTCTTCTTTAACTTACTTAGTAAAATCCATTTAAGGTTCCTCCATGTCTTTTTATGACTTGATAGCTCATTTCTTCTAGTGCTAAATAATATTCCGTTGTCTGTATATACTACTACTGAAGGGCATCTTGGTTGCTTCTAAGTTTTGAAAATGATGAATAAACCTGCTGTAGACATCCATGTGAAGATTTCTGTGTGGACATGTTTTCAACTAATTTTTTGTAAATACTAAGGAGCACAATTGCTGGATCATGTGGTAAGAGTATATTTAGTTTCCCAAGAAACTGCCAAACTGTCTTCCACAGTGGCTACCATTTTACATCCCTATCAGCAATGAATAAGAGCTTCTGTTGCCCTATATTCTTGTCAGCATTTATTGTTGTCAGCATTTTGGATTTTGGCCATTCTAATAGGTGTGTAATGGTATCTTGTTTTAATTTACAATTCCCTGATGATATATGGTGTTGGACATTTTCACATGCTTTTATCTGTTTATCTTCTTTGGTGAATTGTCTGTTCAAATCTTTTGCCCATTGTTGACTTAGGCTGTTTATTTTCTTATTTTTGAGTCTAAAACTCTTTTTTTTTTTTTTTTTTTTTTTTTTGAGACAAAGTCTCATTCTTGTCCCCCAGGCTGGAGTGCAATGTTGCAATCTCAGCTCACTGCAACCTCCGCCTCCTGGGTTCAAGTGATTCTCCTGCCTCAGCCCCCCGAGTAGCTGGGATTAGAGGTGCCTGTCACCACGCCTAGCTAATTTTTGTATTTTTTAGTAGAGACGGGGTTTCACCAGGTTGGCCAGGCTGATCTAGAACTCCTGACCTCAGGTGATCCACTTGCCTTGCTCTCCCAAAGTGCTGGGATTATAGGCATGAGCCACTGTGCCCAGCCTAAACCTCTTTAAATACCAAAGGGATCCTACTGATCTGCCTCATTTATATCTTATTACATCTTCAACCATTGTTTTTTTGGGTTCCTACTATGCTGCTCTTTCATGTCCTTGAATGTGCCTTCCTCATGGCCGTATTTGTCTGCTCGCACTATTCATTCCATGTGCTCCCTTTTATATTAGTAATACTTGACATCCTTTAGAGTTTTGCTAAAACATGACTTCCTCAGGGGAGTTTTCCTCACACCAGAAGGTCTCTCTTACATACTCTTGGAGGCACACATGATCCTGGTCACAGGTCAATCATGTTTAACATCTGTTTTTCACAGAATAGAAGCTCCATGAGGATAGGAATCATATTTATTCCCACTGTTGTGTGCTCAGTGTTCAGATTGTGTCTGGCACATGCTAGATGCTCGATACATATTTGTTAAATGAACATTCAAGTACTGATGGGAAGAATTTACACAGCCCTCTTCTCTGCCTGTAGAAATGTAAAGTTGAAGAAACTAGCTAGACAATCTATCTGCACAACTTGGTATCCTTTGATAAGTCTCAGGTCAACCTGTCACCTCTTAGATACTGGTATTATTTACCATTACTTAATAAGCCAGGGGAATAATATGAGTATTCTAGACAAGGCTATTTTGTTTGATCTTTGATGAGAACACCAGTTTATATATGTTAATCATGAGCCAAAAGTTTTGCTTTAGAAATAACTATGTAGCCTAGAATTTTGGAGAGTTAGTTTCTTCTTGTAAAATTTGCCCAAAACAGGTCTACAGAGCTAATGTTTTCTCTTTTTCATTAATTAATTCAACCTATTTTATCATACCAATTGCAGAAATTTATAATCTCATCTTTTCTTGAAGAATGGTGATAACATTTATGATGCTGAACTTTTTTCCAGCCATCACTCATGACAGGACTACCTATGTCCAGTGGCCTAAAGTAATTATTTTACATGATGAGATATGAAGGGGTAAACACTAAGAGCTGTATTCTGCTGCATAACAAACATATAAAACACTAGTTTCACATGTTTCTTGCTTTAGAAATTTACTGACCATTAATCGTTGTTCTCAAAATGCCAAATACACTTTGTCTTAGTCTAAAAACATTGAAAGCTAAGCACAAGCTAGGCATGGAGTTACTCATTGAGAGTTAAGAAAACAATTGACTATGCTGAAGAAAAAGAGATAGGTTTTAAGCAAAATTTTATCATCTTTTTTTCTAGCTGTCACTCTACATATTGGAAATGATGAAATGTATGAAAAGGACTCAATGTCATATTGACTCATTCATAAAAGTGTTTATAGAATGCGTAATTGGGAAACCCTGTTTGCAGAGCCCAGAGTCATGAAGAATAGAACTCAGGAAACCTATTTAAGAAAACATTGAGAACATATAGAAAAGACCTCTATGATGGCTTCTGCATTATTCAGATTACTCAAAGAAAAGATGTCAGCAATGCAAGTTAAAATAGGTATTTTATTGAGAAACTTGCTTTGTCAGTGAGAAAGTAACAGTTACAAATATTTTCATTTAATAAAATTAGCATATTTTTAATTCTAAAAATGTCTCTTAAAAGCCTTTATTATCTGAAACTGCAGATCATTCTGATCCAGGGTTTTCTTTTAGTGTCTCCCATGGAAAAAGATACTGCAGATTCCATTCGTGCAAATAACAGAAGTAGTATGACTTGTTCACAAACAAATTCTTCACTTGAGTTTCAGTTGTCTGCATGCATGTGAATTAACATCTTTATTACTGTAACTAGAAAAATCTCCTGGTAACAGCAATGAGGCCTTAGGCTTACCCCTGAGCATTCAGAGTCATAATATGGAAAAAGGAAAAAAAAAGGAAAGTTCCGCAGCAAGACAGTTCAGCTTAAAAACATCCCCATTCCCTAATCACAACTTAAAATTGGTATAGGTTAATAGTACACTAAATAATTTATTTGTTATTAATAAATATACTAGGCTTCCATGCAGGTTTTTTTTTTTTTTTTTTTTTGGAGACGGAGTCTCACTCTGTCGCCCAGGCTGGAGTGCAGTGGCGTGATCTTGGCTCACTGCAAGCTTCACCTCCCGGGTTTACGCCATTCTCCTGCCTCAGCCTCCCGAGTAGCTGGGACTATAGGTGCCCGCCACCACACCTGGCTAATTTTTTGTATTTTTAGTAGAGACGGGATTTCACCGTGTTAACCAGGATGGTCTCGATCTCCTGACCTCGTGATCCGCCAGCCTCGACCTCCCAAAGTGCTGGGATTACAGGCGTGAGCTACCGCGCCTGGCCCCCATGCAGGTTTTTAAAAAATTATTTGTTGCATTAAAAGGGCAATGACTCTAACCCTATAAATTATTTTATAAATAACTTTTTTACATATGAGACACTAAAAGTATAATTAAATAAATATCTGAAACGTTTAAAATAAGTTAAACTAGCACTGACATCTAATAATTAAGATGCTCAAAGGTCATCTAAATAGATCTCTTTAATTTACTGAAGATAAAGTTTATCTGAAGATGCTATGGTCTAAGTGTCTATGTCCTCCTAGAATTCATGTGTTGAAATCTAATCCTCAATCATGTTTAACATCTGTTTTTCACAGGAGAATAGAAGCTCCATGAGGACAGGAATCATATTTGTTCCCCCTGTTGTGTGCTCAGTGTTCAGATTGTGTCTGGAACATGCTAGATGCTCAATAAATATTTGTTAAATGAACATTCAAGTACTGATGGGAAGAATTTACACAGCCCCCCCTTCTCTGCCTGTAGAAATGTAAAGTTGAAGTCACATCCTCAATGTGTTAGTATTAGGAGGTAGGGCCTTTGAGAGGTTATTAGGTCATGAGGGTGGAGCCCTATTGAGTGGAATTAATGCCCTTATAAGGGGCCGATGAGACAAGTTCTTCCCATCTACCATGTGGGGACACAGCAAGAAGGTACCATCTATGAGCCAGAAATTTGCCTTGCCAGACACCAGATCTGTTGGTGCCTTAATCTTGGACTTCACAGCCTCCAAAACTGTGAGAAATAAGTTTCTGTTGTTTATAAGCTATCCAGTTTATGATATTTTGTTATAGTAGCCAAAATAATAGACTAAGAGAGAAGGCAACATTTAGTAATTTTAAAAATTATATATTTTTATACATGGACACTTTAAAAAGACTGAATTCTAATGTAATCTTTAGAATTTTTTTTTTTGAGACAGAGTCTCACTCTGTCACCCAGGCTGGAGTGTAGTGGCACAATCTCAGCTCACTGCAACCTCTGCCTCCTGGTTTCAAGCAATTCTCCTGCCTCAGCCTCCTGAGTAGCTGGGATTGTAGGCGCACGCCACCACACCTGGCTAAGTTTTTTTGTTTGTTCTTAGTAGAGATGGGGTTGCACCAGGTTGGCCAGGCTGGTCTCGAACTCCTGGGCTCAAGCAATTCACCCGCCTCGGCCTCCCAAAGTGCTGGGATTACAGGTGTGAGCCACCATGCCCAAGCCTAGGTTTAGAATTTTTAAATATTGGCTTGAACTATATAGTTTTTATTTTTTTTAACTGCAGGGAATAAAGTAGAAGAGTTATCCTGGATTATGATGCTTTGTTCAAATACAGAAATGATACACCATATGGCAATAATTTTGTTGATAAAATTCAAATTAATCTGCTCAAATTATTATTTGTAGCATAAAAGTTAAAGATCAGATTGTACTTCTGCAGAAGGACTGTGGAGATAATAATACATATGGAGGTTCTTACTCCTTTCCTTAATGGCATAGATTAGTAATTTGGGTAGAAAAGAAAAGACAAACTTTAAAAAAAAAATAGTGCTTCTAGGTTTTTTTTGCTTGTTTTTTGTTTTGGAGACAGGATCTTGCTCTGTCACCCAGGCTGAAGTGCAGTGATGTGATCTTGGCTCACTGCAACCTCCGCCTGTCAGGCTCAAGGGATACTCCCACCTCAGTCTCCGAAGTAGCTGGGACTACAGGCATGCACTACCACACCCGGGTATTCTTTTATCTTTCTTTTTTTTTTTTTTTTTTTTTTTTTTTTTTTAGTAGAGACCGGGTTTCACCATGTTGCCCAGGCTGGTCTCGAACTCCTGACCTCAAGTGATCTGCCCACCTCAGCCTCCCAAAGTACTGAGATTACAGGCGTGAGCCACTACGCCTGGCCCTCTAGTTTTTAAATGAGTACTATTTGTCAAGGAAATGGAAAAAGAAAAAGAACCTCTTATTAGAATCATTAAAATTCTTTTTCAAGAGATACTACCAAAAAATGTAAAGCTGTCATAATTTAAGGTCCATTTCCTGCCAGCAATATACTTGCCAAATTTGATAATTTAAAGAACAGTTAATAGGATGCTAATTTTGAAATTATAGTAAACAGTTGCAGAAAGCAATGATTATATAATGTTGACATATTCATATTATTTATAGTACAGTTGACCCTCCATATGCACAGGTTCCACATCCACAGATTCAATCAACTGCAGATAAAAAAAATGTAGTTAGGCTTACAATGGTTGCATCTGTAGTGAACATGTACAGACTGTTTTTCTTATTGTTATTCCCTAAACAATACAGTATAACAACTATTTACATAGCATTTACATTGTATTAGGCATTATAAGTATCTAAAGATGATTAAACTATATGGGAGACTGTGCATAGGTTATATGCAAATACTACACCATTTTATTAATTATTTTATTTTATTTTATTTTTGAGACAGAGTCTTGTTCTGTTGCTCAGGCTGGAGTGCAGTGGCACGATCTTGGCTCACAGCAACCTCTGCCTCCCAGATTCAAGCAATTCTCCTGCCTCAGCCTCCTGAGTAGCTGGGATTACAGGCACCCACCACCACGCCCAACTAATTTTTTGTATTTTTCAGTAGAGACGGGGTTTCGCCATGTTGGCCAGGCTGGTCTTGAACTCCTGACCTCAGGTGATCCACCTGCCTCGGGGCCTCCCAAAGTACTGGGATTAGAGGCGTGAGCCACCACGCCCGGCCTACACCATTTTATATAAGGGACTTGAGTATCCTCAGATTTTGGGATCTTCAGGAATCCTGGAACCAATCCCCTTGGATACTGAAGGATGACTATATTATATTCATTATCAGAACTTTAATTTGGTTTTCTCTTTTTCCTAAGTCAGCTTCCTATGTGTTTTACATACATGTAAAATCACAGACCCTGAGCATGTGGTGGGAACACATCTTGTCACATTTTACAGAAGAGACAACTGAGGCTCAGAGAGGTTGCCTCTGTTAACTTGCCCAAGGTCACCCAGCTAAAAACTAATGAATATGCGGCTAGAATATGATTCCATGTAGGGTTCTCCCCTTCATAATTTAGGTCGTAGGGGAATGTGAGGGTGGGGATGAATGCTCAATTTCTTTATATCTTTCCTGTTGGAGAGTGTTCGCATTAATAGCAGGAGGACTCTGTTCAGGACTCTTTTGAAGAAATCTGTAAAACAAGTACTCATCCCGGAATTCATACTCATTGGTAATATGTTGGATGACTCCCCCTTGTACCAGCCTGTCTCCATATATCACAGCTTCACCACGGTCGGAGGCAAGGCCGACTTCAATTAGCCAGTTCACCAGGTCACAGCCACAGAAAGTTCCAGCAGAAGTCTTTGCACCACACCTGTGTCAAAGGAATGATTCACCCATATGTTCTGTAAATCTGGTATCAGCACTGTATGATAGAGGACAAGCAAGAAAAAATAGAAGGAAACAAGGAAAGACAGCGTGATAGTTAAAAGCATGGCAGGAAGGAAACTGTTCTGAATAGAAAGGGTTTGTTAACTCTCCTGACCCTAGAAAGACCCACTGGAGAAAAAGAAAATATGTCAGTAATGCTTGTGAAAACAGAAATGCTTAAACAATACCAAAAAAAGTCATAGATAATGTAAATGCACTTACAAAGAAATACTTTTTTTATAGTAGCCTGTTATCAGATCTGTCCTGTAATAGCTGAATATATTTTATAATTTATACTTTTAGTTATACTAAGTAATTTGTGTCAGGAACACTAAATATTTTTCACGAGCTCTAAAGAAGTGATTATTTTCACTAAACTATTCAAATCAAACTTTATTTTTAGCTCCATATACATCATGTATATGTATGCACTACATACATCATAGTGCCCCACAAGTAGCCTTTCTTCTTGCCCTCAGCAGGAAAGACAATCCTACTGATATGTTTGTCAGAAATTTGCTTCATTAGGAAGCAAGAAAAGAATAAGTGAGATCTAACTTGCTACAAATCTAAGATTTTTAAAATGTGCTTTGTGAATCTACTTCTTGAGTATTTAAAAATCTGTCTTCCTGATGCAAATATGGGATGTCTTAAGTATGTACAAATAAACAAAAGATAGAGAGATACAGGGAAAAAAATCCAATTACACGAGTGCTGTACATTTCCACATAAATACACCATAGATAGACAACATGAATCTGTCCACAAGCATTATTCAGGCTACAAAACCTAAAGTGCTTGACATGGGAAATGGTGGATGAACATCAAGGTGAAAGGAGAAATAGGTGACAAAAATTTAAAAACATTTCACCATAAATAAATATTCATTAGAGTTCATATAAGAATTAGAAAAAAAGTTAATACTCATTAAAAGTTTTCTCAAATACATAAAATTACATTATTTTAACATCAGTATTTCATTTAGAGATGTTACCTTAATTTATGCCTTGCAACTAGAAACACCACATTCAATAAAAGTCTGGATATTATACTCTGTGTTAGCCTTCTTTTTGCTTGTTAATTTTTTTATTTATGGCCTAACACCTTTTTTTGAGACAAAGTTTCACTCTCGTTGCCCAGGCCGGAGTGCAATGGCGCAATCTCAGCTTACCCCGCAACCTCCGTCTCCTGGGTTCAAGTGATTCTCTTGCCTCAGCCTCCCGAGTAGATGGGATTACAGGCATGCGCCACCACGCCTGGCTAATTTTCTATTTTTAGTAGAGATGGGATTTCTCCGTGTTGGTCAGGCTGGTCTTGAACTCCCAACCTCAGGTGATCTGCCCACCTCAGCCTCCCAAAGTGGTAGGATTAGGCGTGAGCCACCGTGCCCAGCCTATAGCCTGACACCTTCTATTCCAGACACCAACAGAATATTTATTTCCTGATGACTGTTATCAGGCAGCTATAATAACAGCCCATGGCTGGGTGTGGTGGCTCACACCTATAATCCCAGCACTTTTTTTGGGAGGTCAAGGTGGGCAGATCACTTGAGCTCCGGAGTTTGAGACCAGCCTGGCCAACATAGCAAAACTCCATCTCTACTAAAAAAATACAATAAATTAGCTGGGTATGGTGGCAGGCACCTGTAGTTCCAGCTTCTCAGAAGGCTGAGCCCAGGAGATTGGGGCTGCAGTGAGCTGAGATTGCGCCACTGCACTCCAGCCTGGGCGACAGGAGTGAGACTCTGTCTCAAAGAAACAAACAAAAAAACCAGCCCATGGAGCTGTACAAAGTGGCGGACAATGTGACACTGTACAGGCTGTAGAGCCTGGAAAGGGGCAGGAAACAGGCTGGCACGCTCCCAGCCAGTGTCCATTCAGCCAAATGGGACTGAGGCAGACTGGCAGCCCTGCAAATTGCAAAAGCTATGCTTCCTTCCCAAGAGCTGGCAATCACACTGGGCCTCAAAGAGCTAATATGGAATTCTCTTTTTTAATTTTAAAAAGCAGGATTTTTTTGTGGGTTTTTGTTTGTTTGTTTTTGAGACAGAGTCTTGCTCTGTTGCCCAGTCCAGAGTGCAGTGGTGTGATCTCGGCTCATTGCAAACTCCACCTCCCGGGTTCAAGCGATTCTTGTGCTGCAGCCTCCTGAGTAGCTTGAATTACAGGCGCCTGCCAACATGCCCAGCTAGTTTTGTATTTTTAGTAGAGACAGGGTTTCACTATGTTGGCCAGTCTGGTCTTGAACTCCTGACCTCAGGTGATCCTCCCACCTTGGCCTCCCAAAATGCTGGGATTACAGGCATGAGCCAGCATGCCCAGCCCTAAAAAGCAGTTTTAAATTGTTGAAACTATTTATAGATGGCACTTTGAAATAACTGTGCTCAGAAGGGTGAAAAACTAACTTTTCTTCATAGTTTACCATTGCCAGAAAGCGGGCTATGCCCATCACAGACATTCTGTCATCTAATTCAACAATCCCAAGAATTTGATATTTTAAAGAAGAGGAAAACTAAAATTTAGAGAATTGAACTTGCCCAATGTCACACAGCCAACAAGCGGCAGTTCAGGAGCTGAGTTCTAGTATTAGTCCACACCCACTGCAGCCCCTTTTCCACTCTCTGTACCAGGCTACCTTCTGATTATAATGATATATATGTTAAATACAGTGGCATAATATATGTAAATAAATTATCCTCCATACGAATTTTCATACATTTCATATTTTCAGTTATAGACATAAAAGTATTTGGTTCTTTATATTTTGTTTTGTTTTCTCTTTTATGACAACCAGAAATACTGGTAGTATAGTATTTATTCAAAGTTCATAATTTCCTGCTGTATACTTCGTTTATAAAAAAAATTTTTTTCCTCATCCAAAATTAAAAGAGAACCTGCTATATACTTCATACCTTTCCAAATGCATTTGTCAAGAAATGCTGAGGTGGGAATATAACATCACTTCTAAATCCAATGTATCTCAAAGTTTTGAGAGAGACATTACTGGCCAACTTGAAATGAGTGTTAATATTCTATGACATTTTGGTTCACTCTAAACTGAAGTGTTCACATTTTATATGGCAATCAGAAGTTATATGACATTTTAAAAATATTAAAATCAACGTAATATGACTCTTTTATATGCCATTTCTGAAACTATAAACTCACTCATAATTCCTTTAACTTTTACATGCATATGTAAAAATAATCATGTAATCAGTCACAACCACCTCATTTAGCCCATTACAATCAAAAATTAGTCAATTAATCATTTAAAATATAATTATCTAGAACCTGTACTGGCACTTTGCTTACCTTCTTTCTTTGACAATGTTTCGGATACAGAGGTCACGGTGATAATGGATAAATTGTTGACAGGTCATTTTTATTTCCTCTGAAACAGGAGAATCCCTGTTTTCTGCTATTTCTTTATTGTTCCATAGGAATTCAAGTCTGAAAATCAAATTTATGGCCATTTTTAAGGAAAGAAAAGCACTGAGAGAGAACTCTTCCTGCCTTATCACCCCATCAAAACGGCTGTTCCAAAGCTGTCAATCACCAAAGCTGTCATCTACAATACCCAGACATCGTTAGTCTCAGAAGCAAAAACATTCTACGTTCCAGACATCATTAGTCTCAGAAGCAAAAACATTCTACATTCAATTTCCTATTCAAAGCATACTGGGGTGGAAGACTTAATCATTTTACAAACCTCCAGACATGTTTGACCCATTTCAGGTCCTACTAATAAATGTTCCTTACTCTACATTCTACTGTTTTGAAATGCAAAGATAAATTAGAGATCAAATATTTTGTTTAATCACTTTTCTATTTTAGTACAACAGAGACAAATACCAGAGTACTCCAAAAACTGGAGTATGAAACAGTTTTGTTTCAGCCAGCCTACACATTAGAATGGTTGATTATTTTACCCAATCAACAAATGAAGCTGATAACTAAGTTCAATGATTTTCCAATTATGCTTTTCTTCTTTCATGAAATGATTATGAACCTAGCAACTACATCTTGATGATAATGATAAAGACGAAGAAGAAAGAACCATTACCATTTACTGGGCACTTTTCATAGAGCTGGTGGGATACATTTCTTTAGCACTTCCAGTTTCTACAAATTTTGACTTTGAAAACACAAGAAGAAGTACAAAGATTTGCCCCCGCCTCTTCCTCCTACCCCCACGTTGGAGTATTACTACTTGTTATTTTTCATAAAGAAATACCTGATCTTAATTCAAAGAAACCCTTCACTAAGCTGATAAAAAACCAACAATTTAGAAAGAAACTTGAGTTTTCTGTAAGCTGTCAGTTTGATAAAAAGAGAAATTGTGTTGTCAAAGGAGACAGACAATCAAATATAGACCATGGGGGCACACCACCTACTACCTCCATTTCCAAAGACATTTTCAAGTTTCATTTAACTTTATGTAATAGTTAATGGCATAGATAGAAATCAATGTCCATCAATTCTTGTTAAAGTGCAAATTACAATGCCAGATTTATAATAGTTCCTCCAATTTTTTTTTGCAGTTGTTTATAACCTTTATGTGGCATTTAGTGGTGTCTTCGCAGTTACTAAAGGTTTAAAAACATCAGTATCTTTTTTTTAAGCATAATATAGCACATTTTTATTTGACGTTCAAGTGTTGAAATTAAGCATTTTATGTACCATCATTTGGACACTCAAATATATTTTCTTAGGTTTATAATTTATGCACTAAAAATACGTCCTAGTAAAAGTTTCACCATACAAAGCCTAGGATGGGGCATCACAGGGCTAATTTTACCAATCAAATTAAAAAATATATATATTAAAACAATTTTTTTAATTTTTATTTTTTATTATTATACTTTAAGTTCTAAGGTACATGTAAAAAACATGCAGGTTTGTTACATATGTATACATGTGCCATGTTGGTGTGCTGCATCCATTAACTCGTCGTTTACATTAGGTATATCTCCTAATGCTATCCCTCCCCCCTTACCCTACCCCACGACAGGCCCCGGTGTGTGATGTTCCCCACCCTGTGTCCAAGTGTTCTCATTGTTCAATTGCCACCTATGAGGGAGAACATGCTGTGTTTGGTTTTCTGTCCTTGCAATAGAAAAACATCAGTATCTTTGTGTGTGTGTGTGTGTGTGTGTGTACGTGTGTGTGTGTGTGTGACAAGATCTTGCTCTGTCAGCCAGGCTGGAGTGCAGTGGCACAATCTTGGCTCACTGCAACCTCTGCCTCCCAGGTTCAAGCCATCCTCCTGCCTCAACCTCCTGAGTAGCTGGGACTACAGAAGCATGCCACCACACCTGGCTAATTTTTGTATTTTTTTTTGTAGAGACTAGGTTTCACCATGTTGCCCAGGCTGGTCTCCAACTCCTGAGTTCAAGCAATCTGCCCACCATGGCCTCCCAAAGTACTGGGATTACAAGCAGCCACCATGCATGGCCCCATATCAGTATCTTAATATAATGGCTTTATCATCACATTTACAGATACAGATTTATTTCAAAACTTAATTTACCTTCTTTTGAAAGGCAGGATGATTAAATGTTTATCTAATCCAAAGATTCCAAAGGAAATAAATCCCTAGGGAAGAAAACAAAGTTATTTTTTTCAGAATTCAACAATAACATTTTAAAACAGAGAAGTTAAGGAGGTCACCAAATTTAGTGTTTGAGGAGACAAACCTATAGTGACAAGAGCAACATTTTAAGTGGAACACACAAAGCAGGCCCTTCAAAGGCAGGTATGATGCTTTACTGCCTTTTCCCAATCATTCTATCCTACTCATTATGATGGGTGATACAAACCAGGGCTGAGCAGCCGTATTTACATGATAATAAAATGAAAACATTTAAGGGCATATATGTCTTTGTTTCTCCTTTATAAAAAGAAAATATTTCCCACTGTGCATAAGTATTTATTATTTTTCCATGAAACCTCACAAATTATATAATTAACAAGTGTTGCAGTATCTAATAATAATGCAGTAATTGAGCAGAATTTATGTAACGTGAAACTGGCTAGTGGTTAGGGGAAGAGTTTAAGGATTTGTGAGTGACAAGGCAAACGCCTAGCACCAGGTATCAGCCACAGGTTAGGACAATTTAAGACTCTTTTTGAGAGACAGGAAGTTGGGAGCTGCCATTTGTGGCACACTGGGATAAGGATCTGAGTGCAAGTTGGTGGAAGTAAAATGGAGAATGCAGAAGGACCCCAATTTCTTCATCCCTCATACTATAAACAGCCAGAAGGGAATGAGCTTACCATACCACCTCCCCAAGAGGAAAATGGGATGGGAATGGGGTTTGGGAATGCGGTTTGTGTCTGTCTTGCTCCATTGAACCACTTCAGCCTTAAGCTGTGGGGCAGCATTTTAAATGCAACATTCCTGGCATTAGCTGCTGTTGATGACACAGCCCTATGGAATGAAGCTCATCTCAGTCCCAGCTCTGGATAGCTCAGCTTAGAATGGGCTTTCCGAATGCAAAATGCTAAGTCAGACTATGATGTTTCAACTCAGTATTTTATAGTTCTTAGATACAAAATCAGATCTTAAACAGTATCACAAAGTGAGATATCAAGTAGGATGCTCATGTCTGTCTGTAATAAACTGATTAAGGTCATTTGTCTCTGTGGGCATAGCCATTTTTGCTCCCATCATAACGGCCAAACAAACTGTAAATATTGTAAGAAATTAATATTAGGAAAAACTTACAGCAGCATCTATTGACAAATGTTAACTAATTCATATGGCAAATTATTTTAGATTTAATAGACAAACTCAGTGATTTCAAATGTGTGTTTTTTTTGTTTTTTGACCTGATACTCAGTCTGTGGACTAATATTCTGTAATGAAAAAGTAGGCCAGGCGCGGTGGCTCACACCTGTAATCCTAGCACTTTGAGAGGCCGAGGCGGGCAGATCACAAGGTCAGGAGATCGAGACCATCCTGGCTAACACAGTGAAACCCCGTCTCTACTAAAAAATACAAAAAATTAGCCAGGCGAGGTGGCAGGCGCCTGTAGTCCCAGCTACTCGGGAGGCTGAGGCAGGAGAATGGCGTGAACCCCGGGGGGTGGAGCCTGCAGTGAGCTGAGATCGCGCCACTGCACTCCAACCTGGGCGACAGCAAGACTCTGTCTCAAAAAAAAAAAAAAAAAAAAAAGAAAAGAAAAAGTAAGGGCTGGGTGCGGTGGCTCATGCCTGTAATACCAACACTATGGGAGGCCAAGGCAGGTGGATCACTTGAGGTCAGGAGTTCAAGACCAGCCTGGCCAACATGGTGAAACCCCATCTGTACTGAAAATACAAAAATTAGCCAGGTGTGGTAGCAGGTGCCTGTAGTCCCAGCTACTCAGGAGGCTGAGGTAGGAGAACCGCCTGAATCCAGGAGGTGGAGATTGTAGTGAGCTGAGATAACGCCAATGCACTCCAGCCTGGGTGACAGAACGAGACTCTATCTCAATTAAAAAAAAAAAGTAAGGAGTTAAAGGTCAAAATTTGAAATTTGCACATAAAAAATATTTTCCCAATATGTAAGATGTAATTTATCCTTAAGTATCCATTTTAATAGTGACATAAACATAGACAATAGCACCTATCATATTACTTGTTTATGGAATTTTAGTTTCCTGATTTATAAACTGGGGGTGATAATACTACTTTGCAGGTGTTGTCATGATGTTTAAATGAGATAATGAATGTAAAATGCTTAACGATGGTTGGCACATAGTAGGCTATCAAGGAATGGTAACTGCTATCCCTAGCCAAAATTTATTTATACACCACATGATTTTTCTTTTTAAGATTTAAGTATCTATTGTTCAAGAAACATCAAAATGTAAATGAAATGATGTCCATTAATTTAAGGAGATGGCCGGGCACGGTGGCTCATGCCTGTAATCCCAGCACTTGGGGAGGCTGAGGCAGGTGGATCACCTGAGGTCGGGAGTTGGAGACTAGCCTGACCAACTGGAGAAACCCCGTCTCTACTAAAAATACAAAATTAGCCGGGCATAGTGGTGCATGCCTGTAATCCCAGCTACTCGGGAGGCTGAGACAGGAGAGTCGCTTGAACCTGAGAAGCGGAGGTTGCGGTGAGCCGAGATCGCGCCATTGCATTCCAGCCTGGGCAACAAGAGTGAAACTCCGTCTCAAAAAAAAAAAAAAAAAAAAAATTTTAAGGAGCTAAATTAAAAGTTCAGGGAAAGTAATTTATTTTCCCAAAGTGACTTTTTTTTTTGGAGACAGTCTCATCTCACTCTGTCACCCAGGCTGGAGTGCAGTGGCACAGTCTCAGCTCGCTGCAGCCTCTACCTCCTGGGTTCAAGTGATTCTTGTGCCTCAGCCTCTGCAGTAGCTTGGATTACAGGCATGGACTACTACGTCTGGCTAATTTTTTTGTATTTTTTGTAGAGATGGGGTTTCACCATGTTGGCTAGGCTGGTTTTGAACTCCTGGCCTCAAGTGACCCACCCACCTTGGCCTCCCAAAGTGCTGGGATTACAGGTGTGAGCCAATGAGCCCGTTCCCAATGTGACTTATTAAGATCACACCAAAGTTACTACCTGGTGTTTTTCTGGTGGAAGCACTCAGTGTACATTCTGATGACTTTAACCAGTATAATAATTCATCTCTACTAGAAGACAAGCAGCAGCTGTCAGCTGTCATGCATACCAGCAGCTGGCAAACAAACTAAATCCTTTTTATGTGAAAGAAAACAACATCCTAATCCACTCCCCACTTCCCCCGACCCCCTACCAATCAACCTATCCAGTAAGACAAAAATCCCTCAAAGTTCTCCATAAATAAATACCTGACCAAAGTTAAACACGGCACAGAAAAACTGTAACTCAACATAAAGTCTTCCAGGCTCTTGGTTGAATAGCCACCATAAACAACTGGAAAGATTCTGTAAAGAAAGGAGAAAAGAGTATTTTAAAATCAAGCAAGCTAATAATTCCTGTCCATCCACAGCATAGTACAATAACTTACCTACTTAATAATTACAGGGAAAAAGACTAGATGGAAAAACACTGAGAGAATATAGAGGCTTTATCTTTTCGACAGGAAAGTTTCAACCTCTCCTCCTGACAGATGTCATTCAAACAGTTATCTATTCTGATCAGATTTGAAGCGAGAAGACATGAGCCATAATACAGAAGCTTATATAATGTATCAAGATTGCCAACTAGCCTAAGACAGGCCTGATTTTAAATTTAGTTCTACACAATGAAAACAATTACATCACTAAGCAATTCTTGGCAGCGTTTCTTATTTTTTGATTTTTGTTCTTAAACAGCACTTAAAGTGGTATTGGCTGATATCACACTATCTCACGAGCATCCCAGTGTGCAAAGCGTTCCTTCATAGGTTATCTGGTCCATCTCCTACCTCTGGATGAGTTACACTTGAACCATCTCAAAGAATTATATAATAAGAACTGATAATTCACAAACAGGACATTTAGTAATCAAAGAAATGCATGTAGTCTAAAAATAAAATACTGTATTTTACTTTTCTCTATTTTGTAAGCATCTATTATATGAAGTAGTTATGTTATTTTGATAATTGAAAATTATTTTTTAAAGCTTCTCTGAGGAATATGTTCTGAGAGGCTTTTTGGTTTTCTTTTTTTTCTGGTGGACACTGAGGTTTCATGTTCTGAGACATTAATGTAGGCATTTATCCACTTTGGTCAGTCAGGTATGTTAGGAGTAAGTGGCCCTGTGTACATTATTGAAATAGCCGCTTTGGGGCCGGGTGCAGTGGCTCACGCCTGTAATCCCAGCACTTTGGGAGGCCAAGGAGGGTGGATCACCTGAGGTCAGGGGTTCAAGACCAGCCTGACCAACATGATGAAACCCTGTCTCTACTACAAATACAAAAATTAGCCGGGCATGGTGGCACACGCCTGTAATCCCAGCTACTCAGGAGGCTGAGGCAGGAGAATCGCTTGAACCTGGGAGGCAGAGGTTGCAGTGAGCCGAGATCGCGCCACTTCACTCCAGCCTGGGCGACAGAGTTAGACTCTGTCTCAAAAAAAAAAAAAAAAGAAAAAAAAGAAATTGCTGCTTTTACCAAATTCTAGGTTCAGAGCATAGAATGAATAAATGATTCTAAGCAGAATAAGCTATTGGAGCACTTAGGCCTCAGAGTAATGTGAATGATTCATCTCTTCCCCTCAGACCCCCAAATATTTAGCTCAAGATCCAAATTCAGGTGACCTAGCTACCACACTTTTGGAAAGCAGCAACTAAGTTTTTCCCGGATGCCTGAATTTAAAGAAATGGCCCCAAAAATTTAAAGAAATGGCCCCAAAACAAAACCAGAAAAAACAATTACAGCGAACAGGCCAATGATGAGAAGTAAACACAGCAACACGTGTCGGGTCAGTTGCTGGTCTCCACTCTGTAGATACTGTTCTTCTTCCTGGGCTAATATGCAGCTCTGGGAGTTACAGCGACTCACACAATGATTGTCTATAAAAGAGTAAGCGCAACAATTTGTAATCAGAGCTTTTTATCTAAATGCATTTTAAATTTGTAATGACTTCCTAAGAGAAACAACAGAAAAGCACATTCAGCTAAGAATCAGTATATTATTTTAGATGAAATTGGAAGAAAGCTCCTTCATGTTGTTTTAGAAGAATTATAGCTGAAAGGTTTTTATCTCAAAAAACATAAGTAGAATACAATAGTTCCCTTTTACACTATTCAACAATGTTATAGATATAATTATCTAACATAAGTCATATAATTTAGTCTTTAAAAATTATACATAATTTGCCTGGGTGCGGTGGCTCATGCCTGTAATCCCAGCACTTTGGGAGGCCGAGGCAGGCAGATTACTTGAGATTAGGAGTTCAAGACCAGCCTGGCCAATGTGGTGAAACCTCATCCCTATTAAAAATACAAAAATTAACTGGGTGTGGTGGCATGCACCTGTAATCCCAGCTACTTGGAAGGCTGAGGCAGGAGAATTGCTTGAACCCGGGAGGCGGAGGTTGTGGTGAGCCAAAGCTGCACCACAGAGTAAGACTCTGTCACAAAAAAAAATAATAAAATAAAATAAAAATTATATATAATTTTTATATAATTAATTAAGCATAAATTATATATAATATTTATTAGTTATATAAATATATATACAAATTACATATATAATTATATAAAAATTATATTATATTTATATATTATATGTTATAAATCTATATTATATATAAGTATATATTATAATCATAAATTTATATAATTATATATGTAATTTGTATATATTATTTATATAAATTACACATAATATATAAGCATATATAAATAAAAATTGTATATTTAATTATATTTATAATTTACATATATAAATTATATATTAGATATATAATATATATTAGATATTATATATATCCTAAGTGAACTAACACAGGAACAGAAAACCAAGTACTGCATGTGCTTACTTATAAGTGGGAGCTAAACATCAGATACTCATGGACATAAAGATGGCAACAACAGAAACTGGGGACTACTAGAGGTGAGAAGGGAGGGAGGGGGACAAGGGTTGAAAAAGTATATAATATATATTCTATTTTTATTTTTATATTGTATATACTAAAATTATATACATATAATTTGAAAGGCCGAATTAATAACTCAAGTTTTATCACTGATAAATCTACATATTAGTCATGAATACCCTATTTTGGCTAACTGTAAAACAAATTACTATTATCTCTTACCTCTCATTGAAGAGTTTACAATTTGCCTTAACCCCTGCCTTTCACCATATACAAAAATTAACTGAAGATGGACTAAAGATTTAAATGTAATATCTCGGCCAGGCACGGTGGCTCACGCCTATAATCCCAGCAATTTGGGAGGCTGAGATGGGCAGATCACTTGAGGTCAGGAGTTCAAGACCAGCCTGGCCAACATGGTGAAACCCTGTCTCTACTAAAAATACAAAAATTAGGCAGGCATGGTGGCGGGCGCCTGTAATCCCAGCTACTTGGGAGGCTGAGGCAAGGGAATTGCTTGAACCCGGGAGGTAGAGGTTACAGTGAGCCAACATCGTGCCACGGCACTCCAGCATGGGCAACAGAGCAAGACTGTGTCTCAAAAAAAAGAAAAAAAAAAAAAGGAATGCCTCAAACTCTAAGAATCCTAGAAGAAAACCTAGGAAACACCATTCCGGACATTGGCCTTTGGGAAGAATTTATGACTCAGTCCTCAAAAGCAATTGTAACAAAAACACTATACTGGGAAGTTTTAAGGTAAAAACAAAAACAAAACCAAAAATTGACAAGTGGGACCTAATTAAACTAAAGAGCTTCTGCATAGCAGAAGAAACTATGAACAGAGTAAACAGACAACCTACAGAATGGGAGAAAATATTCGCACACTATGTGTCTAACAAGGCCTGATATCCAGAATCTATAAGGAACTTAAACAATTGAACAAATGAAACACAAATAACTCCATTAAAAAATGCGCAAAAGACATGAACAGGCACTTCTCAAAGAAGACATACAAGCGGCCAGCAAACATGAAAAAATGCTCCACATCACTAATCATCAGAGAAATCAAAACCACAATGAGATACCATCTCGCATCAGTCAGAAGGGCTATTATTAAAAAATCAATAAACAACAGATGCTGGTGAGGCTGCAGAGAAAAGGGAATGCTTTACACCATTGGTGGGAATGTAAATTAGTTCAGTCACTGTGGAAAGCAGTCTGGAGATTTCTCAAAGAAGTTAGAACAGGACTACCATATGACCCAGCAATCCCATTACTGGGTACATATCCAAAAGAAAAAAAATGGTTCTACCAAAAGACACATGCACTTGCATGTTCATCACAGCACTACTCACAATAGCAAAGCATGGAATCAAACTAGGTGCCCATCAATGGTGGACTGGATAAAGAAAATGTGCTACATATATACCATGGAATACCATACAGCCATAAAAAGAATGAAATAGGCCAGGCACAGTGGCTCATGCCTGTAGTCCCAGCACTTTGGGAGGACGAGGCAGGCAGATCGCTTGAGCTCAGGAGTTCAAGACCAGCCTGGGCAACATGGTGAAACTCTGTCTCTAAAAAACTAAACAAGTCCGGATGCGGTGACTCACGCCTGTAATCCCAGCACTTTGGGAGGCCAAGGTGGGCAGATCACCTGAGGTCAGGAGTTTGACACCAGCCTGACCAATATGGTGAAATCCCATCTCTACTAAAAGTATAAAAATTAGCCGGGCATGGTGGCAGGTGCCTGTAGTCCCAGCTACTCGGGAGGCTGAGACAGGAGAATTGCTTGAACCTGGGAGGTGGAGGTTGCAGTGAGCTGAGATCGTGCCACTGCACTCCAGCCTGGGCGACAGAGCGAAACTCCATCTCAAAAACAAAACAAAACAAAAATTAGCCAGGCGTGGTTGCACACGTCCGTAGTCCTGGCTACTTGGTAGGCTGAGGTGGGATGATGGCTTGAGCCTAGAAGGCAATGGTTGCAGTGAGCTGCGCACTCCAGCCTGGGTGGCAGAACCAGATCCTGCCTTAAAAAAAAGAAAAAGAAAAAAAAGAATGAAATGATGTCCTTTGCAGCAACACAGATGCATCTGGAGGCCATAATCCTAAGTGAATTAACACAGAAACAGAAAACCAAGTGCTGCATGTGCTCACTTATAAGTGGGAACTAAACATCAGATACTCGTGGACATAAAGATGGTAATGATGGAAGCTGGGGACTATGAGAGGTGGAAAGGAGGGAGGGGGCAAGGGCTGAAAAACTACTGGGTACTATGCTTAGTACCTGGGTGATGGGATCATTTGTTAGTACCCCAAACCTCAGCATCACACAATATACCCAGGTAGCAAAACTGCACATGTACCCACTGAATCTAAAGTAAAAGTTGAAAAAAACTTTGCCTTAGGAAACACCTTTGAGGAACCATAAAAGTATTATATGCCATGCTTTGTTCACATATGGAACCAAACACAAGTCACAGGCATGACTCTTTTCTGGCCAAAAATAGAGGTGAGGGACTTTTCACAGGAAGCTGTTTTTCTACCTTAGCTCCACTCTATATATGGAAGCAAAAGCAAAGAAAAACATTTTTTTTTTTACAAAATAGATGTCTAGTCCAACATATAGTCTTATACAAGTCAATGATTAAAAACCACAATTCTATAGCTCTTGCCCTCAAGCTAAAAGAAAAAATTTGTATTTCCTAAAACCACATTTTAGAAAAGGCCATGTATACCCATTAAATATGGTCTAGCACAATTGCTGATGGCATGGGGGGAAGGTTCATAATGTTGCTAAATAAAAAGAAAGTAGGTTGCCAAACTGTCTCTGTAGTATGATCCTATTTGAATAAAAATTATTTGTATATATGTGTGGAAAAATCCTGGAAGTATCCCTATATATAATAAATCTGGTTTTAAAATATTGTGTACAAGCCAGGCACGGCGGCTGACGCCTGTAATCCCAGCACTTTGGGAGGCCGAGGTGGGACGATCACTTGAGGTCAGGAGTTTGAGACCAGCCTGGCCAACATGGTGAAACCCCGTCTCTACTAAAAATACAAAAAAAAATTAGCTGGGTGTGGTGGCAGGTGCCTGTAATCCCAGCTACTTGGGAGGCTGAGGCAGGAGAATTGCTTGAACCCGGGAGGCAGAGGTTGCAGTGAGCCAAGATCGTGCCACTGCACTCCAGCCTGGATGACAGAGCGAGACTCCATCTCAAAAAAAAAAAATTGTGTACAGATATTACAAAAATGGATAAAAATAAATCTATCTTTCATTTGCTTTTTCATACATTGTTGCCATTCAACGATCTAAATGTGATACTTATTTTTGCCTTTGTACTATGCCAAGGGGTAGAGAATAAATTATATTGTCAACTCTAAAAATTCTAATTTGCCCATGGTTTAATTTCCTTCAGGCTTTATTTTAGGCTTAGGGATGTATGATTAGATGAAGTCCCTATATAATGGCTCTCATTCTATATAATTTTTATAAAATATGATCAGAAAATCCAAGCCCCTACAATTTAAGAGAATTTTCAAAGATCAACTTTTTGTTTGTTTGTTTTTGAGACAGGGTCTTGCTCTGTTGCTCAGATATGACCATGGCCTATTGCAGCCACAACGTCCTGGGCTCAAGCCATCCTCCCACCTCAGCCTCCTAGGTAGCTGGGATTACAGGCATGAGCCACTGCATTCAGCTAATTTTTTTGATTCTTTATAGAGATAGGGTCTGGCTATGTTGCCCAGGCTGGTCTTGAACTCCTGGGCTCAAGCACGATCCTCTTGCCTTTGCCTCCCAAAGTGCTGGGATTACAGGAGTGAGCCACCACGCTCAGCCGAGAATCAACGTTATTAATGAAGAAAATGACAGAGAAGCAAAGCCTAAGGAGATCTGGGGAGGGAAAAAGAAATTTGCCAAATCAGATTACATGTTGAATTTGTTAATGGATTTTACTACTAGGTATATTGCGTAGGGAGATAACAATAAGGAGGAAAACCTTGGGAATTCCGATGTAAAGAAACAATTTTAGAAAAAAAACCAGACAGATAAAACAAAGACAGTGTAACTGCCAGAAAGGGTTTCTTGTAAAAGAAAAAAAAAGTCAGTGAATGCTTCATATCTAATATGCTTTCACTACTTTTTATGGAAATATGAATTCTATTATTATTTAAGATTCATTCCTTGCCAGCAGATAGCCAAATATAAATCCCATCTGAATAACAATAATTACTACTGCTACTACATATTTTAATGAGCATTTACTATGTATACCACATACTGTGCTAAGTGATTTGCATACACTGTTTTCTATAATCCTTACGTTTCTTATATAAAAACATAATGCCTTTAGCAATAATACAGTTGACATAGGCCTTATCAAAAAGAGCATTTTTGGGGGTTTCCCTTTTTAGTTTGATTATAAATAAGTATAATCAATGAAAAATGCATTGCAATTCCACATAAGTATGTTCGGTTGTTTTGAATAATTTGAAATTTAGGCCACAAATGTAATTCGGCCTCTTAGTCAAAAGGTTATTACTTTTTTTTTTTTCCCTAGATGGAGTCTTGCTCTGTCATCCAGGCTGCAGTGCAGTGGTGTGATCTTGGCTCACTGCAACCTCCGCCTCGTGTGTTCAAGCAATTCTTCTGCCTCAGCCTCCCAAGTAGCTGGGATTACAGGTGCCCACCACCACACCCAGCTAATTTTTGTATTTTCAGTAGAGACAGGGTTTCACCATGTTGGCCAGGCTGGTCTCGAACTCCTGACCTTGTGATCCACCCACCTCGGCCTCCCAAAGTGCTGGGATTATAGGCGTAAACCACCTTGCCTGGCCAAGAGGTTATTACTTTTAAAGGTGTTTGTTCCTTATTTTATAAGAATGGCCATAATTAAAGCATAAAGATTCAAAATATAATTAAGAACTAATTAATTAGTCCTGGTCCTAGGGGATGAGAATGGGGGAAAAGTCTGTTTCTAAAACAGGGAAAAAGCTTCCCTCTCTCCACCTCCCACCAAAATGCCCTTTAGGGCAAACTTCCTGGATTTGTCACTTGGGTTAAATTTATTGGAAAATGTGTGTATGATACTACCTATTATCACTTTGTGAGAACTTTATTTTTTAAAGTGAGTATTCTGTCTATGCACAATTATTCCCTATTAGCACTTCTTTGCTCTTAATTGAGAATCTATATTCTTGATGTTTGTAGCTTCTGTAGATATTCTATGGAGAGTTCTTTTGAGGGATAAGAATAAGGAATCTTCTGGCTGGGCACGGTAGCTCATGCCTGTAATCTCAGCATTTTGGGAGGCCGAGGCAGGCAGATCATGAGGTCAGGAGATTGAGATCATCTTGGCTAACACAGTGAAACCCCGTCTCTACTAAAAATACAAAAAATTAGCCAGGCATGGTGGTGGGCGCCTGCAGTCCCAGCTACTCGGGAGGCTGAGGCAGGAGAATGACGTGAACCTGGGAGGCAGAGCTTGCAGTGAGCCGAGATCGTGCCACTGCACTCCAGCCTGGGTGACAGAGCAAGACTCCGTCTCAAAAAAAAAAAAAAAAGAATAAGGAATCTTCTGTCCCTTAATCCCATCCTCATAGTCCAGAGGCACTTACTTTTCTCAAACGAAGGAATCACAGGCTCACTGGTGCTTGTGTTTGCTATTGGCTCTATTGATGGGCAGTGTAATTCACCATTTCCCATGGAGCAGGAGCAGCAACCTATATCAATCAAATAGCATGTGAGAGTAGAGCCCAACCACAACAGAAATGGACAATTTTAAGAAATGCCAAAGAAAACAAAACAAAATCCACTCACACGCACTTCCCATGTAGCCTCAATAGTTTTCACATGGTATCTATCCAAAAGTATTCAAATGTTCTCACTCACATACAAAATATAAAAACTTAATCTCATAGAAGTACTGAATGTGGCCAGGCATGGTAGCTTACACCTGTTGCTTCAGGAGGCTGAGGTGGCAGGATCACTTGAGGCTAGGAATTTTTTTTGTTTTGTTTTGTTTTGTTTTGTTTGTTTTTTGAGGTGGAGTCTCACTCTGTTGCCCAGGCTGGAGTGCAGTGGTGCAATCTCGGCTCACTGCAACCTGCATCTCCTGGGTTCAAGCGATTGTCCCACCTCAGCTTCCAAGTAGCTGGGATTACAGGCACCTGCCACCAGGCCCAGCTAATTTTTGAATTTTTAGTAGAGACGGGGTTTCACCATGCTGGCCAGGCTGGTCTAGAACTCCCGACCTCAGGTGATCTGCCCGCCTCGGCCTCCCAAAGTGCTGGGATTACAGGTGTGAGCCACCATGCCCAGCCGAGGCTAGGAATCTAAGATCAGCCTGGGCAATACAGCAAGACTTTGTCTTTACAAAAAGCTTTTTAAAAAATAGCTGGGCATGCTGGCATATGCCTATAGTACAACTTCTTGGGAGGATGAGGTGGGAGGACTGCTCGAGTCCAGGAGTTTGAGATTACAGGGAGCAGTCGCACTCCAGCCTGGGGAAAGAAGGAAGGAAGGAAGGAAGGAAGGATGGAAAGAAGGAAGGAGGTAAGGAGGGAAGGAGGGAAGGAGGGAGGGAGGGAGGGAGGGAGGGAGGGAAGGGAGGGTAAGGAAGGAAAGGAAGGAAAGGAAAGGAAGGGAAGAAAGGGAAGGGAAGGAAGGGAAAGGAAGGAAAGGGAAGGAAAGGGAAGGAAGGGAAGGGAAGGAAGGGAAAGGAAGGAAAAGAAAGGAAGGAAAAGGAAGGAAGGGAAGGAAGCGAAAGGAAGGAAGGGAAAGGAAGGAAGAAAAGGAAGGGAAAGGAAGGAAGGATGAGTAGTGGGTACCGGATACTTGGGCGGGTAGGAGGTGGCAGGGATGGGGTCAACAGGTACAAAGTTACATTAGAATAAGTTCTAGTGCCGCATCGTACAGTATGGTGGCTATAGTCAACAAAGATACTGTACATCTCAAAATAGAAGAGAGGATTTTGTATGTTCCTACAACAAAGAAATTATACATTTTGAAGTCATAGATATGCTAATTACCCTGATTTGATCATTATACAATGATCTCCAGCCTGGGCGACAGAGTGAGACTCCATCTCAAAAAAACAAAAATAAAAATAACAACAACAACAACAACAAAAACACGAACAAATGACCAAACAAAGAAATTAGTGAGCTTCGGTTTTAAAGGCCCTGAAGTAAAGGCATGAAGAGAAGTGATAACATGAGTGCCGAGTGCTGGACGGACCAAAGAATGGAAGGTTCACCGGGTAGCTCAGGCAGCCGCAGGGAGAGGTGGCAGAACAGGCTCGGAGAGGGATATGGCCGGCAGTGGAAGGGCTTGGGCACCACGTGCAGCGCTTTGGGCATCACGGGCACTGCAAGGCCCTTGCAGCCTCTGAAGCAGGAGCCTGATGTGGCCAGGACTCCGTGAGGAAGGTTAATTTGGCCATTTCCCTTATAAAACAGATTGGACCAGAGTGACAAGAAACAGGCAGTTCAGTTAGGAGGGAATTACAAGAATCCAGCAGAGAGACTGGAGGCCCAAGTGGGGAGATGGGAGGTCAGAGGGAGGAGGGGGACCCTGCAGAGGGAGAACTCCACGCCCTGAATGGCTAATTCACCTCAAGGGGAAACAGCAGAGATGTTGCTGAGCTGGGAAGTTCTAAAGAATGATGGAAACATTAAAAGAAAGATAATTGTTTAAAAAGCTCCAGTACATTTGACAAAGAGAACAAGTGCTGGCCACATATTCAGAAAGAGATGTAAATAATTTTTAATTTTTTTTTTTAGATGAAGTTTCGCTCTGTCACCCAGGCTGGAGTGCAGTGGCACAATCTTGGCTCACTGCAACCTCTGCCTCCCGGGTTCAAGCGATTCTCATGCCTCAGCCTCCTGAGTAGCTGGGTCTACAGGCGTGTGCCACTACAGCCTGGCAAATTTTTGTATTTTTAGTAGAGATGGAGTTTCACCATGTTGGCCAGGCTGGTCTCAAACTCCTGACCTCAAGTGATCTGCTTGCCTCGGCTTCCCAAAGTTCTGGGATTACAGGTGTGAGCCACCACACCTGGCTGAGATGTAATTAATATATGTGTAGACACCAGGAAATCTGGGATTGGCTCTATATAAAGGGGTCAGGTTAGAGATGTAACATTAGGAACAAAGTACAAAGGGTTCACATTAAAGCCATGGGAACTTACCTATTTCCTGTTACTTAGGAATTACCATCCTAGGTATATATATATATTTTTTGAGACAGTGTCTCGCTCTGTTTCCCAGGCTGGAGTGCAGTGGTGCACTCTTGGCTCACTGCAGCCTCTGCTTTCCAGGCTCTGGTGATCCTCCCACCTCAGCCTCCTGAGTAGCTGGGACTACAGGCACATGCTACCAAGCCTAGCTAATTTTGTATTTTTTGTATAGATGGGTTTTGCCATGTTGCCCAGGCTGGTCTCCAACTCCTGGGCTTAGGCAATTCACCTGCTTCAGCCTCCCAAAGTGCTAGAATTACAGGTGTGAACCACTGCACTCAGCAACATACTAGGTATAATCTTAATGTATGTTGATGTATACTCAAGGAGATGTGAATAAAGCTGTTCATTATAGCATTGTTTCTGATAGCAAAATATTTTAAAGCAACTTAATCCATCAGTAAGGAAATTAATAAATAAAATGTGGTATATGCATAAAATTGATTACATCTACAAAATGAATTAAAAAATATTGAGTGCAATAAGACAACTACAGTATAAGATTTATATGAAAATGTAAAAGCATATAAAAATACTATATATTGTTGATGGAAAACCATACATATTGTAAAAGTATAGTAAAATTCTGCTCTGGAAGGATACAATCCAAATTCATAATAGTGGTTACTTCTGAAGTTAACAGGAATAAAAGATTCTAACAAACATTCTGACTTTATTGGTAAGTTTTATTTCTTTTAAAAAAGAAAACTGGGCCAGGCGCAGTGGCTCATGCCTGTATTCCCAGCACTTTGGGAGGCTGACGCGGGCAGATCACTTGAGGTCAGAAGCTCGAGACCAGCCTGGCCAACATGGTGAAACCCAACCTCTACTAAAAATACAAAAATTAGCCAGGCATGGTGGCACACACCTGTAGACCTGGCTGCCTGGGAAGCTGAAGAGGGAGGATTACTTGAACCCAGGAGGTGGAGGTTGCAGTGTGCCAAGACTGCTCCACTGCGCTCCAGCCTGGGAGACAGAGAAAGACTGTTTCAAAAGAAGAGAAGAAGAGAAGAGAAGCAACATACAATAAATAAGTTAATATATTTGATTACAAATCAAGACACAAAGAAATCTCAGTCCTGATAGGCTTAGGCAAATACTGAAGTCCTGTCTTAGACTTTTTTTGAGACAGTCTTGCTCTGTCGCCCAGACCGGAATGCAATGGCACGATCTCGGCTCACTGCAACCTCTGCCTCCCTGGTTCAAGCGATTCTTCTGCCTCAGCCTCCGGAGTAGCTGGGATTACAGGCACCCGCCACCATACCTAGCTAATTTTTGTATTTTTAGTAGAGATGGTGTTTCACCATGTTAGCCAGGCTGGTCTCAAACTCCTGACCTTGGATCCGCCCACCTCAGCCTCCCAAAGTGCTGGGATTACAGATGTGAGCCACCGCACCCGGCTTAGACTATTTTTTTAAAGACAGGATCATGTCTATTGCCCAGGCTGGATTGCTGTGGCGTGACCATGGCTCACCGCAGCTTCGACCTCCTGGGCTCAAGCAATCCTCCTGCCTCAGCCTCCTGAGTAGCTAGGACTACAGGTGTGGACCACCACGTCCAGCTAATTTTTTATTTTTTGTAGAGTCAGGGTCTCACTATGTTGCCCAGGCTGGTCTTGAACTCCTGGGCTCAAGCAATCCTTCCAAAGTGCTGGGGTTACAGGTGTGAGCAACCATACCCAGCTTTGTCCTAGACTTCTAAAAGCCAGATGCAAAAATTCAGGATTGGAGAGAAACTGTTCAGTAATGTATTCAGGGTGGGAGGCAGGTTTTTAGTTGCTCATGAATTCAGGATGAAATCATCAGAGTAAGTTAATGTAATGTTAGGCAGAATTGAAAGTTTCTTTTCTAAGTAAGGACAGGAATGATTCTCTTTATTCTTCACTCAGTCAACAAGCATTCATCAAATATTGAATGCTTACTGTGTCCTAGGACCATGGTAACTGGAATGCTATATTCAGATCTAAGCATCCCATTTTAAGAGGTACACTGAGAAACTAAAATGAATCCTTGGTGTCTCATGCATCTCAAACTTAGAAGGGTCAAATTGGACTCATTATCTTCCCCTACATATTCTGTTCTCTCTGAATTCTCCTTCTTAGGTAATACCCACAATTATACATTCACTTAAACTAGATTTCTGGAAGTTATTCTCAGTTTCTCTCTTAGCCCTCACCCAGTTTCTAATCAATTACCAAACCCTGTCAATACAACTTTGCCTGAGTTTGGCCTCTCCTGTTTATCCAATACCTACTGCCTTAGTATAGGCCCCAAAGACTCAACTCTGCCATTATAGCATGAAGGTAGCCATAGATGATATATAAATGAATGAGCATGGCTATGTTTCAATAAAATTATGGACATGAAATTAAAATTTCATGTAGTTTTTAAGAGTCACAAAATATTTGTCTTCTTTTAATTTTTCTTCAACCCTTTAAAAATGTAAAAAACATTTTTAGGCTAGGTGCAGTGGCTCACACTTGTAATCCCAGCACATTGGGAGACCAAGGTGGGTGGATCACCTGAGGTCAGGAGTTCTAGACCAGCCTGACCAATATGGTCAAACCCCATCTCTACTAAAGATACAAAAATTAGCCAGGCATGGTGGCGTGCGACTGTAGTCCCAGCTACTGGGGAGGCTGAGACAGGCGAATTGCTTGAGCCCAGGAGGTAGAGGTTACGGTGAGCCAAGATTGCACCACTGCACTCCACCCTGGGTAACAGAGCGAGACTCTGTGGCAAAAATAAATAAATAAATAAACAAACAAAGAAAAAAACATTTTTAGCTGGTGGACCATACAAAAACAGGTAGTGGGCCAGATTTGGCCTATGGACTATATAGTTTGCCCAAAACTGACTTACATCATTAATCTGGCTTCAAACAGGCCTCCTTTAGTTCATATTATTGATGGTGCTTGCCTGATACAATATTGTTAAATTAACTTATGTATGTGCTTAGTTTCCTAGTTAGGGCCTTCCTTCAGTTGTTACTTTTTTCTATATTCTCAGGTCCAGGGAAGTTTTAGGATTTAACAAAAGTGTATACTCACAATAAGACTTATAAACAAAAATCTAATGAATAATTTTACAAGCAAGTTTGTAGACTATGATTCAAATTCTTCACTTGACAAGCACTCATGATATTCAACCTAGTTCAAGGAAGTTTCCCATAAACAAAACATTTAGGATACATACTATAAAGGCATGTAGCAGTTTCTTTATATTTAAAGATCAGGCTGGCTCACGCCTGTAATCCCAGCACTGCGGGAGGCCGAGGCAGGTGAATCGCCTGAGCTCAGGAGGTCGAGACCAGCCTGGGCAACATAGCGAAACCCCATCTCTACTAAAAATACAAAAATTAGCAGGACGTGGTGGCAGGCACCTGTAGTCCTAGCTACTCTGGAGGCTCAGGTGGCAGAATCGCTTAAACACAGGAGGCGGAGGTTGCAGTGAGCTGAGATCATGCCACTGCACTCCAGCCTGGATGATAGAGCAAAACTCTGTCTCAAATAAACAAAAATAAAATTTAAAAGATCATACTTGTTTCTGGAATAGAGCTTGTAAAAAGTTCTGGTTCATTTATTGGTGCTGGACTCTCCTCAAAAGCAGTATTTCCAGGCTCCACCACTTTGTGGCTCTGAGACTGATCGAAACCTTCATAGCTTCCTGCTTGGGTAGTCCGGTTCATGCACATGAGGGATATGCCAGCTATCAGGATGCTGCAGAACAGGGTGACCGCTGTGATGATCATCTGCCGACACGAAAAAGAGATATCAGGCCACTTTTCACAAGTTCATCTTGATGATCTTAGGGCACATTTTCTTTTTTTTTTTTTTTTTTTTGAGATGGAGTCTTGCTGTGTCTCCCAGGCTGGAGTGCAGTGGCGCGATCCCGGCTCACTGCAACCTCTTCCTCCCAGGTTCACGCCATTCTCCTGCCTC
The DNA here is from genome assembly GCF_028878055.3 of Symphalangus syndactylus. Taxonomy (NCBI): domain Eukaryota; kingdom Metazoa; phylum Chordata; class Mammalia; order Primates; family Hylobatidae; genus Symphalangus; species Symphalangus syndactylus. Next base: position 78,443,685 of record NC_072430.2, read on the forward strand.
AGCCTCCCAAGTAGCTGGGACTACAGGCGCCCGCCACCACGCCCGGCTAATTGTTTATATTTTTTGTAGAGACGGAGTCTCACCGTGTTAGTCAGGATGGTCTCGATCTCCTGACCTCGTAATCCGCCCGTCTCGGCCTCCCAAAGTGCTGGGATTACAGGCGCGAGCCACCGCGCCCGGCCATCTTAGGGCACATTTTTGATGGACAATGTATCTCCACAGTTTTAAATACTCTAGAACAGTGGCTCTTTTAAAAAGGTAAGTGTAAGTAAGGAATGTAAGTTACTTGGAGAGAAATTAGGGTTTGCTTGTAATTACACAAGGTTTTAGATGCTTCTTTCATTGTATAACAATTGGTTACCAACATAGCCACTGGTTTCCTTTACAAGGTATCTAAATGATTTCTCTCTGATGTTTTCTTTACTCCTAAGTTTCTGCTCACTATCACATATAATTCACGCATACTTCAGTCACTAAGATGTTTTTATGGTAATGATATTAAAAATAATTATAGCTAATATTTATTGAGCACTAACCAGATGCCAAGACTAGTCTAAATCTTTTATATGTATAATCTTATTTATTCTCACAAAAACATAATAAAATCCAAAATTGCAAAACAGAAAAAAAGAGTAAGAAATCAAAATTACGTGGAGAGGTTTTTTAAAAACACATCTTTGGACTCCACCCCTAAAGAATTCTGCAGGTCCCACAAGCCACCTACTCTATAGCTTTTCAAGAATATTTTTCCTAGATACGTTTTGTCCTGAAATTTATATTTATGATAGGATTAAGAGTCAAGAATTTGACCTTTATTATTACTGCTGACTTATTAAATGGTTTTAAATTAATCACTCTTTTCTCCAGCAGAGGGAACACAATTCGTAAGTGTGATTAAGAACATTCAATAAGTTTTAAGCATTTAGAAATCTTCAGCTAAAAATGGACTTAGACATGTAAAATGTCAATGTTCTAGGTGAGACAAAGTGATATAGGATCACCGATCTGATATGCAATAAATTGAAATCGATTTTCAAAGTTAATTTTAATGTAAGTCTAGCAAGGCACATTAACAAGCTAAAAAGAGACATTCTCAAGAACAGAACTGCCAGTAAACTCTTCCCACCTGTTCTTTTCCATAAAAGAAGGCTGAGTCAATGCTATCTCCATTGTGTTTTCCAGTTATCAAAAGAACACCAACAAGGAGAGCAGGAATTCTGTAATCACAAGGGATATTGGGAGAGAAAAAGAAAGGATGAATAGTAACTGTGTATATGGAAAGGTGTAAGCAAACAGAGAACTACCAACTTACCCCCAGCCAGATATTATGATGATTCCAACAGGAATTTGTACCCTCTCTCGCTTTTTCAAAAGAAACAAAGAAATTGCTAGAAGGCCTAAGAATAAGAAGATTGAAAGAGAGACAGTTACTCAACATTGATCAGACTTCATGAAATTTTATTTCCTTTTTTTTTAAACCAAGTTTATTTCATAGTAGTCTGTGGTTTTTGCTTTAGAATTTATTCCTTCTAAATAAATGCTATCCTCAATATTTTGAAGCAAGTTTTAATTCAAAATCATTCATTGTTTCCCTTATATATTGTTTCTTTACTCAATTCTTTTTATCTGTGAGGATTTATTTTCTCTCTGGTTTTTGTTTGTTTGTTTTTTGGATAGGGTCTCGCTTTGTTGCCCAGGCTGGAGTGCAGAGGTGTGATCACAGCTCCCTGCAGCCTTGACCTCCAGGGTTCAAGTGATCCTTCCACCTCAGCCTCCTGAGTAGCTGGGACTACAGCCACATGCCACCATGCCTGGCTAAATAAGAATTTTTTTTGTAGAGACAGAGTCACCCTATGTTGCCCTAGCTGGTCTTGAACTCCTGAGCTCAGTGGATCCTCCCACCTCTGCCTCCCAAAGTGCTGGGATTACAGGCATGAACCACTGCGTCTGGAGAAGTATTTCTTTCCAAAAGCCCTAATCATTTTATTGTTTTGATTAATGTATTTGGAATCTAAGTATAACTGAAAAACATTTTTTTTTCTTTAGACAGAGTCTTACTCTGTCGCCCAGGCTGGAGTTCAGTGGCATGATCTTGGTTCACTGCAACCTCTGCCTCCTGGGTTCAAGCAATTTTCATGCCTTAGCCAAACGAGTAGCTGGGATTACAGGTGTGCACCACCACATCAGGCTAACTTTGTATTTTTAGTAGAAATGGGTTTCACCACGTTGCCCATGCTGGTCTTGAACTCCTGGCCTCAAGTGATCCACCTGCCTTGGCTTCCCAAAGTTCTGGAATTATAGGCGCGAGCCACTGTGCCCAGCTGAAAAACATTTTTTAATTGAATACAGAACAATTCTAAAAATAAAAACATCCCCCTCTTCTGGTGCTAAGAAGTATGGGCAACTCTTACCCAGGTTATGTTTTTAGAAAATGCCCTAAGTGTAATGATAGCGCTTAATACAAACATACTCTGAATTTAATACAAACACAAATGTTTTGAAGTTCTTGAACTTTCCTTACAACTTGTATGTAATTATGTATACAAGTAACATTTTATTTAATAAATTCTACATAGTTATAGGATCTTAGAACTTTAAAGTTGAAAAGGACCTCTATTTTAAATTAGCACCTTCATTTTATAGATGTGGAAATGAGGGTTTGCCCAAGTGATACAGCCAGCAGAGGGCAGAGAGGGACTAGAAACCTAGTCTTTTGACACAAGCTAAATTCTTTGTTTCTTGAATCAGTTTCTCAAACTCAGATTTGTGGACCCCTAGGGTGCCTAAGACATATTCTTCAGGATCTGGGAATTTCTATGAGAAATTTTAAGTCTTTTTTTTTTCTTTTTTTCTTTTTCAGTGGTAGTCAGCTGTGTATCCACCTTGCAACCAACATGCAGTCTCATTTCAGAATTTATATTGGGTTTATTTTTATTTTATTTTAGAGATGGGGGTCTCACTTTGTTACCCAGGTTGGGGCACAGTAGCATAATCATAGCTCAAAATTCTGGGCTCAAGGGATCCTCCTGCCTCAGCCTCCTGAGTAGCTGGGACTACAGGCATGTACCAGCATGCCCAGCTAATTTTCAAATTTTTTATAGAGAGAGGGTCTTACTATGTTGCCCAGGCTAGTCTCGAACTACTGGCCTCAAGCAATCCTCCTGCCTGGATCTCCCAAAGTGTTGGGATTACAGGCATGAGCCACTGTGCCTGGCCAGAGCTTACAATGGGTTTTATATTAGGTTTGAGTCAAGCGAAGGCCAAATGATATTACAACACACAGTCCAAATGAAATGGTATTTTGAAGAAAGAATATCAGTGAGATAACAAGGTCAAAATCCCACATATGGAAGTAAAGGCAAGGCAAAAAAGCCATAGCAGTGAGTTCCCTTTTATGTTTCAAGCAATGATTTACATTAGCAAAACAAGATCCTTTGTCGTGTTAATTAATGTTGCTAATTAGAATTACTGGGTTTGTGGTTTTGTTTGAATAGAATCTGTGAATTTGCTTTGGTTTTAGAATTGCATATGAGCTGTATATAAAGAATACATACCTAGATTTAAGATTGTCCAGATTAAATAACACTGTGCTAGATTTAATATAAATTGACATTGAGGTCCTTGAGAATTGGTTTTCTTTACCACTTTTCCTCCCTCAATCCATTTGTACACTGTATAGTTGCAGTGCCAGGGAAACAAGTAACTAATCAAAAAGGGGTGCCATCTTTGTTACAGTAGCAAGGGCAGTCTTTAAAATTCTAATGTACATCACTCCTGCCTTGTGAAAAGAACTATATACAAACAGGCAGAATCCAGCTAGCCCTGGATCTCTCACTGAAGAAGCTGTGAGAGCTCCTGCCTAAATCAGTCTAACTTTTTGGGCCTATTTCTCAGTTTGCAAAATGAAGGATTTAAATTAGACCAGTGTTTCCTAAGGTGTAGAGATTATAGGTGTCACAAAGGTGAAAATGTTTTGACTAGTTATACGTTTATTTTAATGTGTATTTGAAAAAAAGTAATTAGCAAATGAAACCTGGGATTTTACTGATATACGGCTCAACTGATTAAAGTTTAAAAAAAAAAGTAAATCAATTTTAAGGAAAAAAGAACAAGTAGTGTGCAGATGTGGCAAAAATTGTGAGGATGGTATGAAAATGAGTAAAACTAAAAACGATCGAATGGGATGACTTAAAATGACATTTTCAGGTCTAAAATTCTGTCATAGCATAATAATCTGATGGTTAAAGGGCACCTTTACTGGGTTTTGGGAATTCAGAACAACTTCTTTGAATAGACTTTGGCGTGCATGCTTGCAGAGGGTTTCAGAGAGACTTAGGACATTTTAATTGATTGATCTAGTTGCTGCTCTCTTATTCTGATTATAAAGTTAACCTGAATAAGCCTAGTTATTAGACATCAAGTTGATCCATCGATATTTTGAAATATAAAGTCTTTAGGCTCTTTTGTCATTGCATAAAATCTCATGCTATGCAAGATGTACTTGCCTTTAAGAAGCACAAACCATCTTCTGTTTGTGCTGAATTTTTCATTCCGTGATTCCTCACCACATTGTTGCTTCACTTCAAAAGGCTGTTGACTGAGATGGAACCTGCTTTTGATCCTGAAGGCATGAAATCAAAGGTCCGTCCTTTGCGGCCACTTCCTGACACCTGCCTCCTACCATTCTACTATTTCGTTTTATGTGCCACTTTATAGGTTCAAATTTGTAGGATGAATACAAAGCAGCCAGACAGAATTTTTCACAAACATACCAGAATGTATGCATCCACGTAAATATTATACTTCAAAATAGCAATGTGCTACAACATTTTGAATATCCTTTTTGGAGTCAGTTGAAATGAGAAACAGTCTTTCTCACTGGGTCCTTTTCTATTTCCATGCCTTTTTATTCCCCTAGTTTTCTTCTTCTCTTATTACCTCTAATCCTTCTATTTAATAACTAACATAGTTCCATTTGTTTAGTGCCTACCATGTACCAGACACAAATACTCACATTTCATTTTGTCCTCAAAGTAACTCTGTAAGGTGCTGTAACCTAGTTTTACAAATGAGGAAACTGAGGCTTCAAAAGTTAAGTAATTTGCATAAGGCAGAGCCAGAATTTCCCTGTTCAGCAGGACTCGATAGTGAGCTCTGGAACACACCTCGTGTATCTTGCCCATTCCCTCCTTTCTCCATCTGTCTTCAGTATCTTCCCTCTTGTCTCCAAAAGGGAGCAGCACTGACAGCAGCCTAGAGCCACAGGCCCTGGGGAAAAGGACCATGTGACTGGACAAGGCCCTGAGCCCAGGCAGGAATAGAGTACATTAGGAAACAGAGCTCAGCTTTGCCGATGGCCTCTGTGGGTGGGCTGATCTGCCTCAGTGCATGGCTTGATCCTGTACTACCAGACTTCAAATAGATCATTAGAAGCTCAGGGCTATTAGGAATGGGGTGGGGTGGGGAACAGATCTCAATTTTCATTCATAATCCAACTCACCTGTCCACAGGTAGGTGCTATAGAGGGAGCTGTACAATAGAACAAACACCAAAATTTGTCCAACAAAATTTTTTTCTTTAACAAAATTCCATATCATCATTCCAGCACAGACAATAGACTAAGGAAAAAATTATTAAAAGACTTCGTAAATAGCTAAGAAAACCATATAATTCAATACTGCAACAGAAAATTCCAATTAAGCCAGCCATAGTCATCTTTCATTCACAGCAAATATAATTATTTATTTAAAATTTTTTGTGAATAATTATCAAGTATTACACACTACTTATACTAAAACTTCAAACTTTATGTTAAAAATCCATTTTATACCAGAGCCTTTGACAATATACATATTCAATTGAAACAGACGACTACATTCTAAATATTAATTTTATACCTGTATTTAGCAATGGCTTACATTAAAATTGCTAAAGTTCTTTCCATTATAATTTGAGACATGCAAAGATTAATTAGAAAAATAAGATTGTGAAAGAGTTCAATTATTAATGATTAAATTGCTTCTATTAAAAAATGCAAAGTTATCAAATGCCATTATTAGCCTCAACTTTAGATAATTTAAGACATTTTGCAATATTAAATATGTTAGGCATATAGTAATTGTGATCAAACTGTAACTGACTGCATTTGGTAATACTTCTGACTTCATAACTGGAAAAACCTAGCAAAGTTATTTTCTCCTCTACAGTAGAATAATCCATTAGAAAAACATAGTTCTAAATATCAGTAGTTTTACTAACCTGAGCAATGAGTAAATTAGTTGTAAGCATATGAGGAAGCTGTTTATATTTCTTACTCAAAAGAAGAATAGCCAGAGACCAGATCTTGAAGACAAAAGGTTCAAAAGTTATTCATGTTTCTTAATCTTTATAATTACTTATTAAATAACACAATGATTAGCCTCTTTAAATAACCCTCTTTGTTCTGGTTCAGAAAGAATTTCCAATATTTTATTTAATCTGTCTAGTTCCAAAAAGGTAAATTATTATAACCAATGTAAAATAACAAGCATGGAGAGATCCCATAATAAATTAACTCTCCAAAAATTACAGGGTCTTTAAGAACTAATGTGGCCAGGCATTGTGGCTCATGCCTGTAATCTTAGCACTTTGGGAGGCCAAGGCGGGTGGATCACCTGAGGTCAGGAGCTCGAGACCAGCCTGGCCAACATGACGAAACCCTGTCTCTACTAAAAATACAAAAATTAGCTGGGTGCGGTGGTGGGTGCCTGTAATCCCAGCTATTCAGAAGGCTAAGGCAGAAGAATTGCTTGAACCTGGGAGGCAGAGATTGCAGTGAGCCAAGATTGCGTCACTGCAGTCTGGCCTGGGTGACAGAGCAAGACTCCATCTCAAAAAACAAAACAAAACAAAGCAAAACAAAACTAATGCCTTGGCCAGGTGCAGTGGCTCACGCCTGTAATCCCAGCATTTTGGGAGGCCCAGACAGGCAGATCACTTGAGGTTAAGAGTTCAAGACCAGCCTGGCCAACATGGCAAAACCCCACCTCTACTGGGTGTGGTGGTGCATGCCTGTAATCCCAGCTACTTGGGAGGCTAAGGGAGGAGGACTGCTTGAACCCAGGAGGGAGAAGTTGCAGTGAGCCAAGCTGAGATCATGCCACTGCATTCCAGCCTGGGCAACAGAGGGAGACTCTGTCTCAACAAAAAAAGAACGAATCCCTTGACCAGGGCCATGTTCTAACTATGCCTACCTTCTGTGTCTGGGGTGGGACACAGGGTCACAGACAACTATTCAGGGAAGGAGCTTTAGTGGGAGATAGTTATAATAATGCACTATTCTAAGTTTTTTTCCTTTTCCATTTCCACCATATTGTCTCATGGGGTATCTAAATGCCAGGCTGTTTTACTTTAAACAACATATACCACCCACCTTTAAGATTAATCATCTTACATTCCTCATTTTTTATTCTTTGTGTGTGTGTGAGATAGAGTCTCACTGAAGTGCAGTGGTGTGATCTCGGCTCACTGAAACCTCCGCCTCCCAGACTCAAGACACTCTTGTGCCTCAGCCACCCAGGTAGCTGGGATTACAGATGCATACCACCATGCCTGACTAATTTTATATTTGTAGTAGAGATGGGGATTCTCCATTTTGGCCAGGCTGGTCTCGAACTTCTGGCCTCAAGTGATCTGTCTGTCTCTGCCTCCCAAAGTGTTGGGATTACAGGCATGAGCCACGGTGCCAGATCACATTCCTCATATTTTAAAGGATTGGGTTTCCATTCTACCTACATAGTGGCCAGGTAAGTATCCTGGCTGACTTCCTTCTTTCCTCATTGCCAACTGAAATGTATATGGTCTCTTTCCCCAAACTGCCCTGTTATGAATGGGTATAGTAGATTTTAAGAATACGTGACAGAGGTGGAATTTCTTTAAAATTAACCACACATTTATTTGTTACCAATATACATATTCACCCCCACCTCCTTTAACTGTCCACATTGTCTTTTTTTTCAGCCAGAATATCTGTAGTTTTACTAACATGGATTCAATAGGCCATTTGATCTGTAAGATATTCTAGCTGTTATATACTTAATTATTTAATTTTAGTTAGATATATTCAGTTTGAGAAGTAACCACAAGTTTCATTAACATTAAATAGGTGGTTGGACTTGAACTCAAAGATACCTTCTGACCCCATGATTCTAGAACAGCTAGGAATTCTATAGTGACTCATCATTTGCAGAATGCTTTTCACATATATTATTTCATGTAATCCCTTAAAAAACCCATGGAAATATGTGAAATTATTGTCATTATTTTATGCTGGAAAACAGAAATTTAGAAAGGCTAAGGTAACTCCACAGAGACATACAGCTAGTTTGTGAGAGGGCCAGGAATAAAATCCAGGTCTGACTAAATCTCATGTCTTGTCTGCTATAGAACTCTAACTCCCAAATGGAAAAACAAAACTCAGTTAATCAGAAGGCTGATATTATATTTTATGGGCAGGCTTTAGCTTTCTTTATTTCACAAGAAACTAGATTTTTAAATCCCTTCTATTAACAATCTATTCTCAAAACTCATTCTGTGGTTTCCATTCATTTTGGGATGCAACATACTTACCAAGGAGATCAGGCTGACAATACTTATATCAAAACTAACATTCTGGATGGCATATGCCAACGGCTTAGGGTCCATAGTGGGAAAGGTCAGTAACCAGGCAGAAACGTACATGATGGGAGCAGACACAAACGTGCTTATCACCATCCCTGAGGTTATCTGCAAAAATGAAATCAAACGGAGGAGTTATAATCTCAATTAAACATTAAATAACCAGGCACACTAAAGCTTTCTGAAATAAAAATGAGACACAGTAAAGACATTATAAAATCCAGCATGTTATCCAATACCATACTTCCCCTTTCTGAGAATCCTTAATACAAAATACAATTGAGTTACCTTAGTTCCTCTTCTAATCTATGCTTAATTTATATTTATGCATAATAAATACTAGAAATTTACTGTTGATGGTTAGTTATCCTCTAGGTTCTAGAAAGTAAACCGTAGCAATGATATAAATAAACCTGTTTCACAAACTATATGGCAAAAAAGAAAAGGAATTCAAAAAAAGAAAATTACCATGCAAATATTTATTTTACAGATTAAATAACAGAATTGACTTCCATTAAACAATTTAGTTCCTTTGTATTATATTTAAAAATCATTTACTCTGATGCTGTAGATACCATGTACAATACATTCAGACACTGTTTATTAATTTCAATTTGGTGTCAATTGATTTTAGCTATCTGCCGCAGTTGATTATGCAGTATTTTGCATCTGGTGCTTGAAATTATCAATGATAAAATAGGCATTTTTTTCTTCAAAATTTCAAAGTTACCTTTCTGTAAATAATTTTTAGGTTTCAGTCTAAGTACAGAAATAAAATAGTTAAAACTAAAAAAACTAACTAAAAAAAGTCATGGCTGACTAAAGACCCCAGATTAAATGACTATTGTTACATTATGTTACATGATGCCTATTTCTTATAATGAGATAGCTTATAGGCATCAAATTCTCATAAAAAACAATGCTGCTTGCTCTATCACCCAGGCTAGAGTGCAGTGGTGCAATCTTAGCTCACTGCAACCTCTGCCTCCTGGGTTCAAACAAATCTTGTGCCTCAGCCACCCAAGTAGCTGGGATTACAGGCATCTACCACCATACCCAGCTAATGTTTGTATTTTTAGTAGAGACAGGGTTTTGCCATGTTGGCCAGGCTGGTCTCGAACTCCTGGCCTCAAGTGATCCACCCACCTCAGCCTCCCACAGTGCTGGGCCTCATAAAAAACAACATTGCTTTCTATGTTTAGAAATTAAAAATGGGCTGGGCACAGTGGCTCATGCCTGTAATCCCAGCACTTTGGGAGGCTAAGGCAGAAGGCAGGAATTTGAAACCAGCCTGGGGCAATGTAGTGAGACCCCCGTCGTCTCTATTTTTTCATTTTTAAAAAAGAATTTTAAAAAATTTAAAATGAATTTTAAATCTTTTTTCTACTAAACACACCATCAAACTTAGAAAGTACTATATACATACAATTTCTACTTCCATGTTGAACTGTGTTGCAAAGATAGCCACTCCTGGTGCTACAGGAAAGACACCATACAGAAATGCATAATTTGATAAACTTGTATGGTTCACCACACTGTCGCCCTTGTCCAAGAGTTCCACCATTTCTCTGCACAAAAGTGGCAGCACCAGACTGAAGAAAAAAGAAAAACATCATTTCAAAGCATGGTTGTCCCCAGTAGCAGGCTGCTCTGGTGAATTTGGCATCAGGTTCTCCTGCCCAGAAGGTATGTCTATTTGCATGCACATATTCTGTGCATGTCTACCTGGGCACATTTTGTTGAAAAAATCAAGAATTCAACTTGGAGCCATTTAAAGTGTAACAATATACTGGAAATACCTCACACATCAGGGATTAGGAGGGAAAAAAAGATTTTTTTGGTTCTACAAATAATTTTTGTTTTTTGCCAAAAGATGGTAAAAGTTGCGATTCTAGCTACTTTCTTGCTTCCTCTATCAGTTTACTGAAATGTTCAAAAAAAGAAAGAAGGTTGACGATCTGCATAAAAACTTCTTTCAAGAGAATTACTAAACTCCTTTTCTTTTTTCAAAGTATTCTAGAGAGACAGAAACTCCTGTTTTGAAAAAAAAAAAAAAAAGCTGAACTTTATCATGATTAGGGATTGAAATGGTTCAGTTAATAACAACATTGCTTAATAAGATTCTAAAATCCTGCCAGGCATGGTGGCTCAAGCCTGTAATCCCAGCACTTTGGGAGGCTGAGGCAGGCGGATCACGAGTTCAGGTTGGGAGTTCAAGACCAGCCTGGCCAACATGGTGAAACCCCGTCTCTACTAAAGACACAAAAAATTAGCCGGGCATGGTGGCACATGCCTGTAATCCCAGCTACTCAGGAGGCTGAGGCTGGAGAACTGCTTGAACCCAGGAGGTGGAGGTTGCAATGAGCTGAGATCATACCATTGTACTCCAGCCTGGGCAACAGAGCAAGACTCTGTCTCAAAAAAAAAAAAAAAAGATTCTAAAATCCTGTAGAAAAATAGGTATCTTCAAGTAGCTCTTCATCTTTGTAAAAAAAAAAAAAAAAAAAAATTAGCAAAGGAACGAAAACAACTGAGACGGAGCAGAAAACTAGTGAAATGCAGGCCTGTTGAAGAGTCAATTATTAAACAAATCCTTCAGGATTTCATAGAACGAGCAAATCCACAGTAGTTGAGCAAATGGGGCTCTCCTTTAAAATCAGCAAGACCAAGATTGTTAACATTTTCAGAGCAGCACCTAGCAAGGCGCTCTGGGATGGAGTAAAGAACTACTTTTATCTGTATTTTTTTAATTAAAAAACTTAAATATCTAATAAGTATCAAAGACCCCACCCTAAAATCTTTAAAATTAGAATATTTAAATTTTACTTAAAGCAGAATTTGATAATACCATTATTGTTAAAACTATACTTATTACTTCCACAATACTGATACTTTGTTTATGAAGAGCATAACATCGCCATAAATAATTTTCAGTACTTATATTCATTTTTATTATTATGAAAATATAAATAGTAGGTTATGTTGTACTGGTCTCATGAATATAACTGTCTATACATGAGGGGAATTCCATAGTTAAGTATGCCTCAAGTACTTTGGGATAATCTTGCAGTAAAATTATGTCACCTGCACCATCAAGTATAACTCCATGGCTAACGGACCAAGTAAGCTGAAGAACTATTAACTAAGAAGTTGAGGCTGGGCATGGTGGCTCATGCCTGTAATCCCAGCACTTTGGGAGGCTGAGGTGGACGGATCACCTGAGGTCAGGAGTTTGAGACCAGTCTGGCCAACATGGTGCAATCCCGTCTCTACTAAAAATACAAAAATCAGCCAGGTGTGGTGGCAGGCACCTGTAATCCCAGCTACTTGGGAGGCTGAGGCAGGAGAATTGCTTGAACCTAAGAGGCGGAGGTTGCAGTGAGCCAAGATCACACGACTGCACTCCAGCCTGGGTGACAGAGCGAGACTCTGTTTCAAACAAAAACAAAAACAACAACAACAAAAAAGAAGTTGATGAGCATTTTTCATTTGGCAAGCCAGGATCAATGGCTGACAATAATCATTCATACTGACTTAGCTATATTTAGAAAATTTGGCCAACCTCAGAACTACAAAATACTTTTCCCAAATTCATGAAAATGTTTGTATTAGAAATTATTGTTCTGGTTACTACTAAGATGCTTTTGTCTTTACGATCTTTATGGATTGGGAAAAGTCAGAAATGCTGCAAAATTTATTTGAAAATACTGTCAAACTGGAGCATGAGGAGATACTGAGTAAACTTTACGTAAAAGCTGAAGGGAAACCCATCATCTTTATCCTCTGACAGTAAAATGGAAAGAATAAGCTACAGGGAATAAGGAAATGACTTTCCACAATACACCAACATCACATTTTCCTTTATCTCACAACTATTCTACAAGGAGGGGTTATTCATATTCAAAGGGGAAAATGGTTGCAGACATACCCCTGACGAATTGGCTAAATATGGCTTTCAAAAAGTACAATTCTCAAGTTAAATAAGTGATGCTTACAGTTTAGCTGTGATGAGAAGAATTAGTACAACAAATGCTGACTTCTTCAGTCTCTTTATTTTTCCCACCATCGTGAGACCAAGATAAAATAGGGCTGATCCAGAAAAAGAATTTCCAAGTCCATCAAGAAAATTTTCGACATATACAGGTACCTTTCGATCAAGAATAAAATTGAAGGCGATGCCAATGAAGACCATAAATACTATTGGGTTCTGTAATACACGCAGGAGTCCGAGTCCCACAATTTTTATTTTGTTTTGAGAAGCATTTTGAGTATCTTTCCACTTTTGGATTTCACAGAAGATAAACCCTATAGGGTTTAACATCATAAGAGATATTGGTGCCACCAAATAAATGTACTGGAGATATTCTGGGTATGTAGTTTGATATAAAGCTTCAACTGCAAAACAAGAATATTGATTTTTAAATCATGACCACAGAAATACAGATACATGTTACGTATATAACATTTTCTGTACTTTATAGCAATGATAAATCTAAAATTTTCAAAATGACCCAAATAGCCTATTTTGGAAAAGTATAATTTAGTAATAAAGCTGAAAAAAGAAAAACATAATAAATATCATATAGCTTATAAAATGATAACCAAGTTTACACATTATTTTTAAACCTCACTAATTTTTATCATCTAAGGGTTAAAATTAGTCTCCAAAAACAAGCAGAACTGTAGAATTTTTTAGAAGAAACAACTCAAAATCTAGGGACAAACTAAACATTTAAATAGTGATAGCAAAAATGTGTTTATTGGTATCCATGGAGAGAGCAGTTTTACTGGAGAGGTAAGAGACAGAAGTCAGATCACAGAGGGTTGAGGAGAGAGTAGGAGTTATTTAAGGAACTAAAAAGGAGCACAGATGTGGAGTCCAAGCTGTGTAAGAAAAGAAATGAAGACAGGAGAGGTTTGGAGGCCTCTAGGAATTAGGGGCAGTTGGAAGTGCAGGAGTTCAGAGTAAAACAGCTAATGAGCTACTCAGTTAAATATTTTCCAGATGACAAGGTCCAGGATGTGGCCATGGGACTTAGTGGCTGAAATGGAGTAAAGGAAAACATCACTAGAGAAGACGACGTCAAGGAAATGACAGAGCAGAGAATTTCACGGTAGTTCACAAGATAATGACAAAACTTGGGATAAAGGTAAATGAGAAGAAATGCCTAGAATGAGGTCAGCAGGTAACAGCAGAGAGGATGAGTGGTGTAGCCGGAAAGCATGAACCTCAAAGTAGTTTTTAACGACAGAGCAGAGGGATGGTCTAGCAATGGTCCACAGTAGCTGTGGGGATGCCAATCCTACCTTCCACTGCTCATGTGGTGTGCTGGCAATGGGAAAATGAACAACCTCCATTTGAGAGGAATGAAAAGGAATGAATGCCTTCAAAGAAGACCAGTGGAGATACTTAAGGAGTAGAGATAGAAAGGTGGATCTTACAATGTTTGGGAGGGAAATACAGTAGAGTCACATCAGTGCACATTTAGTTAACACAAATTCAAACATACCCTCTTGGGAAAACAAAAGCTGCATTTCCCCCCACCCCCTATAGCATGTTTCCAAGTGCAAACAAATTATTTCAACTGCTGTTCATTGAAGAACAATGCTAGCTAAAAAAATCTGGCTGTGTTAGACTTATGAAAAATGGTACAGTATAGACAAAGTATGTGTGCTGTATTTGGTGGGCATTTTCAGGAGTTTGAATACACAGGATGACTTTAGGACTTAACCACTGCATAAGATGTATTTTTTTATCTCATGAGGGAGGTGAGTGAGTGGGATCAGACTTCTAGCAGTTTCCTGGTAGACGTGAGGGTTGGTGACCTAGTCTTTAGTTTATTAGAGCAACTTAGGGCCTTTCAGTAAACAGCTGGTCTCTAGCACATTTTTGACAATGGGTCCCAAAATTATACAATCTAATGCAAATAAACGCTGATTTATAATTGATTTGAAGTTGAGAAAGATAAAAAAGAACAGCCACAATCGCTCACAAGGAGAGAGGCAAACATGTGAAAACATGTAAAAGATTAGGTTTCTCAATTTACACTAAGATAAAGTGATATAGGTAGGAAAATACACTTGTTTACTTACCCAGGATATATAAGTTCATGTCCCATTAAAGCTACATAACTAGATTATATAACCTTTAGAAGATCACCTTTTTCTTAAAAGCTAAAACCTATTTTTTTAACAGAGTCAATCCCCATTTTCTCAGCTAAGTAAATTCAAGATCTATAATATCTCCAAAATGAAGCAGTGGCTAAAAAATATTTGATTAAATAAAATTTTATAAGTTCTTTCCACTGGTTTCCAAATTAGATATGCTAGTTATATAAGTTAGTGGTTTTCTTTCAGGTTTCATAAGGCTTCATCTTTTAAACAAAAAGCAGCACTTTTGATAACTATTTTTAGATAACTATATTTCTGATTCTCTTGAGATATTTTATCTCAAGAGAAAGATGTTCATACCTGCCCACCAATTTTTATAATAGAGCATATATTTTGGGAAAGTCTTATGTTTTCATCTGAGTATCGGAATTTTTCCTAACCAGCCACAACAGTAAGATGCATAACATGTTTTCCTTTGACAACACAGCTATACAGTTCTGTGATCTACTCAAAGCCCCTTATATTAATGCCTTTTTCCAGAAATTTACTTTCCTGGCACACTAGCATTTAATCACTACCACATAATGAACTTTGCATTGTTTTAAGAACTCAGTGCAAATTTAAGCTACAGTTTTTATATTTGGCCATTCACCACATACTTTCTTTCTTCTTTGGAAGGATTTTCTCCTCTTGATTGCTACTACAATTATTAGTCAAAATCTCAAAATTAGATTACTTCATGTGTTTACCAACCAACATTCTCTTGGATTTTCTCAACCACCTTCTTCATCCATTTTATTCACTGCTAACAGTACCATCTAAATCTAAACTTTCAAAAGGTAAGATTTTCTCACGGTTCTCACTGCCCACAGAAACAGCTACAAAACCTTTCTTTTACCGGGCATGGTGGCTCATGCCTGTAATCCCAGCACTTTGGGAGGCCCAGGCAGGCAGATCATGAGGTCAGGAGTTCAAGACGAGCCTGGCCAACATGGTGAAACCCCGTCTCTACTAAAAATACAAAAATTAGCCGGGTGTGGTGGCGTACTCCCATAGTCCCAGCTACTTGGGAGGCTGAGGCAGGATAATTTCTTGAACCTGGGAGGCAGAGATTGCAGTGAGCCAAGACTGCACCATTGCACTACAGCCTGGGCAACAGAGTGAGACTCTGTCTCAAAAAAAAAAAAAAAAAAAAAAAAAAAAAAAAAAAAAAAAAAACCTTTCTTTTAACATCCACAGTCCAGTCTCCACAATTGGCCCCTTACTTATCCACCCCATCCTTAATGCAAAGACTCCATCAGCCAGTTCAATAACAGTTATACCAGACAACCACCACATTCATAATTAGTAGTTCTTTATGCTGTTCATACCATCACCCCCCCTAACTTCTTAGTATCTCCTTTTTTTACCTAAATCTCACCTACTACTTAAGGCCTGTCTCTGGCACTACATTTCCCACCAAGTCTTCAACCTACATCATTAATCTCCCCTCCTCTGGTATTCTGTAGTACTTTGTTTCATATTAGTGCCACCTCAACAAATTCTATGTTCCTTGAAAGCATCATTTTAATAGCCCTCAGTCCCTGGCATAATGCTTGAGAAAATCTGAAAATACTTGCTGAATGATATGAACATATCAATGAACGTCAAAAGTTTCAGATGTAGTAAACGTATATTTTCTAATACACAGCTCTTTACATCGAATTGTTGTCAATGAATCCATTTTTATATCCATTTTTAAACTTTATTTTTACTTTTAAAAATTTATTTTTAATTGACAAATATAAATTATATACATTTATAATGTACATAATGTTTTAAAATATGTATACATTATGGAATGTCTAAATCAAGCTAATTAAAATATGTATAATCTCACATATTTATCATTTTTTCTGATGAGAACACAAAATCTACTCTCAGCAATTTTCAAGAATATGTTGTTATTAACCATCGTCACCATGTTGTACAATAAATCTAACTGAAATTTTGTATCTCTTTTTACATTTTACACATTATGAATATTTATAAAGCAGGTTACTACTGAGGTATTTTAAGTCAGCTGAACAAGCATACAGAGGGCAGAAGAAGCGTAGTCTAGAGGGAACACACAAAAAAATTGTGATTAAATAAATACATGTTAAATTACTAGAATAGGGTTCAACATGGGAATTTCAGTCTACTTCTGCCATTCATTTGCATAATTAACATTACATCTTTATCTATAAATTGGAAGTGCTTTTTTTTTGCTATCAATCTGAAGATGGTTTTTAAAACCTGAAAAAATATACATGAAAGCAGTACGGTAAAGTATAGTAACTAAAATTAGGTTTACAATCATTGTATCAACTTTTAAGTTCTAATTAATTAATGCTTATAAATAAGGCTCTTGGAGGGCGGGGGGAATCCCATTATGAGGAGTTATTATATAGCTTTGAAGAACTAAGAGACAAAATTAGCCACCCACTGTGCTTCCTATTTTGATTCCTGCAGGGTTTCAATCCCTAGCATATAACACAAAGACCCAGATAAGATCATTCTATTATGTAATGGCATATAGTTAAATGCTTCATTTCCTTTCTGTTTACAGCTCAAGCACTAGACCATAATTATGATTAGTCAGAGTACTTATGCTATCAGCATTGTTTGAAGAATAAATTATAGGACTTAACTATGCTCTATTAGTATCTTTTAATGACAGAGGCAGGGAACCATTCTGATATGCTGAAATCAACATTTTGCCATGGGAGATTCTTAGTTTCTTCTCATACGTTGATTTTTAAAAGTACTTTAGAAAAGAATTGCTCTAAAACACAGTGAGCTTCTTTTATTTTTATTTTTTGAGAGACAGGGTCTCACTGTCACCCAGGCCGGAGTACAGTAGCAATCATAGCTCACTGCAGCCTTGAACTCCTAGGCTCAACAGATCCCCTGCCTCAGCCTCCCAAGTAGCTGGAACTACAGGCTTGTACCACACCTGGCTAATTTTGCTGTTGTTGTTTTAGAGACCGGGTTTTCACTATGTTGTCCAGGATGGTCTCAAACTCCTGGACTTAAGGAATCCCTCTGTCTCAGCCTTCCAATTAAGTTATATTCTACAACTTAATTACAAGAGTTTTCGTTATCGTGATTTAAAAAAACAAAAACATAAAAACAAAAATTATACCTTGAAATCAACAAACAACCATCAGGGAAATTTGGGCTGGCACACGGCTAGAAACATGATTATTACCAGATTCACTGATTTAATGTGGGACATAAGAAAAGCAGTGATAAAATGGCTGATTACATTTTTTATTTGGAAAGTCTGCCTCAATATAACAATAGATTAACTATTCTAATAGGTCTTTTTCCACTACTACTCATTTTATGGAATATTTTAGAAGAAAAAAACCCTTTGATTTTTTCTGAAACTAGTATATTACAAGGCTGGTTGGGTCTTCTGAAAATTGAACTGGCACATTATGTAACTGCACGGCATAAGAGAATGCCCAGGATTTGCAACCAGAAGACCTAGGTTTGGGTATCAGTCACCTGCTAGTTGTATGACCTGGGATAAAATAATTAAATCTCTGTAAGCCTGTTTCCTTATTTGAAAATGAGGATAATACTATCTGCCCTACCCAAATGAGATAAGTATATAAGTACTCTGTAAACTACATAGTTAGAAATGTTAGCTCTATTTCATTATCGGCTTACTAATCTATGGGAGCATGAAACTATATACTTCTAGCTTATGTCTAAAGATACAGCAATATTTGTCAGATATTTAACACTATGGTGCCGAGTCAGTTCTAAGGTCTTTATACCATAAATACCTTGACAAATTTATCTTATTAATTCTCCCGAGGAAATGGACAAACATGTTAACTCCTTGCTGTTTTCTTTCCAAAAGTCTTTATTTCCTTTTAAAATTCAATAACCTTAAAGGAACACCTATCTAGTTTCTGACTATTTGTAGCTCAATTTTCTATGAGCCCAGTTTTTCCTGTCTCTTAAACCTCCAGCTTTACTGACAGTTACTTAACTTCTTAGGTGTTTCTCTCTTTCTGGTAACAAGATAGAGGAAAGTCAAAAGTAGAGACAGAAGTGAAAAGTATAGTTAAATAGAATCTTTTTGGTACCAGTAGTGAAATAAGTTGGGGTTTGAGGGGAGAGGATAAAACTTCTAGATAAGAAACTTGAAAGTTAATTGTAGATTTCAATTGTATCCTTCAATAGGCTCAAGTCTCTGCTCAGAAGACATATCATCAGAGAGGCCTGCACTGACCACCCTACCTCAAATAGCACCTCCACATTCCTATCCCTCTATGTGATTTTATTTTTATGGCCCTTGTCACCACCTGACATGATTTTAATTTTATTATTCTCCCATTACAATGTAAATTTAATATGTGCAATAACTTTGTTCATAGCTATAATCCCAACAGTTAGCACAGCCACTGGTACGAAACAGTTCCTTATGAGTGAATGAATGAATATATCTATAATATTCAGGTCCTCATACTTGATAGATGATCAAAGTGTATATAACTTTAATTTAAAATATAAAAAAGTAATTTAAAATATACATTTTCTTGGTGACAGAGTGTTCTGAAATACAGAATGTTTCCTTTCAAGATATGTCAATATCCCAAACTGGTATGTTTACTGTTTCATTAGGAAAACATATACACATAGAAACATAAAATTAGGCTGCTGAAAGAGTCAGAAACATAAAAAAGGGAAAGTTAGAAAGGTAAAAAAGCTCTCACCATTTTTGTTCTTAAACAAGAAATTAACTGCAACTAAAATACATTAAAATTTTGAATAACAAGCTCAAAAACAATTTTTTTAAAAATTTGATACAGGAACTCACTCTGTCACCCGGGCTAGAGTACAGTGGTATAATATTGATTCACTGCAACCTCTGCCTCCTGGGCTCAAGCAATCCTCCTGCCTCAGTCTCTTGGGTAGCTGGGACTACAGCCCTGTGCCACCACAGCTGACTAATTTTTTGTTGTTGTTGTTATTTTTTTATGGAGACGAGGTTTTGCCCTGCTGCCCAGGCTGGTCTCGAACTCCTAGGCCCAAGTGATCTGCCCGCCTCGGCCTCCTAAAGTGCTGGGAATATAGGTGTGAGCCACCACATCTGGCCCCAGAACAATTTCTGAGATAAAATAATATGTATTCTAGATGGTAAGAAAAATAAATTCTTTTCACACTTAATAATAACTATTTTTATATAGACATAAATCTACTTTTTTAACATAATTTAAATCAGAATCGGATCCTTTCTAAAAATTAAGCTTCTTTCATATGTGCTTACCGGGAAGAAAAAAATACAATTAGGACTGTTCACAAAGGTTATTAGAATATGACCATTTATTTTAGGTAGATGTTTAAAGGATCCTCAAACTCTGAAGTTTAGGAAAAACTATGATTTATCCCAAGACATATTTGAGAAAAAAATGAAAAACTTCTTAGATATAAGAGTAAGAATCTGTCACTAACAAATCCCTAAATAAATTAAAATTTAAACACTTGAAAAATAAAAAAATAACTTACCTATAGGGTATCCCAATGCAAAGTCATTACTTTGTGTAGCAAAAATAGGGAATAGTCCAGCTTTGCTAAATCGACTATCAGGACTGGCAACCAATAAGGTTAATACACATACAATGAAAAATACACAAGCTTTGGCAATTAAGATACTGTATAGGAAGGACCAGTCCACATTGGAAAAATTAAGTACAACCATGTTTTTGAATAATAAAGCTGGAAGTGCAAATCTGGAGACAAAATTTCCCAGTCCTTTGGCCTGTGTTGATGTTATGACATTGGCCCTTCCTGCTATGTAGCCACAAAGGACGATGCCAAAGCATTCCAGTAAGGCTGGAAAAAGCCTTGTAATTGACATTGAAGGTGGGTCATTAGTGGAATTAAATCCATGCGTTACTGCTGTAGGCAAAGTTTTGGTCATATTGACTGCAGTGGTTAAGTTCTCTCCAGGTAAATTAGAAAAAGAATTCATTTTCTCTCACCCTCCAACTCCAACCAGATCTCTGGAAAGAAAGGAAGAAAGATTCAGTATGGCCATCAACAAGACTTCTAGTTGAAATAATACACTGGCAAACCTAGATTTATTTACTTATTAAATGGCCAAATAAATATACATACTTTCTTCAACTACCATCAGGGAAAATACAATGGAAAAAAAAGTGGGGGGTTGCTAACAATAATCGCTTCACTCTCAAAGGCAGGTCAGCTCAAAATACTTATGTTGCTGTTCTATATTCAGTATTAGACATGAGTAAAATAAGATCCGCAAATATTAGAGCTGCAGTGATGCCCTGTGGTTCTCTCCAGTGATTCTCTCCATCAGTTGAGCTCCGCCTGGTGGATAAGGGCATCGGGCACACATAGTCTCCGCTGAATGTCCCCATGCATCCAAATTCTCTGGAAATTTCAGAAGTTCTCAAGGCTACATTGAGGAGTCACCCAGGGACCAGAGTCCTTTCCAGCCCGCGGTCATACTTGAGTATAGGATGGGGAGAAGAGTGTAGTAGAGCACCACTAATCAACTTTAAATCAATAACTTTTTTTTAAAGACAGGGTCTTGCTCTGTCTCCCAGGCTGGAGTGCAATGGTGCAATCTCAGCTCAGTGCAACCTCTGTCTCCTGGGTTCAAGTGATTCGTGTGCCACCACGCCCGGCTGATTTTTGTATTTTTGTAGAGACAGGGTTTCACCATATTGCCTAGGCTGGTTTTGAACTCCTGACCTCAGGTGATCTGCCTGCCTCAGCCTCCCACAGTGCTGGGATTACAGGCATGAGCCACCGTGCCCGACCTGAACGAATTAACTTTAACTTTGCTGTGTCTCACCTTCTTCACCTGTAAAATGGCAATAATAGTAATACCTACCACATGGGAACTTGAGATTATTCCACTGAATAATCACATCTGGAACACAGTAATTACTTAACGGAAGTTAAATATAACTTTTGGTAGAATATGAGAGAAAAAAAATGATGACATCCCACCAATATACCTTTAGCTCCTTCTATACCAGCCACACACACTGGCCCCAGGGACTTTGTGCCATAGGGACTTTGCACATTCAGTTCACTCAAGTGTCACGGAAGCCGGGACTATGCATGCTTTTGCTCAATGTTGTGTCCTTAACATCTAGGACAGTACCTGGCACACACGAGACAGAAAAAAAAATTTTTTTAATGAATAACTATAATAACTTATACTTAAATAAACCTTTTACCCTTTCATGGATCAATGTTCTCTTTCAGGCACTATTTAGTATACGGACAGAATTTTTTGTTTTCTGAATGATAAAGTATTATAAGTTTTCCACTACAGCAACAGAACCAAGAACACAAAATATGTCTAAAGGTGTTCATGAAATGTTAAAAAATACAAAATGTTTTGTAAAACGTTCTAAAGAGGTTCAGAAAATGCTAAAGCATGGAACAAATTCAAAAAACAAATAGTACAATAATTATCAGACCCCTTCTTGCTGCCAGGAACACAATGAACATGAGGTCTGGATAACTCTAAAGCTAATCAGCTTTTATTAGTATCTTGGAATTAAAATGACGACAATTGCCAATTTCTTTTTCTTTTCTTTTCAGATGGAGTTTTGTTCTTGTTGCCCAGGCTGGAGTGCAATGGCGTGATTGCGGCTCACCTCAACCTCCGCCTCCCGGGTTCAAGAGATTCTCCTGCCTTAGCCTTCCCGAGTAGCTGGGATTACAGGCATGCACCACCACGCCCGGCTAATTTTGAATTTTTAGTAGAGGCGGGGTTTCTCCATGTTGGTCAGGTTCATCTCAAACTCCCAACCTCAGGTGATCCGCCCGCCTCGATCTCCCAAAATGCTGGGATTATAGGTGTGAGCCACCACGCCTGGCCAACAATAGCCAATTTCTAAGTGATTATTCTAGGTTTACCATCTAAAGTAGACTTATATAAGGTAGAAAGTAAAAAGCTCATGCTTCCAGAAATTTACAATGCTCAGGTTAAGTCCTCAAACATCTATATCCCATTAAAAAGACTTAGATGGCAGCCCAGAGGTCACCAACAACTGATACCTGGCGTGAGTGTAAGGGAATTTTCTCTGTGCTACCCTTGTATAAACCGAACCATTTAAAAACCTTATATTTAATCTGGATTAGGACAAGTATTTTTCTACTAGAATTAGATAGCAGTGGTCAATATAGTACATGAAACCTACAATACTCACATACCTGAAGTTTACCAAATAAGCATCAAATTATATCTTGGGAAAGCTACCAGTTGGTACAGATACACATACTTGAAGTGAGGAGCTGGTAAACAATTAAACAAAGGTGTTAAACATTTGGAGCCCTTAAGAAAGTGTGTACTTGGAAAGGCAGTGCTGAAGAGGAAAGTGATAAATTAGTCCAGTCTTCTGTTCACTTTCAAATGTGCCTAGAGTATTAATAACTCATTCTGCTTATAAGCCCTTACTTGTACCACATGAGCACGTCAAGGCATTCCAATAATATTTTTTAAACAACAGTTTTAACTAAAATAGTAGAACTTCAGTGGAGAGTCAAACAGATTCTGAGCTTTATGGCTTATCAACTCATAAGTTAGCCTTTCTGAACCTTTGTTTCCTCAACTGTAAAATGAGAGTAAAAACCTCCCTATAGGGGCCAGTCATAGCAGCTCACGCCTGTTATCCCAGCATTTTGGGAGGCCCAGGCAGGTGAACTGTGTGAGCCCAGGAGTTTGAGATCAGCCTGGCCAACATGGCGAAACCTTAGTCTCTACGAAA
The DNA here is from genome assembly GCF_028878055.3 of Symphalangus syndactylus. NCBI lineage: Eukaryota > Metazoa > Chordata > Mammalia > Primates > Hylobatidae > Symphalangus > Symphalangus syndactylus. The sequence goes on from NC_072430.2 coordinate 78,467,246, forward strand.
AATTAGCTGAGCTTAGTCATGCGTGCCTGTTGTCCCAGCTACCTGGGAGGCTGAGGTGGGAAGACCTCCTGAGCCTAGGAGGTCTCTGCAGTGAGCCATGATCACACCACTGCACTCCAGCCTGAGTAAGACCCTGTCTCAAACAACGACCTCCTTAGAGGGATATTGTGTGGATAGAATATTTTATATACAGCTTATCACAGAGTAGGCCTTCGAGAAATGGCAGCAATTGCTATTAGGAACTGTTGTCTTGTTACTAATAATGATAAAAAAGTAAACATGTTAGTTCTTCAAACATAACTGTTAAAAGATCCACCAACTAAAAAAAGAGGGATGGGATGTGTCATAAATTTATCAGTTTTTGTTTTATACCAAACAACTAAGATAAGTTGAATTTAATTTGGTTTGATAGTAAATGGTTAACAGTGAAGGCAGAGCTCTTCATTTTTCTCAGAGTGATGGTCAAATAGTTGTAGCAATGTCCAGGATTAACTTTCAATTCGTTGAAAAATAAAATAAAATAAAAAAAAAGGGCAGGGTGCAGTGGCTCACGCCTGTAATCCCAGTACTTTGGGAGGCCGAGGCAGGCAGATCACCTGAGGTCGGGAGTTGGAGACCAGCCTGGCCAGCATGGGGAAACCCTGTCTCTACTAAAAAGACAAAAATTAGCCGGGCTTGGTGGCAGGTGCCTGTAATCCCAGCTACTCGGGTAGCTGAGGCAGGAGAATCGCTTGAACCCGGGAGGCAGAGGTTGCAGTGAGCTGAGATCCTGCCATTGCCCTCCAGCCTGAGCAACAGAGCAAGACTCCGTCTCAAGAAAAAAAAAAAAAAAAGTAATCTGCCCCTCCCCATGAAGTTTCTTTTAACGTTTTTCAGTATTATAAAAGAAATACCTGCTGAGGTAAAGTCAAAATAATCAAAATGACTTAAAAAGTTTCATTTCATCCTAATCTTTTTTAAACGGGAAGATAATATGCTTTCTAAAGCATATTTTAAAATGAACAGGAACCACAGCAAGGGAAGTTTAAAAAAAAATTACACCCAGCCTTTTTATCTATAAAAACAAAGCTTGTTACAGAACAAACACGTTCACAGTAAAAGACCACTCGCGGAGGCACGAACTGAAGAAATGCTACTGTACTTACCGCTTCTAGCCACATCATATTTGGCTGAGATCACATAAACGAACCACTGATATTGTAAATAACTGCTATTAAGTGAAAATGGAGGGGGGAAGGAGAGGGTTGACTAACTTCATAGAGAAAGCTTTAAACTCTCAGGCTATTTCTCAAACATCCAACATCCTTTATCCCGCGGGATAAATGTAATACAGTATGGTACTATTAACCAGCACTCTTCAACATCAATAGTCGCACCATTCACCCACTTCCACCTACTTGCAGGGCGCCAAATGTCCTCTCTAGAGACCCAGGGTAGGGAGCGCTGAGCACTGCCTCTTTGCCTCGTCTGCAGGGACAGACTGTGGCCCTCCAAGATAAGGGGCGCACAGAGTTCCTAACCGAATAGGCTGCTCGGAGAGCAGCTGCCAGCCAATGCCTGGGAAGGCAGCTGTGGAAGTGGAAAGGCAGCCAGGGGTCTTTGCCTGGCCTAAGAAAAAGGTGGTCGCTCGTCTTCCCAGGGCACGGGAGTCACAACGTCATGGTAACTAACATACCCCAAAAATGGGTAAGGGAGAAAATTTGGCGCAGTGCTCCAGGTGCCTGGGCAGAAGCCTTCGGAAGGGCCAGATACTGAGGGTACCCTCGGGATAAAGGGAAGAGTCTAAGAATGACAGGGTGGACGCCTGTGCAGTGAGGAGCTTCCCAAACTAGGGATGGCAGTTCTGTCTCCGGAGGGGAGGAGACGCCCCTTCCCCCGCGCGAGCCTTCCCGGGTGATCTCACACATTCCAAAGGCAGGCGCTGCGGGGCAGAGACAGCAGGTCCAGACAACCGGCCGCGGGTCCAGGGCGCAGAGGGTCGGCGGCAGCCCACGTGCACAGGCCCGAGGGGCAGAGGCGGGGGTACCCCGTGCCCGCAACGGAGAACCAGAACCCAGCAGGTCCGCGCTCCAAGGGCCCATCTCACCTGCTTCGTCTGCAACCTTGGGGTGGCGAGGAGAAGGGAACTGGTGCTCGCAGGGTGCCAAGCAGGGAGAAGACCACCGTCATCTCCCGCCCCCAGCCCTCTTCGCCGAGCGCAGCCGGGTGCCAGCTGCAGCAGCTTAGGCACGTTCCGATAAAGTGAGGCGGGGTAAGCCTCTGCGGCCCTGTCAGCTCAGCCCCGCGCCGGCCGCGAGGCCCCGCCCCCGCCCCGCCTTCAGGCCCCGCTCCCTCCCAGCCCGGCCTTCAGACCCCGCCCCCAGACCCGAACTTCCAGCAAGACGGGCCCCTTCCCGCCCTCAAGCCCCGCCCACTTCCACAAGTCTTGAGCCCAGAGTCCCCGTCCCGCCCTCAGGCCCCACCCACAGCCTCGGGCCTCCGAGCCGCATGTTCCCCAAGCCCGCCTTCGGTCCCCGCCCCCTCCTCCAGCCTCGGAGCCCCAGTGTACCCGGCCCCGCCCTGCCGGCTGGGAGCCTGCCAGCCGCGATCCTCCGGGGCGGGACTTCCGGCCTCCCTGCTACCACAAAATGGTAGCTGCCGTGGGAGATGTCCAGTTTCTTTTTCCTCAGCCTAAGTACAGACGCAGAGCGGGCTTGTCTTTCCGCTTAACCTCAACCTCGTGTGATCTGCCAGTTTCGCTCCTGGTTAGCCCAGGACTTTTTATAGCATAGAGTTTTAAAGCAAGGGCTTAGAATCAGACCTGGGTCAAAATCCTGCCTTCCACCTTCACCAAGGCAATGTGACCTTGACGTTCCTACATAAGAGATTAAAATGTAAACCCTTAGCTCTGGGCTTGTTTTAGAATCTGGGCCCCGTCCATGACTGCTTCTATTCTATTGTGGTACGGGGGTAGGGGTGGGGGTGGGGGTGGGGGTGGGGAACTACATGCATGTCCTCTCAGTATACTGAAACTGGTTGCATTGATGGAAAACTTCCAAAGCTTCTTGAAATAAAGCTATTGAAACTATCCTCACAGGGTTTATAAGAATTCTGGACAAAAATATAATTAAGCATTAATCAGGCTACACTTTGACCCACTTCCTTGTAACCCGAAAGTCGGGCAGAGCTAGGTAGTACATTTGTATCCCCGTTGTCCCTGTAGATAGGCTTTCTGATGTTAAGAGTCATAGGCTTTTTAAGAATTGCTTAAGATGTTTTTCAGACCCCAAATTCCAGCGAAACAGCTGATGCCAGCCAGCTTGAAGACCCCAGCCACAGAAGAAGGGAATCAGCATGAGAATACAGCTTCTTCATCTCCCTGTCCCATGATTTCGCCCTGCACTCTTCAGCCAATTAATGATCTCCACACTTCAGACCACTCCAAAACGCTTAAGAAAAATATAATTAAGCATTAATCAGGCTACACTTTGACCCACTTCCTTGTAACCCGAAAGTCGGGCAGAGCTAGGTAGTACATTTGTATCCCCGTTGTCCCTGTAGATAGGCTTTCTGATGTTAAGAGTCATAGGCTTTTTAAGAATTGCTTAAGATGTTTTTCAGACCCCAAATTCCAGCGAAACAGCTGATGCCAGCCAGCTTGAAGACCCCAGCCACAGAAGAAGGGAATCAGCATGAGAATACAGCTTCTTCATCTCCCTGTCCCATGATTTCGCCCTGCACTCTTCAGCCAATTAATGATCTCCACACTTCAGACCACTCCAAAACGCTTAAGAACCTGAGCCTCAAAGTCCTCCTGGAGACGAATTTGAGGTTTCCTCCTATCTGTGTTTGGTGGCCCTATGATTAAACCTCTTTCTCTTCTGCAACCTGGTGCCCCAGTGTATTAACTTGCCATGGGCATCAGACAACAAACCTATATACAGTATCCCAAATATAGTGCTCCACTTTGAAACCTGAAGAAATCCTGCAATTGAGTTAGCCTTTTGAAATAAAAATTATTTCAAATTTAAAAATATTTATATATGTTCCCACTTAAGATATCCACAAGCATTTGTTTACAACCTTTTATCTTGCTTTGCATCTTAAACATTTCTGTATGGCAACTTCCGTGTCTTCCTATCATCTCGGCCATCTTAGTGCAAAGATACAAAATTGTGTGGCTTTTTAAAAAAATTACAGTAAGCTAAGGTAGGTTAAAGGATCTGAAACTTAGCAGGAAAAAATGAGCAGAAATTAAAGCTATAAAAAGGCATGGATCCTGCTCCAATTCTCTTTGCTTCTCCTTTGTTCTCTGTCTTCCTCACTTTTAACTGCCTTCTTTGTTTCCCTTGAACCTGACTACTTAAAAAAAAAATTGAATATCTAAATTATCTCAAGGCTAAAAGGATTTTTGTTTAGGAAGTATGAAGATTAATTCAATTAAATAAATACTTACTGAGCATTGACTATCAGGGGAATACTGGAAGATAGGCCTGGAGAGGTAAGTTACGGTCAACCTGTAGGAGGTTCCTTGGGTTAGTTTGAACCTTATCCTTTGGCCACAGTAAAACATGTAACTTTTCTTTCCCCACAGGAACATGTCAGAATGATCACACTATTTGTGGGTGTGTAATCTGGAAGCTGTACCACGATTAGTTGAAAGAGAGACTGAAGGCAAGAAAAACAGTGTGGTGACTTGGAGAAGAACCAAGACATAATGAAATGAAGACCTACTCTTGGGTGATGATAGTAAAAAGAATGGTATAGGCCTGAGAGACAGGAAAAGGGAGAACTGATGAGACTCAATTACTGATAGGGCTAAAGAGGAGGAAGGACAGGGCGAGGTGGCTCATGCCTGTAATCCCAGCACTTTGGGAGGCAAGGCAGGAAGATCACTTGAGCCCAGGAGTTCAAGACCAGCCTGAGCAACATGACAAAACCCCATCTCTACAAAGAATACAAAAATTAGGCCGGGCGCAGTGGCTCACGCCTGTAATCCCAGCACTTTGGGAGGCCGAGCCGGGTGGATCACCGAGGTCAGCAGTTCGAGACCAGCATGGCCAACATGGTGAAACCCCATCTCTACTAAAAATACAAAAATTAGCCGGGCATGGTGGTGTGTGCCTGTAATTCCAGCTACTCAGGAGGCTGAGACAGGAAAATCGCTTGAACCCGGGAGGCAGAGGTTGCAGTGAGCTGAGATCGTGCCATTGCACTCCAACCTGGTGACAGAGCAAAATTCAGTTTAAAAAAAAAAAAAAAAGATTAGCGGGGTGTGGTGGCACACACCTGTGGTTCCAGCAACCCAAACGGCTGAGATGAGAAGATTGCTTGAGCCCAGGAGGCGAAGGCTGCAGTGAGCCGAGATCGCACCACTGCACTTTACCCAGAGCAAGAGAGTGAGACCCTGTCTGAAAAAGACAAAAAAAAAAAAAAGAGAGAGAGAAGGAGGGATTTAACAAGCTTATATATTTCCTCATCCATTAAAATAAAGAAAAGAAATTGAGCTAGAGAGCTTCTAGTATCCTGTCCAGCCATAAAATTTTGTTGTTTTCTATTATTCTGTTACCTGAAAATGAAAGGAAGAACTATTTCAGTGGGAGAAGCAGTTTCAAGGAGAAAATAATCAATGTGGTTTTATACCTCAAATCTAAAACCTTGAGAAATTTTCTAGTTCAGTTTTCTCTCTTGAAGTTATCATCCTCTCCATCTGAGACTCTAGGAGATTAAGCAGTTGGTCTAAGAACACTCAACTAGTCCATGACAGAGAATGAGAATAAAAGCCCTCCCTGTCCTGTAAACGAACTTCTCATAAAGGCATCAGCACATGTATGTAGAGATTTCCGTTAGACCCCTAGGGAGAAAACAGAAGAGAGAAAGAGCAGAAATAAAGACATGGTTTGAGAAGACATCCGTACAGAATTGATGAAGTTTCCTGTGGAAACCTCATTGATGAGGTTTCCTTCCACAGAGCAGCTTGTGGAAGGAAACTCTAAGAACAAAATGTATACAAAGATGAAAGACTTCATTAAAAAGTCACCCTCAGAGAAGTAATTACCAATGAACGCCACGAGAAACTAATTTAATTCCACTGCCATATCTGCTAATCATTCTGTGAGATGCTGACTTATTCTATACTATTAACTGGAAAAAATGAAGAAAAGCTAAAAGTAATGCAGAATAATGGAGGGAAAATTAATGCAGAAAATGTAAATTAATCATAACTTTCATTTACAAATAAGTGGGACCTATAAACTTCAAGCACACTGATATCCCCATTTCCCTCAAGTCCCGCTGATCAAAATTGATACAGTGACAAAGGTCATGTGGATACATGTTGAGGCAATATGATGTACATGTGGATTCCTGGTGAATTTTATTTTTTCCAAAATGAAGTACTTCTAATGTTTCTTTCTATGAAAGTAGTAAATAACAATGATAACATATTCAGATAATACAGAAACGAATGAAGAAAGTGAAAATCATACCTATGGATAACTTCTTTAATATTATACCATATATGTATCATTTTATGCAAATATAGATTATTTAAGAAAAATAGGATTATACATATGATTTTCATACACATTATTTTAGTAACTTTTCATTTAATAATACCTTTTTAATCCATAAACAATTTATTCATATAGATAGATTTATATCATTTTTAATGCCTATTAAATATTCCCTAGCGAAATTTTGAGGATGATCTTCCTTGAAAAAGTGGAAACTGGGCCATCTATAAAGTCTAATCAAAGTTGAGTAAAGAATAGAAAAATAAAAGGGAGTGACTTAAAATGTGCTGTTTGAACATGTCTAGTATGATGCCAGATTTTGTTTAAAAACCTTTAGTTTCTTTAAAACTCCCCTTCCCCATAGCATCATTTTCTCTTTAGGCATTCGTGTTTCCAGAGAAGTTGACTTCACTCTCCCTTCAGAGGTGATGTAACTAACGCAGGCTGTCCAGTCAGTATATTTCATCCCTTTGCACTTAATGATTAGTCAGGGTGGGCACTGATCCTAAAGTAGCTCAGTTGAATAATTCTTAGGACTTTTACAGAGAATGCTGATCTTCTCTTTCTTGCTAGACAAGAGGAAGATGCTGACAGCCATTTTAGAACCATAAGAGAAGCCAGTCTTAGAATGGTGCAGAAACCAAGGTAGGCACAGCAGAGAGAAGGAAATAAACAGGGACCTTGATGACATATTGAGTTGTGGGATCAAGCCCCACCTGAAGCAGCCTCACCGGTTGGCCTATGGACTCTTCATTCATGTGTACCAATCAGTTTCCTTCATTGTTTAAACAAGTTTGAGTTGGGTTTTCTATGACTTAAAATCAAATGCATAGGAAAAATGCTAAAGGAAAATGCAACAGTAATTATCTCTGAGTGGTAAGAATACACATGATTTAAAATTTTTTTTTTTCTGTGCAGAAAATTTTCCCTTTTTCTTGATAAAATTAATATACAAAGTATGTATTTTGCTATATGGAAATCTTCTAAAACAAATTTTAAAACGATGATCGTTTACTAAACCAGGAAGATACATGAAATCCACCCATAAAACAGAATGATTTAAGAGCACGGATATGATGTAGCCTATGCCCTTAGAGAAGACAAAGGCCTCGCTTTTGTTGATCTTTGTATTCTCAGCATTTAGAATAGTGCTTTCCCTGACATATGGCAGGCATTCTGTAAATGGTTTTTAAATGATTCAATAAAACATAATTGCCTATCAGCTATCTAGGAAGTTGGATTGTAACTATGGGAAGTATTTGATACAAGCAACTGTGACATAGATCTTTTACAGTAACTGGATTTCTTGTTTCCAGCTTTTCACTTGGCCTAGTTTTATAGCTTTATTTAAATATTCCTCCAGGTCATACGCAGTGGCTCACACCTATAATCCCAGCACTTTGGAAGGCTGAGGTGGACAGATCATGTGAAGCCAGCCTGGCCAACAGGGTGAAACCCTGTCTCCACTAAAAATGCAAAAATTAGCTGGGCGTGATGGCGCGTGCCTGTAATCCCAGCTACTTGAGAGGCTGAGGCAGATGAATTGCTTGAACCGCGGAGGCGAAGGTTGCAGTGAGCCAAGATCGCGCCACTGCACTCCAGTCTGGATGACAGAGCAAGACTTCATCTCAAATAAATAAATAAATAAATATTCCACCAAATTGTTGACTTCTTTTTGTGATTGTAAATGCTAGAATTAAATAATTATTTCTGATCCGTCAAGTTAAAACCCTGAATATTATCTTTTAACGTACACATATATGTTTATGTGTGCATAAATATACGATAGCTTTTTTTCTTTTTCAATCTGCTACTGAAATATTCTCACAAAAGCAATAAAGCGGAACGTAAACATCTCACGTGGCTATTGATCTTGTTATTGACCCCAAGAAAGGCTCAAATGTGATTAAATGGGCAGAGGCTTTTGTCTAGGCCAGCACTTAAGAAGTTAAGCAGAGGCCGGGCGTGGTGGCTCACGCCTGTAATCCCAGCACTTTGGGAGGCCAAGGCGGGTGGATCACTGAGGTCAGGAGTTCAAGACCAGCCTGGCCAACATGGTAAAACCCTGTCGCTACTAAAAATACAAAAATTAGCTGGGCGCAGTGGAGCGTGCCTATAATCCCAGCTACTGGGGAGGCTGAGGCAGGAGAACTGCTTCAATTTGGGATGCGGAGGTTGTGGTGAGCCCAGATCATGCCACTGCACTCCAGCTCGGGGGCCACAGAGCAAGACTCTGTCTTAAAAAAAAAAAAAAAGTTAAGCAGAAAAACAATGAAACCAGAATTAGCTTATGAAACTGAAAGTTAAATCGGTGACTTACATAAGATAGGCTGCAGAAATCTTACAATAGAAGCATGGTAACTTTGGGGGCCCCACCAGTCTGTTTAAAGACTTAGCTTCTTGATACTTGTGGTTTTGTTTTGACCACTTTTTTTTTAAAGGAGTTAGAGATCAGCAACATGAAAATGAAAAACAAAAAAATACACTTGTTCCTACTTCTGAATTGTTCATTTAAAAGTGGGCTCACCAACAAATTTATTTAATTGGCAGCCTTTAAAGAAATAATCTTTTAACTGTGCAGAGCATTTTCTAATTTGAATAATGCCTAAGTTGAAAAACTAAAACGAACCAACATTGTAAAACACAAGCAGGAAGTGGAGAAATCTCAGATTTTAACCTTGACTTTAGATTAAGAATGTTTTTAGCTGATTCTAGTTAAAACATTTTCGAGGAAATAGCTAGCTCAAAAAAAGGCTATCACATCCTCAGCACAACAGTGAAGCACATGCCTCAGATGCATTCTTCTAGTAGAGGAAATTTTTCAGCGGTTCCAGTCTCCTTCCCTCCTTGAAGGGGTAGGTCCTCTATCTGTGTTGATTTCTATAGTTTCCTCAGTGTCAGAACAGTATTTGGTAGAATAGAAAGTAGAAACTTGATCAACTTTTGTTGCCCTACTCTTACAATAGAGCTAAATAAGTTGGTGACATTTTTGTATTTAGAGAATCACTCAAAACAGAAACACCTGTTCTTTTTTTTTTTTTCCCTCAAGACAGAGTCTCACTCTGTCGCTCAAGCTGGAGTGCAGTGGCACGATCACAGCTCACTGCAGCCTCAACCTCCCAGGCTCAAGCGATCCTCCAACTTCAGCCTCCTGAGTAGCTGGGACCACAGGATGCACCACCACACCCGGCTACTTTTTGTATATTTTTTTGTAGAGATGGGGTTTTGTCATGTTGGCCAGGCTGGTATGAAACTCTTGGGCTGGAGTGATTCGCCCACTTCAGCCTCCCAAAGTGCTGGTATGAAACTCTTGGGCTCAAGTGATTCTCCCACTTCAGCCTCCCAAAGTGCTGGTATTATAGACGTGAGCTACCACGCCGGGTCCCTGCTCTTTCTTAGACTGCTTCTTTCTGCTATTAACAAAAGTAACTGACAAAGAAGAATTATCAAAACTCAAGTGTCTACATGGCAGCAGAGAAACTAGACAATTTTTATAAATGACGGTGGTTGAAACAGAATAAATAATGGGGAATCATCATTGATATTAGGTAGACTAAATATGATAGTGTTCCATTAATTCTACAAATATTTAAATGTTCTCAGAATCCCAAACATTATTTAGACTTTTCTTTACCTTAACTCTTATGTAAGCTTTCCCTAGACCTTCCCAAAAAGTTGAGACAGGAAAGGAAACTTAAGACTTCTGAACCACAAGAGCATTCACCGGGCCTACTCTCGAAGAGGTGTGGACGCTAGATTGGAGATTGTTACTCTTGGAGAACAACCTTGATAAAAGTGTGCTTCTCAGTGCAGTGTGAATTGGGGTTTCGGTCTCTATTGTCTATAGCTAATAGCATAATTAACTATATCAAGTCTGACCTATTATTAGTCCAAATGGCCTAACTCAAACCCTGTCCCATAGGTTTATTATACTCATATATTTTGGAGACAATAAGATGTTTATAGTAATGTTAAAACTTGAGGCCAGGCACAGTGGCTCACACCTGTAATGCCAGCACTTTGGGAGGCCGAGGCAGGAGGATTGCTTGAGCCCAGGAATTCAAGACCAGCCTGGGCAACAAAGTGAGCCCCCATCTACACAAAAAATAAAATAATTAGCCAGGTGTGGGAGTGTATGCCTGTGTAGTCCCAGCTACTCGAGAGGCTGAGGCAGGAGGATTGCTTTAGCCCAGGAGTTTGAGGATGCAGTGAGCTCTAATTTCATCACGGCACTCCAGCCTGAGTGACAGAGTGAGACCTTGCCTCTAAAATAAATAAATAAATAAATAAAGACAAAATTCCTAGAGGATTCTTAAAAATTTCATTTCATGTATTGTCTCAGTGGCTGGTCAAGGATTTTTTGTTGTTGTTTTAACCCAATAGTCTTTTTCAAACCAAGAACTGGTATTGAAAATTTCAGCCCAACATTTGCCATAGTGAATAAATCATTTATCTTACAGGCAAAAGAAGATCAAATCTGAGGGCAATTGAAGCAGTTTTTAGAAATCTTCAAACCACAAGCAGACATCCCAGTGAAATTCAGAAGTCCTTGTCTGAATCTCTCTTCATCATCACTTTAATCTCACCCATCCAGCCATGAGTGTCAAAAATTAGAGTCTGTAGGTAATGTTTGTCCAAAACAAATTTGTCCAGATTCCCTCTGTTAACTTCTGAAGGTGGTAAGCAGGGAAGGAGCATGAGCTCTGTTACAGAGAACTTAGCCGGTGTGAAGGTTAGAGAGGAAAAAGCCTTCGTGGGATTAGCAAGACATTCCAAACAGTGTAGAACATCAGTAAGAGTAATAGCAAATGAACTGAAGAAGAGGCAGTTGTCTCCTCAGCTCTCAGAAAGGGAAATAACAGAAGGTTTGTATCAGTCCCACTGAGGCTGGCATCCAATGGGAAGCTGTTGCTAAGGAGACGGCTGGTGCAAGGATTACTACAGGCAGGATGAGGGGAGGAGGGTATGAGTTTATGCATTTGCTCCCATTCCTTGTTTCCTCTTTAGGCTTGATGTGCTTCCAGGCTCTCGATCATTCTTTCTCTTTCTCAGCATTTTCTCACCTTCTCAAGTCTTCTCATTTCATTGTTATTACATGCTAGTGACTTGGTGCTACCAGGCTACCTGCTTGCTCCACACATTATTTGTTCAACATGATTTGCATATATGGGTTACTGATCAAAACCTAGGAAGGTCAAGTGAGCAAACAGATGGAAGAATAAGGGGGCGGGGACAGTCATAAGGATTGAGGGCTATTACAGAGCATTCTACCGAAAGCTTAGTCAAGAATCCAAAAGTTCTGTCACAGTAGTTCTCAACTGGAGCTTCACACCAGAATCACGGGGGGAATATAATTTTTAAAAACATGGATGCCAGGGCCCAGCCAGACTTTACTCAATCAACGCCACAGGAGTCAGGTCCAAGGCCTGTATTTTTTTCCGCCAGATTCTGCAGATTATTCTATTGCAAATTCCTAGTTAAGAGCTTCTGATTTAGGGAATAAACTAGAAATTATGTCCTTTTTTTTTCTTTTAAGAGACAAGGTCTTGCTCTGTCACCCAGGCTGGAGTGCGGTAGTGTGATCATAGCTCACTGAGCTCTGAATTCCTGGGCTCAAGTAATTCTCTCGCCTCAGCCTTGGAGTAGCTAGATGTGCGCCACCACACCAGGCTAAATTTTTTTTTTGTAGAGACAGCGTCTGGCTATGGTGACCAGACTGGTCTTAAACTCCTGGCTTCAAGCAGTCCTCTTGCCTTGGCCTCCCAAAATGTTGGGATTATAGGTATAACCCACCATGGCCAGCCTGTAAGTCTGTCTTAAGAGTAAGCAGGAATATTTATCTTAGAGGAGGGCAAAAAAATTTTTCTACAGTCTCAGTGCTCATTGGGAGAAATATGTTTTCATTATTAAAAAAGGGCACATTGAATCTGGCATTTGCCATTAGAAATCCATTTCAGTCACTATGACATTGTTCCTCAGGTGAAATCCATTTCTTTTTATTTGCTCTTCGTGGAAAAAAACAAAACAAAACAGTTGGCTGTCTTCATTCCTTGTACATATACACCACGTTTTCACTAGGATGTCATTTCCAAATCCTAGTCAGAAAGTTCACATTATAGGTAAAACTGGGGGAGGTAATTTTCTGACACATTCAGTAACTAAGCCAATACATTGAATGTGTTGTCGATTATGTAGTAAAACCCCAGTGTAGTCTTTTCACCATCTCTTAAAGCTTTGGTTTTTGAGAAACAATTATAATTCCTCTTATCTTTCTTCAGAGATGTTATTTTCTAAAATTTTGCTTTTTAATAATCTTTTCCTTTATAGTTTGTGCATTTGGTATCTTTTTAAAGAAATCCTTCCTTGCACCAAGGTCATAATGATATTTACCTACGTTTTCTTCTAAAAGCTAAATGTTTTGTAAAATTGGTTTTCTTTGTACCATTTTTCAATTCTCATCCGTTATTAGAGCCCCACTCTAGATTCAGAATGTAGAAAGTTTCTGTCCCACACAGAGAATAATACTTCTGCAGCTCCTGCTACAGTCTGGATCAAAAAACTCTCAGTGTAGAATGAAGTAAAATAGGACTATTCAAAGAGACTTTAAAATTTATAAAATGTGGTAAAAGAAGATAGCAGATGGCTGGGTGTGGTGGCTTGCGCCTGTAATCCCAGCACTTTGGAGGCCAAGGTGGGAGGATTGCTTGAGCCCAGGAGTTTGAGACCAGCCTTGGCAACACACTGAGACTCTTTCTCTATTTATTTATTTAAAAAAAAAAAAAAAAAAAGGCCAGGTGCGGTGGCTCATGCCTGTAACTCACTTTGGAAGGCCAAGGCAGCTAGATTACTTGAGGTCAGGAGTTCAAGACAAGCCTGGCTAACATGGTGAAACTCTGTCTCTACTAAAAATACAAAAACTAGCTGGGCATGGCAGCACATGCCTGTAATCCCAGCTACTCAGGAGGCTGAGACAGAAGAATCACTTGAACCCGGGAGGTGGAGGTTGCAGTGAGCCAAGACCATGCCACTGCACTCCAGCCTGGGTGACAGAGCAAGACTCTGTCTCAAAAAAAAGAAAAGATAGCAGAGCAGTAAGAGCAGTATCAGCTAATGGAAATATAAATTATCTTAAAGCCAATCCTCCAGAGATACTAAAGAGATGAGGCCTTAAGCCTTGAGAAGAGTAAGCAAATGCAATGTGTGGTCTAGTGGCCAGTAGCCATGTTGTGGATAAACTTATCAGATGTTTGTCAAATGTCTAGCAGAGATATGCTTATCACATATTTGTCAAATGTCTAGCAGGGCCTTAAAGATGCCCTTGAAGAAAAGTCACTTCACAGTCTCATGTCATGGCTAATAAGTAACCAACCACTCAGATTGAGGTGAGGTGTTTCATGCCTGTAATCCCAGTAACTCAAGAGACTAAGGTGGAAGGATCATTTGAGGCCAGGCGTTCAAGATCAGCATGAGTGACAGAGTGGACAGAGTGAAGCCCTGTCTCTAAAAAAACAAAAATCAAAAAACAAAGTCATCTCAAAGACAGAACTCTTTGGTGGTACACTTCTGGAGTCCTAACTACTCAGGAGGCTGAGGTGGGAGGATCACTTGAGCCCAGCAGTTCGAGGCTGCAGTGAGCTATGATTGCACCACCGCGCTCCAGCCTGGATGACAGAGTGACAGTCTGTCTCCAAAAAAATTAAATTAGAAAAAATTAAAAATAATATAAGAAAGAAATCCTTGGATACAGTTTCTAGGTGTCCCACACAGCTGAACCCTGCTATGGCTCTGGCCTCCCATGTCCACCTGCTCCCTCAGGTCCTTGGCTCAACTTTGGAACTGGTTGTTGCACTTTGGGCTCTAGCCCTTGTGCCGCTCTGTGAACATCTGTCACCTCCTGTCTTCTACCTGCCCCAGTGGTGCCGCTCTATTATTGACTTGGCTCACTTGTACACTCAGAATCAGAGGGCCTTCGTGATCCCTAATATCACCTCACACTGATACGAGTAAGCTTCTAGCCTTACCTAACCCACTATTACCTGGTGGAGACTATTGCTAGTACTGGTAAAGCCAAACCATTATGAGAACTCCGCATAGTCAAATGGTCTGGATGACAGTCCTCTAGCAAAGGAGGCATTTCCATAGATATGAAATAATCTGTTTTCAAAGGCGTGACCTGTGTTAGGCTACCCTGGGCTGAGTAGGCCCATCCTTTGTGGGAAGACCTATTTTCCTCCCAAGTGACTCTGATAGTTTGGTGGGTTCAAGGGATGATTCCCCTCCTCACCAGCAGCTGACTTCCCTGCTGTCCACTATAAGAAGTGTTACTTCTGGCTGGGTGTGGTGGCTCATGCCTGTAATACTAGCTCTTTGGGAGGCTGAGGCAGGTGGATCACCTGAGGTCAAGAGTTTGGGACCAGTCTGGCCAACGTGGTGAAACCCCGCCTCTACTAAAAATACAAAAATTAGCTGGGCATGGTGGCATGCGCCTGTAATCCCAGCTACAGGGGAGGCTGAGGCAGGAGAATCGCCTGAACCCGGGGCGGCGGGGGGCGGGGGCGGAGGTTGCAGTAAGCTGAGATCCTGCCACTGTACTCCAGCCTGGGCGACAGAGTGAGACTCCGTCTCAAAAAAAAAAAAAAAAAAAGAAGTGTTACTTTTGTCACTGCAACCCTGCCCAGGAGTGCCTGGGCCTCTGGACGTGGGAGTGAACTGACAGTGCTGGCTCAGCTGCCTCGGCTGGCAGGGCAGATGGCCCTTTCCTTCCTCACTATTTTGCGTACTTTTCCCCAAAGTTTACCTCCTCAATAAAAAGGCACTGCCTGACATGTTTTCCTTTCTGCCACTTCCAAATTCTCTCTGCCCTGGAATAGCCCAGGAATCTCAAATAGTCAGGCTCTGACATCTTGGACCCCCTAAAATAATTGCCTGTGGGCTCTCCTTTGTGCCATGCTGTGAACTCCCCAGTGGTTAGCATTCTACATGAAAGCAAAGTTTGTGCCTGGAGAAATCTCAGGCCATAGATCTGACCTGTCACCAGAGTCCCTATAGCAGCGTAGGGCCCTGGCCACCATAAAAGCCACTGAAACTTCGCTTCAAGAATTATAGGTGTAGAGGACTCTCCTCCTGCTTCCTTAAATCCCAGTGGACTACTAGCACTCTTGGTGTTTCTTCTCCGAAGGTAAACCTTGTAAACCAACAATTATCTCAGAGAGGTCTCAATCAGTTTAGAGGCTTATTTTGCAAATGTTAAGGACCATGGTCTGTGACACAGCCTCAGGAGGTCCTGAGAACATGTACCCAAGGTGGTTTGGTTACCGCTCAGTTTTATGCATTTTAGGGAGACAGAAGTTACAAGTTAAAAACATAAATCAATACATGGAAGGTATATATTTGTTTGGCCTGGGAAGGCAGAACATCTTGAATGAGGTGGCTTCCAGGTTATAGGTGGATTCAAAGATTTCCGATTGGCAATTCGTTGAGAAGTTAAGTTTTGCCCCTTAAGAGTTTGAAGTCAGCATAAAGAAATTCTTGAGTTAAGATACGGGGAGTTGTGAAAGCCAAGGTTCTGGTCATGTAGATGAAGCCTCCAGGTAGCAGGCTTCAGAGAGAATAGATGGTAAATGTCTCCTATTGGACCTTAAAGGCATCAATCTCTCCAGAAAAACCTAGTTATGGAAGCAGATTCTCTACAGAAGACACATTTCCCACTAGAGACAGCTTTGCAGGGCCATTACAAAATTTGTCAAAGAAATATATTTTGTGGTGAAATACTTTGATTTCCTTCAGGGCCTGCGATCTGCCATGGGATGCCATACCAGAGTCAAGTTGGAATTTGGTATCTTACTGCTACAGTCTGTTGACAGTCTTTTGAGTTAGTGCTGGTCAGTTGTGCCTAAACTCAAAAGGCAGGAGGGTAAAAGAAGGTGTATCCAGCTTTGCCATTCCCATCATGGCATGAAGTAGTTTTTCAGGTTTCTTTGGGATCCTGTTGGCCAACAGAAGGGTCTATTTAGCCAACTGGGTGCTTAGAATTTTATTTTTGGTTTCCATTCTCCCCTTTCTGGCCAAGATTTGCCAGAAGCACCATCAATGGCCAAACTTTTATTTTGTTGTGTATTGTTGCCGCGGTGGTGTGACCACCTGACCTGCGCCCATCCTGTCCCTTGCTGGGACCCCCACAGCCAAGACACTTAGATCTAAAAGACTCATAGTCAATTTAAGCATTCTAGATCAGGCAGGAGTGGAGGTGGGCAGGCGTTCATCAAACCTTTAAAATCTTCTAAGTAATATAAAAGTCAAAAAGCCAAAAGGCAAGTTTACAGAACTGATTTATCTATAAATTTTATGCATTGAGCTACTGCAGTCTTGGTTTCAGTTACAGACTTGTAGCAATTAGCTATACAGAACATAAGCATTTTGTTAAAACCATTTAAACTAGGGAGTTTAGAGACTTTTGTTGTATTCCAATGCTTTTTGCAGTCTTTTTAGTAATTTGTTCTAAGATGGCTAATAAAAAATAATAAGATCTCCCCAGGCACAAAAACTATATATAATTATATCTATCTATCTTCATAAATCTCATAACTGGGAGCACTATACCCAGGAAGCTTTGTCACTTGATATCCTCTCTGCAATTTTCTTTTAACTCTACAGGAAGTAGAAAATTCTTTATGGTTGGGGTAGATGGAAAGGGGCCACAGAATGACCCAGGAGGAAAAGTCTCTCATTTTGTCAGCTGTTTAGGCATCTGCATACCAGCCCTTGATGTGGAGGGTCTGAACTAATTCTATACCTCAGAATCCATACTTACAATCCCACATGCCCACTGCTTTCGCAGTAATCCCTGGGCCTAGAGGGAAGGTGCTTATATTTCCCCTAGAGGTAAGTTTTAGCAGTGGGACATTAGCAATGAAAGTAGATTCAGCCCAGTGGCATTCTAAATAAGTTTTACATTTTGGAGCTTTCAGGTACAGAGAGAAAGGTAGTATTTGTTGCTTTACCCAATTTTGTAAGCTATAAACAGCTCAAAAAGAAAAAGAGTGTTTTTGTGGTTTTCCCGCCCGCTGCAGTGTTGGACCACAATCATGGCGGACATGATGGAGTTGCCCAGGTTGCGCATCAATGCCGGCATGCTAGCTCAGTTCATCGACAAGCCTGTCTGCTTCATAGGGAGGCTGGAAAAGATTCATCCCACTGGAAAAATGTTTGTTCTTTCAGATGGAGAAGGAAAAAATGGAACCATCAAATTGATGGAACCCCTTGATGAAGAAATCCCTGGAATTATGGAAGTGGTTAGAAGAGTAACCGCCAAGGCCACCATCGTGTGTAAACTTATGTCCAGTTTAAAGAAGATAACCATCCTTTTGATCTTGGACTTTACAATGAAGCTGTGAAAATTATCCATGAGTTTCCTCAGTTTTATCCTTCAGGGATTGTGCAACATGATTGATCTTGATGGATTTTCATATGATTGCAAATGAGCTATATTAAAGACTATTAAAGGAAGCCCCTCTTGTTTGAGGGAGAGATTTCTGTGCTTTCTCATATTTAATTTGCTCTTTTTAAGGTATTCCAACCTAGAGTTTTTGATGGAACTGATATATTGACAGTTCTCACCTAAGTCCTTTTATAAAGAATTGCTACTCTGATTTATGGTCAGATTAGATGCAAGAACAAAGCAGTTGTCTGAGTTTAGGTTTCTAAACTTTAGGTTTTTTATTAATAAAAACTAAAATAGTAAAAAAAAAAAGAAAAGAAAAGAAAAGAAAAAGCGGTTTTTGTTTGTCTGTTTTTTCAACTGTGGAAAACAAAACAAAAGGACATAAGCCCTGCCTGGCTCTGACAATGACAGGAAAGGGAAACTGACAAATAACAAGTAAACATTTAAATTATCTAGTATTAAGGCACAGAACAATGATTTTAATTTGGATAGAAGACTGTTGCCAGGCTGGAGTGCAGTGGCACAATCTCGGCTCACTGCAATCTCTGCCTCCCGGGTTCAAGTGATTCTCCTGTCTCAGCCACCTGAGTAGCTGGGATTACAGGCGTGTGCCACCATATCCGGTTAATTTTTGTATTTTTAGTAGAGACGGCGTTTCACATGTCGGCGTTTCATAAGACCAGGATGGTCTTGATCTCCTGACCTCATGATCCGCCCACCTTGGCCTCCCAAAGTGTTGGGATTACAGGCGTGAGCCATCGCACCCAGCCGAGGAAAAATTATTAAATTAGTATTTATGCTTTTGAATATAGGTCTTGTCCAGTGTGATTTTAAAAAATTTTTTAGCCGAATTAAATTTAAGAGTTTAATTGAGCAATGAATGATTCATGAATCAGGCAACCTCATGAGCCAGAATAGGCTCTGAGACTCCAGCACAGCCACGTGGTGGAAGAAGATTCATGGACAGAAAAAGGAAGGTGATGCACAGAAAATACAAGTGAGGTAGAGAAAAAGCTGGATTGGTTACAGGTTGGCATTTGCCTTATTTGAACAGCTGGCTACATCTGATTGCCCAAAACTCGGTGATTGGCACAAGTGTAGGCTACAGTCTGTTTATACCTCCGTTTGTTCACAATATACAGAGAAACCTTTAGGCCAAACTTAAAATATGTGAGGAGACAGCTTTAGGCTAAACTTGATTCAACAAGTGTAACATGAAAGCGTTTTATTTTGGCTGTTACCATCTCTCAGGTCTGAGGATGAGGTTTTGGTTAACTTAAGTTTGCTGCCAGATAACAGTATTGACATTTAAGGTTTACTAGGAGTCAGTGTTCATTTGAGATGAGATAGGAGTACCTAGGAGTCAAACCCCTTCAACTTAACAGCACAAGAGCTAGTTAACATAGTTGATAAAGACCCTATTTAATGGGAATGGAGGGAGTCTCTCAACTGACGTCTAATTATCAGGCTGGAGGTGATGATACTAAAGTTTATCTTAATTGGAAGCTATAGAAAGATTCTATAACCTTGGGGTGATTAATTTTTATCGTTCTGATAAGCCCCCAGCAATAAATCTAAGTCAGAGGCTTAAGTTAGGATTTGATTTTTGAGACTGTTTGTCAAAAAATGTTAAAAGACTCAAAACATTTTATTGAAACAGAATCACGGGTCATTATAAAATAATAGTTATTCACTTAACCAGAGTGATAATAAAAAGACTTTATTTTTATTATTATTTTTGAGACAGTCTTACTCTATTGCCCAGGCTGGAGTGCAGTGGCCTGATCTTGGCTCACTGAAACCTCTGCCTCCCTAGTTCAAGGGTCCTCCTGCCTCAGCCTCCTGAGTAGGTGGGTTTACAGGTTCATGCCACCATGCCCAGCTTATTTTTGTATTTTTGGTAGAGATGGGGTTTCACTATGTTTCCCAGGCTGGTCTCAAACTCCTGGCCCCAAGTGATCCACACACCTCGGCCTACCAGAGTGCTGGGATTACAGACGTGAGCCATTGAGCTGGCGAAAAGACTTTAAAAGCTGTATAGGAAGTTATATGGATGTAAAAACTTTAACTCTTTTAAAGTTTAGTTTTTAAAAGTAATTTTAGGCCGGGTGCGGTGGCTCACGCCTGTAATCCCAGCACATTGGGAGGCTGAGATGGGCGGATCACGAGGTCAGGAGATTGATACCATCCTGGCTAACACAGTGAAACCCTGTCTCTACTAAAAATACAAAAAAAAAAAAAAAAAAAAATTAGCCGGGCGTGGTGGCAGTCACCTGTAGTCCCAGCTACTCGAGAGTCTGAGGCAGGAGAATGGCGTGAACTCGGGAGGTGAAGGTTGCAGTGAGCCAAGATCGCACCACTGCCCTCCAGCCTGGGTGACAGAGTGAGACTCTGTCTCAAAAAAAAAACAAAAAGTAATTTTTAAAAACCTAATAAAAACAACATAGGAATTATCTTAAAATTTTTGTTTCTTAGGCTAGTCGCCAAAAAAGAGGAAAAAAAACTCTTCTACAGTGATTGTTTTTCCTTATGGGAAGCCCATTTGGATAACCTGAATGTCAGACTTGCTGAAAAGATAAATTAATCAGACACACAGAAAGAGTGTGTCCCAGGTTGAGTGACCACTATATTACAGAGGCCTTGGGGGGGTAATATATGTGACTCTTAGCTACAGCATGGGAAGTTGTCTGGTTATGTTGACCACTTTAGACATATCTTGGGCTTCAGAAAACAATACCCCAAAATGATAACTGTGAACCCAGAAAATCTGAGACAAGCTCAGTTAATTTAGAAAGTTTATTTTGCCAAGGTTGAGGATCTGCCCGTGACGCAGCCTCAGGAAGTCCTGACGACATTGTGCCCAAGGTGGTCGGGGCACAGCTTGTTTTTATACATTTTAGGGAGACATGAGACATCAATCAATGTAAGTAAGAAGTTGCCTGGAAATGCAACTTGAAGCACAGGCAGGAAGACTGGAAGTCCGGAGAGAGCATCTAGGTCACAGATAGTTGAGACACAAATGGTTGCATTCTTTTGAGTTTCTGATTAGCCTTTCCAAAAGAGGCAGTCAGATATGCATCTATGTCAGTGAGCAGAGGGATGACTTTGAATAGAATGGGAGGCAGGTTTTGCCCTAAGCAGTTTCCAGCTTGAGTTTGCCTTAGAGATTGTGGGGGGCCATGGTATCTTCCTTTCACACAACCAAAGGAGCAGCCTCAGAAGTAAAAGTTTCTCTTTGGCCTTCTCTTGCCCTTCTGTTTCTCAGTCCCATTTTCCCTTTAGGCTGGCTATAGAAACTAGAATCTTTCTTCTCCAAGGTGGGTCCCAGAAACCAGAGCCCATTTTCCTCAAAGCCAGCCATAAAACTTAAAAATATTCCTCTAATTTTTTCTCCACTTTTCTGTGTAAAAACTGGCCATGAAGAAATTCTCTGAACTTCCTTGTTGGACTATAGGTTACAAGACCCCTATACCCAGAAGGAAGGAAATGCATACTCAGGGAGGTGAAGAAGAATCTAGGCAGACAGGCCTTGCTCCTTTCCCCACACAGTCTACTAGCATTCAATTGTATCTTTAGTTTTTTACGTGGCTGTTCATACTTTGTTGAACCTAAGCATAACAATAAACAATTTTCCCTGTATCTTGGGTCTTTACTCTGCAAATTCTCACATATATATGCTGAACAAATCTATATGCTTTCTCTTCAACCAATCTGTCTTTTGTGAGTTGATTTTTTTCAGCCAACCTTTGGGGGGCCCTTGGCCCGTAAATATGTTAGAAAAAGCCAAGAGTACAGAATTAAGTTATGCTGGAGGAAAATATGGCCTTCTTTTTTTAATTATTATTTTTTAATTTTTAATTTTTTTGAGACAGGATCTTGCTCCGTCACCCAGGCTGGAGTGCAGTGGCGCAATCTTGGCTCACTGCATTCTTGACCTCACGGGCTCAAGCAATTCTCCCACCTCAGCCTCTTGAGTAGCTGGGACTACAGGCGTGTGTCACCATGCCTGGCTAATTTTTAAAAAAATTTTCTGTAGAGATACAGTGTTACTATGTTGCCCTTGCTGGCCTTGAACTCCTGGGCTAAAGCATTCCTCCTGCCTCGGCCTCCCAAAGTGGCTGGGATTACAGATGTGAACCACTATGCCCAAAATACTGCCTTCTTTAAAAACTTTCAAGATAAAACATTTTACATCAGGCCATAAAAAGAGATTTAGAACTAGAGGAAAAAGAAAAAAAAAAGTCACAGAAGCCAATAAAATTTGAAGGAGAGCATTACCATCCCGGGCCTTTCCAAAGGGATAAAAAGCTGAAGGCAGCAGAGTATGGCAGAAGTTGAACTTCTAGATATCAATCTGAGAAATTTTAAAAAGAAGCAGATTAGGGAAGTGGAGTAAGATGGCCAAATAGAAGCATCCAACGATTATCCCTCTCACAATCCCCTGCAGGAACAACAAATTGAACAACTATCCACATAAGAACACCTTCATAAGAACCAAAAATCAGGTAAGTAATTATAGTACCTGGTTTTAACACCATATTAAAGAAAGAAGCACTGAAGAGGGTAGGAGAAACAGCCTTGAATCACCTACATCACCGTTACTTCATCCCCTGGCAGTGCATAGAGAGACCCTGTGCATTTGGAAGAGAGAAAGCACAGTGAGTGTCGGGGGCTTTGCATTGGAACTCAGTCATAGTGGAAAGCAACACGGGGCAAAACTCAGCTGGCACCCACAAAGGGAGCATTTAGACTAGCCCTAGCCAGAGGCAAATCATCCATCCTAGTGATGGGAACCTGAGTTCTGGTAAGCCCTACCATTATGAGCTAAAATGCTCTGGGGTCCTAAATAAACATGAAAGGCAGTTTAGGTCACAGGACTTCAATTCCTAGGCAAGGCCTGGGCTGTGCTGGCTTCAGGTCTGACCTAGCACTGTCCCAGTAGTGGTGACCACAGGGGTGCTTCTGTCCACCCTCCCCCAGCTCTAAACAGTTGGCTGAGAGAGAGAGACTTCATTTGTTTGGGGGAAAGTAAGGGAAGAGAGAAAGAGTCTCTGCCTACTAATCCAGGGAACTCTCCTGGATCTTACCCAAGACTACCAAGGCGGTACCTCTAAGAGTTTGCAAGAGCCACAGCACTGCTAGGCTTTAAGTGCCTGCTAAAGCAGATATGGCTGCAGTGACCAAAGACTTAGATCACAACATTCAAGTCCCTTTGAATACCTGGAAAGCCCTCCTAAGAAGAATGGGTACACACAAGCCCAGACTGCAAAGACTGTAATAAATACCTAACACTTCAATGCCCAGACACTGACAAACATCCACAAGCGTCAAGACCATACAGGAAAACATGACCAAACGAAGTAAATAAGTCACCAGAGACCAATCCCAGAGAGACAGAGATATGTGACCTTTCAGACAAATAATTCAAAATAGCTGTTTTGGTGACGTTTAACAAAATCCAAGATAACACAGAGAGGGAATTTAGAAACCTATCAGATAAATGTAACAAATAGATTGAAACAATTAAAAAAGAGTCAGACTGGATGCAGTGGCTCATGTCTGTAATCCCAGAACTCTGGGAGGCCGAGGTGGGTAGATCACATGAGCCCGGGAGTTCAAGACAAGCCTGGGCAACATGGCAAAACCCTGCCTCTACAAAAAATACAAAAATTAGCCGGATGTGGTGGTGCACACCTGTAGTCCTAGTTACTTGGGAGGCTGAGACAGGAGGATCTATTGAGCCCAGGAGGTCAAGGCCGCAGTGAGCTGTGATCATGTCACTGCATTCTAGCCTGGGCAACAGAATGAGACCCTATCTTAAAAAAAAAAAATCAAGCAGAAATCCTGGAGCTGAAAAATGCAATTGACATACTGAAGAATTCATAACAATCTCTCTCTCTTTTTTTTTTTTGAGTGCAGTGGCATGATCTCGGCTCACTGCAACCTCTGCCTCCCAGGTTCAAGCAATTCTCCTGCCTCAGACTCCTGAGTAGCTGGGATTACAGGCGAGCACCACCATGCCCAGCTGATTTTGTATTTTCAGTAGAGACAGGATTTCACCATGTTGGCCAGGCTGGTCTCAAACTCCTGACCTCAGGTGATCTGTCCACCTTGGCATCCCAAAGTGCTGGGATTACAGGCGTGAGCCACCACACCTGGCCAACATCACATTCTCTTAACAGCAGATCTGATCAAGCAGAAGAAAGAATTAGTGAGCTTGAAGACAGGCTATTTGAAAATACACAGTTTGAGGAGACAAAAGAAAAATGAATAAAGTAGAATGAAGCATACCTACAAGATTTAGAAAATAGCCTCAAAAGGGAAAATCTAAACTATTGGCCTTAAAGAGGAGGTAAAAAGAGAGATTAGGGTAGAAGTTTATTCAAAGGGATAATAAGAGAGCTTCCCAAACTTAGAGAAAGATATCAATATTCAAATACAAGAAGGTTATAGAGCACCAAGCAGATTTAACCCAAACAAGATTGCCTCAAGGCAATTACTAATCAAACTCCCAAAGGTCAAGGATAAAGAGAGGATCCAAAAAGCAGCAAAAAAAAAGAAACATACAAAGAAGCTCCAATATGTTTGCAGCAGACTTCTCAGTGGAAACCTCACAGGGCAGGAGAGAGTGGCATGACATAATGAAAGTGCTGAAGGAGAATGCAACATTTAAAACTTCTTATAATTCAATTTTATTGAGTAAATCAACACTTTAAAAAAATCTTGGTCTGGGCACAGTGGCTTATGCCTGTAATCCCAGCATTTTGGGAGGCCCAGGCAAGTGGATCACATGAAGTCAGGAGTTTGAGACCAGCCTGGCCAACATGGTGAAACCCCATCTCTAATTAGCCAGGAGTGATGGTGCATGCCTGTAGTCCCAGCCACTCAGGAGGCCGAGGCAGGAGAATCACTTGAACCAGGAGGTGGAGGTTGCAGTAGCTGAGATCACACCACTGATTCCAGCCTGGGCTACAGAGCACGACTCCATCTCAGGAAAAAAAAAAGAAAGAAAATCTGTCCTTCTAATCAATTATTTAGCACCTTAGTGTGTTTTTAATATCAAAGCCCAATCTCTAGAAAGATGATTATAATTTCCTTTTAATTATAGACACCTTAATCACATACAAAATTTCTTTCATTAAGTTCTCCTTTTGTGAACCTTAACATGACTTACACAGACCATTTACGACTTGCTTGGACTTTCTGTTTTGTCCTAAGCGTCCCTCTTTTTAAAATAACCTGTCATTTTACCATTTACCAGGGTAAAAGGAGGCATGTCCAACCTTGCCTTTCCCATCATGGCCTGAAGTAGTCTCTCAGGTTTCTTGGGATCCTGTTGGCCAAGAGAGAGGCCCGTTTAGCCAACGGGGGTGCTTAGAATTTTATTTTGGTTTACAACCTCCACTCAACTAACCCCTGAGTTACAGTTGTTCTGTAAGGCCCATGTGACATTCTACTTACAGTTCACAGCTCTGTCCTGGGCTTACAGGTGATGCTTAGATCATAGGCACATGCTAACTTCTGGCAAAAAATGCAGAAGGCCACTGAGGGTACCCCATGGTGTGATGACCACTCTTGACTGATCTGGTTTGTGCGCTGTAAACTCCTGAGGTTTATCGACCAGAGAAGGAACACTGGCCACTGGCCACAGTTCATTTAATTCATTTTATTTTATTTTATTTTTGAGACGAAGTTTTGCTCTTGTCGCCCAGGCTGGAGTGCAGTGACGCGATCTTGGCTCACTGCAACTTCCGCCTCCTGAGTTCAAGCAATTCTCCTGCCTCAGTCTCTCATGTAGCTGGGATTACAGGCACCCACTGCCATGCCCAGCTAATTTTTGTATTTTTTGTAGTAGAGATGGGGTTTCACCATGTTGGCCAGGCTGGTCTTGAACTCCCGACCTCAGGTGATCCACCCACCTCAGACTCCCAAAGTGCTGGAATTATAGGCGTGAGCCACTGCACCCGGCCCATTTAATTAATTCTATCAGTGGGAACGAAGGTAAATTCCATGTTCTTCCTCATAATAAGGTCTCATAGTGTCTTTATGTATGTTTTTAGTGGTTTTACTCTTTAACTGTTAGCTTTTGCATTTAACTAAACCTACAAAGCAACCCAAAAAGCCCAAAGTCCAAGATTTATCTCTGATCACTTCCTGGACTTTCCACACTTACTAGAGAACAAAGCTCACTCCCGCTTTTCCTCCATCTGCATTGTCAGTATTGCCAAGAATTTTAATTTTGTTTCTTAAAAGAACACATAAGAATTCAATTCTCTCAAGTTTTAAAAACATATTACCCTCATATTCCTTCTCATTTCTGTGCCTGCTGCTCTTTCCTGAGTCTGACTCTTTCCCCCGGGCTCTGGGAGTAGTGAGGATGTAAACAGGCTTCAAAGCCAGGCTGCCTGGTGTAGAGCCTTGACTCTGACACTTTACAGCTGTGTGATCTTGGATAAGTAACTCAACTTTTCTGTGCTTCAGTTTTCTTTTGTGTAAAATCAGGGTAATTACAGTAGCTCCCTCAAGATTGCTGTGAGAATTAAATGACTTTTGGGCTTTGAACACTATCTTTGCATATAGTAAGTATTCAATAAGTGTTTGCTGTTATTATTATTTTTCTATACTATGTCCTTTTCATCAATGGTCTTTCAGTTACAGTTCTCAGGTGCTTTTAAATGATAGTTTATGTGGGTATAGATTTTTAGGTTGATGGTTATTTATCATCAGCACTAACTTCCATTATTACCTGTTGTCCTCTGGCACTTGTTTTTGCTGATGAAAAGTCAGGGGTCCATCTAATCATCATTCCTTTGTAAGCAATCTGTACTTTCTTTCTGGGAGCTTGAAGAGCTTTCCTCTTCAGCTTTGATTTTCTATTGTTCCATTGTAATGTGTAGGTGTAAGTTTACTTTCACTTTTCCTGCTCTGTACCTCCTGTTACTTTTAATCTGAGGGATTCTGCCTTTGTCAAAGTCTATCGGTGTATTAGCTATTATCTCTTCAAATAGCACTTCTCTTCCATTTCCTTTGTTCACTTCTGGGACTCCTGTTTGAAGTAGTTTGGAACCTCTCCACATATTGTCTATGTCTCTCAATGGCTATTTTCATATTTGATAACATTATCATATTTAATAGTCACTATTAGCACAGTTAGGATAATAAAGAAGTGGGTCATTATATTTGAAGAGTGCCCAGGAAGTTATGTTTTCAAAATTATCCCATGAAAATCATCATCTGCCTGATACTGCTCTTGTCTAATATAGGGCTGCCATTACAAAGGAAAAGATGTCTGACTCAAGCATTCAGTTGATTCTGTTTGCCTTACGTTTGGTTCAGTGATAGGTTATCCCTAAATCATGAAGACCTCTGGCCAACTCCCATACTCCTCTTCTCTCTCTCTTTTAATAGCTGAGGAAACTAAGGGCAAACAGTTCATTGATTTCCGGAGAGACACGTCTGTAAATCTTATTCCCCTCTAGGGCCAGCATGTTTTCATCTTCTCCTTTGTTGCCACCTGAGACCAAACTAGCACCATCTCTCACCTGGACCACTGCAGTTAACTGTTCTTCTACACCCATTTTTGTTCTTTATTTCCACCCACATGGGTCAGTGAAGCCAGCGTAACCTCTTAAAAATAAAAATCTGATCATGATTTCCCCTCCTAAAACTCTTTTTTAAAAAAATAGACTACTTTTTAGAGCCAGTTTTAGGTTCATAGCAAAATTGCCTAGATATTCCACAGTTTACTTATTCATTCACTCACTGAAGGACATCATGGTTGCTTCCAAGTTTTAGCAACTATGAATAAACCTGCTATAAACATCAGTGTGCAGGTTTCTGTAAGGACGTAAGTTTTCAACTCCTTTAGGTGAATACCAAGGAGTACAACTGCTGGATTGTTTGGTAACAGGATGTTTAGCTTTTTAGAAAACGACTAAACCATCTTCCAAAGTAGCTGTATCATTTTGCATTTCTACTAGCAATGAATGGAGAGATCCTGTTGCTGAACATCCTCATCAGCATTTGGTGCTGTCAGTGTTTCAAATTTTTTTATTAGTATTAACATGGTATGTCTTTCTCCATCTGTTACTTTTAATATTTATGTGTCTTTATATTCAAAGTGGGTTTCTTGTAGACAACATATTGATAAGTCTTTTATGAACCACCTTGACAATCACTGTCTTTTAATTGGTACATTTAGGCCATTGATGTTAAAGTGATCATTGATATAGTCTGATGGACATGTATCATATTTGTTACTGTTTTCTATTTGTTAAGCTTATTTCTTTTCATCTCTTTCTTTCCATGCCCCTTGCCAGTGGGGATCTTTTTTCTTTTTTTTTTTTTTTTTTAGACAGAGTCTGGCTCTGTCACTCAGGCTGGAGTACAGTGGCGCAATCTCGGCTCACTCAGCTCTGCCTCCCAGGTTGATGCCATTCTCCTGCCTCAGCCTCCTGAGTAGCTGGGACTACAGGTGCCTGCCACCACGCCTGGCTAATTTTTTTGTATTTTTAGTAGAGACGGGGTTTCACCATGTTAGCCAGGACTAGATCTCCTGGGGGATCTATTTTTTTTGTCTGTCATTCTTTTTCTGCCTTTTATGGCTTTAAATAAGCCTTTTATGTTATTCCATTTTCTCTTATATTTTGGCTATACTTCTTTTGTCACTTCTTTATACTGATTGCTCTAGAGTTTACATTATACTTTTGCAACTAATCCAAGCCAACTTCCAAATAATCCTATACCATTTCACAGGTAGAGTGAGTATCATATAAGAGCAAAATAATCCTAATTCCTCCCTCCTGATCTTTATATCATTGCTGTCATTTATTTCACATATATAAGTATATATAGACTATGATATATATGTAATACATAATGTGCATATATGTATAATATACAGAACATATACATAAGCATACACAATTGAATGCATTATTTCTGTTATTATTTTGAACAAACTGTTACCTGTTAGGTCAATTAAGAATAAGAAAAATAAAAGTTGGCTGGGCGTGGTGGCTCACACCTGTAATCCCAGCACTTTGGGAGGCCAAGGCGGGCAGATCACCCGAAGTTGGGAGTTTGAGACCAGCCTGACCAACATGGAGAAACCCTGTCTCTACCAAAAATACAAAATTAGCTGGGTGTGGTGGCGGGTGCCTGTAGTCCCAGCTACTTGGGAGGCTGAGGCAGGAGAATCTGGGAGGTGGGGGTTGTGGGGAGCCCAGATTGCACCATTGCACTCCAGCCTGGGCAAGAAGAGCAAAACTCCATCTGAAAAAAAAAAAAAGAAAGAAAGAAAGAAAGAAAGAAAGAAAGAAGAGAGAGAAAGAAAGAAAGAAAGAAGAAAGAAAGAAAAGAAAGAAAGAAAGAAAGAAAGAAAGAAAGAAAGAAAGAAAGAAAAAAAGAAAAGAAAAATAAAAGTTTTTTTTTTTTTGAGATGGAGTCTCACTCTGTCACCCAGCGTGGAGGGCAGTGGTGCAATACCTGCTCACTGCAGTCTCCACCTCCCAGGTTCAAGTGATTCTATGCCTTAGCCTCCCAAGTAGCTGGGATTACAGGCATGTGTCACCACACTTGGCTATTTTTTGTAATTTTAGTAGAGACAGGGTTTCACCGTGTTGGCCAGGCTGGTCTCAAACTCCTGGCCTCAAGTGATCCATCTGCCTTGGCCTCCAAAAGTGCTGGAATTACAGGCATGAGCCACTGTGCCTGGCCTCTCCTTCACTTTTGAAGGATAATTTCTCTGGGTGCAGAATCTTAGGTTGGTGGTCTTTTTCTCTCAACACTTTAAATATTGCACTCCACTATCTTTTTGCTTGCATAATTTCTGATTAGAGTTGGATATAATTCCTATCTTTGGTCTTCTGTAGGTAAGAATATTTTTCCCTCTGGCTTTTTTAGAATTTTTCTTTCCTTTGATTATCTGTAATATAAAAACGATATGGTGGCCGGGCATGGTGGCTCACGCCTGTAATCCCAGCACTTTGGGAGGCCAAGGCAGGTGGATCACAAAGTCAGGAGTTCAAGACCAGCCTGGCCAAGATGGTGAAACTCCGTCTTTACTAAAAATACAAAAATCAGCCAGGCGTGGTGGCAGGTGCCTGAAATACCAGCTACTTGGGAGGCTGAGGGAGAGAATTACTTGAACCCAGGAGGCAGAGGTTGCAGTGAGCTGAGATCAGCCCACTGCACTCCAGCCTGGGTGACAGAGTGAGACTCTGTCTCAAAAAAAAAAATGATATGGCAAGGGGTGATTTTTTAGCCCTTATCCTGCTTGGGGTTTTCCGAGCTTTCTAGATCTGTGGTTTGGTATCAGACATTAATTGGGGGAAATTATCAGATATTGTTGTTTCAAATATTTCTTCTGTTCTTTTCTGTCTTTCTTCTCATTTTAGTATTCCCATTATGAGTTTGTTATACCTTTTGTAGTTGTCCCAGTTCTTGGAAATTTTGTACTGTTTTGGGGTTTTTTTTTCCAGTTTTTGTTCTCTTTTCAGTTTTAGAGGTTTTTACTGACGTAGTCTCAAGTTCAGAAATTCTTTCCTCAGCCATGTCCACTCTGCTAACAAGCCCCGCAAACACATTCTTTATTTCTGTCACAGTGTTTTGAACATCTCTAGCATTTCTTTTTTTTTTTTTTTTTTTGAGATGGAGTCTCGCTCTGTTGCCCAGGCTGGAGTGCAATGGGGTGATTTTAGCTCACTGCAACCTCTGCCTCCTGGGTTAAAGTGATTCTCCTGCCTCAGCCTCCCAAATAGCTGGGATTACAGGCATGAGCCACCACACTCGGCTAATTTTTGTATTTTTATTAGAGATGGGGTTTCACCATTTTGGTCCAGCTGGTCTTGAACTCCTGACCTCAGGTGATCCACCCTACTTGCCCTCCCAAAGTGTTGGGATTACAGGCATGAGCCACCGCGCCTGGCCTGTTTTTGTTTATTTTAGGATTTCTGTCTCTGCTTACATTGTCCATCTGTTCTTGCACACTGCCTGCTTTATTCAGTAGAGACCTTAGCATGTGAATTATTGTTATTTGAAATTCCCTCTCTGGCAACTTCAACATTCCTGTGGTGCCTGTTTCTTCAAACTGTGTTTTTTGCCTTTTAGTATCCTTGTAATCTTTTTGTGATAGCCAAGCATGGTGTATTGGGTAGAAGGAAGTGCTATAAACAGGCTTTTAATGATGAGGTGGTGAGGTGTGGTGGGGAAAGGAAGCTGTATTTCTTAAATTTTTCTCTTTGTCTCTTATTTAATGAGGACATGCTGGTCACACTGATATAGTTTAGACTTCCAAATGAATTCTCGCCTTCCAGTGACTCAGGCTGTCCTTTTTCTCCTTCTCACTGCCATCTCATATGTTATCACTTTGTGCCTAGTCTCCTGTCTGCTCCAGCTCCCTTCAGCATTTCCTCATTTCATGTGATTTGCTGTGACAATGAAATACTTTCAATTTCAAGGGATCGATAACTCAGACAAATGTAAGCAATGGAAGTGATTTATTGGCTAAAAAGTCCAAGGTACGATAGGCTTCAGGGGAGGTTTAATTTAGTTGTTCAGCCATGTTATACAAGACCTGCCTTCTTTACCTTTCTCTTCTCTGTTTTCAGTCTTGTCAACTTCATTCTAGATCTTGCTTCTCTCAGGGTGGCAAAATGAATCTAGAGATTCAGGTTTCATATCCCTATACCATCCTGCCCAGAAGGGGAGAGAGTGTCTCTGTGGTGGCTCTCAGAGAAGCAAGAAAGTGTCCTTCTAGAAGCCCCAGTGAACATCCTTTGCATGTTACT
The DNA here is from genome assembly GCF_028878055.3 of Symphalangus syndactylus. Lineage (NCBI taxonomy): Eukaryota > Metazoa > Chordata > Mammalia > Primates > Hylobatidae > Symphalangus > Symphalangus syndactylus. Next base: position 78,498,970 of record NC_072430.2, read on the forward strand.
GGACAATATTTGCCAGATGCCCTTCCTGCTGTGCCTGAGAAAGAGCATGCACTAGTTGGCTTAGGTCTGGGTTGTATGAACCATACTGTGGAAAGAGAGATAGGATAACCTGATGGACTTCGACTCATACAGCTGGGAGTGCAATCAGATTCTCCTTAAACATGTGAGAGAAGTAGGCATCTGATGGAAAACCTGGACAGAGTGTGGACCGAGGACAGGGGAAATGGATGCCAAGTAGCTAAAAATGCCCACTACCCTTGTACGTGGTTACTTCAAAAATCCTAATAAAACACCATTTTTATTTTATTGCTCTACTGCTCTAGCCCAAAGGCCAAGTCCAATCTGCCAGTGTTTTTGTTGTTGTTGTTTATTTTTTTTATTTTTCGAGATGGGTTCTCCTTCTACCACCCAGGCTGCAGTGCAGTGGTGTGATGGTAGCTCACCATAACTTCAAACTCCTGGCCACAAGGGATCCTCCCACCTCAGCCTCCTGAGTCACTGGGACTACAGGCATGAGTCACCATGCCCCACAGCCACCTGTTTTCTTTCTTTTCTTGTTCTTTTTTTTTCTTGAGACGGAGTCTCATTCTGTCGTCCAGGCTGGAGTGCAGTGGCGCGATCTCAGCTCACTGCAACCTCTGCTTCCTGGGTTCAAGCAATTCTCCTGCCTCAGCCTCCTGAGTAGCTGGGACTACGGGCACGTGCCACCACGCCTGGCTAATTTTTTGTATTTTTACTAGAGAGGGGTTTTACCGGGTTAGCCAGGCTGGTCTCAATCTCCTGACCTTGTGATCCGCCTGCCTCAGCCTCCCAAAGTGCTGGGATTACAGACATGAGCCACCGCACCCAGCCTACCTGTTTTCATTAGTAGCTTTATTGAAACAGCCATGCTTATTTTCAAAGTTTTGTGTATGGCTGCCTTCACACTACGCAATGAAAAAGTTGAGAGTTGAGATGAAGATTGCATGGTCTGCCAAACGAAAAATACTTACCACCTAGCCCTTTTCAGAAAAAGCTTACAGGTCCCTGGCATAAAAGAGTAAATTTATTTTGTTTTATTTATGTATTTATTTTTGAGACAGGATGTTGCTCTGTTGCCAAGGCTGGAATGCAGTGGTGCGATCTTGGCTCACTGAAACCTCTGCCTTCTGGGTTCAAGCGATTCTTGTGTCTCACCCTCCCAAGTAGCTGGGATTATAGGTGAATGCCACCACGCCCAGCTAATTTTTGTATTTTTAGTAGAGTTGAGGTTCCACCATGTTGGCCAGGTTGGTCTTGAACTCCTGACCTCAAGTGATCCCTCTGCCTCAGCCTCCCAAAGTAATGGGATTACAGGCGTGAGCCACTGCACCCAGCCTAAAAGATTAAATCTGAACTCCTCCTGGATTTCAGTCCTCTATCATCTATCCTCACTTTACTGACCTAATTTTATTGACATTATTTACCGTATCTAAGCTCTCTAATCCGATCAAATCAGTTTATTCATCCATCCTAAATATTGCACAATCATTGTCCGCTTTTCTCTTTTCTTTCGTTCATGCCTAATCCACCCTGGAATGCTCTCCTTATGTCTCACATATCTTCAAAGGCCCATCTCAAGTCCATGGAGCCTTCCTTGTTACCTTTATCGGCACAGGGGCCTTCTTTCCTACATTTATTGCCTCTGTCAATCACACACTGTGGCATTCTGAGTCTGTATAATTTTATAAATATGTCATATGTATACCATCTTTTTTGTTCAACTTAATGTAAACCTCCTGAATATTAGTCTTGGTGATATAATATTTTCTATAAGGTATCCCTTACAGAATTTCAAGTAATGGTGGACCAAGAAAAGGCACTTAACTAATAATTACTAGTCCTGTCAAACTCTACCTCACACATATCCAGAATTAGCCCACTTCTCTCCAGCTCACTAACTACTTGACTCTGAGCCCCATTTACTCTCATCTAGCCTGTGCTAGACTCCCAGGTGCCCCCTACCCGCTTTGCCCCACTGCAGTTTTTTTCCCACATAGCAGGTGGACCCACTAAATGTTTAAATCAGCAGGTGTTATTCTCCTGCTTAAGATTCTCTGCCAGGTGCGGTGGCTGACACCTCTAATCCCAGCACTTTGGGACGCTGAGGTGGGCGGATCACCTGAGGTCAGGAGTTCAAGACCAGCCTGGCTAACATGGTGAAACCCCATCACTACTAAAAATACAAAAATTAGCCGGGCGTGCTGGTGCATGCCTGTAGTCCCAGCTATTCGGGAGGCTGAGACAGGAGAATCACTTGAACTCGGGAGGCAGAGGTTGCAGTGAGCTGAGATGGTGCCATTGCACTCCAGCCTGGGGGACAAGAACGAGACTTCATCTCAAAAAAAAAAAAAGATTCTCCACTTCTATGATGTGTCTTAGAAAATAAGTCATGAACTGTCTTTGCCTACATCTTCCAGTTTATCTCCTTCTGCTTGTCAGCGGTCCCTCTGCTGCAGTTTCTCTCTGTTCCCTCTGCCTGAATGCCCTTCCCTCAGCTCAAGAATGTCTGACTCTTCATGATTAGGCTCAGCTCTCTTCTCCTTGCCTGACCACCAATCTGAATGGGCTCCCCACTTCCTGTCCATCACGTTAGATCACATCATCCAGCTTTGCTCTCCTCTTGGCTCTGATCTCAACTCCAATATGTCTTGTTTACTGTTAACCCTCTGAGTACAAGCCCTCTGAGATTAGTGATTCTGTCCCATTGGTTCACCCCTGTATTTCCAGGTCCTAGAATGTCCCAGCACATAAGAGGGACTCAATAGCTCTTTGTGGCATAAATGAACTAAATCATTCATAGATTTATTCTCTTTTGAAATAAAAAGGAATACACTGTCACAAAATGTATTCACTGTCACAAAATGCATTTGCCACGTGCCTATTCTCATGGTTTCACTTCTTAGGGTTTTGCCAAAAAATCTGCTCTTAGGGGTTGCATTAGGTTCACTGTCGCAAAAGTGTATTTGTATTCACTGTCACAAAAATGCATTTACCATGTGCCTATTCTCATGGTTTTACTTCTTAGGGTTTTGCCAAAAAATCTGCTCTTAGGGGTTGCATTAGGTTCCAATGGCTGCCATAACCAAGTGGCACAAAATGAGTAGCTTAAAACAACAGAAATGTATTCTGTCACCATTCAGGAGGCCAGAAGTCCCAAATCAAAGTGTGGGTAAGCTTAGTTGCTCCTAGAGGCTCCGAGGGAGAAACCTCCCCATGCCTCTTTCTTAGCTTCTGGCGACCCGGCAATCCTTGGTGTTCCTTGCCTGGTGGGTGCATTGCTCCAATCTCTGCCTCTGTCTTCACATCACTTTCTTCTCTGTGTGTCTCTGTGCATGCTGTTTTGACTCTTATAAAGACAATCATTAGATTTAGGGTCCACTCTAATCCAGTGAGGTCTCGTCTTGATCCTTAACTAATAACATCAGCAGTAACTCTATTTCTATACAAAGTCGCATTCTGAGGTTCTGCATGGATATGCACTTTTCAGAGACACTACTTGCCCCACACTAGAGCTTTAGAATACAACACAGAAACTTACAATCTACTCTTGCTGTAATGTAATGCACACAGGTTGTTTTTTCAGTGGCCAGCAACCAAGAGCACCCTTCCCAGGAGCACCCCAATTTCCTATTGCATCTTCTAGTTGGAGGACAGTCTTGATCGGAATGTAACTCAGTATTTCTCATCCCCTCTCTGCAACCAAGGAGCTACATGCGCCCCAAAGTAAGACAACTGGACTCCTGGGATGCCTTCTTTTCCCACATGTATGCTATTTTATGTTTTGGCAACCTTTCAAGAGAGCTTTCATTCTATACTAAATTTCCTTTTTTTAGAGAGAGAGGATCTCTCTCAGTCACCCAGACTGGAGTACAGTGGTGCAATCACCACTCACTGTATGCAGCTTTTAACTCTCTGGCTCAAGCAATCCTCCCACCTTAGCCTCCCAAGTAGCTGGTACTACAGATGTGCACCACCATGCCTGGCTAACTTATTTATTTATTTATCTGTAGAGACACTGTCTCACTATGTTGCCCAGGCTGGTCTCGAATTCCTGGGCTCAAGTGATTCTCTTGCCTTGGCCTCCCAGAGTGCTGGGGTTACAGGCGTGAGCCACTGCACCTGGTCTCACATATTTTTAGTACCATAAATCTGTGAATGCCCAGAAAACATCAAGCAGTCTGGACTCTTGGAACTTTTAATCTTGAGTGGAGGCGCATAAGGAATGGGAAAATATTGGAACACATATACTGGAGGAGCAGCACCCAGATAAGATCCTTCCGTTGTTCATGCTGCCTGGACTCCAGGAATTGCCTTCATTCCTGTCTTGTGTCCTGATTTGGCTCTCCAGCCTCCCATCTATCCTGAGTTCCTAGCTAGCACCCTGTTAAAGTCTCTTTTTCTTCTGTTAGTCAGAATCCATTTCCATTATTTGCATCCAAAGACATTCAACTATTACACCGAGATCCAAGATTTTTTTCAGCACTGTCGCTGTTTTGCATATTTAGTTGAGTTCTGACATACTGAGTTTACTACTATATGAGATACTACCTTCAAAATGTCAATTTCATCCAAACCCACACATTAATGCAATTACAAGACGGTATATTAGCATTATTATTAATTTATTTATAACCCAGCTTGTTCCAAAAGGATTTCATTGTGTTAAATTATCCTACAGAGGTATGGCAAGAAAAAATACATTTAAAATAAGGAACAAAAATGAAACAAAGGAAGAAGAAGAGGTAGAAAAGTGAGATGAAGCCACAAGAGAACCTAATCCATAAAATGGTTACTGCCAAGGCTAGACAATAGGTAGGGGAAAGATGCAGTATCGTGAAAAGGTCTGCAGGCTACAGTTGTTGCCATGGTATTTGGCAACAATATTTTCTATTTTTCATAGTTCCTTCTCAACCTGAATTTCTGTTAAAAGCTTGCAATCTCTCGACATTAAAATGGGACCATGAGATAATTAAGCAGTTGCCAAATGGGAACTAACTGAATAACAGAAAAGAATACATTTGCTTAAAGTCTTTATGTTATTACTTTAAAGATGATAAAAACCCCGAGATATCTGCTTTAATCTTCATCTCTCTTTCTTTCTCTTTCTTTTGTTCTTTTTTGGTTAATATTAGTCAAAACCTGGAAGCTGCAGTGCCTTATTTCAAGTTATGATTTTTTTAAATTTTGCTTTCCACAATAGATGGACCTTGAAAAATTTATTCCGTTATCTGTTTTTACAAATTCAAACACTCTAAATGGAAGACAGAAACTATTTAAAAGAAGATTTATAGTTAATCTTTTTGCAAACCAGGCATTACATTTTTATTTATTATTTTAGTGATGTGGGGTTTTCACATATTATAGAAATGTCAGTTCCCTTCTTGCAGTTTTTATCAAGAAAGCGAAGCTCAGATTTTAAATGCAAATACTGCATAAAGCTATTGCTCATACATAGTAACATAGTAAACACAATCATACTGATCTTCATTATTGTAATGACGATTTTCCCATTTTAATATTTATTGCATTTTTTTTCTATCAAACCTTTTCCAAAAAGGATCGGCGGCAACTATGGAATACATCACAAGTGCCACCTAGTGCTTCCTTTGAAAATAACGCTTTTTTTTTTTTGGTCTTCAGAAATAAGAACAAAACAAGATGTAGAACCCCCATGCTCGTAGGCTGGATCTTGCTTAAGTAGTTCTGCTTCCTAAAAATGAGTGCATTTGTTTTCAGCCAAAACATATGTTGAAAGAAGACTTTGGAAGTGAGTTTCCTTGACTGCACTCAGACCTCCCAATACTGCTTGGTTTTAATTCTACATAGGTAGACATGGCATTAAGTAAAGGATGCTAAAGAAAGGAAACATAAAATAAGGAATTTCTTTAAACAAGAAGTAGCAGTAATTATCTCAAAAAGTATTTTCTTCCATCTCCCAGTAGGAGTTGGCATCTTACTAAGTTTGATTTCCATCATCATCATTATTATTTTTTGAGACTGAGTCTCACTCTGTTGCCCAGGCTGGAGTGCAGTGGCGCAATCTTGGCTCACTGCAACCTCCACCTCCCGGGTTTAAGCAATTCCCCCACCTCAGGCTCCTGAGTAGCTGGGACCACAGGTGCCTGCCATCACGCCCAGCTAATTTTTGAATTTTTTTAGTAGAGACGGGGGTTTCACCATGTTGGCCAGGATGGTTTCAGGATGACCTCAAGTGATCTGCCCACCTTGGCCTCCCAAAGTGCTGGGAGCACTTTGGGGAGCCACCACGTCTGGCCAATGGTTTTTTTTTTCCTGTGGTATTTCTAGTTGCCTTCTTTTTTTTTTTTTTTTTTTTTTTGCACCTCTTGTGTCATTTCCCTTTATAATATTTTCAACCTTTTTTCAGTTACTTCATTTTATTACTTACAACCATTCCCCTCCTCCATGTACACTTTTTTCACTGGTGACTTTCCTCCTGGGGTATCACCTTCTCCTCCAATCTCTACTGGTTACTCTTTCATCTTGCCTCATAGCAAGTCACATTGCAACTTCCCTTTCCTGCTTTTTGGGTTTGTTTCACTGTTTCCTGGATTGCTGGTCTTCCCCTTTCTTCATTTTCTCTTTGTTTTGCTGCAGAATATTTTTAAGCAACTTCCCAAAAACAGGCACATGGGAGGTAATTGCTTCAAGTCCTTGCATGTGTGAAAAATGTCTTTATTCCACCTTCACACTTAATTGTGCTTGCCTGGCCACACTATTCCAGTTTATAATCATGTTACCAATAACAGTAGCTATTTCCTCATTGTGTTTTAGTATCTTTATGTCTTAGTCCGATTGTGCTGCTGTAACAATATATCATAGACTGGGTAATTTATAAAGAACAGAAATGTACTTTCTCACAGTTCTGAAGGCTGGAAGTCCACAGTCAAGGTGCTGGCAGGTTCAGTTGTCTGGTGAGGGCTGTCCTCTGCTTCCAAGATGACCCTTATTGCTGCATCCTCCAGAGGGAAGGAACACTGTGTCCTCTCATGGCAGAAGGCAGAAGGGCAAGAGAGGTGAAAGCTGCCTGAAGCCTCTTTTATAAGGGCCTTCATCCCATTTGTGAGGGAGGAGTCCTCATGGTCTAACCACCTCTTAAAAGCCCCACCTCTTAATAGTATCACGTTGACCAACAAGGTTTAATCTAACATCTGAATTTTGGAGGGGACACATTCAAACCATAGCACAGTGTTGCTGATGAGAAGTCCAATGTCAGTCTGACTCTTGTTCTTTGTAACATGGAAGATAAATTGTTCCAATTGCACTACTATCAAGTCAAATCCTAACAACCCATTTCCCATTTCTAAGATTGAGACTCACAGTTCACACTCTGCTTTTAGTGCTAACTAATGACATATCAGAGTCTGGCTCTGAAAATATAGAACTTCATAATTTAAAAAAATGTCTAATAAAGAGGTGAAAAAGATGTTTCTTCTCCATAGCAACTAGAGAGAGGGAGAGAAAGAGATCATTTCATAGCTTAAAACTTTGTAAAAGAATCTGATGAGGTAAGATGTTAAATGTGAACTCTCACAAGACCTCAGTCTTATTTCCAATGTGATATAAAGTCTTGCACAAATATTCCCAACTTCTAACAGCTTTTTCTGTTTTAAGTAAATTTATCATTGAAATTATTATTTGAACAAAGAAGTCCTGTAGATGCTAGAAATTTTAGAAATTGTTGCCGTATAGCGTAAGCATGACCTTCAACAACATTAGTAATTCTGGCTCATAGTCTTACTTGTTGGTTTGTTGCCTTGGTGATAATGTAGTTGACACCTATGTTCCCAGTGATATAAACATTAACAGGGTTTCTCAGTCAAATCAAAAAGAGGACTGGCTTTCTCTCCTTTTTCTTATTTGCATAATGGACAAATAAAAGTCTATTCTGCTAGAGTCTTCAACATAAAAAAAAATTTAAAGTCTTGTCCTAGTTACATCTCCACAGAGATACCAGTTGCTTCAGCATTGTGACTTCTCAAACTAAGTGTTGGTTTTACAAGATGTTTTATTTAGGATACGTGAGCACTATTCACAACATAATACCTTTTCAGTATTATTTGCAACATGTATCATTTAGATAGATGCCCTTAGGAAACTTTGGAAGGGGGAAGGAATATTTGATATCAATGTAAAAGGCAAAGGGAGGCCAGGCACGGTGGCTCACGCCTGTAATCCCAGCACTTTGGGATGCTGAGGCAGGGGGGTCATGAGGTCAGGAGTTTGACACCAGCCTTACCAACATGGTGAAACCCCATCTCTACTAAAAATACAAAAATTAGCAGGGTGTGGTGGCGGGCACCTGTAATCCCAGCTACTCAGGTGGCTGAGGCAGGAGAATCACTTGAACCCGGGATATGGAGGTTGTAGTGAGCAGAGATCATGCCACTGCACTCCAGCCTGGATGACAGAGTGAGACTCCGTCTAAAAAAAAAAAAAAAAAAAAGGCAAAGTCGTAGTTGCCTTAATTAAAAAAAATTCAAAACCAAAAACGTTTTCTATATTACCGTAGTATTAAATCTTTACTAAATGTATTATTGTAAACAGTAACCAGCTCCATAACATAGACTAGTAGAAAAAAATAATGCTGAGGAAAGAAACTTTTTTCATGTCCATATGAACCTTTATATCATCATTGAAAGTGATCTAATAGACAGTAGATAAACAGAATGGAATAGAGTCCAGGCATAGACCCGTACACAGAGGATTACTTAATTTATCAAAAAGGTGCCAATGAAATTCAAGGTGGAAAGGAAGGGCTTTTCAATAAATGGTGTTGGTTCAAGATATTTGCATTTGAAAATTGTATAAATGTTATCAAATTATTCATTAGAAAGCTTATACTAATTTATAGTCTCACCAACTTGATTGAAAAGTGTTCTGTGGTCTATTCATGTAAATGTTCAAAGACGTTTGCAAAGAATGGATATTTTGTTTATTGGGCACAAAGTCCTCTTTCTATGTGTGTGTATAATGCATTGTATTCACTATTCAAGCAACAAGGGTTTATTGAATGCCTCTGTACATGCTAGGTACTGTTCTAGGCCCCAGGGATTTGGCCGAAGGCAGAGTAACCTACTTTCTTGGAGCTTACATTCTTGTAGAGGAAGACAGATAATAAAGAGACAACAATAATATAGTTTCACATGGTTGTGTAAGTTGTGTGAGGGAAAAACCCATCAGTTTAAGAGGAGAGAGGGAGACTGGGGTGAGGGCTCTATTTCAGATCCGAGAGTCAGGGAAGGCTTCTCTGCATGTTGAGAAGGAGGGAGCCACGTGGTCTGAGGGGAAGGCATGTGTCCCAGGCAGAAGCTCAGGGAGTATGTGGGAAAGGGTCAGAGGGAGGCCAGGGTGGCTGGAGAGTGTAGGAGATGCTCAGAGAGGTAGATAGGCAGGGGCCATATCACAATGGCCTTATTGACCATAGCATGATGTTTAGGCTTTGTTTCAGTGTAATGGGAAAGTGTCAGAGGCTCCTCAGTCCCTGTGTGGCATGATCTGATTTACGCTTTTAAGAGATAATTTTGTGCTGTGGGGAAATGAATTGGAAGGGGACAAAAGAAGCAAAAAGACTGAGTTGTGGCCAGAGTGACAGTAGCATGGACTAGGTGGTAGCTGGGGAAGTGGTAAAATGTGACCAAGCTTAGGCTGTATCTGGGTGATATAATTGCTTGGATGTCAGAAGTGAGGTGGGGCCAAGGGAAAGAGAGCAATCAAAGGTGACTCCTAGGTTTTGAGCCTAGTGCCTGGGTCAGTGGTGGTGCCACCAGCTGAGATAGAGATGACTGGGGAGGAGGAGAGTTGGGGCTGGGGGTGCAATGGGAAGAAAAACTTTGATATGTATTGACGGAAACAACCCGGTGTGTCCATCAACAGATAAACGGATAAACAAAATGTGGTATATCCATACAGTGGAATATTATTCATCTATGAAAAGGAATGACAACATACTGATACATGCTACCACATTAATGAACCTTGAAGGCATCATACTAAGTGACAAAAACCACACACAAAACACCCCATGTTGTATGATTCCATTTATATGAAATATCCAAAATAGGCAAATCTATAGAGATAAAAAAAAAAGACAGGGGTTCACGTCAGTGAAAGTAACTGGGAATGACTGATTAATAAATATGGAGTTCCCATTTGGGGTGATGAAAACGTCCTGGAGCTAGATAGTGGGGCTGGTTGAACAGCACTGTGAATGTACAAATGCCATGGAATCATACACTTTAAAATGGTTACAGTGGTCAATGTTCTGTTCCATGTATTTTACCATGATAAAAAAGAATCTGAGACAACAACCAAAAACTTCAGGATGTATGTAGTGAAGCTGAGAGTTTAGTTTAACATATGTTAAATTCGAGATGCTTATCAGATATTCATGTGGATTTGCATAAAGGAATCTGAAGCTTGGGTGAGTTCAGGATGGGAGAAATAAATCTGGGAGTCATCAACATGGGGATGGCACTTAAAGATTGAGGACTGGCTGGGCATGGTGGCTCACGCCTGTAATCCCAGCACTTTGGGAGGCAGAGGAAGGCAGGCAGATCATGAGGTCAGGAGTTTGAGACCAGCCTGGCCAATATGGTGAAATCCTGTCTCTAATAAAAATACAAAAATTAGACAGGCGTAGTTGTGCGCGCCTGCAGTCCCAGCTACTCAGCAGCTGAAGCAAGAGAATCACTTGAACCTGGGAGGCGGAGGTTGCAGTGAGCCAAGATTGCGCCACTGCACTCCAGCCTGGGCGACGGAGTGAGACTCCAAATTAAAAAAAATAATAAAAAGTACTGAGGACTAGTGAGATCCCCTAGGAAGGCAGAGTAGAGAGAGGAGAGGAGAGGAGAAAGGGAAGACTGCATCCTAGGCTGTCTCAACACTAGGAGGTCACAAACAGGAGGAGGCATCAGCAAAGCAGACTGGCCACACTGGACCCATAAAGTAGCAGGAAAGTTAGAAGAGCACAGAATCTCCAGAGCGCAGTGCCAAATGTGTTCATTGCTGCCTGGAGGTGGAGTAAGTTGAACATAGTTGGATTTTGTGCGAGTTAAGTTTCCTGCCATCTATACAAAGTTGTTCAAGGGGGTTAAATGCACTGCTCAAATAAGCTTGATGACTTTTTTTGTCTATCAATTTCTGAAATAGATGGATTATGGTTTTCCCCCATTATTATAGATTGATTTTAATTTCTTCTTGTATTTCTAACATCTTTGTTTTCTGAATTTTGAAGTTCTATATTGAGTGAATAAAAGTTCTTGGCTCTCGTGTCTTGTTAGTGAATTGTGACTTTTATCATTTGGAAATAGCCTTCTTTTCTGTTAATATTTTAGGTATCTGTTTTGTAAACAGCATACACAGCAGTCCCCACTTAGCAGAGGGGAATAGTTCCAAGGCCCCCCAGTGGATGCTGAAGCCTCGGGTAGTACCAAACCCGATTGCCATCAATCAGAACACATTTCTTTCCTTGTCTTCAACCCACAAATTAATGCCACTTCACTTAACAGAGGGGAATAGTTCCAAGCCCCCGAGTGGATGCTGAAGCCTTGGTTAGCACTGAACCCAATTGCCACTGATCAGAACACATTTCTTTCCTCGTCTTCCACCCACAAACTTAATGCCATTTCCATCTTAACTAAACATTTAGCATACACTGTGGCTGAGACTTTTGCAGTTTGAGGTGCACCAGCAAAATTAGCACGAATTTCTTTTTCTTTCTTCTTACTTTCAGGGATAGAAAATTCGTTCTTAAAGTAGATCTTCACAACCTCAGCATACGATTTTTTTTTCTTTCCTTAAGTTAAGAACTTTCACCAAGGAAGCACTTTACAGCTTCTCTTTGGCATATCCAAATTACCAGCATGACTAGTCTTGTAAAATAAGGGTTACTTGGACACAAGCACTGTGATACCATGACAGTCAATCCGATAACTGGTCAAGTGACTAAGGGATGGCTGGTGTCTCCAGCATGGATATGCTAGGACAGAGGGGTGGTTCATGCCCCAGGCAGGGCTGAGCAGGACAGTGTGGGATTTCATCATGCTACTCAGAACGGCTCACAACTGAAAACTTAAGACTTGTTTATTTCTGAATTTTCCATTTAATATTTTTGGACCACGGTTGACCATGGGTAACTGAAACTGCAGAATTGCTGCAGATAAAAGGGCCTACTGTAACTGCAGTCTTTGTAACCCAAATCAGGACTAAATTTTTAAATAAAGGAGCACAGAACATGCAGCCAATTTTGGATGTGTGGGTTTTTATTTTTTTCCCCACTCTTGTCAATGTTGATCTTATTTAACGTCTATCTACCAGACATTTCAAAAATGTTCTGATAATGGACACCCTTTCCTATTTTCCAGAGACTCTAGCATTTGTGATTTTTAATTTGTGGTTTTAATCCAGGCATTCATGGTTTTTAATTCATTCACATTTATTGGTAGTAGTATGTTTAAATATATTTCTGTTATATTGATGCGTGCTTTCTTTCCATGTTGCTTTTTTGCTGTTTCTTTTTTCTCATTCCTCTTTTGTCAGATTGATCAAGTTTTCTTTGTTCCATTTGTTTTCCTTCAAGGGTTGGCAGAGTTATGTATTTTTTTTTTTTCTTCAGACAAAGTCTCGCTCTGTTGCCCAGGCTGGAGTGCAGTGGCACTATCTCAGCTCACTGCCACCTCCGCCTCCCAGGTTCAAGCGATTCTCCTGCCTCAGCTTCCTGAGTAGCTGGGATTACAAGCACCCGCCAACATGCCCTACTAATTTTTGTATTTTTAGTAGAGACGGGGTTTCACCATGTTGGTCAGGCTGGTCTCTAACTCCTGACCTCAAGTGATCCACCCGCCTCAGCCTCCTAAAGTGCTGGGATTACACGTGTGAGCCACCATGCCTGGCCAGAGTTATGTATTCTATTTCAATTATTTACATAGTTAACTTAAAATGTTTACTCCCATGATTATATATGGTTTCTATGAGTACCTAGAATTAATCTATCTTTATATTGTAGGGGAGGCAAAATTTGACTTCTACCCTCTTAGAGTTTTCAGTTGGGCCTGAAAATTAAATTGACATAGAACAGATTAACAGGGGAAAGGTATACAAATTTATATAAATTTTCCATGACATGAGGACCTTCACGGAAACAAAGGACCAAAGAAGTGCTAAACCTACATACTAGAGAAGCAACTGTAGAAGAGTAACCAAGTCGGCTAGTAGCGGTTGCTCATGCCTGTAATCCCAGCACTTTGGGAGGCCGAGGAGGGCGGATCACCTGAAGTCAGGAGTTCAAGGCCAGCCTGGCTAACATGGTGAAACCCCTTTTCTACTAAAAAAATTAGCCAGGCGTCATGGCACACGCCTGTAATCCCAGCTACTCAGGAGGCTGAGGCAGGAGAATGGCTTGAAACCGGGAGGCGGAGGTTGCAGTGAGCCGAGATCGCGCCACTGTACTCCAGCCTGGGTGACAGAGCGAGACTCCATCTCAAAAAAAAAAAAAAAAAAAAAAAAAGAAGAAGAAAATTAACCAAGTTATGTGGGGAGGCTACAGGAAGATAAGAAGTATTTTAACAGGATTCTCTTGGCTATTACTCCCTGTTGAAGAATGTTTCCTTTCTCCTGGTACAAGGAGGACATCTTTCATATGGGAGTTTTTATCTCCTGTTTCCAGGAAGAAAAAGGGAGATGAGAATGTGCATTTTTCATCTGCTATTTTTCAAGTGCCTTCAGCTTAAAAATAATCTTTCGACCAAAGTGGCTTTTTTTTGGGTGGCATATTGTGCCACCCTGCCACCCTTCAATATTTTCCTATTAAACAAGAAATTTACACTCTCTGACTTCCTCCTTCCTCCACTGCTACTTCTACAAGGTAAGCACTTTTACCAGATTAGTTTTATTCTTAGTTAAGTATAAGTTTTGCAGTTAGATTTTGGGCGGGGTAGGGCAGGGGGCACTTACTCTTTTACTTGTATCCCACATTATATTTTTCTTTGGAGTACTTTTTGTCATTATTGTTTTGTTATAGCTCATTTTGTAATTATTTTGGAGATAGTGTGTTTGTGGCAAAACTTCTGAGTCCTTGTATGTTCAAACATGTTTTCACATTTGATTGTAAGTCTACCTCCGTATAGACTTCCAGGTCAAGACCTGTTTTCCTCTCAGAATTGTGAAGATAATGTTTTGGTATCTTCAGCAGCCAGGACTGTTGGTGAGAAAGTCTGATGCCAATCTGCTCGTTGTTTATTTATGTAGAATCTTTCAGAAGGATTTTCTTTATCTGTGGGTTTCTTAAATGTTACTAGTACTTGCCAGTGGGCCCCTTTCATCTAAAAGTGTGCTTTCTTCAGCTCTGGAAAGTTTTATTTAATTTTTTCCTTGATGATTTCACCATCGATTCCTTCTTCACTTTCTTTTTTTTTTTTTTTTTGAGACGGAGTCTCGCTCTGTCGCCCAGGCTGGAGTGCAGTGGAGCACTCTCGGCTCACTGCAAGCTCCGCCTCCTGGGTTCACGCCATTCTCCTGCCTCTCAGCCTCTCCGAGTAGCTGGGACTACAGGGGCCCGCCACCACACCCGGCTAATTTTTTGTATTTTTAGTAGAGATGGGGTTTCACCGTGTTAGCCAGGATGGTCTTGATCTCCTGACCTCGTGATCCGCCCACCTCAGCCTCCCAAAGTGCTGGGATTACAGGCAGAGCCACCGCGCCTGGCCTGCTTAAGTTATTTCTTATGTCTCTCATTTACTTTGTCCTTTTAATTTCTTTCTTTTCTTTTTTGTTTTTTTTTGAGATGGAGTTTTGCTCTTGTTGCCCAGGCTGGAGTGCAATGGTGCGATCTCGGCTCACTGCAACCTCCACCTCCCGGGTTCAAGTGATTCTCCTGCCACAGTCTCCTGAGTAGCTGGGATTACAGGTGCCTGCCACTACACCCAGCTAATTTTTTTGTATTTTTACAAAATATAAAAATACACCTTGGCCTCTCAAAATGTTGGGATTACAGGCATGAGCCACCATGCCTGGCCTAATTTCAATTTTGAAAGTTTCTTACTTTTATTTTTCAGATCACTAATTTTATTTTCTATTGTATAGGTTCCACTGATCTTTCATTCATTCAACAAATATTTAGTGAGTTCCTGGCAGGCTCTACCACGCCTGGATAATTAAAAACATTTTTTTTTTCTGTAGATGTAGGTGTCACTATATTGCCCAGTCTGGTCTAGAACTCCGGGGCTCAAGTGATCCTCCCACCTCAGCCTCCCAAAGTGCTGGGATTACAGACGTAAGCCACATGCCCAGCCTCTCAGTCAACATTCTTGATTATAAGTAACATATACTGGCTCTGGGTAATTTATGCAAGAAAAAATTTATTGGCAGGCTTTAGGTAGCTCACAAAATTAACCAGAAGGCCGAGAATTAGGCTTGGAAAACCAGCAGGAACCAAGGAGGCCACAGTCTGGTCAAGTCATTGTTGCCTTGGCTGATATCACCTCAGATTCAGGTCCTGAGGGGAGCAGCCAGTGCTCCAGTTGCCAGACCAGGCTGCAGGTCATCTGCCAGGCAGCCAATGACCACACGTGGGGGCAGAATAATGGCCCTGAATCCCCAGAATCTGTGCACATGTTCCCTTATGTGGCAAAAGGGACTTTACAAATTTGATTAAATTAAGGCACTTAACATGAAGAGATGGGTCAGGCACGGTGGCTCATGCCTGTAATCCCAGCACTTTGGGAGGCCGAGATGGGCGGATCACGAGGTCAGGAGATCGAGACCATCCTGGCTAACACGGTGAAACCCCATCTCTACTAAAAATACAAAAAAATTAGCCAGGCATGGTGGCAGGTGCCTGTAGTCCCAGCTACTCGGGAGGCTGAGGCACGAAAACTGTGTGAACCCAGGAGGTGGAGCTTGCAGTGAGCCGAGATTGCACCATGGCACTCCAGCCTGGGTGACAGAGGGAGACTCCTTCTCAAGAAAAAAAAAAAAAACATGAAGAAATGATCCTAAATTATCCAGGTGGGCCCACCCACATGATTGCTTAAAAACAGAGACTCTTTCCCAGCTATGGCCAGAGGAAGACATGACTGTGAAAGAAGGGTCAGAGAGGTGCGACACTGCTGGCTTTGAAGGTAGAGGAAGAGGGCCAGGAGCTAAGAAACATGGGTGGACACTAGCAGCCAGAAAAGCCTCCCCTAGAGTCTCCAGGAAGGGATGTGCCCTGTGGCCTGAGGACACCTTGGTTGTAGCCCTGAGGGACCTATGGCAGACTTCTGACCTACAGAACAATAAAATAGCAAATCTGTGTTGTTTTAAGCCACCAAGTTTGTGGTAGTTTGTTATGGCAGTGATAGAAAACCAATACACCACACATGGGCAGGACTTCCCTGCCATGATGCTGAAGAAAGGCAGGTTTCACATGGTGGCGGACCCTGCGCACTTTTTTCTTGTAGGGCTGCTTGGCCTCCTCCTAACACTTCCTCTTGCGCATGCGCCTCCCATGCCCCACTCGGCACCCCAACAACACTCCCCAGGCCAGACACAACTGATGTTTTCTTTCGGCCAGCTTAGGGGTGGGGGAAGGCCATGGGCCCCATGTTCTGGCTACAGCTCTTTAATAAATTATACTGTTGGTTGGTCCAGAGCCTTCTTCTGGATTCTTGATTATTGTAAATGTCCTTCTGAGTTTGGAATCTGTCTAGATTTGTTATCTTTCCATTATTTTAATTATTTATTTGGTTCATTTTTTGCAGCCAATTTTGTTCTTTTTTTTTCCCTCAATCCCTGGGAGCTCAGAACACGCAGCCAATTTTGGATGTGTGAGGTTTTTTTTTCCCACTCTTGTCAATGTTAATTTTATTTAACTTCTATCTACCAGATATTTCAAAAACGTTCTGATAAGGGGCACCCTCTCCTATTTTCCAGTGCTGAGTGGATCTCATCTTTAAAAACAACAAAGTCTCCCTTGTTATTGTAAAAAAAAATTGGGTGGAAGGAGATAGGATCTTATGAGCTCAGCTCACCATCTTAAGCTAATCGCTGCTCATTATTTAGACGGGTTGTTCTGTACCTGGGGGCTCAGACAGAATACAAAGGACTGGAACATTCTCAGAAGAGCAGGCCATGTGGTCCTGCTGCAATGGCAGGCGGTGGGAGACATGCAGATGGATGGTGGGTCAGCACCAGGCCAGTCCAGAAGGAGGCAGAGGTTGGGAGGGTCTGGGTTGGCATCAAAGAAGCCCTTTAACAGAAAGAGAAAAGACAGACCTCATTTCAAATCCTGATTTTGCCCCTTGCCAACTATGTAAACTTAGGCAAGTTTAGTCTCATTGAGCTTCCGTTTCTTCACTTGCAAAATCAGGATAACACCATCTGTCAGAGCGTTGCTGCAAGGATTAAGGAGATAATATTGATAAAGTTCTTACAATAGGCTTGGCATGTAATACTATTGGATATTTCCTGAGTAAATTTACATGGATTAATCTGGTATAATCCTGATCATTAAGCCTATTACACAGATCAGGAAACTGAGGAATAGAGAATTTAAGTAAGCTGCTTAAGGTTATAACTATTAAGTGGCAGAACAGGGATTTGAACCTAGGCAGCTGGGCTCTGTCATCTTTGCATATAAACACCGTGCCACAGAGCACCCTGTGGGCGAGGACTATGGAGCTGAATGCTCTTCTCTAGCTTTTTAAATTTCCTGTGCAGTTCTCAGGGTAGGGAGCCAGATTCATTTTATGAATTGGGATGGGATTGAGTCAGCAGGTTGGAATAAGTGGCCCCAGTAATAGGCAAGCTGCAGCTAGCAAGTCATTATAGGTTATTGTGTCTGTGTTTGTTTATTGGCTTGTTTGCTTTTATGATGTATTTATTTTTGTGGCGGTAACATTCACATAACAGTAACTGCACAAATATTAAGTTTACAGCTCAAAGAATTCTTACATATGTATACACCTGTGTAATCACCATGCAGATCAAGAAATAGAGAGTTTCCAGTCTCATAGAAGACCCGGCCAAAGGTAACTAGTGTATGAACCTCTACAGGTGAGTGTAGTCTGTTTTTGAATTTCATATAAATGGAACATACAGTTTGTGCTCTTTCATGTTTGGTTTCTTTTACTCATCGTGTTTGTTATTTTGATAAAAAACAAGATGCATTACAGGCCAGGAACTGGTGAGCAGATGGCCACAAGGAGCAGAGAGCTAAGATCTCCCAGCATGGTCCCCCAGGGCTCTGGACGCAGATATAAACCTTGGTGCAGCCAGCAGTGGGGGATGGAAATGAGGAGAAAAACCAGACTGGGTAGGGCTGCCATCTGCTATGACACGCCACCGGGAGGGCTCTCAGGACTCCCTGGGCCCCAGGGGAAAGTGTTCTTGGAAACTTACAGGTGTGCAGTGAATGTCAGTTCTTTTTCTCTCAGTTCCCCGTGAGTCAGGTTTGAAGATGGAACAACTGCCGAGGTTTGGTTGAGGGTGACACATTCCTTGCCCTTTTGCAGCTGTGGTGGAGTGGAAAACTCTGAATTGCTCCACACACTTGGGTGCAAGAGATGTGCACCCCTTTTTCCTGCCTCTGAGATCCCCTCTTCTTTGAGGAGCAGCATATCTGTCTCTCCTGTGAAACAGTGGCTTCCATCGCTTTTCTTTCTGGATAATTCCATTTCTTTCCCGAAGAGCCAAGAACTTTCTACCTTTTTTTTTTTTTTGAGATGGAGTCTTGCTCTGTCACCCAGGCTGGAGTGCAGTGGCGTGATCTTGGCTCACTGCAACCTCCGCCTCCCGGGTTCAAGAGATTCTCCTGCTTCAGGCTTCTGAGTAGCTGGGACTATAGGTGAACGCCACCACGCCTAGCTAATTTTTGTATTTTTAGTAGAGACAGGGTTTCACCATATTGGTCAGGCTGGTCTTGAACTCCTGAGCCCGTGATCCGCCCACCTCAGCCTCCCAAAGTGCTGGGATTACAGGCGTGAGCCATTGCGCCTGGCCAAGCCAAGAACTTTCAAAAGTTCTGGTTGAACTTTTTCCAGGACAGCTTATAAAACACATAGAAGTTCTGAGAGCTCATTCTCTTGAGCATATGAGAGTCTGAAACCTCAGAGCAAAAGGCTAGGTTTCTTTCCAGAGAGGAAGAGCAGGGGGAAAGCACCCTCTTCTTCTATCAAATATGTCTCCAATAGAAATAAGAACAGGGCACAAATTACCACATCAATAATCTACCCTGCCCCACTGGATTCCCAATCTCTCTGGGACTAACTTAGAGAGCCTAGAAAAATTTCCCTCTCAGCCCCAGTTTCTTCAACTACAAACGGTGCTGATACTGAGCTTACGAAGACATTGTGACCAGGAAATGAAATTAGCTATTTGTGAAGCTCAACACTTAGGGTCCTAATAAGTATATTTTCTTTTCTTTTTTTCTTTATAAGAGGAATTGCCTGCTTTCATGGAATTACAATATCTGAATTGGGTGGCTCAGATTACAGGGGTCTGAGAACAGAGACATAAAGAACATTGTGCTGGGGGGGTGGGGTAGGGGAAGGGGAGAGCAAGTGGGGAAGGAGCAGGGTGGGGCTCCCAGAGGCTTGTCTCCCCTTCTCTTTGGGGGGAGGTGAGGAGCGGGACTGGGGGGGTATGGAAGGAGCAGGTTGGGGCTCCCAAAGGCTTGTCTCCCCTTCTCTTTATGGTTCTGAGCAGGTGTCTTAGGTACTGGGAGGCCCCTTTGTATCTTCAACGGTGGCTCCAAACCTGATTGATCACTAAAATTACATGGAGAATCTTAAAACATTCCTACCCTAGCCCCTTACAGCCCTTTCTCTCTCGCTAAGAATCTGATTCAGTAGGGCTGGGTAAGATGAGTGAAAATCCTTATTTTTTGAAAGTCCCCACATGATTCTGATAACCAGTAAGGTTTGGTTTATTATTCTAAAATATATAAAATATACGCTATTCTAAAATATACTCCTGCCTGAAAGTCTGATAGTGAAAAATACATCCATATTATCTCAGTGAGGTGCATAAAGAGTACTGCGGGAAGCCACGAGCTGCCTTGACTTCCCAGAGGGGAAGATATTTCCGTGCCACTATCAAAAGCACACGGACCTTGTGACATACTTCGTAAAGCCTGAGTCTTGATTTCTTTTCTGTGAGAACATTTTCATCAAGGTAGAGAAGATCAAAGCCTACCAAGTGCCTTGCTCAAGTAATCTGAGCCACTCTCATTCCCAAACACTTTAATGAGGCAGACCTTACTTTTTTCTTTTTTTTTTTTTTTTTTTTTGAGGTGGAGTCTCACTCTGTTGCCCAGGCTGGAGTGCAATCGTGCGATCTCGGCTCTCTGCAACCTCCGCCTCCCGGGTTCCAGTGACTCTCCTGCCTCAGCCTCCCGAGTAGCTGGGACTACAGGCACACGCCACCACGCCTGGCTAATTTTTGTATTTTTTAGTACAGACAGGGTTTATGCAGTGTTGGCAAGGCTGGTCTCGAACTCCTGACCTCAGGTGATCCACCCGCCTTGGCCTCCCAAAGTGCTGGGATTACAGGCGTGAGCCACCGTTCCCAGCCTGAGGTAGACCTTTAATTAGGAATTTCTTTTTACGTGAAAGTAAATCATAATGACCAGAAACACCTGAAACCTTTTTTCTTCTCTATATTCTCTCTTTAGTTCCAGTTATTGAAAGCATGGGAACACCTGCCTCTCTAAGATGCAACCTCTGAGCATTCTGGGTTTTTTTGTTTGTTCGTTTGCTTGATTTTTTTGAGACGGAGTCACTCTGTTGCCAAGGCTGGAGTGCAGTGGCACGATCTCAGCTCACTGCAACCTCCACCTTCCAGATTCAAGCGATTCTCCTGCCTTAGCCCCCTAAGTAGCTGGGACTACAGGAAGGAGCCACCATGCCTGGCTAATTTTTTGTATTTTTAGTAGAGACAGGTTTTCACCATATTGGCTAGGCTGGTCTTGAACTCTTGAGCTCAAATGATTCGCCTGCCTCGGCCTCCCAAAGTGCTGGGATTACAGGTGTGCGCCACCGCACCTGGCCTCTCTGAGCATTCTGATGAGAGAAAATATGAGGATAATAGGCCTGCGGACTGTGAACTGACTGCTGAGAGGGTCTATTAGAAGCCGGTTAATCAGATTTATTTCCTAACTACTAGATTAGATCAGCACACTGAGAAGATGAGAATTAGAGTTTTGGTGGAAAAGAGTTTGGGGAATCAAAAGAATTTGGGAGCATTTAACATTTAGAGAGAGCACAGAAATGAGAAAGGCTCAGGGAGGCCAGAGGACAGGAGAGCACCGTGAGCCTAGGTGGGGAGGAAGAGGGAGGGGCCAGAGAGTAAGAAGATCACAGAGGTAGAAAGCTTCCAAAAATAATAATTATTTCCCTCAGCCCCTTATGGTTCTTGCCAGCCTATTCCCATCCCACATTTCCCTCAGCTCTTGTCTGTCTCTCATCCTGGTAGAAGTGAGAATCAAGCTAGTTTCTTGGGCAGTTTCAAAATGACCAAAGTGGAAGTCTAGGAAACACTTGGATATAGTCAGTAAAATGCCCAAACGTCTCTACACCTTTGTGCCTTCGTAGAGATGCCTCAGTGGGGCCGTGCTCAGGGATCTTTCACAAGCATTCTGGAGCTTGGAGGACATCTTCATTACTCACATTTTAAAAAACGTTTAAATAATGTCTGTCTATGCTGTTTGGGGTGTGTGTATGCATTTTGCATTTTTTAATAGGGCTCGGATACTGAAGTCATGTTGAAACAAAACTGGCTCACTACTGTTAAGAGGTTTGGTTTTTGAGTTTGCTGTCATTCATAGCAGGCAAACAAAATCTAAAAATTAAGTTTCCTGATTCTAAGTGCACCGACTTACACCTTTTCAAAAGGAACAGAGGCTGTACTGAAAGTGAATAAATAATTGTAGGGCTTCAGACACCAACTTTAACAGCACCATGTAGTAAAATATTACTAGATTTTTTTATTTTTGTCTAAAAAGTTATGCTTAGGCCAGGCACAGTGGCTCACGCTTGTAATCCCAGGACTTTGGGAGGCAGAGGCAGGCGGATCACCTGAGGTCAGGAGTTGGAGATCAGCCTGGGCAACACGGTGAAACCCCATCTCTACTAAAAATACAAAATTAGCCAGGCACGGTGGCACATGCCTGTAATCCCAGCTACTCGGGAGGCTGAGGCAAGAGAATCACTTGAACCTGGGAGGTGGAGGATGCAGTGAGCTGAGATCGTGCCATTGCACTCTAGCCTGGGCAACGAGAGTAAATCTCCGTCTCACCAAAAAAAAAAGTTATGCTTAGGACCTCATTGGATAGAATTAACATTCTATAACCTACAACACTTATTTCAATGGGGTTAAGTTTACTTGGGGGTACTTAGTATAGGATAGTCAGGAAGACTTTTCTGCATTTTCTTATAATAACAATGGTGATATCAGGAGTTCTCACTTCCAGCCTGCTGCTGTAAGTACTCCCTTGAGACATCCTTGACTGGGTCACCTGGAGGAAGCAGATGGCCTATTCCCAGGAGTCTGAGGTGCACATCACTGTCAATTTCTGCCCTGGGCCATGAAATTCCAAACTGAAGTCCATTGGCCCAAATTGGTGACTGAGTCACACAGGATTGTTTACCTGACTTTCCCTCTTTTCTTATTTTTATTCTTTTCTCATCTCTTGTGTAAAAAAATGAAATATACTTTGGGAGGCCAAGGCAGGAGGATTGTTTGAGTCCAGGAGTTCGAGACCAGCCTTGGTAACACAGTGAGACCCTGTCTCTATAAAAACTTTAAAAATTAGCCAAGTGTTGTGGTATGTTCCTGTAGTCCCAGCTACTCAAGAGGCTGAGGCAAGAGGATCACATGAGCCCAGGAATTCGCGGTTGCAGTGATCCATGATTGCGTCACTGCACTCCGACCTGGGTGACAGAGTGAGACCCTTTCTCTAAAACAAAACAAAAACAAAAAAACCAAATATATAAAAATTGTTATTTCAAAATAAATAAAAACAGAGAGAATTGTATAAGGAACGCCCAGGTACACATCGCCCAGCTTCCCAACTATTATTCACAGCCAGGCATTTCCTACCCTTATTCCCTTACTTCTACTGGCTTTTTTGGAGACATTTGAGGTAAATCTCGGATGTCATATTTCTGCTATAAATATGTCAGCATGTGCCTCTAAAAATCTGAACTCTTTTAGAAGACATAACCACAATACCTTTATCATTTCTAAAAATATTGATAGTCCTTAAAATCACCAAATATCCAGTCAGGTTTAAATTTCCTCAATCATTTTATTTATTTATTTTAATTGGTGTGTTTGAATCAGGATCCAAACAGGGTCCAAACATTAAACATTTTAATCTATAAATGCTCCTTCTCTTAAGTACATTTTAATCTAAGATGCTCTCTCTCCTTTTTTGAGACAGAGTCTTGCTCTGTCACCCAGGCTGGAATGCAGTGGCACAATCTCGGCTCACTGCAACCTTCACCTCCCGGGTTCAAGCGATTATCCTGCCTCACCCTCCTGAGTAGCTGTGATTACAGGCGTGCACCACCATGCCGGGCTAACGTTTGTATTTTTAGTAGAAACAGGGTTTCACCATGTTGGTCAGGCTGGTCTCAAACTCCTGACCTCATGATCCACCCACCTCAGCCTCCCAAAGTGCTGGGATTACAGGCGTGAGCCACCGCGCCCAGCCTCCTTTTTTTTAATTCACTAAGCCAGGTCATTTGTTCTGGATTTTGCTGACTACAACCCCATGGTTGTGTTTAGTAAGTTGCTTTCTTCCCTGTACTTCCTGTAGGTTGGGTGTTAGATCTAGAGGTTTAATTGGATTTGATTTGTTTTTTTGGCAAGAACACTTTATAGGTGGCATTGTATACTTCTGTAGGAAGGCATATAAGGTTTGCTTATCTATTTTTTTGTGATGTTAGCAGCAATTATCACTGTCTAGAATATTTTCTTTCTTCATTTTTGATCACCCCTCAACCTGACCATCAAGCTACACACCCCTTCAGACCCCCTCCTCACACCGACTCTCTCCTTTGTACTGTTTTAACTGATTAGAAAATGGTTTACTTGAGGCCAGGTGTGGTGGCTCATGCCTATAATCCCAGCAACTTGGGAGGCCAAGGTGGGTGGATCACCTGAGGTCAGGAGTTTGAGACCAGCCTGGTCAGTATGGTGAAACCCATTCTCAACTAAAAATACAAAAAGTAACCAGGTGTGGTGGCACGCACCTGTAATCCCAGCTACTCTGGAGGCTGAAGCAGGAGAATCACTTGAACCTGGTAGGTGGAGGTTTCAGTGAGCTGAGATTGCGCCACTGCACTCCAGCCTAGTCAACAAGAGTGAAAATCCGTCTCAAAACAAACAAAAAAAAAAGTAAAGAAAATAAAAAGAAAATGGTTACTTGGTTCTAAGTTCATTTCACAGATACAATCTCCATGGGAAATAATCAGAATGCTCATTAACCTTCAGTGTATGTATATAGAATTTTCCAAGTTCCCCCCCTAGAGTGGCTATTTTTGGCTGTGTCCTGTTTTACGTGCTGGTGGGGCCCCCTCCCACTTTAGGGGCTGATCAGCCACTCACTATTTGAAGCCTGGGTGTTTTCTGGGAAGCTCTTTCTCCTCATCATAATGAGGACACTCTTGTCCTTTGGCCTTCAGGTGATGTATTAAGAAGTTATTAGAGCTGCAGTGGCCCTCTTCTGACCTTAGGGGCAAGCTTTAGGATTAAAACCGACGTGCCCAGGATGATGGGTTGAAATGTGGAAAGAGTCTAGGTCCTCAGTAAGTCACTGAGCCACTGAATTATTAAGTAGGAGAATTGGAATTTGTGAATTTCCTCCCTTGCAACAAAACAGTTCCCGAGTTTCAGATTGAATGTACAAGCTTAGCAGGCAGAGCCAACCTGCAAATGCCCTACCTCCACACTTCTTATTCTAGGGGATTATGAATTTAATCTACTTCAGTTGATTACTTGCAGCTGCAAACAACCAAGCAGACACAGTGATTAAATACAAATAAATCTATTCTATGTTTCTGTTTACTATATATTTAAAGCTTTGATGGAGAGAAGCCAATGGAACTTGACCTTGAGTTTTCCATAAAACTGAATTCTTCCTTAATGACCCTAATAGAGCTAAAACTATGATTGAGATTGCACAAAGCATTGAATCATCAAAAGTAACATATTATGATGTCATATATTAAATAAACTCAGCTTTTGGTAGGATGTAAGTTGAAAAAGCACACAGCAACTTAAAAGTGGAGATGGAGGCTTAGAAACTTCTATGTTGGTGAGAGGAGGTGGAATTAGAATATTTTCCAAGGATTATTCTCAAAGCACATAACTGAGAATTGACTTTGAGTGTTGTCAATAAAGGAAGACTTTTCTCCTATTACAATATGCTGGACATAACATTCTTATTAAAGTAAGTAGGAGAATTGGAATTTCTGAATCTCCTTTGCAACAAAACAGCTCCCCAGTTTCAAACTGAATGTACAAGATTAGCAGGCAAAGTGATGAAGATTTAAGAAAAAAAGTATGGGCTGGATGCAGAGGCTTACACCTGTAATCCTAGCACTTTGGGAGGCCGAGGCTGGAGGATGGCTTGAGTCTAGGAGTTCAAGACCAGCCTGGGCAAAATAGCAAGACCCTATCTCTACAACAAATACAAAAATTCGCTGAGTGTGGTGGTGTGCACCTGTAGTCCTAGGGACTTGGGAGGCTGAAGTGTGAGGATTACCTGAGTCTAGGAGGTCAAGGCTGCAGTGAGCTGTGATGGTGCCACTGCACTCTAGCCTGGACAACAGAGTGAGACTCTGTCTCAAAAATAAAAAAAAAGAAAGAAAAAGAAAAAAAGTGTGATGTTCAAAATCTATTTAAGAGGGAGCCATAGAGCTTGAGAAAGCAGAGAATAGCTGATGATCTGCCCTGTTCTTGCTCCTGCTTCTTGTATTTTGCATTCCCACATTATGTTGTATGGAAGCAAAACATCGTTGTTTTACTGGTGAGTAGATTGCACCTTTCTCCTTGCAGACAACAAGGTGGTGACAGCAACTGGTTCCAGGAAGTCCCTGGTAACAACCCTTCTTTGTGTTGTGTGAGGAAGCTGTGGCTCATAAGTGACCTCAGCAGATTTCCCACCCACTCCGCTGGGTCCCTCAACTCACAGAGACTCATTGTTAAGGGCTTTCACTCTGAACAGCTGCTGGCACTTGCTGGCTTCATTCACTATGAAGATGGTGATCAAACACCCCAGATATCAAATAATCTGTCCTATGATCAGACCACGGGTCAGCCCATTTGCCCTGGTGTCTGATTAGGAAAGTATGATCACTGTCACCATAGAACAACGCCTCCCAACTTCTCTACCTACTTGGAGGTTTTCCCCACTCATTTCATTGTTTTGGATATCACTTTAGATTGCGGCCCTTCTCTTTCTGCAAGAAGCAAAATTCCCCCATGTGTCTACAGTAGAAATGCCCTCTCTTCAGGGATCATGCCTGAAATTCCATTTCGTCAATTAAAATTAGACAAAGTATGTCAGGAGCCTAGCTCCCTTTGAAAAGCTACCTACCTAATCGGTATTCCAAGTGATTTAAACGTCCATTATCACAATAAAGTTCAAAGCCTTTAAAGATGCATTAAGTGATGCATTCAAGCAGGTGAACATTACCTGTCTTGGAAAAGTCACTGGAGGGTAGAAGGCAGGGTTAGGGTTCAGCTTTTGAGACTAGATGAGAGCAAAGAGCAACTTCAAAACTCCCTGGGGGCAGGCTTGCTGTCACCAGTGGTGGGGCAGGCAGTGGGCTTACTGTTCTCTCTGACATTGTGGCTTGGGTGACCAGGGCACAGAACATGTCAGAATCTTGGGTATCTTCTATGGTACTTAGCCCCGTGAGTCAGATACACCAGAGATGCTGAGAGGATGTTTGTAGACTTGCTTTCACAGATAACTTTCACGTAGATCTAATGTGTGTGGCACACCAGATCGATGCATTTGCAACCATCTTCCTGGTCCACAGTGTCAAAACATGCCTGAAATGCCACGAAGAATGTTTGTATTTGAGCATAATTTTTCAGGGAGGCAGGGCTTTGATTTTCCTGATTTTTTGTTTCATTTTTTTAACCTGACTATGTAGCAAGAATACTAGAAATAAAATTTAGGAGAGGACAGACAATCCTTGGGTGTATGGAGACAGGGAATGACTCCAGGCAGCTAAATAAATAGCATACGTGTATCTGGCTCTCTGGGCCCTACCCAGGCCTTTTTACAACTACCAGGTGTTTTATAGACATATTTTTCTATGAAGTAGTCAAACTGTAAACAGCATGAATCCTGACTGATAATCGTGTCTTAAAATAATAATAAAAGAAAGAAAATAAGAGACAAGCATCACCATGATTTTCCCAATTGAAATGTCTTTTGGTTTTGCCTTTGGTGGCACAGGGCCAAGGGTGTGGGGGCATTTATGTGGCACTCACTATTCTTTCAACCTGTCCTGATTATGGAACCCTTTAAGGTCCGTCCTCCACTTGGAACCACGGTGCTCTGAGAGGACACTGAACTCACAGCAGCCCACACACAATTCCAGTGATACTACTGCAATGTTTTGTACACAGAATCATAGGTTTGTTGGGTAAATGTAGCATCATATTTTGTTTTAGCAATTTGTGAACAGTCTAGCTTCTCCTTCATACTTATAAGTTCATCAGGCCAAGGATTAAATCGTATGTACCCAGATACCTCTTAGTATACAAACATCTGCACTCAGTAGCGTTTCTGGCTGAGCAGGTGGAGGAAGGGCCACGTTCGCCAATGTTATGAGGGGCCAGCATCTTTAACCTCCACGCCCACATCACCAGCCTTGCCTTCTTCACAACAGAAATGTTCTCTCACTTCCTTTCCAGGTGTCTCAGATTCATGGTACGAGTTGGAAAGGAACCTGAGAGATTATTTAGGCTAAACCTTTCATTTTATAAATGACAAAATTAGGGTTGAGCAAAATGGGGTGATTTAGTTTGTGCAAAGCCAAGAAAAAAAATTTGAGCCTCTTAAAAGTCATTTTTCCCCTGATAGTTTAAAATGTCTTCATTTCACTATTAAATATATGTCCTCATGTAGTTGCTATAATCAGCTACTTCTCAAGAAAACTCTAAAAGCTTTATTTCCCATATGACACATTTCAGAATATTACATAAGAAGCTCTCACCAAGACACCAAGGTAAAATATATATGACAAGCCAAAGACAGGTGCCATAAAAAGATAAGAAATCTTCAAAGGGGAAATCCCAAAAGTGGCAACACGACATCACTCTTCTCTGCCTACTTTCGAGGTAAGACGATGTTGAAGTTCTGAGGGGGCTCAATAAATAACATCTCTCTTCCCCCTCCAGGTCCTGCACAAATTGAAAAAATAAAAGGTAGCAGATGGACTCAAATGCCACCTTCATGACTGAGGTGCCAAGTTGGAGGGCAGGAGTTGCCCTCTAGTCCTGGTTTAGGCTTTCTGAACGGGGCCTGAGGGCAGGACCACAGGGGCAGGGAGCGGAGGGGAGATCGGAGGGGAGCTCAGAGGGGAGGGCGGGCCCAGCTCTCTTGGCGGCCAAGGAAAAGCCTGGAATGTTAGAGCTGGTGCAGGACTCTCCAGGGTGACTGAGCCACCCAGAGCAGGGAAGAGCCATTCTCCATAACAAAAAGTCAGGACTGGCTGAAAGCCCCTCCCAGCCCTCCACTCTGTCGGCAGGGCTTCCTTCTGAGATTTGCCCCATCCCTGCCCCGTGCTGGCGACTGGTGTTTGGCTCCCTCCTAGAAAAAGAGATGGGCCTGGGTTGGTTGAGAGGGAGAGAGAAAGAGACAGAGATAAGGCTTAGCTCCTGTCCAACAGGGCCACCTAGAGGGACTCTCAGGCGTGAGCGGGGAGAAGCAGAGTTTTGAGGCAGAGCTGATCAAGGGAACCTCAACAAACAACCCCAGCCACGGAGGCGGTGGTGTCTCTGAAGACCCCATGAGACCATCAAACAAGGGAGAGGTACCTTTAAATATCACAACCTAGCCCAGAAAGAAAGAATCTGCCTTAAGAGACGATCAATTAAGAGCTTTTCTCCCTTTCTCCCTCCTCCTCCTCCCTCTTCCTGCTTTGAGCCTGGAACAAATCATGGTAGTAAAATGGCGGCAGAGAGCTGGTAATGTGTCCGGAATTGGTGGGTTCTTGGTCTCACTGACTTCAAGAATGAAGCCACGGACGCTCCGGTGAGTGTTACAGTTCTTAAAGGCGGCGTGTCTGGAATTTGTTCCTTCTGATGTTCGGATGTGTTCGGAATTTCTTCCTTCTGGTGGGTTCGTGGTGTCGCTGGCTCAGGAGTGAAGCTGCAGACCTTCGCAGTGTTACAGCTCTTAAGGTGGCGCGTCTGGAGTTGTTCATTCCTCCTGGTGGGTTCGTGGTCTCGCTGGCTTCAGGAGTGAAGCTGCAGACCTTCACGGTGAGTGTTACAGCTCATAAAGTCAGTGTGGACCCAAAGAGTGAGCAGCAGCAAGATTTACTGCAAAGAGGGAAAGAACAAAGCTTCCACAGTGTGGAAGGGGACCCAAGCAGGTTGCCACTGCTGCCTCGGGCAGCCTGCTTTTATTCTCTTATGTGCCCCCCGCCACCCACATCCTGCTGATTGGTCCATTTTACAGAGAGCCGAGTGGTCTGTTTTGGCAGGGTGCTGATTGGTGCGTTTACAATCCCTGAGCTAGACACAAAGGTTCTCCACATCCGCACCAGAGTAGCTAGATACAGAGTGTCCATTGGTGCATTCACAAACCCTGAGCTAGACACAGGGTGCTGATTGGTGTGTCTACAAACCTTGAGCTAGATACAGAGTGCCGATTGGTGTATTTATAATCCCTGAGCTAGACATAAAGGTTCTCCAAGTCCCCACCAGAGTAGCTGGATACAGAGTGTGGATTGGTGCACTCACAAACCCTGAGCTAGACACAGGGTGCTGATTGGTGTGTTTACAAACCTTGAGCTAGATACAGAGTGCTGATTGGTGTATTTATAATCCCTGAGCTAGACATAAAGGTTCTCCAAGTCCCCACCAGACTCAGGAGCCCAGCTGGCTTCACCCAGTGGATCCTGCACCAGGACCGCAGGCGGACCTGCCTGCCAGTCACGCGCCATGCGCCTGCACTCCTCAGCCCTTGGGTGGTCAATGGTGTGTCCGGAATTGGTGGGTTCTTGGTCTCACTGACTTCAAGAATGAAGCCGCGGACCCTCGCGGTGAGTGTTACAGCACTTAAGGTGGCGCATCTGGAGTTGTTTGTTCCTTTTGATGTTCGAATATGTTTGGAGTTCCTTCCTTCTGGTGGGCTCATGGTTTCGCTGGCTTCAGGAGTGAAGCTGCAGACCTTCGCGGTGAGTGTTACAGCTCTTAAGGCAGTGCGTCTGGAGTTGTTCATTCCTCCCGGTGGGCTCGCGGTCTCGCTGGCTTCAGGAGTGAAGCTGCAAACCTTCGCGGTGAGTGTTACAGCTCATAAAAGCAGCGTGGACCCAAAGAGTGCGCAGTAGCAAGATTTATTGCAGTGTGAAAGAACAAAGCTTCCACAGTGTGGAAGGGGACCCAAGCGGGTTGCCACTGCTGGCTCGGGCAGCCTGCTTTTATTCTCTTATCTGGCCCCACCCACGTCCTGCTGATTGCTAGAGTGGAGTGGTCTGTTTTGACAGGGTGCTGATTGGTGCGGTTACAATCCCTGAGCTAGACATAAAGGTTCTCCACGTCCCCATCAGATCAGTTAGACACAGAGTATCGACACAAAGGTTCTCCAAGGCCCCACCAGAGCAGCCAGATACAGAGTGTCGATTGGTGCACTCACAAACCCTGAGCTAGACACAGGGTACTGATTGGTGTGTTTACAAACCTTGAGCTAGATACAGAGTGCCGAATGGTGTATTTACAATCCCTGAGCTAGACATAAAGGTTCTCCAAAGCCCCACCAGAGCAGCTAGATACACAGTGTCCATTGGTGCACTCACAAACCCTGAGCTAGACACAGGGTACTGATTGGTGTGTTTACAAACCTTGAGCTAGATACAGAGTGCCGATTGGTGTATTTACAATCCCTGAGCTAGACATAAAGGTTCTCCAAGGCCTCACCAGACTCAGGAGCCCAGCTGGCTTCACCCAGTGGATCCCGCACTGGGGCTGCAGGTGGAGCTGCCTGCCAGTCCTGTGCCGTGCGCTCGCACTCCTCAGCTCTTGGGTGGTCGATGGGACTGGGCGCCATGGAGCAGGGGGTGGCGCTCGTCCGGGAGGCTTGGGCCACATAGGAGCCCATGGAGGAGGTGGGAGGCTCAGGCATGGTGGGCTGCAGGTCCCTAGCCTTGCCCCATGGGAAGGCAGCTAAGGCCTGGTGAGAAATCGAGCACAGTGCTGGTGGGCTGGCACTGCTGGGGGACCCAGTACACCCTCCGCAGCCGCTGGCCCGGGTGCTAAGCCCCTCATTGCCAGCACGCTGTCACCTCTCAGTAACAGTAGGTGGACGACAAGAAAAGATGCCTCCCGCCCCCCTTTACCTGGCTTCCTGGCTGCAGAAGGCCCCACACAGGTGAAGGGAGAAGTTTCAACTTGAAATCTAGTTTTAAGAATTGATTATGGGCCAGGAGCGATGGCTCACGCCTGTAATCCCAGCACTTTGAGAGCCCGAGGTGGGCGGATCAAGAGGTCAGAAGATTGAGACCATCCTGACCAACTTGGTGAAATCCCCTCTCTACTAAAAATACAAACAATTAGCCGGGCGTGGTGGTGGGGCCTGTAGTCCTAGCTATTCGGGAGGCTGAGGCAGGAGAATTGCTTGAACCCGGGAGGCGGAGATTGCAGTGAGCCGAGATGGCGCCACTGCACTCCAGCCTGGGTGACAGAGCGAGACTTCATCTAAAAAAAAAAAAAATGATTATGACACAAAACTAGATATTCTAACTTCTCAGTTGAGACTGTTGGAGACTTAGAGTGACTGTAGGACTTTTTATTACTTAAGAGTGATAAAAACGAGTTGTAAGATTATGGAGATCTTCATTCTGGAGCAAGAGAAGAACTTTTCCCCTATTGAGTAATCTGAAAAGGACAGCAGGAATCAAAAACAAGGTTGCTTTCTCCTTTGAATATATTGTTTTCTTCTTCAAATCTAAAAATCTGTTGATTTCATATTTTCCCTTTTATTTCTCTAACCCACTGAAATGTGATTGCTTCTGGTATCCCTAAGTTGATCAAGCATACTACTAAACCAGCATTTGGGACATTAAGAACACTGGACACTCCAACTAACCAGGGGCTGAATCCTACTGACTGCACTCGCTATGTTTTGTCCAGGTGGCATGGTGCCTGGGAAGCAACTGCAGGGCTGTTCCTCCAGCAGTTTATGAACTCAAGAAGTAAAATGAGAGGAGAACCCAGAGGGCACCAGGCTGCTGCCTCTTGGTTTTGGTTCAAAAAAAAGAAAAGAAGAACAATGATAAATGTATTACAGTCAGTAACTGTTTCTGATTTACACTCAAGGTGGTCTTGCTATGATCTCTTCTCAAAGCACTCTTCCAGCAAACAGCACTGCTATTAAAACCTGTTGGTGATATAAATTGTTTAAGAATACAAATCGGCTGGGTGTGGTGGCTCACGCCTGTAATCCCAGCACTTTGGGATGCTGAGGTGGGTGGATCACCTGAGGTCAGGTGTTCAAGACCAGCCTGGCCAAGATGGTGAAACACCTTCTCTACTAAAAATACAAAAATACAAAAATTAGCCAGGCATAGTGACGGGCACCTGTAATCCCAGCTACTCGGGAGGCTGAGGCAGAGAATTGCTTGAACCTGGGAGGCGGAGTTTGCAGTGAGCCAAGATCGTGCCACTGCACTCCAGCCTGGGTGACAGAGCAAGACTCTGTCTCAAAAAAAAAAAAAAAAAGAATAAAAATTAAAAACACACACAAGAAAACAAAGTAAAACTTGTTGGTGAGTAAACTGAATGAAATATGTTAAATCTCTGTCCAATCCAGTCCAAAGTCAGGCAGACGAGGCCAACTTGAGTTCTTATCACCATCTCCCAGCACCTTTTGTTGTTTGATTAGAATAGATTCCCTCTGTAAGACATTAATGATTTCCAAGGCTGCTTTAAGAAGTTTCTTTATTATATGGGAAGTGATTGAGAACTGGCAATCATGAATCTGGCTGTCTCTGCTCAGGAGCTTAAAGACTGTTCTGATGACGATAATTACATTTTTATGAATATCCTACCTAGAGAGTAACAATTTTACTGTGTCAAACCGCACCACACTAAGATGCATCAATTTCATCTGCAATGAAAAACAGAGCCTAATAGCACAGTTATATTTATATGATAGTCAAACATCAAGATGTAACGTAAGTGCTTCAACTAAAAGAATTCTGATCATTATTTAACCTTGAGATGATTAAGGTGAAAGCTTGTCAGCTCCCATGAATTACTTTTTTCATGATTTTTGCTGTTTTGGTTTGATTTTTAAAAATCTATAATTAACATTTATTAACATTTGGATTCTACTCCAACCTCCATGATGTGTGGGCAAGGGAAAAACAACAACAAAAAAGATCCATAGATATGATTAATGGTCAAAGAGAGAGTATTAGGTAATTATAAGTCATAATTATGTTCAAAATACCATACTAACTGGTCTTCTCCTTTTCTCTGCTAAGTTTCTTCAACTATAATGCAAATTTTGGACAATGTATTTAGGTTAGATGCTATACATACATATTAATTTAATACAAAGAAAGCTGTTTCATTGTGATTGTGCACCAGAGCTATGCCAAGTGTGGTCTGAGAACCAGCAACATCAAGCATTACTCAAAAACCTATTGGAAATGCAAATTCTCAGGCCTTACCCCAGATCTCTTGAATCCGAATCTGTAGCAGTGGGCACAGGCCCCCGGGACTCTGTGTTAACAAGCCTTACAGGAGGTGCGATGAGGTGTGAGAATCACTCCTCCAGCATCTTGTAACTCATTCTCCCCTCGATAAAGTGAAACATAGGTAAGTGTGGAGGCTGCCATCCCAGCAACGCTGTAGGTGTTCCCTGTTAGCTGGAGGAGGGGGCATGTGTTCCTAGAAGGGGGGCCCAAGCAAACAGCCTGTTGTGGCCACGTCTCTTGAGTCCGGGTTCCTTTCCATTGGGTGTTCTCTTCTCTTTAAATCTCCTGAGGTCACAGTGTGCCCCAGGCCATAGTTTCTTCCCATTACCAGTCATAGTTGGTGTTTAGCCTCTGTGGTAGTAGGGATGTTTATGATACTCCTCATCATGTGAGGACTTCCACCACCCTGAAGCACCCTGTTGGTGCTTCCCCTCTATCACTGAGACTTCATTTCCTTGACATCATCTTGAGCTGCTTAAACATTTTTCTTTTTCCCAGATGGAGTCTTGCTGTTTTGCCCAGGCTGGAGTGCAGTGGCATGATTTCAGCTCACTGCAACCTCCGCCTCCTGGGTTCAAGGAATTATCCTGCCTCAACCTCCCGAGTAGCTGGGATTACAGGCGCCTGCCACCACACCTGGGTAATGTTTATATTTTTAGTAGAAACAGGGTTTCACCATGTTGGCCAGGCTGGTCTTGAACTCCTGACCTCGTGATCTGCCCACCTCAGCCTCCCAAAGTGTGCTTAAACATTTTTAACATCCACCACGATACTCTTCTATTTTTCTTTATGGCAGAAGCCACACTATTTACATTTGACAGCACAATGGACCAAAATTGTTTACCAGAACTCACCAGAAAGTGGCATGGAGAGGGGCCACACATTGCCAACACACTGAAAGAAACGCAGTAGAACACACACTCAGTACAGAGTGCTGATGCTCCCTGGCCGGGACCGCACAGTGCTGTTACCACAGGAGTTTTCTTTGGCAGAGAGGATAGGGTAGCACGTAGCATGAGGGAAAAATGTCATCAGAATTTGGTGACAGATAGATAGATATAGAGATAATTTTTATTGTGGTAAAAACATAACGAAACTCACCATCTGAAATATTTGTAAGTGTATGGTGAATAGTGTTAAGTATATTCACACTGTCGTGAAACAGATCTCCAAACTTTTTAATCTTGTAAAACTGACACTCTATACCTTTTAAACAACTCCCACTTCCCCGCCTACATTTAGCCCCTGGCAACCACCATTTTACTTTCCGTTTCTATGAATTCGATTACTTTAGATAGCTCATAAAAATGAAATCATCCAGGCAGGTGCAGTGGCTCACACCTGTAATTCTAGCACTTTGGGAGGCCGAGGCAGGAGGATTGCTTGAGCCCAGGAGTTTGAGACCAGCTGGGCAACACAGTAAGATCCCCATCTCTGTTATTTAAAAAAAAAAAAAAAAAAAAAAGGAATCACTCAGTATTTGTCTTTTCTTGAATGGCTTATTTCACTTAGCATAATGTCCTCAAGGTTTACCTAATAGAAACATTTTTGAAGGAACGCAAAGTCGAGACAATAGCATTCTAATGAATCAGCACACATGGGACAGTGTTAAATGAAGTGAATCAGTATGACAAAAAGTGAACACCATCTTGGTGATTTAATCTTCATATTATTTCATATATTCTTTTTTGTTTTAATTTATGCAGGCTTGGCTAGGTTTGGTGGGTCACGCCTGTAATCCCACCACTTTGAGAGGCCAAGGTGGGTGGATCATTTGAGCTCAGGAGTTTGAGCCCAGCCTGCCCAACGTGGTGAAACCCTGCTTCTACTAAAAATACAAAAATTAGCCAGGTGTGGTGGCATGTACCTGTAATCTCAGCTACTCAGGAGGATGAGGCAGGAGAATTGCTTGAACCCAGGAGGCGGAGGTTGCAGTGAGCCCAGATTGCATCACTGCACTCCAGCCTGGGTGACACAGAGAGACTTTGTCTCAAAAATAAATAAATAAATAAATAAATAAATAAAAATAAAAATAAAATGGATGTGGGCTCCATCATCTATGGAGATGAAGTCATCCACATTATTTCATATATCCTAAATATTTTAATACTTTTTTTGTTTTATTTTTTAGTCCAGGTTCCAGGCTTATGAATACATTGTTTTAGAGGCCCAGTGCAAGGGCAAAATCTTTAGAGTGGTGCTTCTGAAATCTGAATGTGAATCAGAATGACCTTGAAATTTGTTAAAAATACAAATTCTGTGGGTTCCAAGAGATTCTTATTTTGGTAGGTCTGAGGTGGAGCCCAGGAATCTGCATTTAACAAGCACTCCGGGTGATTGTCTCCTTCTGCGAGTCTAAATCAGTGGGGTAGAGCAGTGTCTGTGAGGAGAAGCAGTGAGGCTCAACCCCTTTCACAGGTGTTGTACCTTCTTTGGATCCTCCTGATGCATTGTATCTGGACTTTGAATAACAATTAATGTACTCTGCCTAGTTCTAGAGTTTCTCATGTCCTTGCCTCAGCCCTGCCCAAAGACCATAGGCTTCCTGAGATACAGGCATTTTGCAGTACTGACCTGCATATCCTCAGCTGGGCTTACCTCATGCCGTCTCTGTTGTGAGAAGATGCGTGATAATATTTGTCAAATGAATGAAGACAATAAGGACAGAAATGCAATGAAAAGAATGTGACTGAAAGAGTCAGAGAGGAGTTTAGTCTTGGCCTGTAAGCCCAACAGCTGTGAGGCCTTAAGTTACTTCCTCTCTCAGGCCTTAGCCCTGCACCTGTGACATGGGGCTCAGTTTCTTACTCTTTCCTCTGTCTGAGGGCTGCTGTGGGGTACAAATGACATAAGGTATGTAAAAATGCCTGAAAACTGTGGAGACACTCTTTTCAATTTCATTGAATATGACTGTCTTTTTGCTTTACTGAGTGTTAGGTAGTATGATGAGGCAAAGAACACAAGGTTTACTTCTGGCTATTACCAAAAAGCAAATCCTATTATTTGGTATTTAAAAGAGCCACATGGCTTTTCCAACTCCAACGAGAGTGACAAATTTAGTGCTATAAATTTATGATAGGAATGGTAGAAATATCCTATAAATAATGAACAGTACAAAGGAAGGGAGATTCACAGGAAAACAAATTAACTAGGCACACTGCAGTTTGATTGTGACAGGGGGATTTCCCGTAACCTGTAACTGCTTAATGAAATGACATCTGGCTTCTCTGAGATCACCTTAAAAGGTAGCAGGTATCTGATAAGATGAGCTGAAAAGCAAATTTATATAATATCCTTTTTAAAACTTCAAGGCCGGGATTATAACCACCCCCTAAACTGCAAAGAACCAAAAGAAGTTGGATCACATCCAAGAAGCAATGTGCCCCAGGTGGTAAACGCAGAGCCAGTCCACAGTCCAATGAGGAAAGTGCGGACACTGGAGCGAGCTTTCCAGGAAGCTATGTTTATTCAGTTGAGCCAACTATCTCATTCTCAAATGAGGTCTTCTATTGTCTTGGCTCATTAAAGGTTCTTACAGATAGGAAATATCGGTATTTTTTTAAACTGACAAATGAAAAATTGACAATGATATTACTCCCCATTCAAATTTGATCAGGCAGCTTTGAGTTTGAATTCTCGATCCACTTAAGGGAAGTGGCTTGAGGCAAATTTCTAATCCACTCAGGCTTTGATTTCTCTATGTGTAACGATACAAAGATTGGCGATAATATTTGTAAAGGGCCTAGCTCAAATTGTAGTATTGGTGGTGGTTATATGAAAAAGAAAGACAATATATGTGTTGTTATTTAGATACATAAATTAGGCAGAGTGTCTTCTTTTAAAATTTTTTTTATTGTTTTAAGAGATGGGGTCTCTGGCACCCAGGCTGGAGTGCAGTGGAAGGATCATAGCTCATTGCAACCTCAAATTCCTGGGCTCAAGTGATCCTCCTGCCTCAGCCTCCTGAGTAGCTATGAGTATAGGCACATGCCACCATGCCCGGCTAATTTTTAAAGTTTATTTGAGACAGGGTCTGGCTATGTTGTCTAGGCTGGTCTTGAATTCCGGGGCTCAAACAATCCTCCCACCTCAGCCTCCCAAAGTCTTGGGAATACAGGTGTAAGCCACTGTGCCTGGCCATGGTAGCGTGTCTTGATGGTATAAAATTACTGTTTTCATTACTGTGTTAGATGTTTTTTCATTTTCCCATGGTGGCCTCCTTTGGGACTGTCCATGCTTTTGCTCCAAGAGTAAATCTCAAAGGAGCAAGCATGAGCAGGAATTTTCCTTGCATGCACACAGGCAGCCAAACAGCCCTATGGCCATGATGAGGAGCATTCCAGAACCAGTGGTAGGATGGGGTTGCGTTGTACCTACTAGCTGAAGTTTTTGTTAAATCTAGAATTTAAACTCACACTTGGTTCTGGGACTAGTATTTAAAACTTCCTATTGTATTATGTATATCTTTATATTCCTAGTGCTTAATAAATTATAGTTCCTCAACTACTGTTTGTTGATTTGAATAAGTAAATGTACAAATAAATATCAGGGAGTACAACAGCTCCATTAAATCATGTGGGTTTTTCCAATTATTTGCTGCTATTTGTTTCTGGAACTGATCTGAAATAGATAGCATTTTGATGTGTGACCTTTGACTTACCAAGGCAGACAGAAAACAGGAAAAGGGTGGGAGTCCCTATGACTAAAACATATTTATGTTAAGTCCATGATGGATATTCCAGGTGTTCTGGTAGGCATCTTCCTGGCCAAAACTTAAGCTGAATTTGAGCTCAATGTCTAATAACAGCTGGACTTGTTTTCCAGGGACCTCAAAGGTCAAACGTATTTTCTTAGATAGGTCACATTCTGGGGCTTTTGACTCTCATGCAATGTGGGCAATGCAATGACCACGTTATTTTAGAGACATTTACAGGTCACTCAGGGAGTATGAAGGAGGCAAACACTTTGGCTGTCTTATATCTGTCACTCACAGGAAGCTGGTGGCTTAAAGTTTTTAAGACATTCATTTTGGTTGAGCTCTCCACCAGAAGTTGAGCAAGGCAGAATTGCAAGGGCAGGTCCAGGTTTTGTGATGTCTGAAGCTTTAGACAATATAAGATGTCCTATTTAAGAAAAATCATATAAAATCATAAATAAAAAACGAGATGAAAATGAGTATTTAACTTGAAGCCCCAGCCAGGCATAGTGTCTCACACCTATAATCCTTGCACATTAGGAGGCTGAGGTGGGAGCCTCGCTCGAGGCCAGGAATTTGAGACTAGCCTGGGCAATATGGCGAGACCACCCCTCTTTACAAAACAAAATTAAAAAATTAGCCAGGCATGGTTGCGCACCTGTAGTCAGTCCCAATGACTCAGGAGGCTGAGGCAGGAGGATTGCTTGAACTCAGGAATCTGAGGCTGCGGTGAGCTATGATCATGCCACTGCACTCCAGCCTGGGTGACAGAATGAGACCCTTTAAAATAAAGATAATAATAAATAGTTAGAAGCCCCCCCCCACCCCCTTGCAAGTGGGGGATCTCAAAGCTTGAGCTTAATTAGCTTCTTATAAATGCACTTGTGTAATAATGGAAGCAACATTTTAAGACAAAGTTACTTGTGCTACAACGTTGATGAGTGGGACATTTCTAAACATTTACCAGTAAGAGAAACATGTACATGCTAAATGTAACTCCAGACATAGACATTAAATGCCAAATGTTCAGGCTGCAGGGAAGTGAGACTGGGGGAAGACAAGGAAGAAGGGAACTGGTGACTATTATACCCAGGGAGCCTTCAGTTAGTTGGAATGTTTAGAGAACTCGGAATCCTTGAATTTACCTTCCAAATTAATCAAAACCCAAAAGATACAACTTATTGGTCATCAAAAATCTTTCCAAATACTGTTTTTTTCAAGGTTCCTGTAGGTTTAACAATTTTTAAAAAACGAGTGTAATTTACCATGACATTGAGATTAGAAAAAATGAAAGCAAATAAATTACTTAAGGGGGTAAGAACCTATAAAATATGTGTCTTCTCCACTAGCAGCAAGCCCTCTATGGCCTGGGTGACTGAAGTTGCCCCCATGCCTGTTTGGAATGGGTGCTGGCCTCCTTACCTGCCACTCAGAGATCACTTGACCACTACGGTCATGGTGGGGATACCGGTTATTAATAGGTCATTTGTGGTGAAGCTGGTAAACAGTAAGGGCTCAATAAAAACTTATTAAATGGATGAATCAAATAAATAATTCCACTTTGAACAAATGAGGCCAGACTTAAAGCAATTTTTATTCCTAAAGACTCTGTAACTGAATTTTGTCAAGACTTCTTTGACTGCGTTTGAGAATTCTGTCATGAATATGGCCTAGGTTTGATGGCAAAACGAGTAAGAAATGAAATGGAGTTAATTTTCATTGAGTGCCTAACATATGCCAGGTATCTTGCTTGAGTTTTGCATATTTACTTATTTATTAAAAAAAATTTTTTTTTTTTCAATAAACCACCTACAAAGCTTCTGGATGTGTATTATTTAAGCTTTGTAACCATTTTGCAATTGAAGAAGCTAGAACTCAGACTTAAATAACTTGTCTATGGCCTCACAGGGAGCAAGTGGCAGAGCCAGAATCCAAACGCAGGTTTGTGAGTGCACAGCTTTTGCTGTGACGCTGTAACCTCTCATTTGGCCTGTTCTTTCCAGCCAATGTGAAAGACACATAAAACAGTGATAGAGAGAAAGGCAGGAAAGACTATGAAGATGGGACAGTATAGTGAGAAGTCACACTGTCCATCATCAGTACATCATTTAGGGCTTTAAATTGCCCATCTGTAAGCCCAGATGGTTGGACTGGATGACCTCTGAGTGGGGTGACCACACGGCCCCATTTTCCAAGGCAACCCAGACTTATACCTGTTTTGCCACTGCAACTATTAGCACCCCTTCCACTCTCAAAAATGTTCCATTGTGGATCATAAATTCTAAGGTCGCCCTATCTGTGAGGTTCTGGCTCTTAATTTCTGTTATTTCATGCTGAACCTAATAACACTTCTCTGATGGCTGAAGCACGGTAAAGTTTCATTTTCCAGGCCTGGAGGTACAGGGAGGACGGTAGGTGACCCTTATGTAGAAGTTGCTTTGCGTTTCTGATATGGATATTTTTTCACTCTAGGAGCTAGTGCACCTTTCCTTTAAAAGTACACT
The DNA here is from genome assembly GCF_028878055.3 of Symphalangus syndactylus. Classification (NCBI taxonomy): domain Eukaryota; kingdom Metazoa; phylum Chordata; class Mammalia; order Primates; family Hylobatidae; genus Symphalangus; species Symphalangus syndactylus. Next base: position 78,540,138 of record NC_072430.2, read on the forward strand.
AGTAAATCCCCTTCTAGTGGATTTGGCTCCAGTTAATTTGGGATCATTATATAAATATTTGTTTCCTACTTCACACTAATAGTGGCTACTCCTTATTGAGTGCTTACACTAAGGCTAAATGCTGAGTGCATTATCTCATTTAATGCATATATTAATGCTATAAGATAGTTCCTCACCTTATAGATAAGGAAACAGGTTTAGTGAAGTGACTTGCAAGTAAGACACGGAGCCAGGTCTTCCTAAGCTCTTAGCCATTCTTCTATATCGAGATCTGTATGTATACATACAGCAGATAATTAAGAAAGTTATCAGGCTCGTAAGTTCCCATTGGCCTTTCCTGTATTTATCAGTATCCATGCCAGTCTTTGTAATTTCATCTTCCATTGCTTCAGCCATCCATCTTTACCTCCTAGTAGAAACATCTGCCTCAAGTAAACAGATTTTGACTAAGATGCAGATTCTCGGAAAAAACGAAGATGGGATTAGCAAGTAGGTACAATGAATATTTACTTACTTATACAAACCTTTTTTTGTTTGTCTTTCTTTTCCACAGTTTAAAACAGAAAACAGACACTTATTTTTTGTTTATATTTACATAAACAATACTTAAAAGAAAAACCACCAGTTGACACCATATCATTCTGCTTTTCTTTATTGTCTGGCTAACTTACAAAGATGCAGATGTCTAGGGTAGTCTCTACCCTACCATTTACACTATCCTGATGACACAGATAGCAAAATGTGTCTGTTTGCCTAGGGCGTGGTATGAAAAAAATGTTTTTCTTCCTCTACGGTCCTTGACTAGAAGGAGGGAAAAATTAATTTCATGCCAACATTTTTTTGGAACTTTAAAAATCATCCCATTTCTGCTACTAAAATAACAAAACTGATATTACGATTTAAAATATAAAGACCTAACAGTTTTTACAAATATGCAAATAATCTGCTACTTAGACATTAAAAAAAGTTGATTTCTTTTAAATCACAAAGTAAGGCACCATTGGATTAAACATTTCTCCTGGCTTTTACTAAATAAAATGCATAGTGAAATAAATACTGAACACTGAGTTTTAATACTGTAATACATTTCAATATAAAATAAGAGGTGAATGTTAAAATACTGTATTACATGTTGAATACATTTATCTGAGAATTTTATGAAAAAAACACACATGTAAGCTCTGATTTCAGGGAAGAAAATATTCATTTTTGTAATTTTCTGTAGTTTAAGATTTTACCACAGAACTTATTCAAAGTTTTAGATGCAATTAGGTTGCAAACTTTCAAAGAAAGGGTGTAGGTGTATTAATGAAACATTCACTTAAACACTACATTCTAAAACATCTCTATTCTGGATGAATGGCAACTTTGAGCTATGACCCTGTTTCAAATTTAGAATGGTACCTGCCAAGTTCAGATATGCAAAGGAATTGTCCAATTCTTACTACCCCTTATAAAATTCAGACCCACTTTCTTTGAGTCAGACTTTCCTCCGTCATATTTTCTAGGAAGGGCAAACTCCATCTTTTGTGAAATGGGTCATTAGGCTTTATCATAGGGTTGTTTTTCACTGTTGAAATCAGATAAAAGAATCCTAAATAAATGATGCTGCTAAATTACCAAACTGCTAGAGATTTAAAAAATTTTTTTTAAAAAAACCAACACTTTGCCAAGCTTGTTATACCTTATTATTTCTTGATTCTCTTTGAGTAAAAAGCCCAAATGACTGTATGGAAAAGAGATGAATGGTAGAGGAGAGAGGAAACACAGGTTCTCTAATGTACTAAATCAGGACTTTGGCAAGGAAGTTATAAAAATATAATATATTCAAATTAGTAATTTCATAATTTATTAGACATCCCATTTATTAGAACTCTTAAGTTCTTTTGCTTTTATATAAATGAAACATTTATTCTATAAATAGAAATGTATTTTTCAGAATTTTCTTTGGGTTGGTTTCTTGTTAGCATCTCCCAGTAATATATGAATAACATACTGAAACCATGATACAATGTTTAGGTAGATATACATATACATATGTGGTCATGTGTTTTTAAAAAACAAGTAATGGTAATTTTAAACAAAACCATATAAAATATCTAAGTGGAAATATTTTTTTCCCAACTCTATAGCTAGATTTAAAAGTCCCAGTAAAATTTTGTAAACAAAATCATATAAGAAAAGGCAAGGCTGGCTCTTCCCTGTGGTCCTTTAATGGAGCTGTATTTGCATAGATCCTAGACAAATGATGCAAAACAGATTCCCTCCAATTTCCACTAGCAATCTCCCTAATTCGCTCAACCCTTACATAAGCATCAGATTTAGATTTTTAGAGTTTTGCCCACCAACTCAAATCTGTTCCCTTCTTCTTCCATGTTTCTGATTTGATATCTTTTCCTGACTTTCTTCCCCTCCTACCAAGCCTTCCTAGTCTCTCCCAGCCTCAGGAGCTTGCTCAGCCGGAGAGGAACAAAGGCTGCTTCCATTTCACAAGGCAGAAGTCCAACTGACAAGTGAGCGCGTGAGCCAGCTGGTTCTGAGCCCGGAAGTCCCGACAGGCTTTCCATTTCTTTCCAATGGCTTTATTCCACATGACTTTAGTAAACCGTACTCAATCAATTTTTGACCTTGGTACTTTGAAGCAACACTTGTTTACAGATATTAAGGGAAGAGGGAAATTAAGGGAGGAAAATCGAAGGTCAAACTGTGTGTCAAACAAGGTGCTGGGTCCTAATTTTATTTTTAGTTGCCTCTTGAATCGCTCAAGCCCATCTTGCCTTTTTTGTTTTTTAAACAAGAGGTTTCTGCACTAGCTTCCATCTTCCAGACTCGTGCTGTCTAATCCAGTAGCCACCAGCTACATGTGGCTACTGAGCACTTAAAAATGTGACTAGTCTGAATGGAGATGTGCGGTAAGTGTAAAATACACTCTGGATTTTGAAGATTCGGTACCAAAAAATAATATAAAATATCTCATTAAAATTTTATGTTGATTACAGGTTGAAATATTTTGGATGCATATTAACTTCACTTGTTTAAAATATACTAGAAATGTAAAAATTGTATATGGGGCTCACATTATATTTCTGTTGGATAGCTCTGTCCTAGAGCCGAGCTCGGACTGCCAAAGATTGGACATCCTGTGACTGCAAAAGTTTCCTGTGAGCCCTTACTCAGCAGCTTGCTTAGGTGGTCTGTGGTTCATAGAAAGAGACGGGAGGCCAAGCATGCGAAAAAGGAACGGGAGAAAACAGCTCTCAGGGACTTTAAAAATTACAGTCTGTAGCAAATAAGCAGTGAATGTTTGAATTTGGTTGGTGGAAAGCTGGGATGCAATTCATCTCTGCCTGTTACCACAAAAGCCTATCGACCCCGGCAGCCAGCACAGGCAGGCTGCAGCTGAAGCAAGCAATAGCCTGGAGAATACACACAATATGAAAAGCTAGGCGCATTTCTTACCGATTCCCACCCACACACGCATATTCCCACTCCCCCTCCCACCTTTCCTCTTGCCCATACATGGGGCACAAGGGAAGAAGCGGGGAGGAGGGTATGCAGTTCTTAGATAGCAACAGAAGCAGCTCTTGAGCTTGGGTAGAGAAGAGCAGGCCAAGATCACCTCGGGATGGGAGGGAGTGGTGGGGCACCCCTTTCTCTTCGGTTGGATCCACCTTGGTGAAAAAACAGACAAAATATAATTTTGGTTAGAAAGCTGATGTTCTCATCGTGGAAACTCGGGGATGGTTGCATGAGTACCCACTACCTCATCCCTATGACCAGGGCTGTCAGCTAACTGGCATATGTTGTGGATGAGAAGTGAGAGGTGAAAACAAGCAAGTAATGTTCTGAATAAACATCATGGTGGATGATCCATCACTGGCTCCCAAGTACTTGCAAAAAGTTAAAAAAAATTATTTTCTTCTTATCACAGTGTGTGCTTATTATAGATTTAGAAAATATGGATGAGTAAAAACAAAGAATTCACCCATTCCTCCAGCACCCAGAGATAACCAATTATGTGTATATTTTTTACTTAGAAACAGTTCCCCGTTTTCTTCCAGAAATAAGATCATATAGTCAGTTTGGACATCTTTCAAAGGCATTACTCTTTGCAAAGATTATTAATGACAGTCTGCATTCCAAAATATGAGTACACTACAGTCTACCTAGTCAATTCCCTTTTGTTGGGCATTTAGGTATCTTCTAATTAAAAATTAGAAAGTTTTTCTGACAGTAGCCATCCTAATGGGTGTTAAGTTGTATCTCACTATAGTTTATTTGCAGTTTCCTAAAAATTAGTGATGTTGAACACCTTTTCAAGTACTCTGTCAATGTGTTCTTTTAAAAGTTATTCATGGCCCAGTTGCGGTGGCTCACGCCTGTAACTCCAGCACTTTGGGAGCTTGAGGAGGGAGGATGGCTTGAGCTCAGGAGTTCAAGACCAGTCTGGGCAACGTAGCAAAACCCCGTCTCCACAAAAATTAGCCGGGCATGTTGGTGCGCGCCTGTCCCATAGTCCCAGCTACCGGGGAGGCTGTGGTGGGAGGATCACCTGAACCTGGGAGGTCGAGGCTGCAATGAGCCAAGATTGCACCACTGCACTCCAGCCTGGGTGACAGAGTGAGACCGTCTCCAAAACAAAAACAAAAACCAAGCTATTCATGGGCTATCAGTCCACTGTAACTAGGCTTAAAACCCATTCACATAAAAAGAAATTCATTTACTACACAAACATTTGTTGAGGATTTAACAGGTGTTCGGCATGAGGTCAGGTGCTCAGAAGCCGTGAACAGGTCTACCCGGGGCATGTGTCAATCAGGTAGGTCTGCTCTAACCACTGCTCTGAGACTCAGTGGGCTGGAACTGGCAGATTCCTCAGTAGGCATCTTGATAGGGACCCTACTGGTCCACTTAGGGATTTCTGAGAAAGAACCAAATTTCTGAGCAAGGAAAGAAGTTAGGAGAAAACACTGAAAGAGGCACCTCTTCCTCTCACCATCCCAACCAAATATTTTCTTGGGCAGGCATCCGAGAAAAGACTCATCTAGATGTAAACCAGACACCTATCATGGAGTCTTGACCATCAACTGACCCGCCACAAGTGGTTAGTAGAATGAGGGCTGGCCTTGTCCAAAGCTGTAATTAGAGGGCACTCCAAGTGCATTCAGTACTGCTCAGGGCTGTCTGGGTGCGCTCTCAGGCTGTGGGCTGGGAGGCTGAGGCCACTGCAGAGCAGAGGAAAACTTGGTACTCGACAGTGCCTTATTTATTTTTGTTAGATGATCCATTATCATTATAAAATATTAAACATGCCTAATGCTGGAAATATTTAAGGCAAATCTACAAAAAAATTTTGGTAGACAATGGAAATTAATTCATCAATTTAAAAACTACTTTTAGGCTAGGCGTGGTAGCTCATGCCTATAATCCAGTGCTTTGGGAGGTTAAGGCAGGGGACTACTCGAGGCCAGAAGCTCAAGACCAGCCTGGGTGACATGGAGATATCCTGTCTCTACAAGAAAATTTTTAAAAAGAAATACTTGAAAGTGCCCTTTATGTTTCAGGCTCTGTGCCCCTCAAGGAAGATGCAATAGTGAGCAGGACACAGTTCTAGTCCTTATATTGCCTACTCGAGTCTTAAAGGAGGATGGGAGAAGATATATGCTTAGCTATTACATTAAAGATCTAGAGGGTACAGGGAAGATGGTCTGCTACTAATTTAAAAATACAAATATATTTAGAATAAGAAGCAAATAATAAGTCAGGAAAAATATTTGGAGTCTATATGAACAACTCCTTAAAGTCAATTTGTTTATTAGTGCCCAAGAAGGAAGAAGGGCTGTACTCTTATCAAACAGAAGCCCTTCTTCTGGTGAACACACACACACACACACACACACACACACACAGCATTCAAAGATATCTGTCCCATGTGAAAGCTTACTTTTCACTAAAACTTTTTTTTTTTTGAGATGGAGTTTTGCTCTTGTTGCCCAGGCTGGAGTGCAATGGCGTGACTTCTGCTCACCGCAACCTCCACCTCCTGAGTTCAAGCAATTCTCTTGCCTCAGCCTCCTGAGTAGCTGGAATTACAGGCATGTGTCACTGTGCCTGGCTAATTTTGTATTTTTAGTAGAGACAGGTTTTCTCCATGTTGGTCAGGCTGGTCTTGAACTCCCGACCTCAGGTGATCCGCCCACCTCAGCCTCCCAAAGTGCTGGGATTACAGGTGTGAGCCACCATGCCCGGCCTTCACTAAAAATTTCAATCATCAACTCTTGTATAATAATTTTATTATAGCTATACTTCTTCATTAGGTATTGTCTATGAATGCAGTCTTCCACATAAACAAATTTTTCCAAGAATTAAAGTTTTCCTTTTAAGCAGTAGTATTCTGTTTTCTTCTAGCATTTGTCCATGGAAATTTTCCTGTATTTTCGAACTCTTTAAATTTTTCTACAGAGGCACAAAGCACAGTTTGACTCAATTAATTTAATCCCATTTAACCCAATAGAAATTTAACCCAACAGAAACATCTGGTGTTGTCCTGCCCTGTAACACACAGCACAGCCATGTTCCTGTCTCCTCCTCTGACCTGGGACTGCCATCTGTCACTTCTCTCCCATGTCAGTGATTTTGCTTCTCACCAGTCTTAACTTTAGCTGTTATTAATCTCCTATAAGGTTTGGAACCAACCAACCAAAAATTACTTTAAACTGTGTTAGGAAAGCATCAGTAGGCTTTGAGTACATGTAAGATGCTCTGCTAGGGAGTGAGGCCATGGCTAGGGGTGTTGTGACATATTTGACTTGTTTGCTTAAGTTTTCTCTATTTCTGGCTTGGGAATTTGGCTCTGAGGCTAAGGCTGCCATGAACATCAGCCTCATGGGTGACATATGCATATTTCATGCTAATTCTTTCTTCGTTGTATACATTTATTGCTTTTTTTTTTTTTTTTTTTTTTGGACGAAGTCTCGCTCTGTCACCCAGGCTAGAGTGCAATGGCGCGATCTCAGCTCACTGCAACCTCTGCCTCCTGGGTTCAAGTGATTCTCTTGCCTCAGCCTCCTGAGTAGCTGGGATTACAGGTGCATACCACCATGCCCAGCTAATTTTTGTATTTTTAGTAGAGACGGGGTTTCACCATGTTGGTCAGGCTGGTCTCAAACTCCTGACCTTGTGATCCGCCCGCCTCAGCCTCCCAAAGTGCTGGGATTACAGGCGTGAGGCACCGTGCCCGGATATTGTGTTTTTTTAAAAGTAAATTTAAGAGGCTTTCCAGCAAAACCCTGGAAAGCCTGCTAGACAAATTCTCAAAGAGCTGTAACACTTCCTATACGTTTGCTGTTATAAAATTCCAGTTTGTCTATTTTTCCCTTTTTGTTGACATTCTTCTTCAATGGAGGAAAAACAATTTAGTTTTTTATGGTAGCATTACCTACATTAGCAGAACAACACAAATAATTTAAATGTCCATGGTAATGGTAAATTACTATATGCTGAAATAAAAACCATGTGATAACATGGGCACTATTTACTAAGCAATGTTTTGTAAACCCCACCAAAAAACTGTAGGTTGTCATTATAACTACATAAAAAATCAGAATTATATGGATAAAAAATTGGATGAGAATCTGGTAAAATGAAAATATCTATTATGTGGAGAGATTATGGATATTTTTACATTTTCATGTAATGCTCTGTAAAGCTATGATTATAGTACATTTAAAAGATCAAGGCAGTTACAGGGAGTTTTTGTTATAATTAGACATTATGCCAATTTCAAAACTAGAAGGAATAGAAGATGGCTCTACTTGTGCTGTCTCAGGAAGATGAAAACAGAGGAAGATTGTCCAAAGAAGCAAAATAATAAAATTTAATACTAGCAAACCACAGTATTTTGAGCTTGTAATGACACATTAAAATAACTGTTTCTCATATGCATTCTGGGCATCTGCAATTTCCTCACTGCCTGCGGAAGGGGAATTCACTAGAATGTAGGTGGCTCCAAAGGGTTCTCTACCCCACTCCAGGCAAGAGGCCTGGACTTCCTATATAGCCCGAGTGTCACTCAGGCTATTCAAGCATGAATCTTCAAAAACTTTGGCAGAAATACTCACTCCGGCTTTCGTTTCTTGCCAATTTGCTGGGATAACTTTTGGTCGTTTGTACATATGGCTCTGGAGGTGGCAAATCGGAAATCGGATGGAAGTAGAATCTGCTTTCCCACTCATCTGGGAAGAAAAACAAGCAGTATCTTCAGTGACAGACAATGTGCTATGAAGACTTACATAACCAAAGGCACAGAATGAAACAGAGAGAGAACCACAGACATCAGTGCTAGTTTTTATGCCTAGAAGTTTACAGAAAAGCTGGAAGTGCTACAAAGGTCACGAATTAGTACACTGACATATATACAGGCCTGCAAATCAAAGCAAAGTGGTTTTAGTGAGAGTGATTAGGATCCAGCCAGTCTCTCTTAGAAGCTGGGGGCTAAGGTATGGGACACCTTTTTCCCCATTGGTAACAATGGCAGAGATAGGCAACTTAGTATCTGCAGGGCATCGGGCCTCTTACCTACAGTGAACTGTCTAGAAATGTACATAATAAGAAGTTATAAAAAGATTCTTTCCAGAATCCTGGAATCTCTGGAAAGTTAACTGAGACCCAAAGAAAGAACAGATCAGGGAAATATGATCTGCCTTTTTGGGAAGTGGGGAAGGGGGATTACTATTTTTAATTTGAAATCATGGTGGGCCTTAGAATGGTTAGATAGTTAGATCAGTGCAATGGAGTGTGATAATGATGGAACAAGAAATTAAATGCAAACAAGCAAACCACATATACAAACAGATTTACCATTTGGTTGCTGCCCTATAGCCTAGGGAGCTGGAACCACACCTCACCTTCACATGGAGAGTCTTGGAAGCCATTTCTAATAGATGCTGATGGTGGAGGTGGGGGAGGCGCCCCAGCACTGGGCCTGTCAGGAGGAAGGGGAGGTCTGGGTCCACTCCTGGGACTGTCTACTCCACTCCTGGACGGCAACTGAGGGGTGGCAGGAAGGGCCCGAGATGTGCTGCCGTTTCTGCTTACTGGAGGAGGTGGTGGGAGGGGGCCTGGAGCAAAAAAAGACACTTAGTGCAGAACCTTACATCCACATTCCATTACCGTGGTCACCATTAGTGTACAGCTGATGGGGACCTGCTGGACACATGCCCTTTAATTAGGGTGGAGATTTTCTAGGATATTTGGCTGAGAAATCAGTAAACACACAGAAACACAAAAAGTGCACATGTGTACACATGTATATGCAAAACAAGTGCATACTGATAGCTAAATGGGTGTTTTGGCTTCGAATTAGCACTGAGATTGGAGATGGCACAGTGAAATTGAAAACAGGTGAAAATCTGTTTATACTAACAACCATATAATTAAAAAAATTTTACAATCCTTTAAAGAGCTATTGAACTAATTACTGTGACACGATGAAAGAATTTTTTTAAAAAGATAAGATAGTTATGAAATTATTTTAGGTCTTCAGAAGAAAGAAGTTCTTTAAATGCACAGTTTTGTTGTTAATTACAGAAGCATGTTTCTGTGATGCATATGATCAGTTTCCAGGCAGAAGTGGCCTCAGGAAACCAAATACCAGTCATCCTGAGAGCAGTAGGAGTTTCTTCTTGGTTCTTCCTCTTTGGGGAGGCACATGAACACAGGGAGTGACAAACAGCTAATCAACATCCATGGCTATAAATGCCAATGTGAATCTTGAGCCTGAGCAAGCTGGTACCCTATGGAACTTGGTTTCCTAGCTGTAAAAGAGTGCCAGATGGTCACCTGTCTCACAGCACTGCTGCCAGTAAAAACTAGTGAAAATGCAAATTAAAAATACGATGTAAGTACTTGAAACCTTTTTTTTTTTTTTAAATGTAGCAGTATGGTATAACCATAAGTTTTTAAGTTTCTAAAGAAAAATTCAAGATAATTTTTTTTGATAATACAAAAGAAAACCATCTTGCTTTTCCTATCCTCCAAATGCAGCGGCTATTTGAGTAGTAAGTAAATTTAAAAAACAAAACCAAAAACTTGAGCATTTTCCAATGTAAATCAAAATGGCCTTAGTAATTATTCCTGATCTTCAGCAGTGTGTTCCACTTGTAAGATGCTGACATTTTATGTGAATACAATGTCTTATGGTGCTATAAATAATTATCTTATTAGCTATAGATTCAGAATCCAATTAGGAACCTTGAACTGAACAACCTGCCCACTGCAGATATCCCTGACAGAAAGTCTTCGCTCCAACATTTTACAGCGGTGGGAGGCACTGTCCAGCCCTGATTGGTCTCTCAAGGAGTCTTCAGTGCCTCACCTGGGAGTGGTTATTTATTACCCTATCTGCTTGTTATTGCTAGAGTCCCAGGCAGCAAGAGTTGATTTATTGACAGAAAGTGTTTCATTTGCTGTGGGTTTAACTTCTTGGTGATACCACCACACAACTGTCACTACATGCAAACTCGACTTCCAGTATTATGGGGCCCTGTACTATGTAACTTCATCTCATTTTCTTTTTAAAGTAAATGGTCATGTCCATGTTCCTAACTCCTCAACCCTGTGGCTCCCTGCTCCAAATCCTGGCAGGCACAATAGAAAGGCAAACAGATTTCTATTTCCCACTGGCAGAATAACAGAAATGATCATTTATTGAATATAACTACATGCCAGGAAATAAGATAACCACTATACATGCTTGTCTCATTTAATTCTTACAACAACTCTGAGAGGTACAGGGACAGGAGACAAGGCCTCAGAGGTTTTGGAAGCTTAAAAAGCTCATCAGAAGACTGAGTGGAGGTGCCAGGATCTGACTCCAAATCTATCAGATTCCAAGGCCCACTCTCATAACACTGAAGCCAAACGACTCAGAATACACAGGGCCTTTGATGAACTCTCATATGCTCCTTGTGGGAATGTAAATTGGTAGGAAATTTCTGGAAGGCAATTTGGCAGTACCTATGAAATCCACAGTTTACTATGCACACTCACTGACCCAGATATTCCACTTATAGGAATTAACCCAAAGGAAATACAGAGATGTGTACACATATTTTGCTACAAAAATATATCACTGCATTATCTGCAACAGGAAAAATCTAGAGATGGCCCATATGACCAAGTGAGGGGATTGGTTAAATAAATCAAGGTACACTTGTAGGATTTAATGTTAGGTAGCTGTTACAAGTCAGGCTGTAGAATAATCATATCAGCAAACATTAATGAGATACTGTTAAATAAAAAGCAAATTAGCAAACAATATATGTAGTGTGATAACAAGTTTGTAAAAACATATATTATATGCATTTTAAAAAGACTGAAAGGCCACATTAAAAGAATGTTATCAATGATTATTTCTGGATAGTGGTGGTAGAAGGATTAATTTTAATTTTCTTTATATTTTTCAGTATTTCTATAATAAACAAGTATGACTTACGTAATCAAAAGAAATAATGTTTTATGTCAATGCCTATTTTGGGGAAGATTTAATCTGCTGACTCATCCATTTGGTAGGGCCACGGCACAATGGTTTCAAGGTGTGGTTCTCACATTCTGCTGCACACTATAATCACCAAGGAGCTTTTAAATATCCCGATTCCCAGTCTGCACCCCAGACCAATTATACCAGAGACTCCGGGAAGGGACCCAGGCATTCGTGGTTTTTAAAGCTCCGTAGATGATTCCAGTACGTGAGCAAGTTTAAAGAATGGTGATTCTGAGGTTCCTGAGGTCACAGGGTCAAAGGTCTCTTACCTCTGCATAAAGGAAAAAAATGCCCCATTTCCAGACATGATAAGGTCTGTATGATGAGATTAAATTTTAAAAGTGGGTGGTTCTACTGAGTTCATCCATAACCACTGTAAAACGCATCAAGTGAGTGTATTCTACTAAAAATGCCTATTATAATTCGGAGAGGGCAAACTCTAGGCAATCCTCGCATTTCCTTTCATACTCTGAAAGTTTGTCCCTCAGATCAAGGTTTCTCAACCGTGGATGGGGGCATTGGAAGGGTCTCAGATGGGCTTCAGCAGGCTCTTCAAGCCACGTGACAGCAGGCAAATTTTGAGTTTATGCCTGAGTATTTTTGTAAAGATAGTCTGTACCTTTATTTGATTCTCCAAGGGCCATTGATTCTCAATGTACCAGAGATTACAAAGAGCAAAATGGCCTTTTTAAACGTTTGTCTTTAATGAATAGGGAATTGGCCTCAAAGCCTGGCAAATGAAGAGAGAAGTACAGGAGAAGTTCATTAGCTCTTGAAGAACTTCCCCTCTTGTTGGAATAACGGAGCCCTCCTGCAGGAGGTGGGGACTTATTTTCCCAATTAAGACCGCCGAAATTCTCTCTAGGGAGGCAGGGTAGTGGACTGGCAAGTACACTTCAGCGATGGAAGATAAAAGTTCTTGCCTCTTCTTTATTAACTAGCTCGTGACCATTTAACTTTATTAGCTACTCAGTGTCCTCATCTCTAAAACACCAACAGAAATATTGGTCCCACTTTCCTCAGGGGTTTACACGAGGTCACGATCACACGTGTTGTGTGCCACTTAAAAGCACAAAGCAGTCTGAGAGTTTACTTATGCCTGCTTTTGTTAGACTATCTTGACCGACAGGATTATTGGTACTTTTGGGCAGGCTGGGTTTTGGAAGCAACTCACCCCACGTCTTGTCATACCTGATCGGCCTGGCGGGTCCCTCACTGGAGGTGGGGGTCTCTCGCTGGGCGGGGGAGGAAGAGGACCTGAACGTCCTGGCGAAGGTAACGGGGGCGTGGACGAAGTGAGGGACAGATTCCGCTGTGGGAGTCTTGGGGTTTCGTCATTGCCGCTGGAACTTGGAGGCAGGGGAGGCGGCCCGGGCCTGCTGGGAGGTGGCGGCGGAGGTGGGGCCTGTGAGGAGGCGGAAGGCCGCGGAGTGGAAGGCACTGGAGGCTTGTTGTTCTGAGGAGGAGGAGGGGGAACTGCTTCCCTGTGGATGGAGGGCCTGTTGCCCACTGGAGGAGGCGGTGGAGGGGGTTTGTCATCCAAGGCCCTGCTGGGGGTAGGCGGCAGGGGAGGCCGGTTGGAGAAGGGCGAGGAGGAGCTCAAGGGGGACTGACGTATTGAGCCTCCTCCCAAAGCAGTGCCGCGGTTTCCAGGGAAAGGGGGAGGAGTGGGCCCGGGGCTGGGCTGCCTGGGGCCTCCGGGCACTGGTGGGGACCCCCGGTTGTGCAGACTTGATTGAATGGGTCTTGGAGTACTGGGTACTGGAGGGGGAATGCTATCAGGCTTTGAGCCCACGTCGGGCCTTGGGGGCGGCATTCGGTTCCTCTGAGGCTCTGGGGGACCACTTCTGTGGCCTGGAGAAGGCACAGGAAACCTCCCTGGGCCACTTGGGGGTGAAAAGGGTTTGGCAGATGTGGATCTTCCTCCCGGTGGCAACAATGGTGGTCGGCTTCCTCCAGAATCTGAAGAACAGGAAAATAAACGTCCAGTTAGGAAATCAGGAACCCTGAAGAAATCAGAGAGCTAGAGTCTGTTCCCAGTGACTGGAAGTCCCTTCCTCAGAGGGCTATAAAATACAGGAAACTATTATTTATATAAATTGGGTTTTGTGTGGTCCTTCCTGGGAGCAAAAAATCGACCATAGCTCTATTTACCTGCGAGTCCCAAGTTCTACAGCCCATAAGCTTTCAAAAGGATTCTGGAAAGATCTCTTAGCATTATGTATAGACAAGAGCCAGGATGAAGCAGGTGAGAGTTCTGGTGAGTTGCCTATTCATTATGAGAGGACAAGAACAAGATGGCATTGGTAGAATCATGATTTTCATTTTTCCCCATCACCATCTCTGTCTCCCAGCCCTTGTACCTCTCAGTTTTGAAAATAAGTCAGCTGTCTTAGGTGAAAAAATTAATTATCCCAATGTAAATCTCCAAATGTGAGGGCTTATCTAGTCCCTATGAAGAGAAATACCCAAAAAAACATGGAAAAATATAAGGGGAAAATATAAAGAAAGAGTTATGACTGCAATAAGAAAAAACTAAGAAAGGAAAAAGAACCATCAGTAAAGTTTAATTGGAAGAGTTGACACCAGTGGATGGAATTCATCTACAAAGAAGCAGGCAACTACACAACTTTTTTTTGGTACCACGTCAACCTCTGCTTCAATATTGGCAGGACAGAACAATCCTATAACTGCTCTGGTTCAACAAGGGAGAAACTAAAGGGGGAACCAAAGAGATGGAAAATTTCAAACCACCATCCCAGAATCTCTTGGAACTCAAGGTAATTCTGAAAACAAAAAAAAAAACAAAACAAACAAACAAACAAAAAAATCTACCCTTCAATTATGAGTTAATAAGCGTACCAAACAATTTTGAGCACTTGCTATGCGCCTGCCTTTAATCTAGAGACTGGAGACAGAGGAGTAAACAGAATAGAAAAGATTCTGCATTCCTGTAGTTTACATTCTTGTGGGGGGAGATAAAAAATAAACCAGGGAATAAATACTTTCAGATAATTATATGTATTAAAAAGACACTAAAATAGGCCGATGAGATCAAGAGTGCTTGGAGAGGCCAGGGTACATGGAGTGGCTGCGGACAGCTCTTCTGAGAATGTGACATGTGAGCTGAGGCCTGACAAGGAGTCGGCCACGGAAAGATGAGGCAGACCAGCACTTCAGGCAGGGGGCCAGCAGGTGCAGAGGCCCTGAGGTGGGAAAGAGCTTCAAGTTCAGCAACGGGCCCATGTGCCCAGGGCACAGTGAGAATGGGAGAGATCCATTGGAAGTGGAGCCTGAGTGGCCAGCAGGGGTGAGTCACAAAGGAGGCCTGCAGGACAGAAGGGGTTCCAATTTTATCTAAGGCACAGGAAGAAGCATTTGGACAGATGTATACAGTGGAGTATCATGAACTTAAGAGAAAACTTTTTTCTTCTTTTTTTTGAGACAGGGTCTCCTCTGTTGCCCAGGCTGGAGTGCAGTGGTGCAATCACGGCTCACTGCAGCTTCAACTTCCCGGGTTCAGGCAATCCTCCCACCTCCACATCCTGGGTAGCTAGGACTACAGGCAAGAGCCACCATGCCCACTAATTTTTTGTGGTTTTTAGTAGAGACAGGATTTTGCCATGTTGCCCAGGCTGTTCTTGAATTTTGGGGCTTCAGCCATCTGCCCGCCTTGACCTCTGAAAGTGCTAGAATTAGAGGTGTGAGCCACCATGCCTGGCCCATTTTATTATTTTATTTTTCTTTGTCTTTTGCCTTAATTTCTTCACCTGTTGTTAAAGTACTAAATGTATACATTTATCAGCTGCCTTAAATCCTTTTGGTGAGTTTTAAATAAATTTAAATTCAAACTTAAATGGTGATCTGGCAAGATAGAACCTCTCACGTATTGAGTTTCTCTCTAGATTTAGACCATTCAGTGATAAAATAGTAGGCTAACTCTGAGAATTCAGTGATTCCATATTCATGTAAATGTGAGAGTTTCATTCTTTCCCAGAGGACATCTTATAAAAGGTCTAAAAACGAAAATTACTATAACATGATCAACATTACAAAAGCAGTTTTATGGTAAAATTTCTTGAGTTTCTGTAGTAGTTGGGAGAGAGCCTCATGCCCTCTGCAAAGTTTTTTATCTAGGCATTCATGAGCAAGTTCAGCTTTTCTCTACCACCAGGTTCATAGACAATCCTGAAGGACTCATGTCCATGGCTCCCTGCAGAGACTCCTGAGAACCACTGGCACTGAAATACCAAATGTCTGTCATGCAAAACACTTTTTCAGATTTAGTGAGATTTGTAATCATATTCCACAAGATGTGCTCCATCGTGTTTGAAAAGCGGCTCACAAGTATTTACTCTACTAGACAGCTGGGCTACCTCACAAAGAAAGCTGAATCTGTCAGGTCACCAGGCAGATTTCCAGGGCCAGCAAGTTCTACTTGCTCCTCCCTTTTTTTCCCACTCCAGCTAACCCTTTAGAAAAGTAAAAAAAAAATAAAAGTACAGGTTACTTTAGAAAAGTAAAAAAAAAAGTACTTTAGAAAAGTAAAAAAAAAAAAAAAGTAAAAAAAAAAACAAAATACTGGGTGAAAATTTCATAGTTCTGTGTAGCTGTCTGATCCTGGTTAATAATAGTAATAAAGACTAAATTGAGTCTCTTATAAAACAGTGGTAATATTTCAAACAATGTACAATATTTTAATAAGGGCGAAGAGCCTTAGAGGCTATGACCAGCCTCCAAACTGCCAAACTCTGCCTTGTCTTCAGTCACTCAGAGACAGAGAAACTCTCCTTACCATTATCCCTGTTGGCCGTGGACCTCAGCTTCGGCATTCCAGCCTGGAACAGTCCTCCCAGACCTGGAGGTCCGCCCCCTCCAAAACTTCCACCGCCTCCGCCACCACCTCCTCCACCAAATCCGCCGCCTCCACCGAAGCCACCACCACCGCCTCCAGCACCAGCTCCTTTAGGTTCTGCAGAAGAAGAAACACCCGACAGACTATGGCCCCTGGTCTGGCCCAGGTAAACCATAAAACAACAGTACAACAGGGAGCTGGCCGGCTCTCGGCCTCCAGTGGACAACTGGGATTTCTTCATTAAAATGCAGGATTTTAAGAGTTCCCTCAGCTCAGTCAGAACTGCCCGCTCCAGGCAGTCCCAGGCCCAGTAGTGGAAGAAACGAAAATAAAGGATGATTTGTCCCCACACTCCCCACTTGACTGGCTGCCACATGGGTCAGTATCTGTTTGTTCCGTATCCTAAGATTTGGCAAATAGAAGGATCTTCAGGCAGGGTGCAGTGGCTCACACCTGTAATCTCAGCACTTTGGGAGACTGAGGTGGGAGGATCGCTTGAGCCGGGGAGGTCAAGACTGCAGGGAGCCAAGACTGTGCCACTGCACTTCAGCCTGGGTGACAGAGTGAGACCCTGTCTCAATAAAAAGGATCTTCAAAGAAAGAGGGTCCCAAGGGAGGAGGAGATGCCATAAAAGGTGAGAAGAAAGAGTTAAAAAGAGAAGGAAATAAAATATCTCATAATTTCACAAATATACAGATATCCAGGCTTGGCTCAGTGGCTCACACCTATAATACCAGCACTTTGGAAGGCTGAGACTGGAGGATAGCTTGGGCCCCAGGAGTTTGAGACCACCCTGGGCAACAAAGTGAGACCTCGTCTCTACGAAAATCAACAACAACAAAAAAATGTAGCCAGGCATGGTGGTGCACACCTGTAGTCCCAGCTACTTAAGAGGCTGAGTGAGAGGATCACTTGAACCCACTGAGGCTGCAGTGAGCTATGATTGCACCACTGCACTCCAGCAAAAAAAAAACAAAACTAAACAAATATCCACCATTGAGTTATACTTTTTCCCATCAGTATTTTTCATTTTATGTGTTTTTTCTTAAAATTAAGAACAAATTCACTAAGCAGTATTAAGCCTGCTTTTTTCATTTAACACTTTGTTAGCACTTCTTGTGTCATACTCTTTGAAAACATGAGTTTAAAGGATTGTATTGTATTGTAGAACATGAATGTATTACATTAAAATTTATTTAACTACTCATTTGATGGCCCTTTAGGTTGCTATTAATTTTTTAATATCATGAAGCCCAATAGTAGGCTTTAGTAATTTAAAAATTCTTTGCAATTTGAGAAGGTATAAAGATCTTGTTTTATTTTGAATTTATCTGCAAAAAATTGTGAAAGATTTTGATGGGAGGCAAACAAACAAAAAGATTACTGAGTATTCTGTCTAGTCTTCTGGGTTACTTTCCATTGTCTTTGAGCCACAGTATTTTATCACTCTGAAAGGCATAGAAAACTGATACTAATGCAATGGTATTTGTCCAAAGAAGTGCAAATTAGTTGTGTTTAAGCCATGCTTATACCCTCTTTAAAAAAATTATCTCTTAATTTATGTATGTATGCATGTTTGTATTTATGAGCTTAAACATTATTTAAAGTCCTCTTCTCAAAAAACTATGTTGAGTTTTTGATAAATAGTATATGAAATCTACAAATTAATCTGGGAGAACTGATACTTTTATGATATTTAGACTTTCCATTTGGCGATGTGGCATATTTTCCCATTTATTTATGTCTTCTGGATTTTTTGGCAAAGTTTTTTAGTTTTCATGATATACATTACACATGCTTTTTGTTAGGGTTACTTCAAATGTATTTTTGTTTGCTGAAATTGTGAAAGGGATGTTTTTCCTGTTATATTTTGTAATAGGTTATTTTTGGCACCAGGAAATTGTATTTAATATCTAATAAGCCACTTTGCTATATTTTCTAAATAAAATTTACTAAAAATGTATTATCTTGCATTTTCTAGTATGCACGTGGTCTTCAAATAATAATGGTTTAAAGCCTCCTCTTCTCTAAGAGTTGTATGTCTTATTTCTGTTTTATATAAGTAATTACTTTGATGGGTAAATTTCCATAACAATGTAAATTATTAACGTTCCTAAAGGCAATCATGTTCTGATATTAATGAGAATCCCTCTGATATTTCAAAGTTAATATGAATTATTGGTTTGAAATAGGTTTTTTCCCTTTCTAAATATTCAGTCGATGGATCCTTCTATTTTAGGTTTACAAGAATTTCTTATAGCATGAAATTTTATCAAATGCCTATTCAAGATCTACTGAGACTTTTTTATGGTCTTTTTTATTTGATACGATGGATAGATTTTCTAACATTAAAAATGGGATAGGCTGGGTACAATGGCTCATACCTGTAATCCCAACACTTTGGGGGGCCAAGGTGGGTGGATTGCTTGAGCTCAGGAGTTCAGGACCAGTCTGAGCAATATGGTGAGATTCCCATCTCTAGAAAAAAATGAGCCAAATGTGGTGGTGCATGCCTGTAGTCCCAGCTAGCTGGGAGGCTGAGGTGGGAGGATCCCTTGAGCTTGGGAGGTCAAGGATGCAGTGAGCTGTGTTCATACCATTACTCCAGCCTGGGTGACAAGACAAGACCCTGTCTCCAAAAAAAGGGGGGGATAAACCCTGGTGTTGGTGAATTATTCTTGTAACATCTGATTGATTTACATTTGTTTTTTGGTATTTTAGTGTTCTCTTATTTATGATGATAAGTGGTCCATAATAGGGTTTCTTAATTATAAACATTTTGGGTCAGATAATTCTTTTTTGTGGGTGGCTGTCCTGTCCTGTTCTTTACAGAATGTTTACAGCATCCCTGGCCTCTACCCACTAGATGTCAGTAGCAGCCCTCCCTGTCCCCCAAAGTAGTGACTAAAAATGTCTTCAGACATTGCCACATATCCCCTGGAATGCAAAAATCACCCTCAGTTGAAAACCACTAATGTACAGCTTTCTTTTTTGTATGTGCTGCCTTTGTCAAGTTTTGACATTAGGATCATGCCAGTTTCATTATAATTATTCGATAGCCTTCCATCTCTTAATATATTGGGGAATGACTTATACAGCATTTGAATTAGCTGTTTCTTAAAATTTGAAAGAATTTGCTAATAAAATAATCTGGCTCCAAAACTTTTTGGAGAGAAAGTAATTTAATAAAGTTTTTATCTTTTCCCTTGCTCATTGAGGTTTCCTTAATAAATGTATGCTTTTCTTAGAAAAGTACTTTCTTTAATATCTTAAAACATTTTAGCAGATAACTTTATTACACTACTTTAATTTTAGAAAATACACTTTGAATCTCTTATTTTATCTGCTTTCTGAGTTCCACTCTTATTCATTTTTATTTCTATTTTCTGGATTAGGTTTATCATAAATTTGTGTTAGCTCTGTATCTTTTCTAGATGTGGAGTTTTCTGGGATGCTTATGGTAGCTCGGCTGTGGAAGAAATAATCTGATAATAACTGACAAGAATTACTTCACCTAACAGGATAAATCATATAAGACTAACAATTTCTAGAAGTGTATGCAAAATTGTTTCCATATAAAATTTTAAAATTTTGCTAATAATATTAACATCGCCCTTGTCATTCAAACACTATTCATTGACGAATGACACATTTTGGAATACTACACTTCACAGGACACATTTACATGGTACTGAAACTTTAGAGGGACTCCTGCACTATCAGACATCACCCATTAGTGTCCTTTTTTTCTTTTTCTTTTTTTTTTTTTTTGAGATGGAGTTTCGTGCTTGTTGTCCAGGCTGGAGTACAATGGCACGATCTTGGCTCACTGCAACCTCTGCCTCCTGGGTTCAAGCGATTCTCCTGCCTCAGCCTTCCAAATAGCTGGGATTACAGGCATGCGCCACCACACCTGGCTAATTTTGTATTTTTAATAGAGATGGGATTTCTCCATGCCTCAGGTGATTCCAGCCTCAGGTGATCGACTTGCCTCAGCCTCCTAAAGTGCTGGGATTATAGGCATGAGCCACTGTGCCTGGCCCATCAGTGTTCTTAACCTGCAAATCTGTCCATCTTTCAGAAAGAGAAGCTAAAGCTGAGGATTAAGCTTTCAGATTATTTTTTCAGTAATTAAACTGTAGGACAGGGCTGAGTTATCACACATAACCATGGTCAACAT
Source organism: Symphalangus syndactylus (assembly GCF_028878055.3). Taxonomy (NCBI): domain Eukaryota; kingdom Metazoa; phylum Chordata; class Mammalia; order Primates; family Hylobatidae; genus Symphalangus; species Symphalangus syndactylus. The sequence goes on from NC_072430.2 coordinate 78,560,716, forward strand.
TTTGACATACAGCCCAGGGAAGTTTCACATGCAAACAGATACAAAACCATGGATAAACACTGCTGCTTGCAAAGAGCTTGTGACAGCAGTATAGGTGTCCAGTTAAGTGTGTGAACAAGGGCCTGCACTGGACTGTATCTTCCTTCTATCAAGGAAAGCATATTATTAAACATCGTGGAAGAGAGAAGGACTAACACTATTTCCATTAAATGAGAGAAGTGGACATTGAAGAATACAATTCTTAAAGGTTTCCACTAGTGGATTCAGGAATAGTTCTAGACGGTCCAGCCCCCTTCAACAGAGCCCTAGGCTCCCTCTTGTAGTGAGGAGAACCACAGGCCTCTGTCCTGGAGTTCAGCTCCTCTGGCCTCATACCAGGGACCATGTTTCAGATGGCTATTGGAGGGCTTGGAGGGCTGAGGGATTAGAAGGAATATATTATAACCACATTCGTTTTGTGGGCATTTTGACTTACAGGTCAGACTGTGTCAAGAGTTAAATACCTTAGTTCCTTTTTTTTGTTTGTTTGTTTTTTGAGACAGAGTCTTGCTCTGTTGCCCAGGCTGGAGTAAAGTGGCATAATCTCAGCTCACCGTAACCTCCACCTCCTTGGTTCAAGTGATTCTTGTGCCTCAGCCTCCCGAGTAGCTGGGACTACAGGCATGTGCCACCACACCTGGCTAATTTTTGTATTTTTAGTAGAGATGGGGTTTTACAATGTTGTCAAGGCTAGTCTTGAACTCCTGGCCTCAAGTGATCCACCCGCCTCGGCCTCTAAAAGTGCTGGAATTACAGGTGTAAGCCACCGTGCCCGGCCATAGTTCCTTTTTGAAAGCGGTGCATTCTTACTCGCACCACTTTGTCCGGTAACAGAACAACATTCAAAGGCCTTATCTAGGTCTTTCACTTTTCCTTTTTCCTCCCAAACCAGTAGTCCACCTAACTCTGATCTTTCTTCTTCCTTCTCTACTCATTAGGCATTTCTCCCAGAAAGTTCCCCGAAGCACTTCTAATCCTCTACTTTGCAAAGATTCTGCCTCATTATTCACTTGTTGATAAAGCTCCATCTGGTGATTTTGGAAGGTCAGTCTATTTCCTGTTCCGTCCAAATGGGATCTGTAGTCTAGGATGAATCTTGGGGACATGTGGCAGGCAAAGGAAGGGTCTAGGAATGTGAGGAGACAGCCTTAAGATCTACTTATTAATTGCCAGTAGAATTCTAGTCATGGATTATTTTTTGTCCTGTTGTAAATGTTAATAAGTAGCCTTGTTCCAGAAAGTACCTCAGACTTAGGTGGGTTGATAAGTGAAGTTGTGACCTCATTTTCTTTCTCTCTAAGCTCCTAATAATTGTATCTTACACTTGAATTACACTTTCCAGACAACAAAACATTTTACAGGCATTATCTCATTTGAAGCTCATGACAAACTTGTGAGGTCAATAGAACATGTATTATCATCTCCATTTTAAAATGAAGACAACAAGGCTTGGAGATGGTACAGGATGGATGTGCCAGGTCTTGAACCCACAGCTTTTGATTCCAAGGCTAGGGCTCTTTCCATATTTTATGCTGCCTCCTCATCTGTGGTGCCAGGAGCAATGGGTTAATCTCCAGAAAGTGTTGTGAATAATGCAGAGAATTGCTGCTGTGTATGTCTTGGACAAAGAATTATTATACTGGCTTCTTGCAGCATTAGAGGGGAACCCAAGCCAAAGCTGTGGCCTACAGGGAGTGATACAGTCCCTTATTTTGCTAGCTTTGCAGCTGTTAACCAAAAAAAAAAAAAAAAAAAAAATTGAGGGGTGAGGGTGGGGTTGATTATTAGGCCATAAACTGTTCCTCTCCATGGTAAATAGCCTTTTTTTACTTACTGTCCAATATTGGTGCACTTCTGTCGTTGGTGACCGTCTTCTTTAGTTTCTTCCCTTTGCTGATATCAGAAAGGAGAGCATTTCTCCCAGCCTGCTCTGTCTTATTCAAGGTAGGCTTCTCTGTATTGGCCTGAAAGGAAGCCATACAAACAAGTAGTCATCTCTTGGGTTAAAATCATGCATTGTAACACTCGGCTGGGAAAGGTTGGGTATGGGAAGCTTGTTGTTAAGGTTCTTGGTGATAGGTTGTAAATTCTCGACAAGTTTTAGACCCCATATCATTCTTTTTAAAATCCAGACGTTTGGAAGCAGATGCAGCAATAAATTATGTTTATTTTTAAGGGAGGAAGAGTCAGTCCTTGATTAAAGTCTCTGAAAATTCAGACCACAGTCTGACTGAAACTAACAGGGCCAGGTTAGGGTGAGATGACTAGACACGAGAAAAGAATTTTAAGTCTGGGAGGATTCTGAAGGACATTACCAGGCGTCACTCACTAGAGGGTACCCTGAAGAATAACTTCCTTTTCCCATCTTTTAGAACTATCCCAATGCAAGGGAAAAACTGTCTCTAGCAAAAAGAGTCAGCTGTATGTTTTTTAAACCCACCAAAGTTCTAGAAAATAATTCCCTCTGTGTATATTGCCAAAGATGCTTTTTTTCTTTTTAAGTAGATTTATTAAGGTGTAATTTACATATAGTGAAATCACCCTTTTTAGTTACAGTTCTATGAGTTTTGACAAACATATGCAGTTGTGAAACCACCATCACAATCAAGATATAGAATATTTTCATTACTTCAAAAGTTCCCTCGTGTACTGTTGGCATGAGGTGTTTCTGTTGTTTAATTCTGATGATAGCTTAGCTCATGGAAATTGCGGAATGGACAAAAATGCTGCTTTAACATGTTTGATTATTTTCTTATATTTCCAGAATTCCTAGGAAAGATCCCTACCTACTATGAAATTGGGATCTTGTTCCTTCAGGGAGTAGGGACACTAAGAGACCAGCAAATGGACTTAGATGTAGGCACCTGCCTGTGTGCCTGTGTCTATCACACTTGGAAACTGGCTAGGTCTTGTCTGTCCTAGGGAGAGTCTTGTTGCCCCAAACCCACAGGTCATTTCTAGGCTGGCCCCAGCCCTTCTGACAGGGATATGATTTCAGATTTGCCAGTTAGGGCCACAGGAGGAAAAGCTGGGGAAAGGTATGGCTCAATACCTTACCCAGCCTTTAAAAAACAATTTTTTTTTAGAGACAGAGTCTCATTATGTTGCCTAGGCTGGAGTGCAGTGGCTATTCACAGGTGTGATCATCATGCAATACAGCCTCGAACTCTTGGGCTCAAGTGATCCTCCTGCCTCAGCCTCCTGAGAAGTTGGGATTACAGGCACGTGCTACTGCTCCTGGCCTAACTCAGCCTTTTATTAGTAGAGTTATAGGCAAAGGAAGAACTCAGAAGAACCCTGAAGGAGGCTAACCAGAATTGCAGTGGTAAAGTTGGAAGCATCTTGAAATAACTAAATGATGAAGTATTACTTGCTTATGATAATAATATATATAGCTAATAACATATACAGCTTTTACTCTGTGCCAGGCACTGTTTTCAGCACCTTATGTGTATTACTTCATTTAGCCCTTATCAACCCTGTGAGTTATTATTTCCATTTTACAGACAAGGAAACTGAGGTATAGGGAGTTTAAATCATTTGCCCCAGTCACCTAGTTAGTTGAGGACGAGACAGGATTCAAACCCTGGCAGTCAAGAGCCTTCCCTACAAGCTGACAGAAGGGTAAATGTAGGCTCTAAAATGCCCCTCCCCATCCAGCCCCAACACACCGCTGAAGCAAGCCTGTTAAAAGTTTCTCTGCTGTCCTTCCAGAAATGCTCTCTGCATACACAGTTTGCTTTTGCTAATGGGATTCTCGTCTATTGTTCTGCAACTTGTTTGTTTTCAACTTAACATACTTTGGATGTCCTGGAAAGAGCTCTTAACATTACCTGCTGTCTTCATTTTAAGGATGAAAAAACTCTGAGGCCTAGAGAGGTTAAGTGATGTGTCACACTGGATCTCTTAACAGTTTTGGGTCAGCAACCTTCAGTAGCCTCCTGTTCTGCCTCAAAATTTATTTTGACAGCTGACCTCCCTGGGTGCCAACTTCTCTCGTGTTCAGGGCCCTTAATTATGTTGTTTCACAAGGGCAGTGTTCTATGATGGCCACCAACCCACCTTTTCTCTTTCTTCATCTCTATATTCTATTTATCCAAAATCTTGCTTTGAATTAGGTAATAAAGGATAGAAATGAGTTGATAAGATAAGCAAGGTTTCCCAAACTTCAAGCATTCTGGTATAAGATTCACGATTTTTGTCATCTTCTCATACCACCTGTGTTATTTATTTAATATTTTTTATTAAGTCAGTTCACTATAACCCACACTTTTGGGGAAACATGGATAAATGAATCCTGCTATGTAAGCCAGATTGGAGGTTCTCAAACTTATCCATGTGAAGGACCACGTTTTTTTTTTTTTTTGCGACAGAATCTTGCTCTATCACCCAGGTTGGAGTGCAGTAGTGCAATCACAGCTCACCACAGCCTTGACCTCCTGGGCTCAAACAATCCTCCCATCTCTGCCTCCAGAGTAGCTGGTACTATAAGCATGCACCGCCATGTCTGGCTGGCTAATTTTTAACATTTTTTTTGTAGATATGGGGGTCTCGCCATGTTGCCCAGGCTGGTCTCGAACTCCTGGGCTCAAGTTATCCTTCCAAAGTGCACGCCTGGCCAAGGACCAGTCTTTTGAAAAATATTTTCATCAGGAACTGACGCTTTTGTAAAATAACAATGAATTATTAGAAAAATGAATTAGTTTTTTTAAAAAGACACACAACATCCAATCTTAGAAACAGAAAACTACTGTCAAATTGCTAGAAATGCTTCTAAATGCTTACTTTCAACTTCTGTCCTCATCACTTTGGGGACTCTTAAAAAGCAGTTGGAAGGCCACACTCTGAGTAACAATAAGCTAATTAACAGGCAGTTCTTCTCACTAGGTTTCAACCTCAGATGAGTTATATAAATGTGTCTCGTGGAAACCTGGGGCAAGAAACTTTCTCTCCAAGCCTCAGTTTCCCCATGTGAAAATGGTGAAAATGAAGGAACCATCAGTGTGAGGCTCCTCCTCAGTGAAGGCTTCACAAGCCGGAGGGCTTTGTAACAGAGCATATCTTGGGGCCTTTCCATATGACCAAGTGGAGGGTTGCCAAATTCCTGGAAGAGGGCACGCTAACTTCCCCAAAGAGGTCTATCAAAGGAGCAGGATAAGCCGGGCACAGTGGCTCACGCCTGTAATCCCAGCACTTTGGAAGGCCGAGGTGGGTGGATCAACTGAGGTCAGGAGTTCAAGACAAGCCTGGCCAACATGGTGAAACCCCGTCCATACTAAAAATACAAAAATTAGCCGGGCATGGTGGTGCGTGCCTGTAATCCCAGCTACTTGGGAGGCTGAGGCAGGAGAATCACTTGAACAGGAGGTGGAAGTTGCAGTGAGCCGAGATCGTGCCATTGCACTCCAGCCTGGGCGACAGAGCGAGACTCAAAAAAAAAAAAAAAAAAAAAAAAAAGACCAGGATGAATCCACTGAAGAAATTCTTTTGGGAAACAAACATCTAAATGCCTAAATGCAAGTATAGATTTAAAGGAGGATGTGAATGTGTATGGCAGAGGTGGTGGAGGGAGATATTTGTCAAAAACAGATTGGGAAGAAGAGGGGAAAAGGCAGAAAAAAAGAAAAGAAAGGAGTGAGACCGGAAGACACTTTAATGGAATGCACTGCAGGCAGAGACCTGGTTTTCTAGACCGTCCAGCCCAGAAGTTAAAGGCCAGACATTGAGTTCATCTGAATGAAAACAGTGCACACTGGTCTCAGAACTGCTCCTGCAAACCCTATCTTGGGCCAGCACATGTCCCTGCGCAGATGCGGCAGAAAACACCTCATCAGCCACATTCCACCCATGTACTATCCATCACATGAGACCTTAAACAAACAAAACCCTTCGTGTTGTTTGTATTTGCTGGGTTTCAGGATTTGGCTTACTCTGGGCACTGGGAAAGCCTGTTGTATCACATGTAAGCCAGAATGCAAACACATTTAATACAAACACATGCATGCCAGGTTTTGGCTTCATTTGGCTTGCTTTATGCATAGAAAGTGTTTGGGGAGGAGACACTCACCAGTGCAAACGTCGGGGGCGGCGGGGGTGCTGGAGGGGGAGGGACAGGCATCTTGGGCAGTTATGCGTTCAACAGTCTTGCTGATAAATCTGGAAAAACAAGAATGCGATCATGTATTAGATGTAATCTTAGTAATGCTGTCCTAATCTGCCTTCACTTTCTCACCAAAGTGACAGCTCCACCTAGCTCAACTCTTAAGAGATGGGCTTATCTTTATACCTCACTGCTAAAATGTTACTGTTCTGGAAGGATCCTGGCAGAGGGGCTTCTGAGCCGAGGTGCTTGGAGAGAATGGAGGCCACATCCAGTGCCTTACTCGGCTCCACCCCCCCACCCACCACAGTAGGCCATGACCCACCCAGGTGGGCCCAGTTAAGCAGGAAGGTCTCACACAACTGCTAGGATGTATCCTGGCCAAGTTTCACTGAAAACAAATTCACTTCCAGTGGCTTCTCCTCCTTGCTAATTTCCATGACAATCCTTTCTTGCTCTCCCACCCCTCTGGCTTTCTCCTCCCATTATTCCTAACATTCGCCAAGTCTGTGTGTGCACTGCAGGAATATGAAAATGAATCTACTTCTAGTCCCGCCCTCAAAGTTCCTAGTCCTCCAGGGAGAGGGCATGGAGAATATAAGGTGGAAAGCAAGAAGCAGCAGGTGAGGCAGGGTGGACGTGTGGGGGTCAGCCTTATGTTTGGAGCACTCAAAGACCAGCCATCCCTATCTCTGTGCTCCTTAGCATTTCCTCAGAGGATCTAAGCGAAAACAGAGCGGGCATGAGAAGTCAGACCTAGGACTCCCAGGCTGTTTACCAGAAATGCATTTCATTTAGAAGAGCCTGTCTTACCTTTGTTTGGGTAAAAAATTATATATAAATAAAATAAAAAAGAAGAGCCTTTCTGCAGAGTGTGCTTGCTCTGAGAACAAAGGGAAGACCAGATTCTGTAGCTGGGTAGGAAAGTTTAGGTGGGTGAGGGGGCAGGGCAGAGAGGGCAGCCTGGCAAACACCAGGGCCAGAAGAGACGATGGCCAGGAAGTGCCTGGTGAGTTACACCAGCCAGGAGCCCTCTCCCCATTTCCTCCAATCCTTGCAGTCCTGTTCCTTCGCCTCACTAGAACCCCTGCTCCCTCTGCCCTGTCTAGGACAACGCCTCACCCACTATTCTCATCCCTAAGCAATGCCAGCTTCTCCCACCCCATCCTTGCTACACAAACTGTGGTCCTGGATGGGAAGCGTGGGCACCACCTAGAAGCTGTTAGAAATGTCAACTCCCAGTCCCTTTTGCCCCCAACTGAATTCGTTTCAGCATTTTAACAAGATCCCTGGGTGATTCATATGCACTAAAGCCCTATGTAGAGATCGAGCCTTAAACCAGTGGGCAGTCTGGGTCACTGGCCACCTGAATAACATTATTTCTACAGGACATGTGTCCCAAATTTTAAACTGCAAAATTATATTTCTTTTAAAAAATTTTTTTAATTTTTTTTTTTTTTTTTTTTTTGGAGATGAGGTCTTGCTCTGTCACCCAGGCTGGAATGCAGTGGCATAATCATAGTTTACTGTTGCCTCAAATTCCTGGGCCTAAGCAATCCTCCTGCCTCAACCTCCTGAGTAGCTTAGCTAGGACTGCAGGCATATGCCACCACGCCTGGCTAATTTATTTTTATCTTTTATTTTTGTTGTGATGGGGTCTTGCTATGTTGCCCAGGCTAGTCTTGAACTCCTGGCCTCATGCCATCCTCTTGCCTTAGCCTCCCATAGTGCTGGGATTACAGGTGTGAGCCACCGTCAGGCTTTTTAAACTCCCAATAGTCCCTTAATTGCAGAAAACAATTTCTTAGGATTTAAAATATTCATTTAGTTCAACCACTAGAGTTAATGTGGAAAACCGAAACCTAAACAAATACTTTCTATTGAAATAATGCTAGATGGCTTGCTTTCTGTGAACAGAAATGGACTGAAGAAGCTAAAAAAGACACTGCTGGACTTGTCACAGCCGCCGGGAAACAAGAATTAAGACAGTTCGGAAGAGTCCCATTCAAAGTGGGCGGTCTAGAAAATGAAAATTTTAAATTCCACAGCAGCTCTCATGTATGGAGAATCCGCTGGATCCAGGGCTCTATCCTTGCGTGGTCTCTGACTCCTAAGACAGCGGAAGCCAGCATAGCTGTGCTCATTTGATAGACTCAGAGAAATTAAGTCACTCCCTAAAACACCCTGAAGCAATTCATTCAGTCATGTCCTTTTGGTTCCTGCTCTTCTGCTGGACAACACTGTCTCACTCAATCACTCACTCACTGCCCTTTTAATAATCTAATAAACACTTTCAGGCAGGCGAATTAGTGCCACAGCTCACCTGTTAACTAGGCTGGATGCTGTTCTCAGTAAGAGACTGTCTCAGGCAAGGATTCTTTTAAAGTATGTTTCCTAAATTGCTCTTTCTGGCATGACATCAATTAGTCACCCATAGGGCCACATGGGCATTGTGAGCAGGACTGGGTGCCTGTGTTAGGGGGTCCTCCATCAAGGGGCATCTCCAGCGGCACATTCAGAGGCCTTGGAGTCAGACGTCTCCTAGGACCAGCAGGAACGAAAGGGATCTGATTCAGGCCTGACTACTGTGAAAGATGCTGGAGCCAAATCAATGGTATGACCAGAGCTGGGTAAGGCTTACCAAGGAAGGGGGATAGCCTGGTCTGCCCGGTGGGCCCAAGAGATGGGCTTTGGGAACAGTGCATCCACGTGCTTGGTTGATGAAAAATCCCTCAAGATTATTTTGTCTGACTTCATGTTCACCAATTAACTTTCTGTCATTCTGTGATCCTAATATCTAGGAAGGAGTGGATATTCTGGTCAACTAACAGAAACCTCTTATGGGTATGGTTGTCATGAGTTTGGCTCTCGTAGCAGAGATCAAATTGAACTTCTGTCCTGCACAGCTTAGGGGGCAGACTGTGGAATGGGGACCCTTTCAGGGGCTGCCACCCTGAAAGGCCTCCTTAATTATTTTACAATTCTCTGTTACTGCTGTTTCAGTACTGTCTGTGCACTAACTGACTTGTATATTAACTTCTGGATGACAACTCCAGGGAGGGCGTGCTAACTTCATGGTCCAGAGGGCTAGTGTGGAAGAAATGGCAACAGTCATGGCTGGGGCCAGGTCCAAGGCCAGATTGCAGAAATTAGCGGGCAAAACCAAGGTTCAGGGAGCAAGATGCTATTAAAGGGTCTGAGGTATTGAAAGAAGTGCTGCCTTTCCTTCCTGGCTACTTCAGATGGACAGTGGGGAGAGGGTCTGCAGGTGACGGCTCTCACTTTTTAGAGGGTGGTGCAGAACTAAGTGCTCTTTCCTCTCTTCCTCTGCAGACTTCTGTTTGCATGGCTTGCTTTCCCTGGCCCAATCTCTCACTCCCCTCCAGATTAACTGTCCCTTTCCAATCTCAGTGGTAACATAGATGAGGGAGGCTGCCATGTCCTCTCTCCTCCCTTCTAGCTGAACAACTGCTGGGCACGGTCTGGACTTCTCCAGGCTGGGGCCTCAAGGGAAGTGTGTGAGAAACCCCAGACTCCAATACTGCCACCACACTCAGCCCCTGGATCAAAGAAGACCAAGCTTGTGTGCCCCAACACTGGGCCCACCGGCCACGCCAGGCCCACTTCTTGGCTGTCTTTCCACCAGCCTATGGACTCCATGGGGTCTTGCCAATACCTGGCACAAAGTAGGGTTCTTACTAAATATATATGCAGTGAAAGAACTGTGTATCACACAAACAAGCTGAGTGCTTGCCACTGGAAGGGCTCCCAGCATCACCCCAGTGCACTGTGAGATCCGGGCAAAAGAATCAGCCCTATTTCAGAGGGGCTTGCTAGTGTTGCATACTGGAACTTACTTTCCTGGCAGCTTCCAACTTCCCCAGAGAAGTAGAGCCCCAAGGCCTTGGGAGAGGAGGGCTTCCCTCCTCTCATGGACTTGACAGCCCACATCAGAGCCAGAGCCAGTTCTTACTGAAGGCCTTGGCCCTAGAGCACGGATCCTAACAGACCAGGCATTCCTGCCTGGATCCTCACACCCAGAGTCTGTGGATAGAATTCAAGGGTTCATGAACTTGGATGAAAAAAAAGTACATATTATTTCTACTAAGCACTAACTGAAATGTAGCATTTCCTTTGATTATGAATGTAGGCCACAAACCATAATATCTGATATTCTTTCACCAATAGTTTTCACGTGATATTTTCACATCATATTACAACTACACATCAATAATTTTCAACATTCTGGCAACGTTTAGATCTGTTGCTAGATCTTGTTGTTTAAACCATTAATAAAGAAGTACATATTTTAATAAATTAGTTTCCTTTGTAATTCTCTGTATTTTATTTTATGCATTTAAATGTAGACACAAAAGGGTCCCTTTGGGACTGGGAGTGGTGACTTATGCCTATAATCCCAACACTTTGGGAGGTCAAGGTGGGAGGACTGCTTGAGCCCAGGAGTTTAAGACCAGCTTGGGCTACAAAGTGAGCCCTTTATCTCTAAAAATAAAATAAAATAAAAACAAATTAAAATTAAATTTAAAAAAAAAGGAGTCCTTTGGGCTTTACCAGTGGGTTTATAGAATGAAAAAGGGAGAACATGAGACCTTGGTCAGGCAAATTTGGTTCTGAATCCTTGCTCTGCCACCTGGCAGATTCAGATGGGAATTTGTTTTTCCCATCTGTTAAGTAGGAAGTTGCTGAGCAGATTAAATGAAATGGTGTGTGCAAGCCTTTCAGCATGGCCTGGGGGAGCAAAGCTGTCAGTGGACAGGGCTTAGATCTGTCCTTCCGAGGGTGAGGATGGGTCCTGCTGGTACAAGCTGCTAAGTGCCTGGCAGAGGAGGGGTGGACCTGGAGGCTAGTCTGAGGGGCCACAGCTTTGCTCAGTGGCTGTGGGTGGATCTGCCTGGGTGGGAATGAGGCCGACTGATGACTGGGCCTCCCAGCATTTGGTTTTTCCCTTGGAGATGGGAGCATGGCAGGAAAGGCAGCTGACTTGGGTGCAGGGGAGACCCGAGAAGGGAAAGGACTCAGCAGCAGTTTCCCAGTGTGGTCAGTCATCTCCTGCATCAGAATCTGCTGTGCCTGTGTCCGGCTTCCCAGACTAGTTGGGCTCTCGGCAGTGTCGGATCACATGACTACCCATTTGCTGGGCCTTGCCCTCCTACCCCACCCCAACCCAGGCAATGAACTTTTAAGAAGACACACTTTTCAGAATTAATTTCTTTTTAAGAATAATTTCAATGTTAAGTAACTTTCATGATAGAAAAGCCAGACTTTCTAAAATCTTTACTTTGTGTGTTGACTTCTACGTACACAAAGAAAACCCAAGGGACAGAAAAGGCTTTTGTTTTCACATACAGTATTATGGTCTGAACTATGCCCCCTACAAACTGATATGCTGAATTCCTAACCCTCAGGACCTCAGAAGGCAATTGTATTTGGAGATAGGGTCTTTAAAGAGGTGATTAAGCTAAAATGAGGCCATTGGGTGAGATCTTAATCCAATTTGACTGGTGTCCTCATACAAAGAGGAAGAGACATCAGGCATGTGCTCACACAGAGGAAAGTCAAGTGAAGACGCAGTGAAAAGGTGTCTGTCTGCAAACCAAGGAAAGAGGCTTCAGAACACACCAAACCTGCCTACATCTTGATCTTGGACTTCCAGCTTCCAGAGCTGGGAGAAAACAAATTTCTGTTATTTGATCTACCCAGGCTGTGGTATCTTATTATGGCAGTCCTAGCAAATTAATACACATGGCTTTAACAACATATGTTTGTCTATTATCCATTGTGGAAACAATAAGATAATGGCCTTTGAATAAACTATCCATCAATTGATTTCTCACCAAGATATTTCTGGATTATCATACATTAAAAAATTTAAAAATCAGCCAGATCCTTAGAGTATGTAAGTGACTGCCAAAGGTTTATTTAATAAGTGAATGAATCATTCAAAAATAATCAAATTTTAGGTGAAAATAGCTGAAGTAAGGGGAGAGATCTATCAATAAACCTTTCGTAAGGAATTGGCTTTATGGGTTGAGAGAACAGAGTGAAATAATTTGCATAAATGACTTTAAAAATTTACTGTTTCTTCTTTGTTGCCTACACACACACACACACACACACCACCCCAACATTCAGAAATTCTGGACTTCCTAGTTCGTTCTGTGAATGAAATGGCTGGCATCGTTGGTCTTACTAGAATGCTATTAGGTCAACATCATGGTTTAACACTTACATTTAGACAACATTCACTGATCCCAGATCAACTAAGGCATCTTGCAGCCTGGACCCACTGGTTAAACATGCAATGTTGGCTACAACGAGCACTGTGAGAGAAAGAGAACCGCTCAGCCCACTCCCCACCAGTACAGGGGACACATTCTCCTCAATGGCATGGCCAACTAGAGGTCAACCATAGCTCACAGTTCAGTCCAGACATGCCCCAGGAAACTCAGGGTTTCTTCTTCAATGTGCTCATCTAGGAAAGCAGACTCATACCTGAATGTAAAATGATTGCCTTCCTTGGGATCAAGAAAATGGGGTAGTTATTTAAATAAACTGTTTATTAGTTTCATAGCCAACTTAAAATTCATTCTAGATTGCACTGCCTAGGGCCTACACTACAGAATGACATGAGGTGGGGAGCGATTCCTAATAGTCCTCCAGTGAACACAGTTGACAATCTTCCGAAGGCCAGTCTCTAATCTCACATGGGCAGGGGTTCCATTAGAGAAGATAAGAAGCAGCTTTATCCAATTACGTTTATCCTTAATTTGGAATATTCAAAAATATAAAGCATTCTGCTCTATAAATGTTGCTAAAAGTAACCCTTAAATACTATCACACCTAAAATGAATGGTGGAAAATTAAACTTTTTTTCCCCCAAAAGATTGAATTAATAGAGGAATATTTTATTTGCTGGGGGTGGGGGAGGGTATCAGAAATAATATAACTGGATAGATTCAAAAATCCAACTGCTGTCTTGCCCTCATTTTCTATTTTTATTTACATTTATTTATTGATTTTTGTTTTTTTGAGACAGAGTCTGGCTCTGTTGCCCAGGCTGTAGTGCAGTGGTACGATCTTGGCTCACTGCAACCTCCACCTCCTGGGTTCAAACAATTCTCCTGCCTCAGCCTCCCAAGTAGCTGGGATTACAGGCGCGCGCCACCACACTTGGCTAATTTTTGTATTCTTGGTAGAGATGGGGTTTCACCATGTTGGCCAGGCTGGTCTTGAACTCCTGACCTCAAGTGATCCACCCGCATCAGCCTCCCAAGGTGCTATGATAACAGGCATGAGCCACCATGCCTGGACTCATTTATATTTTACTTTATATATAATGCTCTTAACTCATTTTTATCTATGTATTTCTTGAGTGCTTTTGGCATCTTCAGGTTAGTTTTTTGTTTGTTGTTTTCTTCGAGATTTCTTTTCTCCTTTTGTATTGTAGAGAATACAAAAATATACAAAGATGAAAAAAAAGCACTGAAGTTGTATTTAACCACTAAAGGAAGCATTGAATAATAATTAATTTTTATGTGAAAAAGGGTTAGGGGTAATAACCAGAGGTAACTCTTTGTTATTTTGATACATGGCCTTCCAGCTTATAAGTATATGTACATCTCTCTCTCTCTCCCTCTCTGTCTCTCTGTGTCACACATACACATACACACACAATTATATACAAAAATATTAACAGAACAAAATTTATAATACATGTAACACAAAAGTGTTTTCCTGAGAAAAGGTTTTTAAATTCATATTGAGTTATTACAACCATAAAAAACAACTACAAGGGCATTCATTACAAAGACAGTGAATCCACTCCAAGTCCCCCTGAAAAAATAAAATCATCGAGCAAACTCAAATTGCTGCTAAGACGGTGAATTTTAAAAAGCATCTCGTTTTGGGATTCCTACTCAATTATTCTTGATTCTATTCTTTAGATACTCCTCCATGATGCAAACTTAGCTGGATGTATTTAAGATCTGAAAACCATTAGAAGTAATTAAGATGAATTTGTCTTTGTTCTTCAACTTCCTGTAAAAAATGCTCAACAGGAAAATTGATGCTCGCAGTAAACCACAGTCATCCTGTTTCTTTAACACAATCTTTTCACAGCTGCAGTTGCCTGGAGTTTCTATTTTATGACGCGAGTCACTGTGCAACAGCTCTACTGTCCCTTCCCCCCAGCATGTGGTCTGGCCATTTTAGAAACTTTCAATACCTTTGCAGAAAGGTTCATTTCTATTATTGCTACTCTTCCTCTCTCCAAGCTGAAGGTCCTTGCTCAGAGCAATAAGGCCATGGATACAAGAGGGGAAACGGAAAAGGCAGCTGGACTCCAGAGGAAGCAAAAGGCAGAGAAGAGGAAAACAGCTTTATTAGCAAATCAGCAGCCTCAGCCAGTTGGTTCTTATGCATTGTTAGTCTCCATTTGAGCTGAATGTGGAGCACACGCTTGCCATATACAGAATCCCTCATTTCTCAAAATGTACTGCTCTTTTCTCAGTCAATCATCATTGAAAACAATACTTCAGCGACGTCTGATTAGGTTGTCTTCTTAATGGTAAATGTCAATTTAAGTCTGCTGAACCTAGAAATGCTTCTTTTATAGTTCTTTTAGATAAGGAGGTGATTTATTTTGGCGGGGAGTAGGAAAGGTGTTTTTCAAAGAAGACATTTTGAAGCATCTCTAACATCATTAAGACTGGCTGGGAGCTTGGACACAATTTTACTGCAAGAGTACTGCTAGGGAAATAAAGGTTGCTATGAAGTAAAATTATGTTTTAATCCACTATTGTGCACATTTAATTTTAAAATTAATACAAATTCACAGACATCGAAGACCTATAAAAGGAAGAGTTTTGACAGGATGATATTCCAGTTCAGAAGAACAAAGCTTGATAAAGTTAACACATAGCACTGTAGTCCAAGTGAATTGTAAGAGTATGATTTCCACACAGATCAACCTCAAAACCTTTCCCCAGTTTCTCATCTTCCTTTCTCACTGTCCTGTCCTATTCTTTCCCCAGTCTTTCATCTTTCTCTCTACCAAGCTGTCTTACTTTGCTTAGTTAGAATCTTTCAGTAGCCTTTTCATTTACCACCTCTCCATTCTGTACTACATATACTAGTTATGCCATTAAATTATTTAAAATAACTTGTATGCCTGTAATCCCAGCACTTTGGGAGGCCGAGGTGGGCAGATCACTTGAGGTCAGGAGTTTGAGACCAGCCTGACCAACATGGTGAAACCCTGTCTTTACTAAAAATACAAAAACAAAAAAAACAAAAAACTTGTACTTAGTGACTAAAGTTATATGTGCCTTCTGAGTTTTTTAAAGCTTTATTTTATATTTCTTCACGGAGAGAAAGGAACATAAGTCAAATTGTTTCTTCCTACATATTCCAGAAAAAAGTTTTTTAATGTAAAAAGTTTCCTTAGTTCTGCTCTGTAAGTCTCTGAGTAGATGGCTTGAAATTTTTAAAATCACAATATTTTATGCCAAAACATTAATCATATTAAACATAAAGTTATAATTAATGCTATAAAATTTGATTTGCGATAGTAATTGTGCACACCCTGTTATAACAGGAATAGACTTATTCTAAAAGACAAATCGTATTATAAAAGACTCTGCTTAGAAGTGGTTTAGTTTGAGTTTTGAACTTAAATAGCACATCGGCAGCAACAGTGCAACAGCTTAGTTCCATGGTGTCTTCGTTTGAAGCTTCCAATGGCTCCTTGTACTTTAAAGCACTTATTGTTGCTGGCCACACCAAAGATTCAAAGGCAGTTGTGTGGACAAGTGTATCATACACCAAAAGGATATATTTACTGACATAAGCCCCCAATTTAAATGGGAAAATAAATTCCTGTGGATCCAAACTTGTCCAGTGGTCAAAAAAAATTCTATTGAAAATCTTGCTTACATTTTGGCGCAAAGCATAAGTTATGAATCACTCACAATCACCATAGTGGTGAAACTAGCATTTTGGGCAATAGGAATAGCTCACATGGTGTTCTACAGAAAAATTAAACAACTTTATCTCGACATACTATGGTCCATTAAAAGCCATTTAGTTCTTCCCTGTAGCTGATAAAGGAAATAAACTTAGTTTGAATATAATTTTTCTTACCGTTAAAGGGTACTGCAGGGAGCCATGGTCAGGGACACAGGCAGACAGAGGGCCAGTGGGACAGGAGCCAAGAGAGAAAACTGTCCCTGAAAAAGGTATCATCTTCTAACGCAAGTGTGGGGTCGTTTTTGGACAGCCATTTTGGACGTGCTCTGGCCTCTTGTTAAACGTGACATACTGAGTCAGAGGCAGACGTCCTTCTGTGGTTATTCGCTTCCTGTCTGATTAATTTGTTGTTTGTTCCTACCTCCTTTGCTGCAGAAAAAGAAACTAGATTGGTTTTGCTTAAGAAGCAAGCAAGAAAAAAAACCTAAATTAAAAAAAATTAAATGTTTCTCCTCCCCACAAGGTGTAATACACAGCTATTTGGTACAGTGATAAGAGGAGATGAGCACCTCCACTCAGTGAAGAGTCCAACTTTATTCTAGATATTCCCACAAAAATAACTGTTCATGGAACTTGAGATTCCTTTAGGAAAATTATATTTGAAAGTATCACTGTAAATACTGACTATTCCATTGAGAAATAGGGAAAAGAGTCACTCAAGAAAGAAAAGCTCTTACCTACCTTACCTTATCTCTTAATTAGGCTAAGGGCTTCTTCTCATTTACGGGGCATTCAAGTGTGTGGGGAGAAAGTTACAAATGCAGGTAAAGAGAGCAGGTCAGGTGTATGAAGGCAAATGAGGTTCTTTTTTTGGTTTTGTTTTATTTATTTCTTTTTTTTTTAGAGACAGAGTCTTGTTGTCACTTACGCTGGAGTGCAGTGGCATAATCATAGCTCCCTGTGGCCCTGACCTCCTGGGTTCGAGCAATCCTCCAGCCTCAGCCTCCTGAGTAGCTGAGACTACACGCATATGCCACTGCACCTGGCTAATTTATTTTATTTTTATATTTGGTAGAGATGGGATCTTGCTTTGTTGCCCAGCCTGGTCTTGCACTCCTAGCTTCAAAGTGATCCTTCCATCTTAGCTTCCCAAATTGCTGGGATTACAGGCTTGAGCTACCATACTTGGCAGCAAACGAGTTTTGAAACGTGATTTTGGTGTCCAAGTCAGGGTAAATAATATACAGCTTAAGTCAGCTGCAGATCCATAGCTTTCTATGCCAAAATGTTTGTCTCCCACACTTAATGGGGTAACAGTAACTCTCCTAGAAGATGCTTGACAAAAGCATAGAGATAAAGAGGGCAGAAGGAAGAAAGTCAGATTTCTCATTATTAAAGAACTCAAGAGGTGGATGGCGATGGAATACATGTAGAAAACATTTTATCAAAACCTTGAGTTATGTATAGAATGATCTGAAAATGCTCATAAGTTTTTCTTAACCCATCTTAAAGGTTCAGACTTACATTTGCAACACATAGCATATAACTCTGAGAAAACAGTAACAGTTGAGGAATTTAAAAAAGAGGCATATTTCAGAAACTAGCTTCATTGTAAAATCTGAATGTTGGGTCCTGATTCTGCTAGGATCAGACGCCAGAGGCATGAAAAGAACGTATGTTGTCTAACACTGCCTTACCTGTAAGGTGATAGAACTGGGCTAAATGAGTAATTTTCAACTCAGGTAGCTGTTGGGGGTGGCGAGCAGTGAGTGGGAATGGTGGGGGCAGGGGCCTGTAGCATTCAGTGGGCGGGGCCAGGAATGGGAAATTTCCTATGGTGCTTACGACAGTCCCACTCAAAATATCAGAAGTGCTCCTACTGGGGAGTACTGGGACAGATGATGTCTAAGGATCTTTTAAACTCAAAATTCCCTGAGATAGGAGTCTAACTGCATGAGCAGATTCATGATACCAGGCCATGGGCACAGTTCCTGGAGTGGAGTATCCAAGAATAAGTGACTGAGAGTCCTCTGCTTTGCCTGGAGCCCCTTGAAGGCAGGGACTGCCTCTTGTCTAACTCTGGCCTGGTGTCCACCCGTGACTTCATACACGAATAAATACCTGCAGGCATGGGGCTGGACAGAGGTGGAGGCCTGCAGCTATCAGCCACTTCCCCCATACAAACCCTCAGGAAAACAGAAAAGTTGATCAACTATTAAGTAAACGCCTGGGTGAATCTTTGGGGAAGTCTAATTATAGTCGGGTCTAAAAAGAGAACATGGGCGATATGACAATTTCTCTACGTATTTTCAGAATTATTTTGAAGTTCTCTAAGTAATAGACACCCCAAACACACACACACACACACACTCTCTCTCTCTCTCTCTCTCTCTGTCAGTACACATACCATTCATGGCTATTTCCATCCCTTAAGGGAGTGGTCCCTAACATTTTTGGCACCAGGGACCGGTTTTGTGGAAGACAATTTTTCCACGGAGTCGGGGCAGGGGGTGGGGATGGTTTCGGGATGAAACTGCTCCACCTCAGATCATTAGGCATTAGATTCTCGTAAGGAGCTCGCATGCGCAGTTCACTTTAGGGTTCTTGCTCCTCTGAGAATCTAATGCGCAGCTGATCTGATAGGAGGCAGAGCTCAGGAGGGAACGCTCGCTCACCAGCTGCTCACTTCCTGCTGTGTGGCCTGGTTCCTAAGGGGCCATAGACTGGTTGGAGACCCCTACCTTAGGAAAAGCTCACTTAGAAGGGAGTATGTCACCTAGAAGGCTGCAGTCCCCAAGACATGCAAGGGAGTAGTTGTGTAGTTTGAGTCTATTCCTACAGTCAACTTTGGACACATTTATCAGGTGTCTACTATGCATGTTAGGACATAAATTAGATAATGTTCCTCCCCTGCGTAAAACCCTCCAATGACTTCTCATTTCACTTAAAAAGTCCAAACTCTTAGGTCCACAGGGACCCACAAAATCTGGCCCCTCCTTAACTCTCTGTCTTCATCTCAAGTAATACTCTGCCTTGCTAATTTACCTTCCACATCTTTCTGTTCCTTAAATGCACCAAGCTCATTTGCATCTTCGGGCCTTTTACTTGCAAGCCTGGTACTCTTGCCTGGTACACTCATCTTTTTGTTCCTTTTTATTCTTCAAATGTCAGCAAAAATGCTCTCCCTCATGACCCATTTCTGCTCTGTTTTCTTTTATGCATAGCACACGTCACCGCTTGACACTGTCTTATTTATCTGTTTATTTACTTGTATGTTTCTCTCCACTAGAATTCAAGCTCTATGAGAGCAGGGACCTTGTCCATCTTGTTTCTGCTTTGTTTCTGCTGTTGCTTCAGCATTTAATGCAGGTGTTTGAAAATAGTGTTTGCTGAATGAAAAAGAAAATCAATGTTTCTTACAAATTCTACTATAGCATAATGTTTGTTTTTTTTTTTTTTTTTTTTTTTGAGACAGAGTCTTACTCTGTCACCCAGGCTGGAGTGCAGTGGCACGACCTTGGTTCATTGCAATCTTCACTTCCCAGGTTCAAGCGATTCTCCTGTCTTGGCCTCCCTAGCTGGGACTACAGGCGTGTACCACCATGCCTGGCTAATTTTTTTTGTATTTCTAGTAGAGACGGGGTTTCGCCGTGTTGGCCAGGCTGGTCTCCAACTCCTGGCCTCAAGTGATCCGCCCACCTCAGCCTCCCAAAGTGCTGGGATTATAGGTGTGAACCACCACTATGCCCAGCATAATGTTCCTTTAAAAGCTTAAGACTGTTCCCCCTGAAATGGTAAATAACAAATGCCAAGACTAGACTTAAGCCTTCTTGGGAGAAGCTGTTAAAGGGAAATTTTCCAGAGAAAAGGTCAGCAGGTAAAACCCTTGGCCTATCAGTGGGCTTGGCAGTGCAGGCAGAGTCTTAAGCAGTGCAGGTGGCTTACACCATTGAGCAATGTGAAGAGAAAAATGGATTAAGAAATTTGAAAACAAATAGAACAATCAGAAAGGAAGGGAAGGAAATAAAAAGATAAAGAAAATAAGGCAAGAAAAGCTAGAGATAGGGAGAGATCATGTGGTGGGTAGGGGAGAGCTACAACCACACTGCTGACCTCAGAGGCTTTGGAAGCCACCTCTGCAGTGGATGACCCACAGGTGCTGGATGTAACAGTGCTGTCTGGCCTTCCTGGGTGAGGCGGAGTTCCAAGCTCAGTGTCAGCTTTTCCAGCAGCCACGTTCTTTAAAAAGAAAAGAACTTTAAGGCTGCAGGAGACTTGCAGAGATCAAAATCTACATCACCACTTACAGAGGAAGAAACAGTGGTCCAGAGAAGTTAGGCATCCTGCCCATGTCACACAGCTGGCAGCAGCAGAGCAGTGGCCAAAGCCTGGGCTCCACTTCACTGTCCAGCGCCATTAATGTCTTCAGCCTCATTTCAGGTTCGGGTGATACCACCTACCTCCTTTCTGTAAGTATAAGAAGAGGCAGAAGAAAGAGGGTGGAGAGAAACGCTGTGATGCGGATGGGAGAGGCTGTTATACTATAACCAAAGGCCTGAGATAAGTGGATTGAAAGCCTGGATGAATAAAGACAATCACAATTCTGGACTTAAAGAGAATTTTAAATGCATATCTCTTTCCCATTTAATATACATCAGTCTGAGCTTAATGACAGAGTAAAACAATAACCAATAGGCTTGCAGACCAATCACATAAAGAATCCTCCATATTAATCTATAGAAATAAAAAACCAAGAGCAGGCAGAAGATTATAAAACAATAATGTAGGTCTAGCCAGTGTAGAAAAAGTGCTGAAGAATCACAGTCTCCTGCCGTGGCCCCCAGTCAACATGGACTGAATCAGTGCAACAGTGGCATGTGTAAAATATGGCAACATAAGTTTTTAATAATTCTGGTTTTTCAAGTTGTGTTTCCATGACTACCTGTTATGGTGCAGTATTTCCCCAGTAGTAGAAAGGTGTTTTATAATACTGCATCCCTCAGTTCTAAAACTTACATTATTCCTTCTTATACTGCAGAATGACCCCTTATAGATTTTTAGGGTGAAAAAGAAACACTACCAGATTAAAGACATGCATTGGTTGTAAGAATCTATTTTCAAAATGTTAAAATATGGGAATTATTTGATTTAAAAGAGCAGAAACAAAGGAATAATCCTCTCCACCACATAATTATCAGTACAGCTACATACAGGGTTGATCATTTAAAAATAATCTCAGAAACATAGATAAATTAAAAACAAACCTTGTAGTATTCTGTACCCTGCTAATATAAATTGATATAATCTTACTTGGGGAAAAGTCTGCGGTGTATTCCATTGTGTTTTGGCAGCTCAGCAACCATTTCTCCTGCTTATAATCATGTCCATTTGTTTGTGTGGAGAATCATCCCGCGCTCACTCTCAAACCATGTGCATCCAGAGGCATTCGCTCCCATTCCAGACAGAGGAAAAGCATGTGATTCAAGGCTGGCTAATCAGAGCCTTGCATTCATTTGGCCCTAGAGACTTCTGGTGATGGCTTGTGATCATCAGAATCGAGGAAACTTGTAGCCTGAGGCGAGCTCTGTCCCTGAGGGATGAGGCTGGAACCAGATCTATTGAGGATGTAGGGGATGGGCCTGCTGCACTCATCCTTTGACCACATGGGGTCTAAAACCAAGACCAACAAAATGGGAATTGGAAGACGGAGAAAAACCAAGTGCTGGTGTTGTTGGTTGAGCCCTGAATCTATCTATAACTGAAGATTTCTAGACCTTTAATTTATATTAGCAAATAAATTCTCTCTTTTATTTAAGCTGGTATGGTCACGTTTTCTATCATTAGCAATACAAAGACTCTTAAGTGATAAAGGAATTGGTACTAGAAGTGAGTGTTGAATGTGACTAAGCCTAAAATGTGCAACTGGCTGATTTAAGGTTGGGGAAGGCTAGCGCAGGCTGGCCTGGACTGGAGAGTTGGCAGTCCTTGTTAAGTGACAACAAAATAGCTAGTTATGCTGCCACCTATTGACTCCTCGGTCTGAGACAGGAGCCTACTCATGGTACACCATTAATGGATTCACTAGAAAAACATTTAGAATGGTGCAGTGTGTTGGCTATTTCTTGTGTCTTTTAGTAAGATCCACAGGAAAGAGATAAATGTAGGCTCAAAACTGACTAGAGGCACAGAGGGAAAAAATACGGCTTTGTTAAGAGAGGCCTTTTTTGGCTGTGATCTGCAACCAAGATGGGTGAGAGTCAAATAATTTGGAGACTTGCGGGTTGGAAAACCCAAATTCTCTATGGCATGCTAACATTAGACAGAGTGGGGAGGGACACAATCATAATCCTGAGAGACACAATTCCAAACACCAGAATCTTGAATATGGAAATCCCAAAAGATCAAAATCCTGAAAATATAATTCTGGAAGAAATAATAGAGAATTATTTGAAAGATATTTATTTACATTTTAAAGGAGGATTTATTTAAGAAACATATAAAAACATGACAGAACACTTCATAGGCCATTTTACACAAAAAAATAGACAATAATAACACAAATATTTTTGCAAGCATAAACACTCAGGTATTCTAACGACAGTAGCACAGGTATAGAAGTTATAAGCAGACATCTGTATTCATAAAGAAATAGGGCAAGAAGGGAAGTGTACAAATGCATATCACTACAGTTGGTATTGTGTGTCCCCAGCTTTATAAATTTGGTCATCTGAAATACTGTGACAAAGAATCTTTTGATGAGATCAATAAAAAACTGTGACATGCAGTTACCACATAGGCAGTTGCTCAAAGAGCTGAGATCTCAAGAAATTTTCTTTCACAAACGCAGATTTGTATAAAAGGCCATCTCTTCATTTATTGAGGATGTTTCAACATTTTTATGTATATGCGCAATGCTTACACACAAAGTCAATACTGTGCTGATGCATTTTTATGGAGTTAAATTTGCAAAAAATGCATTTAATGAATTAGAATTTTCCAAAAGTCTCTACACAATGTATATGTCCAGTATTGGAAATGATGAAAAGGTGAAATAGATGGCATAGTGAATTATAAAAAATCATGCTGAAAATTTAAAATAGTGGAAAAAAAACTAAAATAAGAAAAAGAACTAAAAAGAAAATTCGCAATATGAAAAGGGTATTATGGGGATAGATGATGGGCAATTGCACGGAGATAGTCCAAAGAGCTGGCCTAACATGATGCAGCTATTCTGTGATTGTGATTTTGGGGATTTTAGATGTTTGGGATTTTAGACTTTAGAGATTTATACTTTAGGGATTTTCATCTTTGGGAATTTCAGCATTCGGGATTATGGTGTTCTGGACTGTGTCTTTTGGGATTATGATCCAGATCTGGAGTAACTCTACTCTGATTCCAGGAATGGAAAATGACCAGCCCTGGCTAATTAGAGCCTTGGGTTCCCTGGCTGCAGTGACTGGTTCAGAGATGCCCATGTGACTACTTTTGAACCAAGGAGATGTAGTGAGACTTATTCTAAGGCGTGTGGGACTGAATTGGTAGTATATTATCCACATTAGAGGTGTGGGGCTGGAATGGCAGTATTATACCCACGTTATAGACGTGGAGACTGAGCATGAAGCCAATGCAGTAAGAGCGAGGGGAGCCTGAGACTCAAGAGGTACAGCAATCAAAAGCAATGTGTGGGCCGGCGTGGGGGCTCACGCCTGTAATCCCAGCACTTTGGGAGGCAGAGGCAGGCGGATCATGACGTCAGGAGGTCGAGACCAATCTGACCAACATGGTGAAACCCTGTCTCTACTAAAAATACAAAAATTAGCTGGGCATGGTGGGGTGGTGAGCACCTGTAATCCCAGCTACTCAGAAAGCTAAGGCAGGAGAATTGCTTGAACCCGGAAGGCGGAGGTTGCAGTGAGCCGAGATTATGCCACTGCATTCCAGCCTTGGCGACAGAGCAAGACTTTGTGTCAAAAAAAAAAAAAAAAAAAAAAAAGCAACGTGCAGATGTTACTTGGATCCTGAGTCAAATAAACTAAAAAAAAAAAAAAAAAAAATGAGGCAATTGGAAATTTGGATATTGTTCAGATATTTAACGATATTAAGATATTGATAATTGATAATTGTTAGGTGTGATAATGTTACTGCGGTTATGTTGTATTTTACAAAGAATCCCTAACTTTTAGAGATATATACTGAAATATTTGTGGATGAAATATGATGCCTGGGCTTGTTTCCAAAGTAATATGGAAAAGGAGGGAAAGTGGGTAGGGGTACAAATGAAACAAAATTGATCATGAAATAGCCATTCTTGAAGCTGGGTGAGGAGTACACAGCAGTTTGTTACACAGTTCTGTCTGCTTTTCATATATATTTAAAATGTTTCCATAACAAAAAGCATTAAAAAAAAAAGACGTGGCTCATTCCCTTCCTCATCCACTAGAGGCTGTTAAAGAGGTTTGCTTAATCTAGTGTAAAAATGCTCAGACTTGTATAGGTAACTTACAGAGTTACAGAAGTTACCTTTTACTTCTCAAAATAATTTCTTTTGCTTTTGGAGAAACTGGATAGAATGAGGGCTCCCCTACAATGGTCAAAGAACAAGTGGTTCTTCCCAGAAAAGGAGTAAACTCTCAAAATCTGAACACCCATTATTACAGGCAACAAAAAAGTAAAAATAAAACTCCAACCAACAAAAGAGCAGACCCTTTTTTCTAGAACAGCACTGTTCAGTAGAAATACAATTTGAGCCACGTGTGCAATTCTATATTTTCTGCGAGCTATGTTAGAAATAGTAAAAAGAAATAGGTGAGATTGTAATATTTTCTTTTAACACACTACTTCCAAAATAGTATCAAAAAAAATGAAAATCCCCCCAAATAGTATCATTATAACATGTACTAAACATTTGAAAAGAATTATGAATTAGGTATTTTATACTCTTTTTTTCGCACGAAGTCTTCAGAAACTGGTGTTTACTTTACCACTGGCAGCACTTCAAGTGCTCCAGAGCCACTATCACACTGGGCAACACAACTCTGACAGTGAGGGCCTGACGCGCAGGCCCCATCTTACTCATCTTTTATGCTGGCAGGATGCCTGAATGACACTTAACAGATGTTCAATCAATGTCAATCCCGGAAAAGTCTTGGTCCACCTAGAGCCAACTCTGGGCTTTATAAATTCTTAGGAAGAGTTTATTCTGCTTGAAGCCATCTCCTAAAACAGGGAATTGACTAGGTATTGTTGGATTTGTGGCCAGTAGAAGAGCTAAATTGGCTTCTCTTTCCTGGGGTCTTAGTGCTAACACTTCTAGTACCACATGTGAAGAGATACTGCAGTATAGAAGTTTTAAATTAAGGGCTCAGAAAAAATTCATTGCCTTAGTCTGTTTTGTGCTGCTGTAACAGAATACTGGCGACTGAGTAATTTATGAAAAGGCCAGATACGGTTCTGGATGCTGGGAAGTCCAAGGTCGAGGGGCCACATCTGGTGAGGGCCTTCTTGCCGTGTCATTACCATGGCTGAAGGCAAGAGAGCATGCACAATGAGAGGCAGGGAAGGAAGGAAACAGAACTCATCCTTTTATCAGGAACCCACTCTTGCAATAACTAACCTATTCCCATAATAAGGACATTAATTCATTTATAAGGGCAGAGTACTCAGGACCTAATCATCTCTTAAAGGTCCCATCTCTCTTTTGGGAGGCTGAGGCAGGCGGATCACGAGGGCAGGAGATCGAGACCATCCTGGCTAACATGGTGAAACCTCGTCTCTACTAAAAATACAAAAAATTAGCTGGGTGTGGTGGCGGGTGCCCATAGTCCCAGCTACTCGGCAGGCTGAGGCAGGAGAATGGTGTGAACCCAGGAGGCAGAGATTGCAGTGAGCCGAGATCGCTCCACTGCACTCCAACCTGGGCAACAGAGCAAGACTATGTCTCAAAAAAAAAAAAAAAAGTCCCACCTCTCAACGTGGTTGCATTCAGGACTAAGTTTCTGACAAATGAACTTCAAGGGACACATACAAACTACAGCATTCACGGACTCAAACACTTCAGTGGCTTTCCATTTTATACCAAGTAAAACCTAAAGTCCTTGCCATGACTAGCAAGGTCCTCAAGGTTTTGACACTACCCCACTTCCCCTCTCCTTCCTTGACCTCTTTCCCTACCTTCTCCCCCCATCTCTTTGCCTTACGGATTTTGTGCTTGCTGTTCCCTCTTCTGAGGACACTGTTCTCTTGGCTGCTCCCCTCACTCCACTCATGTTCTGCAGTATTTGTGCCTGATCTGCTCTTCCCACCAGAAAGGCAGCTCCATGAGGGCAGAGTTTGTCTTGGTTACTGCTGCTGCCCCAACAACTTAGAACAGTATCTGGCATAATGCAGATGCTTGAAAATATTTGTAAGTGAATTTTACAAACTTCCAGCTCTAAGTTTAGTTTTAACTTTCACTTAACCTGGGGTTGTGATTATGCTGCTCCATGTCTGGCTCTAGGCAAGAAGGTGCCAGGATAAAGTGGAAATGTGTTAGATTTGCTCCTCCAAAAAGACCTGGGGAGGCTCTTGCTTCTCCCAACAGGTGGACACAAGACAGCCATTTAAAAAGACAATATGGGGGCCCTGCCAACAGATTTAACAACTGTTTCTCAAGCAGGGCTGTTTGCCAGTGTCAGGGAGAGAATGAGTTAGAAAACAGTGAGATGACTGACTTGGAAAGAGGCAGGGGAACCAAACTAGGGTGAGAAAAAAGAGGCCCAGGACTATTTAGAAAGGACAGTCCCATAACGGCTTCACGTACTCATATCCAACAAATCTGTATTCTATGCCTCCTGTGTGCCTGATGCCAGTACCCTAGATGCTGAGGATACAGCGTGGAAGTTCACCTCTCCATGCTGAGTTTAGCAGTTTTGTGCTCAGCAAAAACCAAGAAACAAAAAGCAAACAAATACAAATGCTGAGGTTGGAACATCATTTGCCTTATTTCTTTGAAGAGAAAATGATTTCACATGTGGAAAGACCATTCATGTTTTTTTCTTTTTTTTTCTAAGCACTCTCTTGTCTTAGGTAATTTAATTAAAATGCAAACATTTCCCAGTTACCAACATCCAATACAAGTGGCCCCCAGGGGAAAACCCATGTGAATGATAGAAAGAGGCTTCTTGCAACCCAAGGGACAAACTGGTGGAAAGCCCCATCTTCACATCCTGCCAGGTACATACTTGTGCACACACATTGAGAGAAGCCACTGGCATGAAGATAGCTGTGTGTTCCCTTTGGTTGCTAATCATTAGGTATAAAGGCCAGGATGGGCCTTTACAATTACTTCTGGGCTGGTGAAAGTAACCATATTGTTCCTTATTCAGACTTCTCTGTAGCTAAATGGCTACTCGGTGTCACCTGCTGGAGGACAGAACTATATAGACACTAAAGGCCCCTCCCTTGGTTTCTCAGGAAACAAGGGTAAACAGCTCTGCACCTCTGGGCCTGACACCACCCATCTGAACACTGTGGGAAGGGCACAGTGACCTAAGACTCCCCTAGGGGCCCTCTGACTGCATATAAGCCAGGCCTGGCTAGTGCAGCTGCCTGGGAGAGGCAGACCCAACTACTCTGCAGGTGGACAGGAAATAGTGGGCATTTGTGAGTGCCATAAGAATGGGGGGCCTTCCTGGGATTCAGATGATCTGCAATGTACCACACTGTCTCACTCAGTAAAGAACTGTCCCACATGACCTTCAAAGGTCCTGTTACATATTGACGTGGCTGAAAAAACTATTTCTAGTTATCTGAGCCTAGACCTTAACTCCAATTTATATATAAACTCAAAATAGTTATTGCACTGTTGTATTCATTCCCTGTATTTTCCGGTAATGCAAATGTCATACAAATGAAATACTTTGTTTTGTTCAGATATTTACCAAGAGTTGGTTGCCCCTTTGGAAAATCATGAGCCCAAGGACAATGTCAATGGTGTTACTGAAGTCTTTAACTCAAGAGGGCCTGCAATGGCAGCTGTCACACCCACCGTGATCCTACGCATACACGCAAACACCTGACCATGTACTTTTGTTTTCTGATGAGTTGTACCTGACCACTTACAAACTGAAGTTATTTTATAATAAATTACTTTCCTTTTATTTCTCTTTTAAATTAAGACTACATTGATTTGGAGGGAAATTGTGTGTGAAGTCAGATTATTTGTGAAGGTTCACTGAAGATTGTGAAGAGGGCATTAGAAAATACTGTTATTACAAGTGGGCACGGGGTCAGTCGGGGCTGGGAGCCACTGCTTCTGGTGGTCCTGGGATGTCTACATGTGCCTGAGCTCCGTTTAAAGTCATGAAAGGCCAATCAGATGATTCTGCTCATCCAGCCTGGGCAGTGGAGACCACCACAGCTACTCACCTCTGATCCTGTGAAGGGGCTTCACATTTTGTTACCAAACATATCACAGAGGCATGGGTGATTCTTTCTCCTGTTTTCAGCAGATCCTGCTTTTCTCAGTGGCTTGGCCAGAACAGAATTTGTTCTACTGGAATGACCCCAGATTCCCTCCAAGAACTTCCCTCCTCTCATTCAGCTTTTCTGGATTCTTCAAATGACTGACCGGGGAAACAGATTATTGGAAAAACACTTTCAGGTTGTCTCGATGGGGTCAATACCCTATCAGGCCACAGGAAAGACAAAGGAAAATGCTTCCTGCTGGAGCATGTGCACATATGTTGTTCCTTTAACTCCAAATAGGTATGCAGGGGTGGTGGTAGGATCAGAAAATGTGAGATCAGAAGGTGACCAGTTCCCCACCATTTTGTGTGGGTTTTATTTTCTTTCTGCTCCGTGTTGACTCATTTCCCCACAACACGGAAGCTGCTTAATCCAAAGACTTGGACCATTTCATTCTGTTTCAGATCCATTCCAACAAAATGATCAGTTGGTGGCTTATGTAAAAAGCAGCTCCATGACTACATTTTAAATATTGACTAGTTTGGGAATAACAAACCACAAAAATTTGGGGTATAAAAACCACATGTGGTTTATGTTTTGTAGGACACCCTCAGGAAGATAAATGGACAAAGTAGAAAAAAAAATATAAATGGTCTCTCCCTGCCTCACCCCCACCATCATTAAATAAAAACAAAAAGCACACAAAAATAAAATGAAACAATGATTAAACAAAACTCAAGCTGGGTGCTACTCTTGGCTTTGGATGGCAGTTGTGTCTTGGCAAGACAAATAAGTAGTGGTCTGGGAACTGTGGCTAAGGTCAACGTGTCAGAATAGCCCGACATAACCTCCGCCTTGGTCAACAGCCCACCCAGCTCCTGACCACGGCACCTCTTTGTCACCAGCACTTCCTCCTTCCAGATGAGCTTCTCCAACCTCTAGGTCCCTGCAGTCACTGACCTTTTCCCCCTAGATCTGGCCCCACACTCAACCTCCCGGCCCTCTTCTCCAGCCAAAAGAAAAACGCACAAAACTGTAGATGACTTTCTAGAAATAGAAGTGTTTTATAATCTTTGTGTGTCTCTAATGCCACTGTTAACTAGCGAGCAGCTGTGCTAGGGCTCCATGCACAGCAGCCATTCAACAAATACTCAGTATCTTCATGTTCCAAGGTTGCTTTAGGGGATAGATACTACAAAGATTAAACAGACAACATTGTCCACCCTCATGGAGCTTACACTCCTATCTGCATTGATGATGTGTGGAAGGAAATTTACCCTCTGTTTCGGGCTGTGCAGGTGTTCATTTAGGCCCAGCTCATATTATATTATGAAGAGCAGCCTCACCAAGATCACTGTCAGAGCAGCGCTAATCCAGGCAAACTAGGATGCAAATGGGCATGGCTCCAAAGTCCTTTGGGGGTTAGTCGTTTCAATCCAAGGACCATTTCCATAAAACAAAAACAAACAAACAAAAAAACTTAATGGTATATTGCTAGGCCAGCCCACAAAAGTATATTTAGTTCATAATGTCACTAAATTAAAACTTCAGTTCTGAGTCCTCAAAGGAAAGGACTTAAAAGTGGTATCAGGAGGAGGAGGAGGAGGAGGAGGAGAAGGAGGAGGAAGGGTCGTCCCTCTCTGGGGCTCCCCAGCCTCAGCTTCTGCCTCTGCCCCCACCTTCAGACAACTTCCAAACTTTCCCTTGGTCTCATGCAGGACACTAAGGGGCTCCTGTCCCCCAAATATTTCTTACCCTAAATTGTAATTCCCTTTCCTGGGATAAGATGATCTCACTGAGGCATCAGGAGGAAATCAAGCTGTCTTTTATTTTAAAAGAGAGGAGAGGTGTTAACCCATGTTAACCCATATGATGGTGAATTTTTTTGAGATCAGAGAAGACATTTAGTTGGAGGAAGACACCACATAGTACAGTCACACACTGTCTAGGGTTAACTTTGTTAAGTTTCTCCCACTTTTCATAGTTTGATTCCTTCACTTAAATAACTTTTTTTTTTTGAGACAGATTCCTACTCTATCACCCAGGCCAGAGTGCAGTGGCATGATCAACTCGCTGCAGCTTCAAACTCCTAGGCTCAAGCAGTCCTCCCACCTCCTGAGTAGCTGGGACTACAGGTGCATGCTGCCTCGCTTGTCTAATTTTTACAAATTTTTTATTTTTGTAGAGACGTAGTTTTGCTATGTTGCCTAGGCTACTTTCAAACTCCTGGCCTCAAGCAATCATCCTGCCTTGGCCTCCCAAAGTGCTAGGATTATAGGTGTGCGCCACCATACCCCACCTATTTTTAAAAATCACCCATTGATACCCAGAGAAAACCAGTTACCATCTTAGAATTTCTTTCCAGTGTTTTTCTTTCTTTTTCTGTTTGTATTTAAAATGGGATCATACTTTGGATGTGTACGTGCGTCTGTACATACCCTTCTTTTTCACATTTCCCCATATTATTCTCAACACAATTTTAATAGTTGCATATCTTATTTTCTGGATGTTCTATTATCTATGTAAATATTTTTTATTGTGAGACATTTAAATTGCATCCAATTTCATTATTACAAATCCTATTATAATTAATGTACTTGCATCTAAATGTTTTGTAATCATTTTATATTATTTCCTTAGGATAAATTTTTAGAGTACAATCACTAGAAGACATGAACAGTTTTTTTTTAAGGAATCTTGATACATACAATTAAATTATTTTCTCAAAGTTTTAGCTTGCATACTCCCATCAGTACTCATTTCTTCTTTTTAACATGTGCTATTATGACATTTCAAAATCTTTGCCAATTTGATACATTTATTTATTGTCTTCTCCATTATTAGTATATCTTACTCCAGTGGTTTGTTATCTGGATTTTAAAAAAAAATCACAGGGATTTAGTCCTCTCCTTATTTCCTCCTATCTGAACCTAAAGGTTACCTAAAAGCTCCATGATTTTTCATAAACAAAATAAAATATTCTAACCATTCGTAGACTGACTGGGTGGTAGGCAGTGACCATTTCTATGTGTTTATAAAACAAATGTTCATAAACCAAGGACTACCTTTATTTTATTAGCTGTGGCTAATTTTGTGCAGTCTATGAGAATTTTTACCACTCTAAGAAATGTTTCTATCCCATGCTCGGAGGAGAGGGTAGGACCTCTAGGCACATCTTACCATAGCTCTTCCTGCCTCAAAGGCAAAAGCAGCAATGCCTTGGTTTATGTTACGCACATGCAGACATCTGTAAACTTCTAAAGTCTAAGGTACAGAAAACAGCAGTTGTGACCCTGAGTCACCTTATTTTAGTGTTCACAAGACCAAAGTTCCCAGAAATCAAGGTGTAATTTAGGCTGACCTAACGAATACTCAAGCTTCTCTCATTTCTACCATCTTCATTAGCCATTATGCAAATATTTTAGAAAAGGTAGAATCTAGTTTAGATTTTTTTTATGATTGCAAACTTGATGATAAAAATCTCTTTTGAGCACAGGTCATTCAAAGCAACTCTAGCAATCTACTTGGTGGGCTGTAATTTCCAGTTGTCCTGGGCTAGAAGGACAACTGATCTCCTTTCCACCTGGCTCTTCCCAAGTGAAGACCTGTGACAGGATGTTCCTCACTTTGCACAGTTCTTCATCCTGCACTTAGGAGATATTTGATATTTCTAAATTAGACAGGCAGATGCTTTGAGGTGAAGTGCCTGGTACATACTAAACACTCAACAACATTAGCTATTATTATGATTATTAAGTGAGCAGAACTTCTCCCCAGTTCGTGCTACTTGGTAAAAGAGGAAACAAGGGTAGGTTGGGCAGGGAGGGCAAGATTGACAAGTAAGAAGGCAAACGTGGGAACACAGCTGGTAAAGTGGCTCCTTTTGTTTACAGAGGGATAATTCAATGCAATGTAAGAATGAAGACTTTTATAATGCTGAGTTATGAGTTATTTTTTAAAATTTTATATTAAACGAAAAAGAATAAATAATTTACTCTATTTGATATTTGAAAAAAGTAGGTGCTAATCATTTGAGTCTCCATTTATGTCATTTATCTAAAACTCATTTTCAAATACACTTAGCCCTATTTTAAAAAGCTGCATTGATCCATTCAATTTGTGCTGGTCATTCTCATTCACTAATACCTCTGTATTTTTGTGTAATTCCAAATATCCCTAGACTCAATGAACACAAATTCAGAAAGAAAATGCCCTACAAATTTCCTAAAAACACAGTTGCTCCTAAAAGTTAAGAAACGGGGATTAATAAGTTGGTTTTATGTTCATTGACTTGTTTTCATTTCACCTGGAGAGAGCCATTGCTAATTAGTAGTTAAGTTAAAATTCCAAGAGCAGAATGCGGAGCCATTTGTCTCCAAATCCTCCACTGCAAAGAACAGGACTCCTCTTCATTTCACTAAGAAAATGTTCAAAGGCTTTTCGGATAGTCTCACCCAACTAGGGAATGGAAGACTGCTTATTTTCAAGGCTGCTTTATTCTAGTGGTTGAGGAGTAAACAAAGAGAACAGTAAACGTCTGGGAATGTTTTCAGAGGTGACACATAACAAACAGGGAGAAAATAGGCCTTGGGGCAAGATCTGATTTAACTACGCAAGTGAGAAAAAAAAACATGCCACAATTCCTATCATTATTCCCAAGTTCTGCCACCACAAGCTGATGGCACTCTGACGTGAAAGGTACTAGTGCCAAGAGTTAAATAAAGCTTTGGCAAAATTGAACACCACACAGAAGACAGAGTATCCAATTGTCATTGGCAGGGCATTCATGGAAAACAAGTATGAAGATCAATGTGAAATCTTCTTTTCCAAAGTACAAAGGCTTCTGTATACAGAACTTCTACTATCCAAGCTATACTCTTAACCTGCTGCAAAACACCTTGTGGAGGCACATCTTATTCTTCACTAGCACTGCTCACTGCAATGCTTTCCAACCTCTGTTTGCACCAATGTTGAGATCAAGTTTTCTCCTATGTTTCCTCTGCTCCAATATCTTGAGAATATAGATGACAGTTTCTCAGAAGTTCTAAGATGCACAAAGATGAGAATATCTCAAAAATATTTATAGCATAAGTAACATGGAGAAGTTCAAGCAATGGAGAAGAATAGCGACATATATTCATTCTACTCTGGATTCTGTGACATGTATATAATCAGTCTTAAAAGCGCAGCTTTAAAAAAGTTTTAAAGTTATGACTTTATTCTAAAATGCCGCCAAACCATAATAAAGACAGTGTACAATATATTACTTAGGGAAGAAACTGATACCTGTTATCGCTTTGCTAGAATTTGGGCTTAAAAAAAAATAAAGTTGATAAAAGGATGGGTCAATTCAGTGGTGATTTGCCTCAAGGATAACTCCTCCCACTTCCTACACAAACTAAGCAATTACGTTTAAAAAAAAAATAGTCAGAATTTTATGGAATCACATCAGTTTTTAATGTATGAATCAGAGAACATAACAATCACTATAAATGTAGCATGGTTATGTATTTTAAGTCTCTAGTCCTATTTTCCTTACTGTAGGCATAAAAGTTCTTAAAGGCTTAGAATTTACTCTTAAAATACTATAAAATATTACTATTTTCATGACAAAAGCAATTTATGAATTTATGGAAAAGAGAATATAAAATTAGTAAAAGCACTGTTTATGTTTGTATAACAACATTTAAAAGTATTCAAAGGTCATTGCTAAAAATATTTAAAGCAAAATAAAAGGGAAGTTAA
Organism: Symphalangus syndactylus; assembly: GCF_028878055.3. Lineage (NCBI taxonomy): Eukaryota > Metazoa > Chordata > Mammalia > Primates > Hylobatidae > Symphalangus > Symphalangus syndactylus. Next base: position 78,595,031 of record NC_072430.2, read on the forward strand.
AAACAGCTTCACTTAAACTTGTAGTTTCTAAAATTTATCAGGACCCAAGAGCCTGGAAGTATCAAAGATTAAGTGGAAATCCATATTCAAAAGAGTTCTGTGGAATTCTTATAAAGAGAAGAGCAGGCAAAGGTTATCGGAGGACATTATTTTAGCTGAAATTCTGAGTATCATTCAAACAGGGGAGCCATTGCTTGGTATTAACAAAGTGCTGTTTTCTACTGCTGAGCTCAGATGACAGCCCACCCCCTATTTGCCAAAATTAGTGGATGAGAAATCATTTCATGAACTCATCCAAAAACATGAAATGCACTAATAAAGCTTTACTGCCATCCCTCAGTCATCACTTTGCTGGGCTAGGCTGGTGGCCAGCAGGAATATCTCCCTCTACAAAACTGTTTCAAAGTAATGACTTGGAGGAAGTGGTGTGCTGATACCATGAAAAAAAATTCCCTCAAACACAAAGATAGTTCAAAAAGCATCTGTATATGGCTCAGAAGAAACAAACAGCTCAGCTCATTTCAACTCAAAAGAAACCCAAGAGACCAGTTTACCTTGGCCATGGTTACACACATGCAGGCAAACTGAAGGTTGGCATTTATCCAAGGATTTTGATCTGTGCCAAAAGGGATGATGAGTTATCCATCCTGAGGTCAAGATGGAATAAAGAAAATACACTGAAAGAGAATCATGTGTCTGTAAGAGGATTTCACACCTTCCTCTTCACGAGACAGGGAGGCCTCGACCCCTGCTGGAATGGCAAGTCTGGCATCCCTTCCTGAAGCCACTACTAGATCAGAAGCTCACTCTGAGCCTCCAACACATGGTTTCTCCCCTGCTGAGGCCTTTCCACAGTCTTCCTTCCACAGTGTGGTCCTTAAGGAGCTAAGGAGGGAAGAGGATACCTTCCTTGATAAAGCACTTGTTTGTCAAGCTTGGGCTGAAATACATCTCGAATCTTTAAGATGACCAACATTGAATTTTCCATTTTTGAGCGTTTAAAAATATTCTTCAAATTAAGGTAATACATAAGCAATAAAGACCATGTTTTACTGGGTTTTGAAAATTATTTAGAGTTTTCTGTAAAAGCAGTTACTTTTCCGAGAGAACAGGTGGCAACTGCTACCAAAATTTCAAAAAGATCCTTATTTTTATTTTCAAATAACTTTTATTTGACAAGAACTTTGTCAGTAATGGTCTTTAAATTCTTTTCAATCCTGGCTTTGTATTGCTATTTTGAGGTGTTTCTTGCTGACTGGGTTAAGGAAGCCCAAAGAGCCCTCTGGTTTTGGTCATCAAGGAAATTTGTCTCACAACTGATGATTTATTTGATTTTTTTTTCATTTTTTTTTAAGAGGAAGACAGGAAACAGTGATAAACCTTTAATATCTGAAACTTGTGTCATTGACCTTCAACTAGATAGTGAGGTTTTCAGTTCAGAACATTTACGGCCCATGTTACATGTGGGGATAATTAAAATATTTTAAGTGATGCTTTCTCTTCTTCAAGTGTTGGCCATAATATTCAAGCTGAGTACAAGCAGCAGAGATTTTTGTCTGAGCTCAGTCCAAGCTCTGCAGTTTCTGCTGTTTGTCTTTCTAGGTGGCACCTGTCAGTCATCCTCTGCAGCTCATGAAACCCAGCATAACCTTTTGGGCTGCTCTGGAAAAACACATTGAGCAATAAGGGTTAGAATACTTTGTGTTCAATGTTTCCAGTGCTACTCTCTGGCCGGGAGAAATACCAAGTCATAGTCATCTGGAAAAGAGAGACAGCCCAGAAAGAATGATGATGTTACAAAGTCTGTAAGCACAGACCCCTCGTACACATTCATCTACCTGCTGTCTGCTTAATACTGAGCTATAGGCATCGGAGCAAATGGTAATTTCTATCAGTCATGACTCAAGAGCCGGTGTGGTCTTCAAGTAGCAATGGATTGACTTCCAGGGCGTGAAATGTCATTGTTCTGATCACCTTGTGGACACAGGGAGTGGTGAAAAGTTGAGTCCATGGCAGCATCGGAGAAAGAAGGAAGTGCGGTTGGTTGGAACGCGCACCCTGTGGTGGTGATGTTCCCCATTAGCATTTCCCAAAGGTCTCACCCAGCCATAGGAAATTATTAGGAGGCCCTCAGCATCTCTCTGTGTGGTTTAAATATCGTATTGTATTTTCTTGGCCAGTCCATGAATGGAAAGAAGTGAATAAAGATATTAGAAAGTAGACAAACTGCAATGTGACCTGATGCAGAGGTGGAAAGGGCGTGGTCTGGAAAGGCAGAGGTTCAATAAAGGCCTTTGAGGTTTCCTTTCATTTCCACAGTTCTTAGTCACACAATTTCCTTTGTGGATTTTAACAGTAACTAATAAGGCTTTGAAAAGGAATCAAATTGGTATGCTAGGTGGGAAATGACAAAGGTCATCTTGCCACTTCAGCAGGGTTACTTATTTTAACCTTTCTTTTATACTCTTCAAGTCCTCTTTCCAGAATAATTGAAAATCCCATAATTAAAAGACCTTCCTTTGTGCCCACATTCCTCTTCTGAGATCAACTAGAGCTGGGCTCACCCCAACCATGGTCAACTGGACCAGGCCAGCCAGGCCTCAGGCTGGAGAGCACACTGTGAGCTGGTCTGTCCTGAAAAGCTCGGCACAGACAAGGAAAAGGTAATGCATGAGGCAACTCAGGTCCCTCCTTGTCTCAGAAGTATGAACTGACGATCAAGGAGGGGCAGGCAGTTAGCACCAGGGAAACAAGAGCAGGCAAAAATGGACAGCCGAGCCAGTCAATCAGTGGACTCAAGAGAGAAGGAGGGGAGATCTGCCATCTCCTGGGACTGAGGGTGCACTGTGGCTTTTCAGGTACCTGAACCACATCCTAGTCCCAATAATTCTAATAATATTAATACTAACAATAATAACAGTAACGATGAACATGTATTGAGCTCTTATTATGTGCTAAGGAGTGTTCTAGGTGCTTTTATAAGTATTATCAACTCATTCAATTCTCACAACCCTGTAAGATGCATCTGGGTGCTGCTGATGCTGATGAACAGACAAGTTAAGTCACTTGACCAAGGCCACAGAGCTTATAAGTGGCAGAGACATAATTTGAGCTCAAGTGGTCTGGCTTCATGCTTCTGCTCAGTCTGTGCCTCCCTGTGGGGCTAGTCCTGAGTCTCCTGTCTCCTTTATTGCCCATCTTTACAATAAAGCCCCTCCTATTAAAGAGGCCCCACAGAGGGTCTTTTACTCTTCTATTGTCTCACAATTAGCATTTTCCTTGGCTCCACTCATTATGAATCTTATTAACTGACACATACACACACCATACACACACACACACACACACACACACACAGAGTTTTTGAGAAAGGGTCTCACTGTGTGTGACACACAGGCTGGCAGGCAGTGGTGGAATCACTGCAACCTCAACCTCCTGGACTCAAGTGATCCTCCTACCTCAGCCTCCTAAGTAGCTGGGACCACAGACGCATGCCACCATGCCCACTTGTTTCTTTTTTTTAGATACGGGGTCACACTATGTTGCCCAGGCTGGTCTCAAACTCTTGGGCTCAAGCAATCCTCCCACCTCAGCCTCCAAAGTATGAATGTAGTTTTGAATCCAGTTTTCATTATCCTTTTATGCCACTAAATATTCTTTGAAAGCATGACTTTTAATGACTGCATTATATTCATTTATTTATTTAACACTTACTTAATAACTTATTTATTTAACACTTAACATTAAGTGATCACTTGAGTCCAGGAGGTAGAGGTTGCAGTGATTGTACCACTGCACGCCAGCCTATGTGTCACAGTGAGACCCTTTCTCAAAAATAGTCATCTAGCTATCTCTTACTTTGCTTTTATAATTGTGCTAATGTCAATATCTTTATACACAAATCCTTGTGCAAAGGTAGGATTATGCTATAGAATAAATTATAGAAACAGAAGTATTGGATCAAAGAGTTTGAACAATTTAAGTTCACTTGATACACAGTGCAAATGGCCTTCGGGGCAGGCCTAGACCCCCTTTGGCTACATAAAAGCTCCAGGGTCTGGGCATGGTGGCTCACACCTGTAATCCCAGCACTTTGGGAGGCCAAGGTGGGAGGATCACTTGAGCTCAGGAGTTTGAGACCAGCCTGACAGTACAGTAAGACCCTGTCTCTACAATAAATTAAAAAATCAGCCAGGTGTAGTGGTGTCTGCCTGTAGTCCCAGTTACTTGGGAAGCTGAGGCAGGAGGACCACTTGAGCCCAGGAGGTCGAGGTTGCAAGAAGCCACGACTGTGCCACTGCACTCCAGCCTGGGCCACAGGGCAAGACTCTGTCTCAAGAAAAAAAAAAAAGAAAGCTCCATTCACCATACCCTTGACAACACTGAATGCTGCAGGTTTAGAAAACCTTTATCTTAATTTGATTTCTTGAATGGGTCAGAATAATGCATACATTTAAACTCTATGCTTCTTAATAAAACGTCAAAGGGCCATTTGCATATTTATTAAGAGCAAAACAAGCCTATGACCTACAGTATCCAACGTTGAGACCACTGAAGCCTTAAAATGCTTTAGAATTTCAGAAATGGAAATCAGAGATCACTGAGTAAACAGCTTCAGTGAATATATAAAGTAACCAAAACTCAGAGAAGTTGAATGACCTGGGTAATATACTTGACTTGCAACTAGAATCTAGGTGTCTTTCCCTGTGATTCATTTCTTTAGATCAGATTCCTTCATTAACCTAATGGAAGCAACAAGCCATTGTTACCAGGGTGAAAGTATAAGGAAAAAACTGCACAAGAATATATTTGAAAAAGAAACTACAGTTGTTCTAAACTCTATTTTATCTTCATAGTACCAAGTTAGAAAAAGTTATTTTATAGGCAAAAGTAAAAATTCACACCTAGTTACTACTTTATTTTCAAGATACCTGCTAAAATCTACAAATAATTTTTTTCCTAGGACCATTAAAATATTCAGCACATACCCATCATCCTCTCATCCAGCCAACATTTACTAGGTCTACACTATGGCCAGACCCTGTGCTAGGTGCTGTAGTAAAAGGGGGAAGAGTACCAAGGTAAGAAACGAGTGATTCATTTTAGGGACATGTGAGCAAATCATCACAGTGAGTGTGACTGGGCAGTAACGGGGTGCACATGATGCCGTGGGGGTGCCGGAGCAATGAACATGGAGGGCTTCACAGAGGAGGGGGCACGTGAGCTGTGCCTGTGCTTGAAAGCAGGGGAAGAAGTGGATTAAGATAAAATAAGAAGAATGTGGAGGGGCAGGGCCCACTGGAGAAGGCTGCTGTCACATGTGGCTAAACACAGCAGCCTGGGAAAATGAGTGCTGGCGGGAGATGAGGCTGGAAAGGTGGTCTGGGATCAGGCAGTGTTCAGGAGTTTGGACTTCGCCTGGAGGTGTTAGGACCCATGTAAGCTGTTTAAGCAGCGATGCCATGGTCAAAGTGGTGCATTACCAAGCTCATTCTAATGGCAGTACAGGAAGGACTGGAGACTCTGAAGGCAGGAGCTTTATCTGTGTTGGTACAGACACCCAGGTTGCAGGCTTAAATTAGAGAGAGGCAGAATAAATATGAAAGAAGAGATGAGTTTGAGTAATATATATTAGAAAGAAATAATAAGACATAGAGACTAATTAGATGTATGGGTGTCATTAATAAGATAGGCAAGAAAGGAGGAAGGCCAGGTTTTGGACGAAAGGGATTTGTACACATTGAGCTTGAGATCGAGTGAGGTATCAGAAAGTGAATGAAATATCCAGAAAGCGAATGAAAATACAACTCTGGAGATCAGGAGAGGTATAAGCAGAGTCATAGATCTGAATAATTAGTATACAGCTACAACTCTCCTACCAATCTCTCCCTCCCCTCCACCCCCATCACCCACACACTTGGATACTTCCTCTTGTCTGTATATAGGTAGAACAGCACTGTTCACTAAGAATACAATGCAAGCCCCATGCATATTTTGCAATTTTCTAATAGCCACATTAAAAAAGTGATGTGGAAAACAGGTGACATTAATTTTAAGAATATATTTTATTTAACCTATTTACAATATCATTTCAATATTAATATAAAAATTACTAATGAGATATTTTATATTGTCCTTTCATACTAAGTGTTTAAAATCCATTGTGAATTTCCCACTCATGACCCAGGCCATCTCAGTTTGGACTAGCCACATTTCAAATGGCCCCTGCTTTGGACTGTGCAGGACTACACAGTAGCCTACCAGGGTGATTAGGCACCAACATGAACTTTTTTAGCCCTTGAAATTTGTGGAATTAAATTAAATGGAATTTAATTTTACTGATGAGAGAACAATGAGGAAGCCTGCTGGGCCCTCCAAATCACTGCCCACCCCACCCTCCCTTCTCATGCTCTGGGAGGGAGTGCAAAGGGGCAGTGTTACATGCTGTTGGAAGTTTGGGAGACGTGAAGCATAGAAAATCATTTCCTCTAAATGTTGCCTTTTAGGTTATTAAATACCCTGACAGCAACGTGACTGAATTTAGAGCCATGAATTTGTTATCTCTTAATGTGGATCTACATCTGGTCTCCTGATAAATTTCCTAAGGCTGTTGTTCCTAAACTTTCAAATATTTGCAAACTAACTTCATAATTGTCATGCCTGCATACCACCAAAACTATATGATTTGTTTAATATTTTTATTTAACTCAACTAACCTAAAAAAATCTAAAGACATATTTAGTGTCATCCTAAGTAACTATATCCATGAAGTCATGAATTTCATATGTTGTTGTACATTTTTTCTACTACACATTAAAACAAATACATATTTAAATAAAGAACGTTTATCCGTGTCTCCTAAAATCACCTCCAAACCACTTGTGGTATGATTATCAAACTTTAAAAACACTGTTCTTGGGGAAGAGAAAGTAAAGTAACACTATAGGATCCCCTCTCTATGCTGACAGTGCTCAGTGGGGTGTGCCTATCCTAACTCACCGAATCCCCACTCTCCTAGGAGCAGGCTGATGGTCACTGCTACCCACTGGTTGTCTTTCAGGCTTGCATTTATTCTGGCTGATTAGCACTTGTGTCTGCCCTGTGGTCAGAAATTTTATATGGCAACCTGTATTAACTATAAGGAAATTCTTAACAATTTTTATTTTTGTTTTTAATTTTTGTGGGTACACGGTCTTTGTTTTGATTTTCCAGAGGTTACAGAGCTGGCAAGTCTGGGATTTGAGCTTTTACCTATAAACATGACAAGGCAGAGGCAACTACAACACCTAACCATAATGCCCTCCTAAGAGGGCATTTATTGTTGTTAACAAAATGATTTTCAATTATGAATTATCTTAAAGCCCAAAGACTTTAAGCAATAAGAGTTGGTAAATTTCAATGATGGGGATGTGTGGTACCAAAATGGTTTAAAACAAATGTGTTATATATTAACATAAGTGCTTCTTAGTGTATTAAATAACAAGATCCAGTGGCTAGTCTAATAATTACTATAATTTCAAATGGTAATACATATAAACAACATTTAATGATATCTGAAATTGTAGTGTGTATTAGTCTATTGTTGTGTAACAAATTAGCCCAGAACTAAGTAGCTGAAACCAACAAACATTTACTTTATCACAGTTTCTGTGGGTCAGAGATTTGGGCACAGCTTGGCTGGGTACCTCTGGCTCAAGGTCTATCACAAGACTGCACTCAGGTGTCAGCTGGGGCTGTGTTCCCATCTGAAAGTTTGGGGGAGAACCTGCTTCCAAGTTCACTCACATGTTGTTGGCAGGATTCATTTCCTGACTGGCTGCTGGTTACAGGTCTCCCTCAGTTCTCTGCACATGCATCTCTCTATAAGGCAGCTCTTAACACGGTAGCTGGCTTCCCTGAGAGTGAGCAAGAGAGTGAGAGAAAGCTCCTAAGAAAGAAGCCACCGTCTTTTTATACCCAAATCTCAGAAGTGATATCCCATCCTCTCTGCCACATTTCATTCACCAAAAGTGAATTATTAAATCCAGTGCATATTCAGGAGGAGGGACTTATGCCAAGGCATGAATTTCAGCAGGTGGGGATCACTGGGGACCATCTTATAAGCTGCCTGCCACAAATGAAATAAAATATCTATGAGCTCTATTGGTGATGGTATCACAGTGCTGTTAATGCCACTGCAGTTCGTTGGCTACATTTATAATCAAAGAAATGCAAAATTTCAGCTAGAGGTTAGTGAAAAAGATGTACAATTTTTCCCATCTAGTTCATAGACTTCGGGTGAAAAAACTCCTGTGTTAAAGGATGCAGTCTATCTTGCACCATCTGAAAAATCAGTCTGGTGCTTTGTGGATGGGCACAGGGATTCCTCACATACCCCTGGAATCCACCATCTGTGGGCATTTACTGTGTTTGTGAAAGATTCTTAAAAAAAAAACAACAAAAAAAAAAACATGTGGTACTGCTAGTGCAGCTCAGAAATAGATCAACTTTGAAAACTTCCCTCACAGCTGCAAAAGGCAAGTGTTTGGCACTAATAAATCAGAATTAGTGGAGCTCAGCTAATAATGAACCTTCCATCTCCTCTGGGCAGGTGGTCACCAACTGAACTACAGGAGCAAACAAGCCATGGTTAGATGTAATAACCACATTTCTAATGACAGGTAGGACTAGAGCAGAAAGTGAGTGGAGGAGAAGCCTTCCTGCAAAATTCAAATCTTCTTAAACTTGGGGCCCTCTAAAAACATTAATCAAAATTGTGTTTCTAGGGGCTGAGCTGACCTCTGCTTACTACCTTTCCAGTCATAACCACTGCAGGTGTTTTTCTTCTCGCTAGTGAAAAACAGCCTGGGATGCTATCGACAGGCCCCTATCAGAGAACCAGTGAACTAGGGACACAATTGTAGGTTTCAATTTTCCCCTCCTAGACGCCAATTCAAATTTGTCATCACCTGTTCACAGAAATGCCTTCTGTGTTTCATCTTACTTGGGTGGAAATGGGGTGATATTCAAAATATTTAACAACCAATGAGGCACAGGCACTAACCAATTAGGACAACATAAGATGCTGGAGCAGGGTCCAGGGGCACCCTGTGCTGTGCTGGCATTCATCCTTTAGTTGTTGAATTATGGGAGAAGTCTTAGGGGTTCTGGGGGTGTGCTCAGGGGGCTGAGGGTGATGACAATTCGCCAACTGGTTTTTAGGCATCTCATTATTTTAACACCCAGGATGTCTGCACCAGTGCACACAAGATTGAATATTCACTGTGGAGGGGGGTTGGGGCTGCTGCTCCCAAGGGCCCCCATGGAAGGCTACTGGTGTGGAAGCTGACCCCATCACCCTACAGTGTTCTGACAACTGGCACTATGGGGACAGAGCCCTGTCCATTTTTCTGAGCCCTGAGCTCAGGCCAGAGCCTTAAGGTCCTGGACCACTTCCAAGGCTTGCAGAACCCCTCACTCAGGTCTCCAGGGGGCGGCTGGCTGGCAGTCTCCCAGTTACCAGGCGCTTTCTGGGAGCAGCCAGGGACAGCTGCTGCCAGCTGGCATCAATGGGCTTCTGTGCAACTGAGGGTTGAGTGGAAGTTTCCTTGTGGGTTTGATGGAGGGCATGTTCTCAGTCCACAGGTGTCATACCACCCGAGTAGCCTCACCACTGTACAGGATAGAGGCCTAAGAAAAGACTTGGCTCATGAATCCCCCCACTTCAAGGATTGGTTTAGCAACTTCCTGAGCTTTCTGAATGAGGTCTCAGGTTTTAGGCTTATCACAAAGGAGATCATTCTGCATGACCTCTTGGTCTGCATTATTTCACTGAAATGCCTGGGTTTGTTTTACTTTACTCCATGCTTCTGGAAAGCAGGCTAGGGGGGCTCTGGACGCACACAGACCTGGGTCTGAATTCCAGCTCTGTGGAATGCATCACCACTTCACTTCACCTCTCTGAGGCAATTTCCACCTCTGTCAATGGGGCTCATGGGAGTGCCTGCCTCATAGGCTGGTGGAGGGTCTAATGAGATAATTTAAAGACAAATTTGATAACTGTTTTCTTGTAAGTTGAGGGAAAGATTAATTCAAAACTTTTAGTCTCAGTTTGGGCTAGGAAATGCCACTGTTATTCCAGGGTACTAACACAGGTATTTTAAAAATAAGATGCAAAAGCTGACTAAAAAGTAAAGACAAAAAAGGGACTTCAGAAGTCAAATGTAACTCAATAGTCTTACATGCTTAGATCCAACCCAGAAGAACTCAGGGTTCTCCCTCCTGAATGAAGATAATATGAAGTTGCATATTTCGATCCATAGTTGGCTGAACCCACAGATGCAGGGCTTGTGAATATGGAGGGCCAGCGGTATCTCCTTTTCTAAGGAAGATGGCATAGTTTAATTCATTAACATTTGTAAAACTACATAATATCTGTTTCAATGACAAAAAGCAATTTCAATTTTATTTAAAATGACATTTACATAAACATAAAAATTATAACCATCTCACAATACTCTCAACTACCTTGACATAAAAGCAGAGGAAAGCTTGATTTGTTAAGGTATTGCTTTTGCCCATTTTGTTTAAAAAAACTTTTTTCTTAAAATAAGAATTATGGAATCATTAAGTTTTAAGCAATAAGAAACAAAGTTCGAAACCAGAATCCTGATTCTTTACTTCTGTTTACCCAAAAGAACATTCTCTCTCTGATTTCAGTCCCAGAAATCAACCACTGAACACATCACTAGGCAGAGTCACATTCCATGTTTTTAATGGAAGTTTTGGAAGCTACAGATGAATTCAGGAGTGATATTAAACCAAGACCATTAAGAAAGATGACTTTTTTCTAGGATTCAAACTCCTATATTCAGACACATATATCCAACTGCCCACTTGACATCTCCACGTGGCTGTCTGTCTCATAGACATGTCAAACTCACTATATCCCAAACAAAAGTCCTAGTATCTCCCCTCCACCCCAAATTGCTGTACTCACAGCCCTCCCCATCTCAGTCTGATGGCATTTCTATTCTTACTACACTTAGGCCACTTCCTATTTTCCTTAACTCCTCTCTTCTGCTTATTATTTTTCAATCCAACTGCCAGTCTTGCTGGTTCTACCTTCAAAATAACCAGACTCTAATTACTCTTCACCATCTTTACTGCTAACCCTTGTCCATGGCACCAACATGTCTCACTGGAGTATTTCAATAGCCTCCTAACTGGTCCCTCTCTTCCACTCTTGTGCTCCCACAGTCTATTCTCAATACAGTAGCCAAAGGGAGCTGCTAAATTTAAAGTCAGATCATTGTCTCTTTTTGGATCAAAATCCTCCCCTCACTCCCAGACTCTGGGGGAAAAGCCAGAGTCCTACCATGACCAACATGGCCCTCCAGGATCTCACCTCCAACTTACTGGCTCCATGCTACTCCTTGAATACGCCAGGCATGTTCCGCTTCTGTGTCCTCAGGCTTTCCCCATGTGTCTGCATGGTGAATTATCTCACCATTTTCTCCATGACAGCTGCCCTTACCAGCTCACCTACACCCATCCTCCAGCACTGTGCTCTGCTCCTCCTTACCCCACTAGACTTCTTTCTCCACAGCATGTATCCCTTCTAAATTCCTAATATACATCACCTAATATTTTTTAGGTTTATTGTTTTTTGTCCACATCCCTTAACTTGAATATAAGATCCACATGGAAGATACTTAATAAATAAATCTGAATTAAGGGAAAATGCCAAACAAGAAAAACAAAGAGAAAAAGCTTTGAAAACAACTAGTGTCCAAAAAAAGGCCTTATGATTTTTTCTTCCTTCCTTCTTTCTTTCCTTTCTTTCTTTTTCTTTTTTCTCTTTCTTTCTTTTTTTCTTTCTTTCTTCCTTTCCCTTTCTTTCTTCCTTTCTCTTTTTCCCTCCCTTCCATCCTTCCTTCCTTCCTTCCCTCCCTCACTCCTTCCCTCCCTCTCTCTTTCTTTCTTTCTTTCTTTTTTTTTGTTTTTTTTTTTGAGACAGTCTTGCTCTGTTACCCAGGCTAGAGTGCAGTGGTGTGATCATGGCTCACTGCAGCCTTGACCTTGACCTGCTGGGCTCAAGTGATCCCCCTGCCTCAGCCTCCTGAGTAGCTGGAACCACAGGTGAATGCCACCAAACCTGGCTAATTTTTAATTTTTTGTAGAGATGGGGGTCTTCCTACATTGCCCAGGCTGGTCTTGAACTCCTGGCTCAAGCAATCCTCAAGGCCATCTTGGCCTCCTAGAGTCCTGGGATTACATGCATGAGACATCACACCTGGCCGAGCCTTGTGATTTCTAATAGCAGGACCCATGTATTATATCTCATTTTTTATTTTAATAACATTTGTGGCATTTTGAAGAGGAGCAACAACAAAGTAGGCCTGTCACTTAGGAGAGGCCGCTGTTTACCCTGAAAAGACCCCTAAGAGTGGCATTCTTGGGGAGGGGTAGAACACTACATCAAGCACAGACCATTATCATAGAGGTCCCCAAATCTCCCTTTTATCTGGGAGCCAGAGGGATCAGACTCAGAATGTCTGAGTAAAAATTCACAAGAGGCTGCTGGGCACCCCGGAATCTATATTAAAAAAAGCCATTTCTTTCCAGTGACGATGTCCATTGTCCAGAATTACCTTTTTGAGCTAATGGTACCCAGGAAGTTGACTTAGCATTCAGAATGTGGTTCAGGGGTGTTGGAATCAGTGCTAAGGATGGCTAACCCTTCTGAGGACTGCTTAATCCATGCCGTGGTGAGCCCTGGTAATGCATCACCGCAGATACTTCACAAAAGATCTTCATCCATACTTACCAATCCACACTCATGTCCACAAGATTCAGGACCTATTTTCCAGGCCAATACTGGGCAACCATTGGAAATTTTTCCTCTCTGCTCCATGAGGACCAGTTCATTGCCCACAGCCTTTCTCCAGGTAGGATGGATTAGCTTTCTACCCACAAAACTCCAACCATATGGCCGTGCTGTCTTCCAGGAATTACGTAGAGCTCACTTTGCTGGAGTTCCGGAAGTTCCTCAAATCTTCAATCTGGTACTCTACTCCCATTAGGCACAGATCTGGCCTCTGTAGATCCCAGAGGGGCACCTACTTTCAGATTCCCAATTCCTTGGGGCCCTTCAACATTTCCCCCTTATGTCACCAGTGTGTAGCCAGGGGCCTTGTTCTACACCCTCTACCATCATTAATGAGCTACTTTGACCACAGACAAATCACCTAATCTCTCTGGGCCTTAGTTTCCAAATCTAAAAATAAAAGGATATAACTCTCTAAGGTCCCTTCTAGTTGTAAAAAATCCAAGATTATTTTTTACCTACCTCTTTAAGTTTTAAATGATGACAACAGCATCTTTCCTAAACTTTTCCTGAGGCCAGATGTTCCTGGCACTGAAGTAGAGGAAAAAAATAGTTTTTGAATAACCTAACATTTTTGCCTTCTAGAGAAAATTATCCTCTGTCCTTTTTAGTTCCCCTTCCCTTACAGCTACCTCCTTATGGACCCTTAAAGGAAGTCTTTAAAACATAGAGAGGCTGAGGCAGGAGAATTGCTTGAGCCCAGGGGTTCGAGACTGTAGTGTGCCATGACTGTACCTGTGAATAGCAACTGCACTCCAGTTGGAGTTGGGCAACATAGTGAGTCTCTCTCTATCAAAAAAAAGTAAACTATTTATCCTTCCTGATTCATCAGGATCTTATAAAAAACACTGTTATTTTCCAAATTATTTTTCTTACATAAAACCTCTTAAACAGTTTTATTCTGATAACTATGCTCATCAGACTTGACTTTCCTCTGTTTTGCAGGGAAGGCTATTAAATGCTCTGGGGAAGAGGAATAAAAAGCTCAGAGACAGGGCCAGGGAAGGAGGCATGCTGTCCATGTAGATAAATTCTGCCCTGAGCTTTCACAAGGTGATGGGCATGAAATGGCAGAGGCGAAAGTAGGGAGTGGAGAGAAGGGGAAAATAAGAAGGAAGAAGAGAAAGTCTGAAAGCATACATTGTTTGCTTAGAAAAAAGTTTTAGGAGAGGTCTGGTGGCAGTTCAAGAATGTTTACTTAGTTAGATGACTTCTAAACTGGGACTTGCCTAAGCAGCCACACTGCAGGGAGGAGGCGGAGTTGGAACAGCAGTTCTCTTCCTTTAGCAGCCCCTCCATCTAGCCTTCCACATAGCAGGCTGGTGAGGTATTGAGCAGCCCCTCTATTGGCCCCGCACCCAATTTTCAGAAGTTAAGTTCATTCTACAGGTCTCTAAAGGCTTCAAGGAAGACCAAATCTATCCATTGTTGGCCTGGAAATCAAAGAAGACACTCCAAATCTTCACCATTCAATAAAGCAGTGACTTGCTGAAAGAATTACAGTTTACTAGCAAACTCCCCAAATGAATCTCTATGTATAATACATGCATAACCTCCTAGTCTGAAGATAGCAGTATTCCAAATAATTGTAGGCTCCAAGATATCACTTAGTGACTTCTAATTTAGGAAACATATGCTCTAGAGAATTCCTCCCATTATACACACACACATACACACACGTATATTTGTGTGTGCAAACACATATCCTACTATAACAAATGACTCCGTTTTTAAGCCACACTAGGTTACAAAACAATACAATGAGTTAACTTAAAATATGTCATATTAAAATCTTTGAGATCCTGGATTCAGTTCCTTTGGCATGAACACAACTAGAAAGGAAGCCTAATTCATACCAGAAAATATCAAAACAAAGTCTGGTAAGTATCTAGCTAGTTAGACAGTCTCAAAGCAGTAGCTTCTCATTAGCATTGAGAAATAACAATCTGAGTGGTAATGTGAATACCTACTGTGGAACTGGTACTGGATGTTGTATAAGCTGGGAACAGATGCCTCTTAAATTCAGTTTGTTGCATTATGACAGGGTTCTACTTCAAGGACTCATCTTTTCCCAGTTTATTCTTTTCCAGGAAAAGCTTTCTATGCACTTTCATAAACAAATGCAACTCTTCTTGTCATTTTCTGGTTCCTTTTTTTGGGAGAAGGGGACACTTAGAGCTTTTTTTTTTCCCTTTAAACAGCACCAACCTTCTGACTGATGACAAAATAGAGGGAAATTGAAATGGCAGAGTAAAAAATCAATCAGGCACATAGGCAATCCCTTCCCTGGTAGTGTTACAGAGTATACATTAGTATTCATGGTATTTTAGTTAGGAGACAACATCTCCAGCAAAAGAATCACCACACAGCAATGTGTCAGGCTGTCTATCACATCTTTCCTGTCACTTTCTTGCACAGAATCTGTAATCCAAACACCTACCATGGCCACCCCTCCAGAATAGCCCCATTGGTCTTGCTCCTTTTGCTGGGACAACAGCCCAAGTCCCCTCTGCATCTTTACTGCTCAGAAGCAAGACATGAACATTTTGTTTGAGGCATTCTTGAAGAAAAATGATAATGATCTTATAATATGAGGTATCTTCAAGTCTGTGTTTTAGGAGGAAGAGTGGTATAAGAAGACACAATTGCTGGATAATTCTCAGAAGCCAAACACAGAATTACCTATGATTCAGCAATTCCACTTCTGGGGACATACCAAAGGAACTGAATCCAGGATCTCAAAGAGATATGACCCACGTTCATAGCAGCATTGTCACAACAGTGAAAAAGTAGAAGCAGCCCAAATGTCCACTGATGAATGAAGGGATAAAGAAAATGTGATATATACATACAAATATGTTTGGCCTTAAAAAGGAAGGAATGTTTGACACGTGCTAACAACATAGATGGACCTTAAGGACATTACGCTAAGTGAAATAAAGCAGAAATAGAAAGACAAATATTATATAATTTTACTTATATGAGGTACCTAGAGAAGTCAAATTCATAAAGACAGAAAGTAGAATGGTGGCTGCCAAGAGCTGGGGGAAAGGGAATGGGGAGTTGTTGTTTAATGGGTGTAAGTTTCAGTTTTGCAAAATAAAGAGTTCTGGAGATTGGTTGCACAATGTGAATATACTTAATGCTACTGAACTGTATGCTTAATGGTTAAGATGGTAAATTTTGTTATGTGTCCTTTATCACAATTAAAACCCCCCCAAAACCTATAGTTCTTAGTATTTCCCAATATGATGGTGATAACAATAATACCTTACAAATGCACGGGAACTTCTTTCTGAGAAATCTAGAGAGCTGGGCCTCCAGATTAGTTCATGCCAACTCAAAATGATACCAAGGATGAGTTCAGTTGTAAAAGTTGCACTTATCAGAGTTTAACTTTCTTTTCCCCACTAGCATGAATGTTTGGTATATATCACCATTTTATCCCTCTGAAACTAGGGCCACCCAGACATCTGTGGATGTCAACCCGCAGTGCCACTCTGGTATTATCTGGGATTCAGGGGGGAGAGGCCTGCCTATGTTGAGGAAGAAGAGAGATTTGTGAAGTCAGCCTCATTCCTTTTCTATTTAGAGAGTTCAGGAATGTGTCCATACTGTTCCTCCCCACAAAATTCCCATTTTTTCTCCAGATTAAAGGTGACTTCATCTCTTTCCACTTTGACCTTTAAACTCAACTCAGTATTCAACTTGGCAGTCATTCCTATCTAAAAATTACACACAAGATTAATACTCCAGGTGCTCTCTACCACCCAACAGGATCTGTTACCTTCTGCCATTCTGTGTCTCCACTCGTTCTTTCAGAACCTGGGGATCAGAGGTTTTATATAATGATGATACTTTATAAGCCATATTTTGCATCTCAAACACAAAGGAACACAGTGCAGTGAAAGTGGAAAGATGGGGAAGGGGCTGAGAAATAGGAAAGAATAAGGACCCCCAGAAGAAATACAAACAGCTTTTGGAAGGATGCATTTACAAAAATGACATCAGGCAGCTGGGTGCAGTGGCTCACGCCTGTAATCCCAGCACTTTGGGAGGCCGAGGTGGGCGCATCATCTGAGGTCAGGAGTTCAAGACCAGCCTGACCAAGACGGTGAAACCCCGTCTCTACTAAAAATACAATATTAGCCACATGTGGTGATGCATGCCTGTAATCCCAGCTGTTTGGGAGGCTGAGGCAGGAGAATTGCTTGAACACAGAAGGCAGGGGTTGCAGTGAGCCGAGATGGTGCCACTGCACTTCAACCTAGGTGACAAAAGCAAAACTCCGTCTCAAAAAAAAAAAAAAAAAAAAAAAGACATCAGGCCCATCTGGAAAGTATACTAACAAAATAAAAAGATAAAAAGTCCCTTTCTACTATGAGCAGCAGATTTGCAGAATATAAAACTTCTGGAACAGCAAGGCTGTATAGCCAACTGACAAAGCAAAACAAAACTGAAAGAAGAGCTCCTTTGAGGGATGTCCAGCCACTGCTAAGTTGTAAGCCTCTTTCTGGGGCTCAAGGGCAGTACCAGGTACAAGAGGCCTTCCTACTGCAGTTCCCAAGTGCGTGTCTCCTACAGGCATTTGTGCAAAGGGCTCCAACCAGCGATAAATCCAATCTTCCCTCCATCCCTCCAAACCTGATGACAATGTGGGCTGGCTCTGTCAGAGCTAGCGCAGGGTTTCTGAAACTACTAGGGCTGATATGTCCAGCTTAGAATCTTCCCTTATTCTCTGTCAGCTTCGTCTCCATTTTCTTGTACAACTTGGTAGTAAAATATGAAAAAAAATGTGGCAACTGGAGGACAGAATCAACCATGATTTTTCTCTTTCATCACTGTTCTAGTTATTTGGCATTACTAGGATATAAACAAGTGAGTCCACGAGCCCCTCACCCCTTCGTTGTTTATCATACAGACACATTTTACAACACTTTGGGCTGGAATGAAGACATGAAACAGGAAGTTCCTGATCTTGCTCTCCTCTCCTCCTTATCCTCCCTGTCTCAGTTAACACAATAACACAGTCAAAGATGCCGTCTAGTGTGTTTCCCAAAAACACCCAGAAAGAGCTCAGCAGCCTCTCTGGCTAACTTGTCCTAGAGCTGCACAGCAGTACAATAATGTAGGAACTTCCTTCTCTTAACTTGGATTTGAGAAGTTTCCTTTTTCCACATATAGGTCTGAAAGCAGCAGGCCACTGCGTAATTAAACTGTCCCTTATAGGCCTCAGGAAGAATAATCTTGGGCCCTTTCTATGTTTCTGGACTGCTGCTTCCCAACCCTCTAGCCATCTTTCTGGCTCTTTTGCAGACTCTTCTCTAGGAAGCACAAGGCCGAAGACATAAAGCTCTGGCAACCGTCACACCTCACGGCCTCTTCAGGGCCTGCTTGGCTTTGCTGTGGGCTGTGCCTGCTTCTTAAACTCTGGTGCCGGGAAAAGGATTTCCTCGTCTCATATTCAAGCTGTCCCTACTGCTGCTTCTCTACTCCTGTTTTGTGTTAGTAAAAGAAGGAAGGAAAGAAAAGGGGGAAGGAGGACAGTAGAAAAAATAAAAAAAGGAAACTTAAGAATTTATAATGACATACTATTTTAACATGAAATACAAGCCAAAAGATGAGTTTTATGAGATGAAAACCCCACCAAACAACAAACTTTTGCATATAACCTCGCAAGCACGTTTTTATGCACAGTATTTCTGTATTTTCTAACACCCTTTGAATGCCCCACAGATGTCTGCAAACACAGGCTGATCTGTCCCGTTTCACATTTACATTAACAGGTAAAAATGACAAGAGGCCTAGCTGAATTCCACGAAATAAGTTATTTAAAGAACATCTGAAGTTTTGTTCTTTCAGAAGCAGAGAAGTTCTAAACAGGGAAGCAAGAGATTCTGAGAATTTCATTTTCACCATAATGGCTCAATGTTTGTTCCTCTAACAATGTGCAGTTAACAGCTGTACACTGGCTCTTACATTCAAAGCCAAAAAGCAAGTTCTTCACATTAGAGAAATCGTTAAAGACAGTTCAAGGAAAGAGAATTAGGTATTTTAGAGTGGCTACGAAAAGTTTTCCAGGGGGGAAAAAGCACTAACCTGTGTTGTTTTAATCTGCTGAAAACAACCAACTTCTCGAGTTCCCCTGCTGTCTTCTAGCCAGTTTCCTGTAAATGTTGCATGTGACATTATACTTCCTCACTGCACCTTCTTTGACTCGCCTCCCTAACCGGTCAGAGGCATGTGATAAGATCAATTTGCTGCTTGCTTCACATGGGGGTAACCCTGTGTCTGCAGAAATGATTGTCTCCCCCAGCTTGTTTCAGGTGTTCCCAGGACACAGGTAAAGAGGAGATAAGCCAGGGGGAAGTCATGCTTGGACTCCAGGCACTCCTGACTCCAGAGGAACCTGAAGGGGCAAGGGAGAGACAGTCTTGAGCCCCAGGGTCGCCTATCTTGAGGCTGGAGTTCAGCAGCTGAGAAGGGGCAGAGCATTCACAGAGGAGCCTGGAGCTTGGGTGCTCTGCTGTCATTAGGACAGCCCCTGGGACTGCCACCCTCAGGGCAGCTGAGGAAGGGCCCTCGATGGTGCTGCACCCAGGATGTCCCCACACTCCTCTCTGGAGGGCACCAACATCAAGGGAACACACTCAGGCCTTGGTTCATATTTCTGGATCCTGCAGCAACCATGGCTACACACCCTGAATTTCCTGGGACTCTCTCAAGTTCACATGTGGTCATGCTGTCAGACAGTGTGCCCCAACTGTTGGTTCAGAAAACAAAACCACTGTATTCTCAGCCTTCCAGGGCTAAATAACTGGGAGACATTTCCCTCCTGCTGACCTCCAAAATATGCCAGCCTTTTGGTTTCCCTTGAAAGGGCTGGGCATCATCTTCCTCCAGGATGGTCCTGGGTTCCTGGCAGCGTGTGAGTCCTGGCCATGGGGGCTCTGATGGTGGCCTGACAAGAGCACCAGAAGAGTGCCGGCTGTGACCCTCTCTGCCCTGTACAGCTGGAGAGGCTGGAGACAGCTGGAGCAGGGACTAAGCAACAAGCCCAAGGGCACCATATCTAGCTTTCTTGTTCTACTCACTGGTGCCTTCTGTTTCTTTTTGTGATTCTCCCAGCCATCAGGAGGGTCCAAACATACTGCAATTTGTGGATATAGGAAGTGGTGTGTGGGAGTCAAATGATCTCCTGGACCAAGGGGAATATTCCACAATTTGTAAGACTTGACTGCAAAAACCCCAAAGTTGCTTCTATTTGGCTACCCTGGCATGATTATTTTTTAAAAAATGCTTTTAAATGGATTTTTTTTGTTGTTTTTTAGAAAGGTAACTGTAGACATATTCCAAGTCTTGAAAATATTACTCTATAATTCTCCGATGAAGTTTTCCATGGGAGAATACCGAGTAAGGAAACCAGTCCTGGGACTCAGAACTGTGGACAACAGTAAAACCCTGAAGTCTCACCACATGATTGCACTTCTGGCTTTGAAAACACACATAACTGTTTTTATCATTTTGACAGTTGATGGCTGGTTTTCTGATTGAAATGACATTTAGATTAGACAGTTGAGTCAAAATGGCTGTCCAAGCTATAGACATGGCATTAACTTTAAAATAGGAATAATGGTAAAATTTTGCCATCTTGGAGTCAGAAATTGCAAGAACTTTGGAAAAACAAAATACTACATAGATGAAAAATGATAATGACTCAATTTGAATGTATTTAGAAGTCTCACATTCTGGGTTAAGCTGCCAGTTCCATTTTTCAACTAAGCAACTGCATATGTTCTGCTTA
This sequence comes from Symphalangus syndactylus, assembly GCF_028878055.3. Classification (NCBI taxonomy): domain Eukaryota; kingdom Metazoa; phylum Chordata; class Mammalia; order Primates; family Hylobatidae; genus Symphalangus; species Symphalangus syndactylus. The sequence goes on from NC_072430.2 coordinate 78,615,703, forward strand.
AGCTGTGTTCTTGTGGAATTTTTAAAGGCCTTAATAAAATGCTTTATAATTTTCCATTAAAATCCCTAACCTGGCTTTCAGTCCATGATTTTTTTTCTGGTTAGGCATTTAAAAATTTTAATACACTTTATATTTCAGAACAGTTACAGATTTACAGAAAAACTGAGAAGACAGTACAGAGTTCCCATATATCCTACGCCCAGTCTCCTCTATTATTAACTTCTTAAATTTAGTATGATACACAAGTACCAATTAATAAACCAACAGTGATACATAATTATTAACTAAAGTCCACAGTTTATTCAGATGTCCTTAGTTCTTACCTACTGTCCTTTATCTGTTCCAGGAGCCCATCCAGGACTCCACATTACATATAGTCATCGTGCCTTCTTACGCTCCACTTGGCTGTGACAGTTTCTCAGGCTTTCCTTGTTTTTGACAACCATGACAGTTTTGAGAAACACTGGTGTGGTATTTTGTAGAATGTGCCACAATTAGGCACACAAATGGGTGTTTTTCTCTTGGTAAGACTGGGGTTATGCGTTATTTGGAGGAGGATCACACAGGTAAAGTGCCATTTTAGTCACATCGCATCAGATATATGTACTATCCACATGATTTAATACTGCTGGTGTTGCCCTTGATCACCTGGCTGAGGCAGTGCATGTCAGTTTTCTCCACTGTAAAGTTGCTCTCTGTTTCTCCCCACCTTTCCATATCATACTCTTTGGAAGAAAGTCCTTCAGGGTAGAGTGTCTATATAAATTATTTGGAATCCTTCTGCATGGAAGATTTGTCTCTTCTACATATTTATTAATGTATTCAATCATTTATTTATACTAGTATGGCTGAATGGATATTTATTTTATGCCTTGCATTTTAGTTCAACAGCACTTTATTCTGTTGCTCAAATTGTTCCAGCTTTGGCCACTGGGAGCTCTTACCATTGGTTTCTGTGCTCCTTCGACATACTCCTATCAATATTTTTTTCTTTTTTGTTTTTAAATACTTCCTCACTTTCCAGCACTACAAGATGCTCCAGGCTCACCATGTATAGTACCTCCCCAACTATTTATGATTTTGGTTTCTTTTTTTGTTTTGTTTTGACAAAAGAATACAAAAATAAACTGATGGGCCTGAGAAAACATGTGTCTTCAATTTTAATTAGTTCTGCTCATGTGTATTAATAAAAAATTTTGTTTAATTACATTCATAAAATTAGTCCTACCTACCTGGCCTCTACCAGCTGCAAAACACCATAATACCAGTGGCTCACATCTGTAATCCCAGCACTTTGGGAGGCCTAGGCGGGTGGATTACGAGGTCAGGAGATCGAGACCATCCTGGCTAACACGGTGAAACCCCATCTCTACTAAAAATACAAAAAATGAGCCGGGCGTGGTGGCGGGTGCCTGTAGTCCCAGCTACTTGGGAGGCTGAGGCAGAGAACGGCATGAACCCGGGAGGTGGAGCTTGCAGTGAGTCAAGATTGCGCTACTGCACTCCAGCCTGGGCGACGGAGCAAGACTCCATCTCAAAACAAACAAACAAACAAAAAAAACCACCATAATACCAAGTGAGTGAAATTCTGCACTGGCTTAATCCCAAGATGCATGGTTGTGCTGGTAGTGTTTTTTCCCCTACATATTTTTAACATTCCTGGAATCGAAGTGCACATTTAATGTCATGTCTTTTTTTCCTCCTTACCTGTTATTAATTTGATGTTATATATATATAATATATATATAAAACATATATATAATATATATAAAACATATATTATATATAAAACATATATATAATATATATAAAACATATATTATATATATCAAACATATATATAATATATATAAAACATATATATTATATATATCAAACATATATAATATATATAAACATATATATTATATATATTATATATATAAAACATATATTATATATATTATATATATAAAACATATATATTATATATAATATATATATAAAACATATATATATTATATATATATATATATGGGATCCTGGAACAGATAAAGGACAGTAGGTAAGAACTAAGGACATCTGAATAAACTGTGGACTTTAGTTAATAATTATGTATCACTATTGGTTTATTAATTGGTACTTATGTATCATACTAAATTTAAGAAGTTAATAATACGGGAGACTGGGCGTAGGATATATGGGAACTATGTTATACCTTATACTATATAAGGTATGCTGGAAAGTGAGGAAGTACTTAAAAACAAAAAAGAAAAAAATATTGATAGGAGTATGTCAAAGGAGCACAGAAACCAATGGTAAGAGCTCCCAGTGGCCAAGGCTGGAGCAATTTGAGCAACAGAATAAAGTACTGTTGAATTAAAATGCAAGTTGGTAGTTTTCTGAGAGGAAATAGATCAGTCAATTACTTTTTGTTTGGACTAAGAGATGTAATTTATTTTCACTGATTTTTTTCCCACTGAACAAATATTTTGACTAAAGTGGTTTGATGTGTAGCATGTGCAGACATTAAAAAATCCCAAGATACATTCTATTCCAAACATATTCTAACTTTACCTCAAGCTACAAATTCTCATCAAGTCCTAAATATAGATAAAATACAGATATTGATATAAATTAAAAAGGGGAGTCTATTTAATTTTATTTTTTAAATTGACATTGTAACTGTACACATTTATGGGGTACAATGTGATATTTTGATACATATCTATATTGTATAATGATCCAATCAGGGTAGTTAGCATATCCATTAACTCATGCATTTATTATTTATTTATGATGAGAACATTCAAACACCTCTCTCCTGGCTATTTTATAAAATACAATATTTTACCATTAACCATAGCCTCCCTACTGTGCAAGAGTGCACCAGAATTCACTCCTCCTGTCTAATTGTAACTTTGTACTTCTTGACCCCATCTTCCCCTCCCTCCTCAATCTCTAGTAACCATCTGTTCTATTCTCTGCTTCTATAATATGAACCCTTTTTTTTTTTTTAAGATTCCACATATGGGTGAGAGCATGTGGTTATTTGTCTTTCTGTGTCTACCTTATTTCACTTAATATGATGTCCTTCAGGTTCATCCATGTTGTCACAAATGACAGGACTTTATTCATTTTTATGCCTGCATAGTATTCTATTGTGTATATATACCACGTTTTATTTGTTGGACATTTACGCAGATTCCCACATCTTGGCTATTGTAAACAGTGCTACAATAAACACGGAGGGCAGATATCTCTTCAACATAATGATTTCATTTCCTTTGGATATATATATCCAGTAGTGGGACTGCTGGATCATATAGTCATGCTATTTTTAATATTTTTTAGAAATCTCCATACTCCTTTCTTTTTTGTTCATTTGTTTCTTTTTTCTTTTTTGTAAATTCTTCCAGATCCTGACCCGTACTATTTTCCATAATGGCTGTACTAGTTTACAGTTCCACCAACAGTGATAAGTATTCCCTTTTCTCTACATCCTCGCCCAACACTTGTTTCCTTTTGTTCTTTTGACAATAGTCATTCTGAATAGAGTGAAGTATATCTCACTGTGGTTTTGATTTGCATTTCCCTGATGAATAGTGATGCTGGACATTTGTATGTCTTCTTTTGAGAAATGTCTACTAAGGTCTTTTGCTCACTTTTATTTTTGAGACAGGGTCTCGCTCTGTCACCCAGGATGGAGTCTAGTGGCATGATCATAGCTCACTGCAGCCTCAAACTCTCAGGCTTAAGTGAACCTCCTGCCTTGGCCTCTTGAGTAGCTGAGATTAGAGGCATGCAACATCACACTTGGCTAATTTTTAAATTTTCTGTAGAGACGGAGTCTCACTTTGTCACCTACAGTGGTCTCGAACTCCTGGGATCCTCCCATCTCATACTCCCAAAGTGCTGGGATTACAGTTTTGCCCATTTTAAATCAAGTTATTTGTTTTTCTTTTTTTGTTTGTTTTTTTGTTTTTTTTTTTTTTTTTTTGCTATTAGTTCCTTATATAGCCTGGATATTAACCCCTTGTCAGATGTATGGTTTGCAAATATTTTCTCCCATTTGGTAGGAGAATAGTTTTCTTTGCGTGCAAAAGCTTTTTAGCTCGATGTATTCCCAGTTGTCTATTTTGGCTTTGTTGCCTATGCTTTTGAGGTCTTATTTTTAAACTTTGTCCAGACCAACGTCAAGAAGCATTTTCCCTATGTTTTCTTCTAGTAGTTTTACAGCTTCAGGTTTCACACTTATGTATTTAATCTATGTTGAGTTGATTTTTGTATGTGATGAAAGGTAGGGATCTAGCGTCATTCTTTGCATGTCCTATCCAAAGCAATTAGGCAAGAGAAATAAATAGAAGCATCCAAATTGGAAAAGAGAAAGTCATATTGTCCCTGTTTGCAGATGACATGATCTTAGATATAGAAAACCCTAAAGACACCACCAAAAAACTGTAAGTACTAATAAACAAATTCAATAAAGTTGCAGGATACAAAATCAATGCATAAAAATCAATAGCATTTCTATATGCTAATAGTGAACTATCTATAAAAGAAATCAAGAAGACAATTCTATTTACAATAGCTACAAAAAGAGATACCTAACAATGAACTTAACCAAGGTGAAAGAAGTCTACACTAAAAACTATAAAACTTTGATGAAAGAAATTGAAGAGGACACAAATATATGAAAAGATATCCCATGTTCATGGATTTATTTTTTTATTTTTTATGTATGTATGTATGTATTTATTTATTATTATTATACTTTAAGTTCTAGAGTACATGTGCACAATGTGCAGGTTTGTTACATATGTATACACATGCCATGTTGGTGTGCTGCACCCATTAACTCGTCATTTACATAAGGTATATCTCCTAATGCTATCCCTCCCCCCTTTAATTTTAATTCTTTAATTTAAATAATTTAAATTTAATTTAAAGAATTAATACTGTTAAAATGGCCAACCTACCCAAAGCAATCTACAGACTTAATGCAATCCCTATCAAAATACCAATGACATTCTTCACAGAAACAGAAAAAAATCCTGAAATTCATATGAAACCATAAAAGATCCAAAAGAGCAAAAGCAATCCTGAGCAAAAAGAACAAAGCTGAAGGCATATCTGACTTCAAAATATACTGCAAAACAATAGTGCCCAAAACTGCATGTACTAGAATAAAGAGACACATAGACCAATAGAACAGAACAGAGCCCAGAAATAAATTTCTGCACTTACACTCAACTGCCATTCAACAAAAGTGCCAAGAACACATACTGGGTAAGAGACATTCTCGTCAATAAATGGTGCTGGGAACATTGGATATCCATGTGCAGAAGGATGAGGGAAGGTGTTAAATTCTTTTCTGGGTTTACTGACTCCTTTTGTGTTTACTCTATTACTTTTCCAAGATCTCATGAGTCCATTATCATGCCTGAGCAACCTAATATTGATGCTGAGGGGTTGTGAGAATGGAGTTTCAGTCTGGCTGATGAGGAGCAAATGTGCTGACTGGTCAGCAGGCAGATCCAAAGGTCTCCTTGCTTCTGCTTTCCTACTGAGACAGACAAATAAGTGCACAGAGGCAGGACTGACCAGGAGTCCCCTCTCTGTGGCCAGGATTTTCTCTCCAGCTAATGAACCACTGTTATTTTGGGAGCATGATGTTTTATAGATCTTTTTTCTTTTAATGGACAGAGACTAATTCAACCATTTCCCACTGGCATATCTTACAAATGATCACAGACAAAATGCCCAATCTTTTCATCCAGGTAGGCAGAACTTGGCTACTCTAAATACTATTTACTGTCCCACTCCTGCATAAAGTGTACCAAAATACTGATAGTGCCTTACTCATCTCACCAGTACCCAGGAGGGACTGGAAGAGATGCTGCACTGACTTTTTTCAGCAACCATTTACCAAGCCTGTGCCACATGCTTTGACATTGAGCCAAGTGCTTTATACACATATTTTCATTTAATTCTCATTATAATCCTGTGAGGTAGGTACTGTGATCTCCACTTTACAGACAGAGTAATCAAGATTTACGTGGTTAACTAACCTCTCCAGAGTCTCTTGATAAGTCTGAAGCCAACATACAGGTTCAGTTCTATCAGTGCAGAGACTCAGAGCCTGGCTGCTACTCTTTGCTGTAGAGAGATTTACCATACTATAGATAGAATACCAACTGCTGTATTCATAAATGACCACTTTATTGAATACAGTCCTATTCTCTATTTTCTGCACATGCCTTTCACCTCAACCAAACCTAAGCTGCAAGGAGGGCAAGGATAGTGTCTAATATCCCCTTATCTCAGCTTTCCATTCTCACTGCAGCAGCTCTCCTGGGGACCCTGCATTCTTGCTTTCCTGTCAATTCTAATTTTCTTTTTTTTATTTTTATTTTATTTTATTTTTAATTCTAATTTTCTTCTGCTTTATCTTCATTATTTCCTTCCTCCACTTTTTTTTTTTTTTGAGATGGAGTCTCACTCTGTCGCCCAGGCTGGAGTGCAGTGGCGCAATCACAGCTCACTTGAAGCTCCGCCTCCCAGGTTCACGCCATTCTCCTGCCTCAGCCTCCCGAGTAGCTGGGACTACAGGTGCCCACCACCATGCCCAGCTAATTTTTTGTATTTTTAGTAGAGAAGGGGTTTCACTGTGTTAGCCAGGATGGTCTCCATCTCCTGAGCTTGTGATCCACCCACCTCGGCCTCCCAAAGTTCTGGGATTACAGGCATGAGCCACCGTGCCCGGCCTTTTTTGTTGTTGTTGTTGTTGAGACTGGGTCTCCCTCTGTCGCCCAGGCTGGAGTGCAAGAGACATGATCATAGCTTGCGGAAACCTCGAACTCCTGCCCTCAAATGATCCTCCTACCTCAACCTCCCAAAGCACTGGGATTATAGGTGTGAGCCACTGCACCTGGCACCTCCTCCACGTTCATTATTTCCTTCTCCCCACTTTGTTTTGCTTTATTTTATTAGCTTCTTAAGTCACAATCTTATTTTTTCTGGTCCTTTTAAATAAAAGCCTTAACTTATTTAAGTGTTTTTTTAGTCCTATTCTACACATTTTGATGCATTATATTCTCATTGTTAACTTTTAAATAGTCCATAGTTTTAGTACTGGTTTTCTTGACCCAAGGATTATTTAGAAGGATCATACCTTAATTTCTAAGTGCTAGATGGAGGTGGGGGAAGGAACCATCTTGTGTTAATTTTCAATGCTACTATACTATTATATGCGGCCAATACATGTCTATTTTTTGTTAATTGGACATCTTCTTTGTGGTTATTTAATCAATTTTTGTAAATGCTCCATGATCTTTTAAAAAAATTGTGTGTATGTCCTATTTGTTGGGTTAAGTCAATAAAGATACTGGAAAAATGCTATTCAAATATTCTGTTCCTATTTATTTCTGTCTACTTGATGAAATATTGAAAGCATTTTGTTAGTCTCCCACTATCATGATGAAAAATTTCATTTGTATTTTAAATTTTTTTATTTTATTTATATGTATTGTGTGTGTGTGTGTGTGTGTGTGTGTGTATGTGTGACAGAGTCTCACTCCATTACCTAAGGTGGAGTGCAGTGGTGCAATCTCAGCTCACTGCAACCTCTGCTCCTGGGTCCAGGCGATTCTCGAGCCTTAGCCTCCCAAGTAGCTGGAATTACAGGCACGCAACACCAAGCTGGCTAATTTTTGTATTTTCAGTAGAGCCGGGTTTTGCATGTTGGCTATGCTGGTTTCCAACTTCTGACCTCAAGTGATCCGCCCACCTTGGCCTCCCAAAGTTCTGGGATTATAGGTGTGAGCCATCATGCCTGGCCTGTATTATTTTATTTGTATTTTTAACAGATTTTTCAGTGCTAGGATACTCAGTGCGTAAAGGTTCATTATTGTTAAATCCTCTTGTTGGATTTGTATTTCTTATTCTATGTCTCATTTAGTATTTTTTTTACATTCAATCCTACATTTTTAAATATTAATATTACTGTCCTGATTTTTGTTTTGTTAGTTAGCATTCTCTAACTTATCCCCTCTTTTCATCCTTTCTGTGTTATTTTGCAGTACATATGACTCCTAAAGATGGTATATAGCTAGATTATCTTTTTAAACAATGAGAGTCACTGATTTTATTAGAAGAATTTAACCTAGTCACATTTATTTTTGTTTAACTTATTCCTGCAATTTTATCATGTGTTCAGTTATATTATTTTCTTCCTGTCTTTCCCCTCTTTTCTAGACTTTTTCTGACTGATCATGCTCTTAACTAGTATAGTACCCTCCACCCCAGCTGTGTATGTGTTTTAATATGTAATGGTTTAGAAATCCTACTTAATACTTTTTTCAAGAGATCAAACACATGTGACCTTTCTTCATAAACATCAGAGAACTACATAGTAGGACTCTATTAATTGGTAAAGTCATTCTGTTGTTTTGAGAAATGTAGTGGTAGGTTCATGTTAATAAGCATAATTATATAAGAGGGTTTAATATTACACAGGCATCAGAAATCTTTCTAAAAGGGTATGCTGCCAGGTATCCATATTCACTCCCCCACCCCCCTCCCTATATGGAGGACAAGCTACAGCTTTCACAAATAATGTGGGTAAGTGTGGGGTAGAGGCAGCAAGGAACCCACTGCCTATGACATAACCAAAAACATCCTGGGGACTGCTTCTGCAAATTTTGGACTCTGAGACATGCAGGCAATCTGGAGATCTACAGAGGTATCTGCAGAAGGGAGGCTCTCCGGGTGGGTTTCCTACTACCTCATTTCCAGTCACTAAAAGCCATCATAACTGAGAAATCTGTTCTAGATTAGGTGACGTCACAAAAAATGTAAACATAATTGCTAAAGAGTTGAGGAGCTCAATTGAGAAAATAATGTTGCTAGACCTGCTGAATGGCTAGAATTCTGAGTTTCCTAATGTCTAATTCAGGAGGCACAGTAGTAAACAAGAATTCACAATCTTTTTTTCTTCTCTTTTAAAAAATGAAGTACTTTTCAATTTTTAAAGCTTTGATATCACTGGAGGGGTATGGGGGAAATTCTGGCCATAAAATACAAATACTGTTGTGTGGTTTTTTATATGTGTATGTGTTTGAATGAAAGTTAACATTAAAATTCTTTATTTGATTTTTCATAAAGAAGCCCAGAGTAGAGGGGAAGGAATAGGGATAAAGCTATAGCAAGTAAGACCTGTCAGTCACTCCATTTACTGAAATGAAACCTTGGTTTGGACCACGAGAAAATGTGGTAAAATACCTTAAAAGGGTGTTTCTGTTTGAATATTACATGTTTAAAAAAATCATTTTAGCCTAAAAACCCTTTGAGTTAAATATTATACGTAATTATTCTTATATTACAAATGAGGAGATTAAGGTTCCAAGAATTGAAGAGATTTGTTCAAATAAGTAAATAAGTGATAAAATTGGAATTTGAACCCGTTTCTGACTATAAGTCAAGTGTCATTTCCAGTACACACCATAACTGCCTTCTTGTTGTTCTATCTCTGACAGAAATTTAAACCCATGCACACCACATGAGTTGTGCAGCAGGTAACTGTGGCAAGATATGGTCTGTGCTTTACAATGTACGTCAAATGGTCCAGCCAGACCCCGGGGCAATTGTTTCTAAAATGACCCTGGGGGATTTTTGGAGTATTATGTCATGCAAAGCCTCTCCTCATTAACAATCATGCAAAAAGCCAGCAAACGCTGTTTCTGACCCTTGGAACAGCTAAAGGAAGTTGAAAGGTCAAGAAAGTTCTTTTGCTGGTAGACTGTACACTGGTACATTGTTGATACCATTGTGATGTGATCTAAGCCAAAATTCTCAAGCCCTTTGACCAGCTGTCTTCAAAGCTAGAGCCCTACCTAGTGGGGTCATTCTTCTTTGGCATACCACAGGGCCTGATGCCAACAACCAAACTGGCGCTTTCCAACGTTGTGCAATTGAATTCCAAATAATTAGGCCCTACATTCATCTTTGTTGTTGATCAAAACATTGAAAGAAAATGGCAAATTCCCTTGTTCATAAAATGACTGGCTAGGGACACATAGGAAAGCCTTGCCATTCATCCAGGGTGAGTTTTAAGAAGGCTCATAAATACAGAACAATAGAGGTAGCAGAACGACAGTACTGAGAAGCAAGACACCATCTTACATTTGGTGCTCCTTTCTTTTGGGCTGAACAGTGAAGAGATTAACATAGGCAATGTAAACAATTCAACAGCGTGCGAAAAGTGTCAGGAGTGATCGTGAACAGTAAGGTGTCTCTCATTATTGAGATTGGTGGCTTTGATTCAGAATTTGTGTTTTCCTCATATATATGTAACACGGGACCAAGAGAACACCTAATTAATGATCTATTCGTATATTCTTCCTACTCAGGAGCATCCCTCTCCTCTATATTTAGGAGCACATCAAACAGGGCAAAACTGGTAAACAAGTTCATATCACTCCTGAAAGAAAGAATTCTGAAATCAAATTCTAAAATCAAACTGCCTGGGTTCAAATACCAAATCCATTACTTACTAGTTGCAATTAATTGCTTGATTCTTTTGGGTCACAGTTTTCTCATCTATAACATGGAGATAACTTTAGTATTATTCAATGTGAGTATTAAATGTGATGCTGCAAAGAATTTAGCCACTGTAGTGCATAAACGGTGGGTACTGTTACTATTGTAGATGGAAAATTTTATTCACGGGAAATCTATATTAGAATTTCTCACAAGACAGGCAACCAGAGTCAAGCAAAGAACTTTCTTTCTTTCTTTTTTTTGAGATGGAGTCTCATTCTGTCGCCCAGGCTGGAGTGCAATCTCGGCTCATTGCAACCTCCACCTCCCAGGCTCAAGCAATCCCACCTCAGCCTCCTGAGTAGCTGAGACCACAGGCACCCACCACCACACCCAGCTAGTTTTTTGTATTTTTAGTAGAGACAGGGTTTTGCCATGTTGCCCAGGTGGGTCTCGAACTCCTGGGCTCAAGCAATCTGCCCACCTCAGCCTCCCAAAGTGCTGAAACTACAGGTGTGAGCTGCCACGCAGAGCCATGAACTTTATTTCTGAGGGTGTTTTCCATGCAGGAAATAAAGGATATTCAGGAATCAAACGGAACAGAGCTGCAGATTATCCCAGAGAGGTACAGTCTAGCTAGAAAGCAGGAAAGGAAATCCATTAAGGGTACTTTGAGCCTGGAGGTGGTGAAGCACATACTTTCCTAAATTTGGAAGAGTGAGAATATTTGTGTCTGATCAAAAGTAAGGAGGAAAGCTGAGGCGGGAGGATTGCTTGAAACCAGGAGTTCAAGACTGGCCTGGGCAACAGAGTGACATCCTGTCTCCAAAACATTTTTTTTTTTTTAATTAGCTGTGCACAGTGTCACACACTTGTAGTCCTAGCTATCTGGGAGGCTGAGGCTGGAGTATCCCTTCAGGCCAGGAGTCCGAGGCTGCAGTGAACTATGATTGCACCACTGTACTCCAGCCTGGGCGACAGAGTGAGATGCTATCTTTTTTTTTTTCCTTTCTGAGGCTGAGTCTTGCTCTGTCACCTAGGCTGGAATGCAATGGCGTGATCTCGGCTCAAGGCAACCTCTGCCTCCCGGGTTGAAGCGATTCTCCTGCCTCAGCCTCCTGAGTAGCTGGGATTACAGGCGCGTGCCACTATGCCTGGCTAATTTTTGTATTTTTAGTAGAGATGGTGTTTCACCATGTTGGTCAGGCTGGTCTCCAAGTCCTGACCTTGTGATCCGCCCCCGCCTTGGCCTCCCAAAGTGGACCCTGTCTTAAAAAAAAAAAAAAAAGGGCAGGAAAATGGCATATGAATTACATCTCCATGATAAAAAAAAAATGAGGAAAGCCTCATGGTTAATGACAAAATATGTTAGATAAGAAAGATAAAGAGAGGTTTCAGCAGAAGCCATGAGGGTAGGTAGAGGAAAAGGTGGCTACAAAGAATTTTGGAGAAACTGTTTATGTAGCGTAAAACATAAAACCCTAAAGCCATGCCTTTTAGAAGAACCTAGATTAAAGAGAAAGGTTATTCTTCAATGCTTCTGGGATTGGGACACGTTTAGTTTGAAAGAGACTCCAGGCAGAATCCGGACCATGTGGGGTCTCAGGATTTATTCAGGTTACAGTTAGAGGGTGGGTTACATCCAGTTGAGCAACATCAAATCCAACCATGTGTTAGTCACATTTTTTCTGGATTATGATTCAGATTTTGAAATGGCCGCAGACAGGCTTACTTACACGATTCTGTGAAGGAAGCAGACTTACAAAAGAGAAACATCTCTTGAGATTTTATTAATTAGTGACAGTCATAATGAATGGGGAACATTATATGTTGTATAGCAACATCTATTATTTTCTTTGCCTTCAATCAACTTCCAGAAATAAGGTTGGTGCTCTGGGTGGTGCCTAAAGTAGAACAAGAGTGCTATTTACTAAATTACTATTGCATACTTCTCAATGATATAAGCAAGGTACTGAAAGCAACATAATATCCACCAATTAACTTCCAACGACAAATCTGCATATAGAAATGATCAGCCATCTCTGTGTCTAATAACATAAGTGTGTTTACTGAAATATGTCTCCTGAACATTTTGTGTAAACTGCATTTTAACCTTTGGTGCACTGTGGAGCATTAATAACACTGATGCAAGTGGAGGGAGAATAGGAGTTAATGGAATATTGCAGTGAGTTGATAACGGTTTTTAATAAACTCTACTTCTTTTATTATTGGAAAATTAGCAACATGAACTGTAATATTCATGAAAGCATGCTGAGATTTCTAGTAACTCAATTTTATAGGCATGAAACTCTCGTAAAGCAACAAAGAATATACAGGGGGAAAATACGTTGTGACCAAGTCCAGTGTGCTATGGAATGTACAATTAGATGCAAGAATTCAGCTTTTAAAAAACACACCTAGCCTGATTAAAAACAAGGATTTAGGGTTATAAAAACAAAAACAAGCAAAGCAAAGCAACCCCTCCCCCCTTGTCATTAATAACAGACTGCTTTGGGCTATCCAAATTATTAAAAAAGAATTTGGTTAGGAATTCCCAACCAATGTCGAGATTACATTTCACATTTGTGCAGTTTGCATAACAGGCACATTTAACTTACATAAATCCAACTTTTAATGCTTGAGGGAGAAGGAGAAAGAAAGTAATTTAAACAGTGATGGCCATTTCCCCCACCACTCCTCACAGTGAACGTGCCCCCAGAGTATCCTGAGATGACAGACATGAATCTGCAGGTTCTTCTTCAAGACTCTCACTGTTGTCATCATCAGGCCCTACTAGGAGTGACTCCAGCCTTTAAAAATACATGTATTTCAGATACTGAGCCCATAAATGGCAGCTAGCTACTTCATCTGTGTATTGGGTACACACACATATACATTTCCTGTGTTTTATTATGTTTGAGACAACTTTAGAAGCTTTCCGGCTGGGGAGAGATTGCTCCTTCTGGGGCTAGCCAACTCTCAGAGATAACAAGGGTTCAGTCAGGAAAATGCTTTTGATATGCAAACTAATCAATCCAGAGTCAGCTCTCCCCTATCTGGCCCATATACCCCAGGAGACAATATTCCTCTGCCTTGGTCATCCCAGGGCTAGGTGTCACCCCTGTAGTTTAGAGCCTGCTGAAGTTATTCAAACTAGCCAACCCTAAACTGTTTTCATCCTGCCCTGCCTTGCCTTTCCCAAGGAAACCCCAATAAAAGCTCCAGCCTAAATGTTCCCCTTGTTCCTGTTTTCTGCCTCCTGACCACCCTGATGTCTTTCCCTTGTGGCCCTATGTGGTGTGCTGTGCCTTTATATGTAGGACTCGTAAGTAAAATAAATGTTGTTTTCCTGAGCCTCTCCTGTGTCTTCTCCCTGTGACTGACCATCACATAAAAGAATATAAAACAATCTGAAAGTCAACCAAGGAAATAGTAATCAAGAATAATTCTGAATAGACATAATTTCTACTTTATGCATGACTATAAACCTTAACTTCACTGAACTAGGCCAGGTAAGACTTTATCTCCACATGGTTCCTCCAGTCCTGACAATAACAGACCAGAACCTGTGCTGCTGCAGTGATCTTAAGGCTAAGTAAATTCTAAATCATGCTTCTTTCTGAGTAGCCACTCCAATGTGTCAGTTCTCCTTATGCCAAGCTGATGAAGTATAGATGAGTACTTGGGGTTTTGTCAGCACTTATGGCAGTAAGCACCTCAGAAAGAGGTGTTCTGTCTCTTGGCCTTAGTTCAGGGGACCTCTTCCTTCTAGACCCTCCCAGGTACAGCTGTGCCCCCTTACTTTACCACTGCACCAGTATAGTCCACTAGAAATCCTCCTCTACATGTCTGTCTCCTTCTGGGTGGGGAAAATGGTCTGGCACCTTGCAGGTGTTTCCTGAATGAATGAAAGATGACTGCCTCCCAGCAACTGAGAACAGAGGAATCCCTCATTCTCAAAATCTGCAGTTTAGTTCGCCAGTTTTATAAATGATCAGTTCACTCTGTGTACACACAACATGTAAGAGCTTCAAAAATTTTAAATGCTGATTCAGTCTAAATTAACCTGTTTGGTAATTTAAAGTTACAAGGCAAACACTGGGATATGAAACCACCTTTGTTACTCCTCCTATAAGCTCCTGTATATGGAGTTGTTTCCTGGACCTTCTACTTCCACTGAATCTTAAGACCATCTTGACTGTTCTTCTCCATGATGATGGACTCTCTTTAGCTTTTCAGTTGTCTTTTTAGTATTAAACAGTACATCTCCTGACAATATTTTAAACAGATACCTAAATAAGATAGAAAGTCTTTGACAAATAGAAAGCATCCAATCTATTATTTATTCATCCCTATGCTAAGGATCATTGCTCTGATTCAATGTGCACATGAGCTCTTTCAGAAGGCTGGGCAGTGAGGAATGCCCAGGCAGGTGCCTGCCATGAGAACCTGCATGTGATCACCGCACAGTCTGGATGAGACCAATACCATGGCAAACTTATGTCTACAGAGACAGCCCTACAGACTGGCATCACACGTGCTGTGGATATGCCATCCCTTATCTAGGAACACAACTTTTGATTCACAGGGAATTGGCTTTCACATTGCTTTCACATTGGGCTTTTAAACCAGTGAATGGAAAGAATAAAAAGTTTTCTCCATACAACTTCTCCGAAGAGATCTGCCCTACGATCTGCAATGTCCTGACATTCAAACTGCTAACTCAGTCACCTGTGGAGACCGCTCAACTGATTCCAAGCGGAAGTACTAAGACTGTCATTTCAGGTCAGCTGCTTCTTAAGCACCAGCTACCTCAGGCCCTAAGAGCCTCATCTTCCTGTATCTGCTCAGATTACTCTGCAAATGCTCTTTGTAGCACAAACTATTAGCATTATCCATTAACCTAAAATAATTATTACATTAAATATTTACATGAATCAACACTACTTTTTTTAAAAAAAACAACAAAGTACTTTTTTATGCACTAATTCATCATCACCTAGCAAAGTTGTTGTTTCTACTTCAGAATGATAACACTGAGTTACTGCTAAATGAAAAACAATAGTAACATACCTTTTCAAACACTCTATAAAATTGCAGCAGAGCTTGGTTTTGTTGCCTTTCACTCTGGGTCCCAGCTCAATAAATATCTGTTAACTGGTTAGCGAACTCCCCAGTGTTTATCTTGTATGGAAAAAAAAACTAGCAGTAATACAGCACACTTTGATGCAACCAGGTGGTTCTCACAAGCAAGATCTTACAAACACAACGATGTGTTATATGGTAACTACCCAAGCTATAAAGCCAGACAACTTTGTTGGATGAGTGCTCCAGTTATCTACTGCTGCATAACCAAATGACCCCCAAACTCAGCTAGATAAAACCACTACCATTTCATTATCCTCACAGATTCTTGGCTCAGGAATTCCGAAATGGCACAGTGGAGACAGCTATTCTCTGTTCCATAATATCTGTGGTCTTGTCTGGGATCACTTGATGAACTGGGGGCTAGAACACTGGAGCTGGAGAATCTACTTCCAAGAAGGCTTCTTCATGTATATGCCTGGTACAAGGCTAGGAAGGATAAGGGATAGACGCAACCAGGACTGACATCCAGAGCACTTACATGAAGCCTTTATGGCATGTAGCTGGACTTTTTACGTAGTGGCTCAAGTCTCGAAATGCAAGTGTTTCCAGTGAACGAGGCAGAAGTATAGCTTTTTATGTCTTAGCCTTGGAAGTTACACAGGGTCATTTCTCCGTACTCCATTGGTCAAAGTAGTCACAACCTCTCCCCCATCACATTTAAGGGGAAGGACCACAGGCCCACCTCTCATTGTGAGGAGAGTCAACGTATTTACAATCATGTTTTAAAATACCTATAGTAAACCTTCAGCCTCTTGTCTGGTGCACCAACATTTTGAACTTGAAATTTTTAATGATAAGCCTGTGTGCTTACGGAATATGAGCCATTAAGTGTCTGCGATTATATTTCTAGAAAATCAGCTTCTGAATTGTGGGAGGCCACAGTCCCAGGGCAATATAATGCCTACATGGACGTTATGTAAATATTAATTTGGAATAACAACAAAGGATACAACTGGTGGAAAATCTGTTGTCTATCTTTGGCCCTTCAGTATTTTCCTTTGGTGATTTTTCCCACCTCCATTAAGGCTATATAGCAATCAGATGCCCGAGGTTAAATTAAAGCATTTAAGGAGCTAGGAACCTTAGGGGGAAATAATTTAAAATTTATAGAGCTAACCATTAGGCTTGAGGTGACAAACTCAAACTCCTACCAGAGCCAGGCTGGGAGAGGAGTAAGTGTGGCTGGGGTAAGTCAGTGGAAGTACTGGGGACTGAAGTTCACTGGAAACATTTGCCTTAAGGTATGGAAATTCCATTTAAAAAAAAAAAAAAACACTTCATTTTCCAAAACTGGCCTTTGAACCATAGCTTATAATCCTTAATTTAGATTAGGTGGTGGGTATTTCCTAGATTTATGCTTTTTGCCCTGGTTCTGTTGGTCTGTTTTCCACTCCTCTATGAGATTGGTCTGTTTTCCACTCCTCTATGAGAAAATAAACATTGAATATATAATTCTGTAGCTAATAACAAACATATAATGAGAATGTACTATGTCCAGGTGCTAAGTATTTTATTTAATGATCAGTAGTCCTTTGGGGTGGGTATTACTGGGCCCATTTTACAAATAAGGAAACTGGGCTTCAGGAAGTTTAAATTAACCTGAAAAAGGTCCTAAACCTAGTAAGTGGCAGAGATTAGGTTCATACTGAGGTATGTTTGCCCCCACCTATGCTGTTAACCACTCCATGTTAGAATATGGTGCTCTGGATGAATGTGGCTCCCCTAAGGTGAGTGGCCAACAAGCAGGGGCCTATCTTTGCTGACACTTCTTTGGGTGTAACCCACCCAGCTACTCTAATTTTGGGATAGAAATGGAGCTTACCTGCGTCAGTAAATATACGGAGATAGTACCTCTTACCTAGGAATCCTGTCCTGGAAGTCTAAGACTGCAAAAGAAACAGAGTTCAGGCCAGGTGTGGTGGCTCACACCTGTAATCCCAGCACTTTGGGAGGCCAAGGCAGGTGGATCACGAGGTCAGGAGATCGAGACCATCCTGGCTAACACGGTGAAACACCCATCTCTACTAAAAATACTAAAAAAAAAAAAATTAGCTGGGCTTGGTGGCGGGTGCCTGTAGGCCCATCTATTTAGGAGGCTGAGGCAGGAGAATGGCATGAACCTGGGAGGCAGAGCTTGCAGTGAGCCGAGATCACGCCACTGCACTCCAGCCTGGGTGACAGAGCAAGCCTCTGTCTCAAAAAAAAAAAAAAAAAGAAAAAAAAAGAAAAAAAAAAGAAACAGAGTTCACAGTACTTCTGACCCCTGACAAAGTTTCTCTGGATACCTGAAAAGAAAGTTCAGGTCTCAGTCTTCTAGAAGATGGGCAGTGCTTTGCCATTGATCACCTGACATAAAACCATCCATCAGCAAGGTGCTACTCACATATTTATCAGAGAAAGCACAAGTCATGGACTGTGTGAGGCAGGCATTTCTGTACTCAACAACCTCTCCTGGTAGACCACCACAGATTCTCCCCTTAGTAAATCTATTTTTAAAAAGCCCCCTTTAAAAATCCTCCTCTACTTCCTTGAAAAGAAAATTCAAATAGAGTTCTCATACATCAAACATACAACAGAGGCAGTTTTTAATCATTTAAATTATTTATCCTTTACTGTTTAATGCTTTGTATCATTCTTCCATGCATAATTTATTGTACCATTTATGTTTATTAAAAATTGATCATGGAGACATGCTCTCTCTCCATTCTCTGAGGCTACAGATATTTCTTTGTCAAATCACTTGGGAATAAACAACAAAGTATTCTACTAAATTTCTTTTTCATTCACTTTAACTGTTTGTATGTCCCCTTCTTTTCTTAGGAGTCCTTTTCTTCCACAAAAAACTAGAGTTTATCTTTGTGTATTAACTGCTCAGTTTCTTTTTTATATAAGGAGAAAGCTTGTCTGAAGGCCCTCTTTCTATTCATTAAAGCTTTCAGAAAAAAGGCTTATTTTACTTTTCTAATTTTTGAACACAAATGTAAAAAGGAGGCACAAAAGAACAAGATTCTAGAGTCTTCTGTGCTACAGGCCATAGCTTGTGGAACCAACCCCTTTCTCTTTGTCTTTTCTATTTTATTCCTTTTTTTTCTTCTCCTCAGATGATTCATGCTTTCCTTGCCCTTATTATGTCAGCAGTCAGTTCTTAACTCTCTTCTGACTAGTTTGGTTTTCTTCCCTTCTGTATCTTCCAATTGTTCCCCAATTCCTCTCACCTTTGCACTTCTCAACCCTGTGTCCTGAACTGTTCTCTGCAACCCACCAACCCCAATCCTGAACTGTGCATCACCAGGGTCTCTGACCCTCTGCCACAGACCTGGTCATTCTACTCTTCTCTGCCAGAGGACAGGGGAGAAGCAAAAAGGAGCAAAGTATGTGAGAGGCATGGAAGCTAAGCAGAGCTAAGAAGCACCTAAGAGGCTCATAACTTATTAGTCCTGAAAAAGGTTTGTGGCAGACCACTGAATTCAAAGGCATCTAACTTGGTATGTCCACGCTGGCTCTCCTCAGTATTCCAGCCCATTTCCATGAGGTCCAACACTGTTCCACTTCCAGTGTTCCCTATTGTAGGATGAGATCATCACTGGCTGCCCAAGCCAGAAATCTGAGGATCACCCTTGCCCCTTCCCTCGTATTCACCCCCATAATCCTCAACACTTGCAGATCTACTCCTTAGTATCTCTGGAATCCATCTCCTGAGATCTATACCATTGGCCATCCACCTCCCTCCCTTGCCCAGCCTTCTGTAGCATTTTCCTTCAGGTCCCAGGCCCACCTCCCTCCATTCTTAGTTAATATTATGACCACTTTGAGAGGCAGATCTGCTTAAAATCCTCTTCCCATCATGACTGGGATCAAGTCCAGTGTTCTTAACATGGCTTACTTAGCTCATAACATGTGATGAGGCCCCTGCTTAATTCTCATTAATTCTCATGCCTTCTTTTTGCGAACCCTAGGTATGACAGCTCCTCTCCCAACAGCTCTACTTTCTACATCTACTCTCTACCACCACAAAATTTCTTTCAGTTCTATGAAAGGGCCATGTTTTTCTTGTCTCTTGGCCTAGGAGCATGTTGTTCTTCTGCCAGCAACCTTCTTCAACCATCTCCACAGGATGACTCCTCTACTGGATACTTCCATGAAAAGTCCAGGCCTGGGTTATGTACCCTTCCCAAAGTGCACCCCAGAAACCCAAGAGTTCTTCCAGCCCAGACTCACCACACTGTGTGGTAATTTCCTGATCACTCAGTTGTGCTCCCCACAGACTATAAGCTCTATGAGGGCAGGGACCACAGTTTGCTTGTTCACTATTATATGCTCAGTACCTGGTAAATATTAGTTGGCTGAAGAATGACTATGTGGTAATCTGTTCCATTGGTGGCCTCCAATGAACCATGTCTTCTGATATTTACATCTTGTGTGGTCCCCTCCATATAATTTGGGCTTTAACCAACAGAATGCTGCAGAAGCGACACCCTGCCACTTGTGCTTTTGTGATCCTAGCCACCAGTAAGAAGCCCTGTGACCTTGCTGAGATCCTGAGGAGACCACATGGAGAGGCCACTTGAAGGGCAAGGGGTCCTGACTCTACATAGAGAGAGAAGCGCAGCCATCCCTGTTTCCCAGCTGAGTCCTAACCAGATAACTCGCCACAAGACTGACCACAGGCAAGAACAGCAGAAGAGCTGCCCAGCTGAGCCCATCCAAGATTGCAGAATTTCAAGCAAGTAAAATGACTAATGTTGTAAGCCACTAAAATTCTAGGGTGGTTCTTACATAGCAATATGTAACCGTGATAAACTAAATAAATGAATAAAAGGGAATAAAGAATTACTTCACAGAATAAGTTTCCTGCAAAGACATATCAATGTCTCTAAGAAACATTTCTAAGAAATAGCAGAGTCAAGAAAATAGCAACAGAACTAACAGGAAATAGAGGAACTCATACCACCAGCTTCCATTTACATTACATCACATTTTTCCTCTGTCATTTTCTTTGGTTTTAAGATATTCTCCAATGAAAAGATATTCCTACTCTTTTGTGAAAAAGAGATTCTAGGTTTGACATTAAAGTTAAGAAGTCCAACCAAGGAGGGGATGTGAACACTAACACACAAATGGAAACTGCTTAGAATCCCATGGCCAACCTATCCCTGCTGTTCCATTTCCTCTTACTTGCCAGCAGAGCAGAACTACAGCTGTGGATGAGGGCATAGAGGCTGCTGTGCTCAGGGGAAACTGGAATACTATGGAGACTCCTGGCTTAACTGGGCACCAAATGTTCAGTTCAGTGTGAAAAATACCATCCAAAGATCAGAATGGCTAATTTTTATACAGACAGTTAATGACTTGTCAGTGAACTAGTAAAAATAAAATAGACAGCTACTCAGTGCCTTTAACCCAGGCATCCAATCAGTTACACTATACAGATATGCACATACACCCCCTAGAGGCCACTGATACACACTGTTACATAATCCAGAATATTTTCTGGCTAGACTATATTTTGAATCCTAAATATTAGCTAGCAACATTAGCATGCACATCTCAGAATAAGGAGAAAGACTGCTAAATTTATACTGGCTTGATGGAATCTTGGATTGCTACTTCTAATAATTGGTTTTCTTCCTGAAAGAAAAAAATCATTATGTAAGAACTATGGCCTAAGCGAAGTATCTGTCTTTTGTAAAAAACCATAAAACAAAATGCCAAGAATATTTTCTAACAAATTATGCTGGACTAATGCTTTGAAATTTCTGAATGATGTTTAGTAGGTAAAATTATCAATGTATTTCTAGAATAGCATGCCTCTTAAAACTACCTCCAATTAATAAATTTTATGTGATGGATATTTAAAGTAGTGAATTCAGGAACAAGCCAGCAGCTTGAATGCTGCATGCTTGGGAAGGGAAAAATGAGCTCCCAGGGTTTTCAAAGCTTCAGAACTAAGTGAGAGAAAAAGGGCCTGCAGCATAAATGTCGATGTCCTATCCACTAGTGAAACTGAACATGAACTCCTTTCAAACATGGCTGAGAATAAAAGTTAGACTTAAAAAATCAGAAGGCTGGGCGCAGTGGCTCACGCCTGTAATCCCAGCACTTTGGGAGGCCAAGGCGGGTGGATCACCTGAGGTCGGGAGTTTTGAGACCAGCCTGACCAACATGGTGAAACCCCATCTCTACTAAAAAAAATAAAAAATAAAAAAATAAAAAATTAGCTGGGCGTGGTGGTGCATGCCTGTAATCCCAGCTACTTGGGAGGCTGGGGCAGGAGAATTGCTTGAATCTGGGAGGTAGAGGTTGTGGTGAGCCAAGATTGCGCCATTTCACTTCAGCCTGGGCAACAAGAGCGAAACTCTGTCTCAAAAAAAAAAAAAAAAAAGAAATATTTCCTATTCTTTTTTTTCTCCCTAGATAAACGTGCTCTTTGAACAGATGCCCCCTCGGATGTTCCCTGGGACCCAGAAACCCTAGAGAATGAAAAACTTATTCTTTAACTTTTCTTCTTCTGTGGAGTAACTTCCGGTGGAGGCATTAGGCTGTGGGGAGAGGACAGGATGCACAGGCAGGGAAAATGAGCCAGGCACCCAATTCTCGCCTTCTAGGAGAGAGAAGAAGCTGGCATAGGAGCAATGGGTTTTTGCAGCAAAAGGAACCTGAGAGATTATCATGGTCAACCCAATAACCTCACATCCACACAAAAAAAAGACCTATGCTTTATCTATAGTACAGATGAACACTTGTTCTCCTTACACACCAGCCACTAGGCTGAACCCTTTCACATAATTTTATTTGGTAGATATTTAATTGGGTGAGTAGATGAATGATAAAAGTGAGCAAGTAACATCTAGAGAAGACACAAGTCCATTACTGATACAGGTGGGCCTGGGATTCAGCAGGGCAAGGTGAGAAACAGGATGGAGAGGGTAATGGCTGAGCCTTAGGGAGAAGGGAAACAAGGCTCCTAGCAAAGACTGAGTTCATGCCACTGCTCCAAGCCCTGTAATGATTTGCCCAAGTGACTTGGAATCATAGTGAAGTTAATTAAATGCAACAAGCTCACATAGAATGAAATTGTGCAGAATCCCATGAGCATCCCATTTCCTTGAAATGGGTAAAACAGTGTGAGCCAGCTTAGAAAAAGTGCAGGGTTGTTCAAACCATGTTCTATAGAGGGATGGTCTGATGGAGTCCCCCACAGAAGGCAGGTACACCCCACAGCATCCAGCAAAGCCTTGTTTCTGCTTGAAAAAAATGAGTTCTACACTTACAAAAAACATAAACAAAATGAAAACTATGGGAATAGTAGAAAGATGACTGATAAGGATCCCACAGACATAAATGTGAATTGCAGTCCCACCACCACCTAGCAGATGTCCTCGGACGAGTCATTTCAGCCCTTGAGCCTCTGTTTCAATATCTGGAAAATGGAGGTAATATCTACTATACACAGTCATTTTGAGGATCTAATGAGATAAATTATGTAAAACACTGAAATTATTTGCAGATTCAGGTTTTAGGAAATATAAAATGTAAATCTTTTAATAAAGACATTCCTCAGTAAGTCAACAGGTAGTTTCTCTTTTTCATAGATGAGGTCTTGCTATGTTGCCCAGGCTGGTCTTGAATTCCTGGTCTCAAGCAATCCTCCTGCCTCAGCCTCCTGAGTGTGAGTAGCAAGGACTACAGACATGAGCCACCACACTCAGCTCAGCTCTCAACAGCTACTTTCAATGGAGGCTCAGTTTTCTGTTTCCTGTTTCCTGTTTGTGTATTAACAAAATCCATGGGTGTCTCAAGGAAAAGCATTATTTAAAGAATATAGTGCATGGGACAATTTCATCAACACTCCAAAAGCAAGCTAGATAGGGGGGATCCTTCTGGGACTCTAAAAATCTACCTCTAGGGTTTAGCGAGTAATGGTATACAAGGGCTCAACTCACAGCAAACAAATCAAAAACTCCAAGTTCCATGTTGGTGGCTTCTAGGTGAGGATGCAGACCACTGCTTGTGTAGGGAAGGTTGACAGAGGATCAGAGTTTCAGGACTGGAAAGGACTCTGGATTATCAACACTGTTGTGCTGATGAGGAAACTGAGAACTTGGGGTGGGAGATGACTCATCCAGGATCACATCAGTGATTACAGAACTCAATTGTTCATTGAGCACCTTTCCACTGCACTAAAGTTGACTAAAAGCAGACAGACTCCTAAAACCTAACGATTTCCCATCCATAATGTATCTGCGAATAGTAAGCTTAACTTTCCCATATTCTACTTGAACACATCTTCAGAAGGCATTCCAAGCAGTGCCTTTCCACCGTGTCCTGGGGGTAGGGTCAAGCACCTCCTTGTTTGCCCAGGACGGTCCTCATTTATGCTTGTCACTCCAGTGTAATTATTAATAGTGCGCCCTTGCCTCTCACAAGTACCTGGATGTGGATGGTAATTTATAAAGTACTCTTTGTGCTTTTCTGGGAGAAACAGAGAGATCCAGGGTAGAACTGCTCCCCGAAAGCTTGGCAAGTGGTTTGGAACCAGGAGAGATGTGATAACTGTCTTCAAATATTTACAGGTCTGTCCTCTGTTAGTAAAATTAGGCCATTCTGTGGCTATCAGGATTAGAACACAGACTACCATGTGGAAACCACAGGGGGTGGAATTCTTATTCGCTATAAAGAAGTGTATTCTGAACAGTCTCCAGGGCCAGACTGCCTGGGTCCAAACCCCAGTCCTGCCATTTACTAGCTCCGTGACCCTAAGCAGGTTGCCTAAACTTTTTGTGCTTCAGTTTCTCCATCTGTAAAATAATAATAATTTTAAAAGGCAGCAAGATACATAGTAGGTGCTCTATAAACATTTGCTGCTACTATTACTACTGACTGTTACTTGGCAGGTAGCCAATGTTCCCAGGGCAGAGAATTTCACATCTGCACCAGGACAGGACAGCTGGGTTCACCCTAGGGAGGGGGGAATGGGGAGCACTGGTTCAGCTGATGCTGGAGACACCAGCCTAATGGAGAATATGCTGGGTCTGGGGGGAAACAGTTCCACCCTATCTGCTCACTGCTTGAGGCACAGTGTGTCAGCAGGGAGGTACTGCACTGATGGCAGTACAGTGGTTGATATAAGTGTATGAGGGTGGACTGGATCAGACCGTCTGCCTTTAATCTTGGCTCAACCACGTTCTAGCTATGGACTGGAGTTGCTTATTCACTCTGTACCTCCATTTCCTCCACTCTAAAAGAAGGTTACCAGCAGTGCCACTCCCACAGCATTGTCAAGAGGACTGAGTGCAATACACATAAAGCCTGGGACAGAAAAAGTGCATGATAAATACTGTTATTACGATCACCCAACAACCACTGATGCCTAGGGCTGGTGCTGGAAAGCACCTGACGGAGGCTGGAACTGAAGTCAAGAGGGGCGAGGGGCATGTCCAAGGCCTCACAGCCTAGAAGGCATCTCAATATCTTCCCTGCATTGCCCTGCAGTCCGGCTCACAGCAGACTGATTCACCCATTCTTTGAATCCCAAGGCATAGCTGATCAATTGGTGCTGGGGCTGCAGAAGTGACCTGCACTAGGACAGCTGCAACGGGGAGGCCAGCGTGCAGCACGTAGACCTGCCTGAGGGGCAGCCTGACCAGGCAGGCAGGTGTGAGTTAAGGTGTGAGGCCATGAGCTCAGAGCTGGGTGGAGATGGGATTGAGGCAAGGGTGATTTTATTAAAAACATAAATCACATTCTATCACCCCACTGGCAAAAAGCCTATTACATTAAGGTCCTCAGAGACCTCAGGAGCACCTGCCCTTGCCTACACCTCTGGCATGGCCCGCACTCCTCTCCCCACAGCCACATTCCCTCTCTGTCTTTTCCAGACCTGTCCAGTGTGCTCTCCTCAGGGCCTTTGCACCGGGCATGCCCTCGGCCTGACGCACACTTCCCCAGGTATCACGCATCTGTCTCCTTGTCATTCGCATCTCAACTCCAGAAGCACTGCCCTCCATTGACCGCCATGTCTCGAGCGCATCCCTGTCATTCTTCATCCCATCAGCCTCTCTGCTTTTTTCACAGCCCTCATCACCGTCTTAATTTACCTGCATAAGCATCTGTTTGTTTCCTGTGTGTTTTTCCCTTGCAGAACATAAACTCCACTGAAATAGGGACCTTGCCTTAAGCACACCTCAACAGTGAGCACTTAATAAATGTTTGTTGAATGAATAGATCAAGCAAAAACAGGTTGCAGAGGAGTGAGGAGGAGCAAGGGTGACCACCTTGGAGAGCTGGGTTCAACTCCGTGGGTCACTGGGTGTGCGGTGTCTGGGTGGGTGTGGCTGCCTTAAAGACCAGAGGCAGGAGTGCTTACCCCGAAGAACAAGAAAATCCCTGGAAGAAAAGAACAGATGAAATGACTCTTCCTTCATCCTCTTGGGAGAGCAGAGGACTGTATCTCCATGGTTGCAGAGCACCTACCCTTGCCCCAAGTTGACAGAGTCATCCCTCTATACATATGTGGGGTTGGTTCCAGGACCCCTGCAGATATCAAAATCCTTGGATGTTCAAGTCCCTTATATGAAATGGTACAGTATTTGCATAAAACCTATGCATATCCTTCAGTATATTTTAAAGCATCGCTAGATTACTTATAATACCTAATGTAAATGCTATGAAAATGGTTGTCATACTGTACTGTTTAGGGAATAATGACCACAGAATGTCCATACATGTTCAGTACAGGCAACCATCATAGGCATAACGACCATTTTCTATCCTCGCTTGGTTAGACTGCGGATGTAGAGGGTCAACTGTCCCCCGTGAATCAGTGAGGCCTGAATTCATAACTCTTCCCCTGGATTGGTGGTCTAGACTGTTAGCCTCTAGAGGACAGGATACAGGTCTGCTGGACCTTTGCTTAGTGCTGAAGAGAATCTAGCAGAGTCCTAGTCCTAGTCATATACACAGTTTAGTTTACTATGTACAGAATTACAACTATGTCCAACCAAGTAGAGTTAATCTGAGCACCCTGAAATAGGGTGGCCAGACACGTGAGTTTCTAGTAAGTGTTTCTATCTTCATGTCATGTTTGATTTCCAGCCCGTCACGGCAGCAACCCAGATGACTCAAACCAGAGTTGTAAACATGCTCTCTCCAAAGGGAATAAGAGGGCTGCTTGGACCAGAAGCTTCTGCACAGGAGAACCCAGAAGCAAAACAAATAAAGAATGTGGTCCCTGCTAAGAGTCTTTTGGCATCCATCAGCCTACTGTCTTGAGAGATTTTTCCAGAAAGTATTCGGAAGGGATATTCTGGGTCTATATGACAACAAGAATGCAACACCTTTAACAAGTGTTGGTAAAACATTTACAGATTCCTAATTACTCAGATTTCATTTCTAGGAAAAATACCTCCACTTTACAAAATTAACGTTTAAATGTTAACATCAGTGGGAGACTAGGCAGTAGAGAAGTTAGAGACAGACTGAAAGGGGAACAAAAACCACTTCTCTATAAACATGCCCTTTTCAATAATATCCTTTCCCAAGAATTACGGTCAGGAGTGAAGAGAGGGTGGGAGAAAATAAGGTCCGGAGGACCATCTATGGGGATCAGGGCCACAGGTGAGGCTTTGAGAGCAAGGTGGTGCTCTAGAAAAAGACCTGAATTTAGGAGTAAATGCCCCGTGCCTCCAGTTTACAAGTTACCAGATAACTGTGACCCAAACCTCCAAGGGGTGCAGAGGAGAAACACACGTAAAGGTTTCACTTGGCAGAGAAGGAACCAATAAAACATATTCCCTTCAAAGCTCTTGGCTGATGTTTCAGCCAGCCATTAATAGTCTTCATTTTAACAGACCAGAGAGAAAGATTACAATAAATGTGGGAACATTATGGTCCCCTCCACGCACTCCCTTTCCCCACATCCCCCCGCCCCCTGCAAGTTTCCTCAGGCCTGAAGTTTTCTGGGGAAAAAGGCAAAGTGGCCTTTGGCCTCAGGAGAGAAGCAGTTCACTTTGTTTTTATCAGGATTTTTCTGTGAAGTTCCCCAAACCCACTGGCACGCCCCTGCCATAGCATGGAAAAGCAAATTGCACGAGGGATTCCAGATATGAAAGTCACCGTGGGAGGAAAACAGAGGAACACGCATGCAGGTTTTTTATCTTTTTCCATTTACCACCACCAAGCTCTTCTGTTTCGGGTGAGCTCGGCAGCACAAGTGCCTTGGATAATCTAGAAATTGCTTCCATATGCGGGCACAGGAAAGAATGTGCGCACTGGCTGCCTGAGAAGGAAGCTCTGGGCAGCCTCTCTTTCCTGCCAGAAAACATTGCTCAGCTCTGAGAGCCACAGGGCGTTGGAGCCCAAGGAGATCAGAGGAAGCAGCACTAACCTCCCCAATTTATGGATGAGGAAACTGAGGCCCAAGGCCACACAGACAGCGACAGAGCTGGCAGTAGAACCTGGGGCTCTCTGGCTCTATCCCTAAGTCAGGTACCGTCTTTTCCTCTCCTCCCTGCAAATCCCTGCCTCCCTCGCCAGCCAGCACACCCTTCTCTCCTCTCTGTCCCTCTGTCCCTCTCTCTCACACACACACCCCAAGTGCTTGAATGAAGGGCTTCGATCTAATTTAGTGTAGCAGTACGACTGGTCTGGGTCTGAAGCGCCAGGCCTTGGGGCAGGACAATCAGAACAGAGCTTGCTTTTGCGAAAGCCAGCGCAGGGGGTGTGGAGGAGCTCGTTCACTCTCTGCACTGGGACCTGTGCCAGGGTCTCCAGGGCCCCAAGACCACTCCTCAGCCTCAATGCCCCCTTAGTGCTGGGTTAGTCCAGGACTTGAAACAAAGACTCCATTTAGGATTCAACAGAGAGTGGTCTGCCAGCACCCTCATCTCTACAGAAACCTACCACACAGAAACTTGGGGTGATTTAAGCCTGAATCACACCATCTTGAACTGCTGACCCAAGTGGGAAAACTCAGTGCAGTTTCAAATGAGCAGTAGGGGAAAACCAAGAATGCCCTCTCTTGTGCTCCGTGGTGGCCAGTGTCGGGCTCGGCCCACACCACTTTGACTTCTTGTCTCTAGGCCAAGAGCCAGGGCAAGCTGTCCCAGGGCCCACTTACAAGTCAAACCAGACAAACCTCAACGTTTAAAAGCTTGCTCTAGGAGGACCTGAAACCCAGATGGGGTCTGCAGTTCTGCTACATAATCTGAACTCTTCTGGGTCTTCCTTTTTCTCATTTTTAATTTTTAAATACAGACAAGGTCTTGCTATGTTGCCCAGGCTGGTCTCAAACTCCTGGGCTCAAGTGATCCTTTCGCCTCGGCCTCCCAAAGTGCTGGGATTACAGGTATGAGCCACCGCGCCAGGCCTGGATCTTTCTTATCTAAACTGTCCTATCCCACATCACGTTAATGTTTTATTAACATTAATATTATATTAACAATACCACTATAGATAATTGATTACCAGTCTAGTTGCAAGTACGAGTATTCTCAGGTAACACTATCTTTCAATACAGATTTATTGAATACTTATTACTGAGGAGAGACAGACCTAGGGTATAATGCTGCACACATCCCTATAATATGGTTTCTCCTTTTAGAGAACTCAGAATGAAGGGCCCTCAGGTTTCCTGCATCATTCTGGTTTTTTGCTCCTGTTTTACTATGAAGCCAACACCTCGATTATAAGCAGCCATAGACCAGGGTCTGTGTCTCATTCATGTCTGGACAATGCATCATAGACACTCAACTGTCTTCTGCCTGAGCAGAATTAAGACTCGGCCTCCTAATTCCTCCATCACCATCTTCTCCACTCTCTTCCTTGGCCTTCATCACCATCACCACCTCATCAACTGTGAGAGATTCAAAGAGTAAGGAAAACCATTTCTAGGACCGTGAAACCTGTGTCACTGGATCTCCTGCAGAAATCTGCCAGAGCTACAATGTGACTGGTTTCTACATGCCTGACAAATTTCTATTTAAATAAGTATTTTTCAAAATGCAAATTGCTACCCATTCTTTGGCCATAAAATCACTTTAGTGGGTTGCAACCAGCTTTTTCTTCTTAATAGAATAGAAAAGAAAATGTGTTGCCTTTGGTAAACATGGAAATTGTTTTATAAAACTTTTGTTTTTGGGCCGGGCGCGGTGGCTCACGCTTGTAATCCCAGCACTTTGGGAGGCCGAGGCGGTGGATCATGAGGTCAGGAGATCGAGACCACGGTGAAACCCCATCTCTACTAAAAATACAAAAAATTAGCCAGGTGTGGTGGCGGGCGCCTGTAGTCCCAGCTACTCGGAGAGGCTGAGGCAGGAGAATGGCGTGAACCCGGGAGGCGGAGCTTGCAGTGAGCCGAGATCGCGCCACCGCACTCCAGCCTGGGCGACAGAGCGAGACTCTGTCTCAAAAAAAAACAAACAAACAAAAAAAACAAACACTTTTGTTTTTGCTTCTGTTTATCTATCTTGTATACACTGGGTCTCAATGAAAAATGTATTTCTTACTGTAGGTCATAACCAAAAAAGGTTTCAGAACCCTGGTTTAGATAATGTGTCTTTCTACAATGGACTCTGCTCAGAGAGGCTCATTTGTAGATACTGCATGCAGACACAGTCCCCCGTCACGTCTGTCATTCGAGTGGAGGAATGGGGCTCTACTCTGAGCATGCTTCTTTTGTTGTCATTTAAACTCTAACCCATACCACTTGTAGCCTCTTAAATTCTCTCTCTTAAAAATATTTTGGGCCAGGTGTGGTGGCTCATGCCTGTAATCCCAGCACTTTGGGAGGCTGAGGCAAAAGGATCACTTGAGCCCAGGAGTATGAGACCAGCCTGGGCAACACAGTGAGACCTCATCTCTTCAAAACTGAAAAACTTAGCCAGGCATGTTGGCATGTGCCTGTAGTACCAGCTACTTGGGAAGCTGAGGTAGGAGGATTCCTTGGCTGCAAGTGAGCCATGATCGTGCCACTGCACTCCAGCCTGGGTGACACAGTGAGATCTCATCTCAAAACAAACAAACAAAAATTTAACTCTGGCAAGAGTTGAAGGTATCCACCACTGTCTGTTTTGCCAGCCCCAGGAATCTATACAATGTAAGGTTCCTTGCCTATGGCCTCTAAATTAGGACTGAGTTTATTCCTACAGTTTTTCTGTCTTGGGCCCTTTTGATGTACCTCAGGGGGTGAAAAAGGAGGAACTCACTGGACTGTCTTATGCAACCAGGGTCAGTTACAGCACACCCTGCCCTCTAGTTCCTCAAGCAAGCAAGCCATTACTGGTTTCATGAGAGTTCATTAGTTTACACTGGAGCTGGGACAGTAAGTTTAGAAGGTAAAGCCCATTCTGCACCCAGCTCAGTGCCTGGCCTACCTGCCACAGGCCCCTCCACATTCCTTGACCACTAAGAAGGAGAACTGGAAGCCACTTTCTGCATCATCCAGGTTTAACCAATAGCCTGCACATGCCCAGGGGCCTGGCTTTGCAGGAAGCTGGCTGATGCTGACACAGAATGCTCAATGGTGGGATGTGCCTCTAAAACTGCCATTTTAATCAAGGACAAGGCAGGGAGACCACAGACATGGGAATCAGAAACTTCTCAATTTGAATCCTAGCTCTGCCTCTAGTTTCTTGTTTAATTCTAGAAAGGTCCAGGCTCACATCAGAAAAACACAAAGAGATCCCTTTGCCCTCTGACTAAGAACAATGTCCCATGGATTTGAGGCTGGAAGGGCCCCATGGGCTTGTGAGCAGCTGCACTCCCTGAAAACCTTGCTGTATCAGATTGGGTTTAAGAATGCAGTTGGTTTTGTTTTAGCTTCTGCTCCTCTACGCTTTTTATTTTGTCCTTCTCTGAACTTGAAAAGAAGACCAGATAAACTGCCAGCACAGAGCTCACCACTGGGGCTGACAGTGAGCGAGGCCCGAAGGGAGGGAAGGAATAAAGCATTTCCCACCCTCGAACAGTCTACCAAGTATGGCACACTCTTTCTGGGACTGGTCGAGGTCTCTGCAGGAATTGTAAAGAATTCCCCTCAAGTTTCTCTGACCTTATAGTTTCAATTCTCCCAAAATGCTCTTCCTGTGGGTGGGATCATGCAAGATCAGGGCTGAAGTCAGTCCCAGGCTAATGACACTTTACAACCCTTTCCACCTCCACCCCCTTCCCTGGGCTGTTTTGAAGCATCTAGCTCAGAGGTGGGAACACAGCTCTGGATCCCTTCCAGCCCTAGGTTTCTGTCTCTATCTGATAAAGAGCTGATCTCCTCTCCAGTCTTCCTGTGAGGATCCCTGGTCATTGTTTTGCAGGTACAGAGGTAACCTGTGGTCAACCTGCAGCTCTGATCCCAGAAGCAGCAAATCCTGCCCAGGTTGCTGGTGATGCAGAGCACCAGGAGGGGAAGCCTCTGCAGGCCACCTCAGCCTTTCCGGGAGGGGCTTAAAGCTCTTCCTCCCAGCAGCCTAGCAAGAGCCCTGCAGCTTGCCGGCCTCCAGGCTGAGGCTAGGCTGCCTAACAATTGCTCTCCGCAGCAGGTTTTGAGATACATTTTTCTTTATGGAAAGGAAGTAGCCATTTCCCTCCTCTTCCTGCCCTCTGCTGAACTCCGCTATAAACTCAGCTAGTTTGATTCTCTCACCCCCAAAATAACTTGAGCCAGAAGTTACTGGAGAAAGGTATCTGCTTTTTTGCCTGGGACTGTCCAGAAGGCAGGGGCTTGTGCAGTGCAAACTCTACAGGACAGCTGCCTTTTGAACACCACCTTGCTAAGCACCCTCCCCAGCCCTTCATCTTGTTACGTTTTGTACCTGAAGGAGGTTTCCAGCCGCATCTCTCACCTCTTTAAGGCACTGTTAACCTTGGTCCTGCCCAGTAAAGAAACAGATTGTTCTATGTTTTGCCTATAATTTAATAAGAAAATCATCTATGGAACATTTTATGCAGTCTCAGGCAGGGGGAAGAGAACCGAACTGGAACCCAGCAGGCCTGCGTTCTTATCTCATCTCTGCTACCAACTGGCCATTAGCCTTAGGCAATCTACCTGACTTCTCTGGGGCTCTGTCTCTTTACCTACGAAACGCAAGGTTGGGCAAAATGATCTTCACTTTGCTTCCCTGCTCTAATGCTCTGGGATGTTACATTTTTTTTTAGTTAAAAGAAGAAAGGGTGTGCATTTTTAGTTGAGTATTATATTCCTTCTCTACCAGTTGAATGTAACTTATTATTATTCTTGATAACATAATGTGACACTAGTCAGTGCCACCAGTTTTAGGCAGCATTTGTGACACTCTAGGAAGATTTTCTTCCTCATTCAAGACCACTGAGTCTTAGGGGACATTTAGAATGTATGTCTATGATGGGTATCAGGGCAGTGTGGATGATTCAGAGCAAAGTTAATGCTGGACCCAAAACACCACACAAAGAGCTAATGGGTGGACCAGCAGTCAGCCTTCACTGCTTCCTGCTGCCCTTTCCACAGTGGGTCAGTGGCCCTAACCCAGAAGCATGCATGCAACAAACAGAGGGACATGAACAACACTGGGTCAGTGGTCAGTCAGCTGCCTGAACAAAGCTGGGGCCATCTAGGTCCTTTTAAATGAACATGCTTGACCAAAGAGGCAGCAGGGCCTCATGGTTCAGAGTGGGCTGAAGCCATGCTGCCTGGACTGAACATTGACCTTGCCAGGTTAGCTGTGTGAAACTGGGCCAGCTGATTACCCTCAAATTCCACACCTGTAAATGGAAACAATAATGGTGCCTGCCTTAGATGGTGGTTACGTGGGTTCAATAAGTTCATTCAGAGCATTTAGAATTTTACCTGGTAAACAGTAAACAATGTTATTTTATCATTACTTCTTCAAAAATGATTACTGGTAATCTAAATAGGAATAATTCATCCCTGACTTCTGTGGCCATAGCAAAGTACTGCTGAGTGTGGTAGCCAGGCAGGCAAGAAATTAGGAAACAGTACCCAGACAGTGAATCCAGATGAAGACCCCTTATGTTCCCATGCATTCCTGAGAAATAAGTAAAATTTTGTTAAATTAATTTCATAATTCCATTGGCCTCCAATATAAGTGAAGAAGTGCTCTATTTCTAGACCTGTTTAATTGTGGTCAATAGTTTCTAACATTTCAGTATCCCAGAATTAATAAACCATTAAAACAAAACTGAGATAACTGCTCTAGAAGGACACATGATTTCATTCAGCTGGTATTTATTAGGCACCAGGTATATGCCAAGCATGACACTTGTCATTGGCAATAAAGAGGGTAAATTGCTGCAATTATCTGCTATCAAGTAGTTCACAATCTAATGGGGAGAAAGATACCCAACATACATTAACGAAATTAACTGTCAGAGCTGGGTGCCGTGGCTCACGCCTGTAGTCCCAGCTACTTGGGAGGCTGAGGAGTGCTTGAGGCCAGGTGTTCATGACCAGTCTGGCCAACATAGCAATACTCCGTCCCTAAAAAAATGAAAAAATGTCAGCCAAGCATGGTCGTATGTGCCTGCAGTCCCAGCTACTCAGGAAGCTGAGGTAGGAGAATCATTTGAGCCCAAGAGTTTGAGGCTGCAATGAGTTATGATTGTGCCACTGCACTCCAGCCTGGGTGACAGCATGAAACACTACTTTAAAAACAAATAAAATTTAAAAATAATTTTAAAAAGAAATGAACTGTTATGCTGGAGAGGCGTGCGGAAGGGTTTCAAAAAAGGTGACATGAACTAAGATGTAAGACATGACATGGAGTTTTCAAGGTGAGGAGGGGAGGGCACTCTTGCAAGAGGAAGCATGAGATGGGCCTCCTCTAATCTCTGTTTCCTAATGAGTTTTCCTAAGGCAGATCCCAGCTTAGTCCAGCTCACTGAGTTCCTGGCACCGCCAGGAGTCCAACCCAGCAGCCACACAGATGAAGATTAGGATTCCTGGCTTTTCACTCCCTGCCCCCCATCCCACTGATGGGGTCTCTCCATGCAGCTCAGAACCACCAGACTCTTTGTCTTATTTCACTGCTGGCCTCTGTACCCTCCCCCATCACAAGGAACCTCTTCCCTTTTCCTCTCCCCGTCTGTGTTGCTAGGACCAGAGCTGACAGGGAGCACAGGGAAAGCTTCTATTAGGATTCTGCTATGCTTTCTTGGGCATCTAAGTTAGAATTCAGAAAGCCGTTGTCACAACCCTAACTACAAAGGGTAACTGGGTTGTCGAGGGCACTTGTCCTAAAGTTCAGCTTCCCAGGTAGACAAGTTGGTCTAACCTCTCTGCAAGGAAGAAAGTCCATAGGGGAATCATTGACCAGTGTGTTGGTCCAGAATCTTGCCATGCATAAATAGAGGCCTGTAATGTTAGCACCAATTTTGAGGAGCAAGAGCAGTGCAGTTCCTGCTGGCTGGCTGCCATCTAGCACGGTCTGCTGCTGAGCCAAAACAGCAATGTGTTGTTCCTTAGACCAGGACTAAGAATTACAAATAGGAGGCTCAACTAGCAATGGCCACAGTCACCAACTAACAGTCAGGTCAGAATTCTCACTGGCAATGCCCCGCATTAAGTATTTGTATCCACTCTCAGCAATCACTGCCATCACAGTGAATGCCCTCCAAAGCACTTACAGTCACCTGGTTAGGCATAGGGTGTTTTGTCTGAGACTGTACAAAGTATTCATTAGTTAGCGACGACCTCTGCCTTCTATGAAGCTACAAAGGCTGACACATACTGACACATAAAATGGACAGCAATATATTGACTTTTCCAAGGAAGTCTGGAATTGGTGCTTCCTGGTTATATCTGAAGTGCTCCTTAACAGGGGTAAGTCAATGACATATGTGTACATATGTGCAGATGCAACTGTGTGTGATAGATTGTTGCAGGAAGTCAGGGACCCCGAACGGAGGGACCAGCTGAAGCCATGGCAGAAGAACATAAATTGTGAAGATTTCATGGACATTTGTTAGTTCCCCAAATTAATACTTTTATAATTTCTTACGCCTGTCCTATACTGAAATCTCTGAACATAAGTTGTGAAGATTTCATGGACATTTATCACTTCCCCAGTCAATACTCTTGTGATTTCCTATGCCTGTCTTTACTTTAATCTCTTAATTCTGTCATTTTCGTAAGCTGAGGATGTATGTCGCCTCAGGACCCTGTGATGATTGGGTTAACTGCATAAATTGTTTGTAAAGCATGTGTGTTTAAACAATATGAAATCTGGGCACCTTGAAAAAAGAACAGGATAACAGTAATGTTCAGGGAACAAGGGAGATAACCATTAGGTCTGGCTGCCTGAGAGCGGGGCAGAACAGAGCCATATTTCTCTTCTTTCAAAAGCAAATAGGAGAAATATTGCTGAATTCTTTTTCTCAGCAAGGAATAGCCCTGAGAAAGAGAATGCTTTCCCAGGGGTAGGTCTCTAAAATGGCCACTCTGGGAATGCCTGTGTTTTACAGTTGCAGATAAGGGATGAAATAAGCCCCGGTCTCCCGTAGCGCTCCCAGGCCTATTAGGATGAGGAAATTCCCGCCTAGTAAATTTTAGCCTAGTAAATTTTAGTCAGACCGGTTGTCTGCTCTCAAACCCTGTCTCCTGGTAAGATGTTATCAATGACAATGCATGCCCGAAACTTCATTAGCAATTTTAATTTCACCCTGTCCTGTGATCTCGCCCTGCCTCCATTTGCCTTGTAATATTTTATTACCTTGTGAAGCATGTGATCTCTGTGACTCACACCCTATTCGTACACTCCCTCCCCTTTGAAAATCACTAATAAAAAACTTGCTGGTTTTGCTGCTTCAGTGGCATCATGGAACCTGCCAATATGTGATGTCTCCCCCGGATACCCAGCTTTAAAATTTCTCTTTTGTACTCTTTCCCTTTATTTCTCAGACTGGCCAACACTTAGGGAAATAGAAAATAACCTATGTGAAATAATGTTTAATTATTATTGGGGGCGGGTTGCCCTAATAATAGATGGTGAGGACAGATGGTTTCAAGGTTATGCACTAATACAGAATAAAAGTGAACATAAACGATGTGTGCTTACATATAGTGAGGTAGTGTGATTTTTATTGGATGTAAATAAAATCTGCCCAGTGTACCTGGACAGCATCTGGCTCAAATCCCATTTCCACAAATACTATTACAAAAAACAACCTCGGTGCAATAGAAAGACTTCAGTGTTTCAGCTAATATTCCTTCTTTAGCAAGTATACAGTGAGATTCAAGTATAAACGAAGAACTCCATGAGTTCACTAAAATATAAATTGATCTTTATATATTAAACATACACTATTTTAGCTAAATGAGAAATGTGATGGATATATACGTCTTTCCCTTATTAAATACTTAGTCAAAAACAGGCATGGTAAAATATCAGGCTCCGGCTCCTCAGGCCTGAATGACAAGTTACAACGTTGATTGCATTGTTAGGATGGACCTTATGTGGAGATGTTAATGGTGTGTCCCATCAGAGGCATCACAGACATGCTGACCACCATCTTCTCCCTGTTCCTGCAGATTCTCTACTCTACTTCTGCATAGTGTTGTTGTCAAGGCCAGCTTGACTACTAGGCAACAAAGCTGGGATTAGACTACAACTGGTGAACTCCTTGTTTACTGCCCTTTTCATGTTACCTTTCTGCCTTTAACAGAGGACACAATGCACAAGGAATCCAGTAAATGAGCTGGTCAATATCAGGTCTTAACCTGAAAGTAACTTAATTTTTTATTTTATTTATTTATTTATTTATTTTGAGACAGAGTCTCACTGTCGCCCAGGCTGGAGTACAGTGGCGCGATCTTGGCTCACTGCAAGCTCTGCCTCCCAGGTTCACGCCATTCTCCTGCCTCAGCCTCCCAAGTAGCTGGGACTACAGGTGCCTGCCACCGCGCCCAGCTAATTTTTTGTATTTTTAGTAAAGACAGGGTTTCACCATGGTCTCGATCTCCTGACCTCGTGATCCACCTGCCTCGGCCTCCCAAAGTGCTGGGATTACAGGCGTGAGCCACCACGCCTGGCAGTAACTTAATTTTTTAAGATGGTTTCACTATCTGTCAGGATTGATGGACATCCCAAACCAGGGACAATGTGAAGGTGGGCAAGAGGACATCGGACTTCAGGCATCAGCATATGGGGGCCTCAAAAAGATGCAAGTTTTTACAAATTCCAGTGCCAAAACCATGGTATGCAGCAAGAGAAAAGGTGCCAACTGGTCCTGGTTCCTCACTATGCCCCCACTGGCTAAAACGTAATGCAGCTCCCTACCAAGGTTAGCTCCACTTCACAGCAAGCCAGGCACTTGGACCTGCTAGTTGAGGCAGGCAGATTTCTGGTACTGAAAGTAACCCACCTGTATTTTCAAGTGGTGGAGGGTTCAGGGTCCCTTAGGATTGGGTCCCCTATGGGGACTCAGGGTCTAGAGATTTTCCTTTTCTCATCAGACCTCCTGTCGCATTGTACTGAAGTCTCCATAACACTGCCTGCTTAGAGCTATACAAACAGGGCTTCATTCTGTAAACTCATTCAGCCCCCATGGACCTCTGGGTTCTGCATAAGAACACATCATCTCGAGGAACTCCTCTGACCATGCTGTGTCAGAACTTCAGCCTGAGTCTTGCTTGGGAACTTCTGTCTTCTCCCTGATTCAGCGCGGCTCCCTCTAGTCAGAGACATCCATTTGCCTGCCTGGTCTGTGGCATTCTTCCCAGCATGGGGCCCTTGGCTTGTTTCAATCCTGGACGTTTGGCAGAATGTATGCACTTACTTTCAGGGGACACTGATCTGGACAATTCACCCTCATTCAAGGGACCCAGCCCATAGAGGGTAAAACTCTGATATGTTCTTTTTAAAACAGGACTTCCTTTAGTGAATCTTCCTAAGTTTGAAAACACTAACATTAAAAAAAAAAAAAAGAGTAACACTTTATTATGGCAGACATCAAGCATTCACAGGGTTTCTTAATTTTCAGTTCCAACTTCTGTTGCCCAAATGCAATCTTTTTGACATCTGTGTCAGGTTAGTTACAAAGCATTATTATTCTGGGCTGCACAATGTTGGCCCAACCTACCCAAATACAAGAAATTTTGCTGATTGATTTAGTTATTCCATTCCTATAAATGAATCCAGTTGTACAGCTGTTTCTGATTAACCAATGTACTGCTGGAGTTATACACAAATAATTTTATAATGAACTCAGCAACGGCAAGGACATGAGAAGCAGAATCTAAACTCACCTCCCAGAAAAATAAGCAGGAGCAATGAGCGCAAGGACTTTCAACAACAGTCCAGGTTTAAATTCCTATCTGCTATGATTCACTTTTTCCTCTTTATGTAATTCAGCACAACTTATAACTAATGCTCTCAAAGAACCTTTGTCTTCAGATTTTCGGATTCAAGAGAGAAACTCAGCTTTACAGTCTTAAAGCTCCTTTAAAATTTCCCATCTTTGTATTTTGTAAGTTTCTGTTTTTCCCATTAAAACATTTATATTTCCTGAGACAATTTCTTAAATAATGCACTTTTAGAAGAGGAAAATTAGAATTGAAAGGTCTACATTTACTTTACTATAAAGAGAAATCAAGTGTTTTGTTTTATTTCAATACAGAACAATTAAGCTCTGTAAGTCCAGCCATGAACTTTTCTTTTTCAGTTCTAGAAGACAAATCATATGTATTATGATTAAGAAATTATAAAATTAAGGAAAAGACAGGCAAGAATAATTCAAATAAGTGAATTTTTTTTTTAATGTAGAGACAGTGACAAGTGCTCCCCTAAAGAAAACTTGAAACAAAACAGGAAAAAAGAGAGCATAAAGTTTATACTTCTAAAATGAATTACGCTGGCAAAGATACGGGGAAACAGATATTTTCAAATAGTGTCAGTGAGACTGTGAATTACTACAGCTTTTGGAAAGTAATACTACTTTAGAGACTCAGACAGAAATAAAAAAGCTTCTGTTAGTTGGCAGGTTGAAATACACACACACACACACACACACACACACACACACGGATGTTGCAGGAAGAACTGTTGTAGTAAAAGAAAACTTGAAACAACATGAATAGTTAAATTGTGGAATATTAAGCAGCCATGCCATAAGTGAGTTTTTTATTCTGGAGAGAATGTCTATGATGCTTTATTATATTAAACACAATTGTGGCATAATGTATTAATATGTAATATAATTCTATTTTTAGGAGAAAAAACTATATATGTGCATATATACTTATACAAAGTTATAAAAGCAAGGAGAAAGTTCAGGAATTGATAATATTGATTACTTCAAAGGGTCAGCATTTAAGGGAGATAGGAGAAAATTTATTAACTTTTCTTTATATATTTCCATTTTACTTGTCTTCTTTATAGCAAGTACATATACTTTTGTAATCTGAACAAATTTACAACTACAATATAATTTTTATTTTTATCTACTTATTTTTTTTTTTAGAGACAGGTCTCGCTCTGTCATCCATGCTGGAGTGCAGTGGCATGATCATAGCTTACTGTAACCTTAAACTCCTGGGCTCAAGTGATCCTCCCGCCTCAGCTTCCCAAGTAGCAAGGACTACAGGCATATGCCACCATGCCTGGCTAATTTTTATTTTTTGTAGAGACAGCATCTGCTATGTTGCCCGAGCTGGTCTCGATCTCCTGGGTTCAAGTGATCGTCCTGCCTCAGCTTCTCAAAGTGCTGGGATTACAGGTGTGAGCCACCATGCTTGGTCAACAGTACAATATAATTTTTAAAGAGTGATAAAGAGTCATATTTTCAGCAAAAACATAGAAGCAAAGACTATAAATTACAAATACTGAGCACCTGGACTTGTGGTTAACAAAAACCTTTTCCAAGTTCTAAGAGACAAGACGTTGTTTTTGTTTGTTTCCTCTGTGTGTGGGGGGGAGGGGGGGTGTTAGGGGAGGAGTGGGAGGGTGGGCCGTAAGAGTTGGGAGGATGGGCATGAAGGTGTGGGGAAGAGAGGTTACCTGATTTCTTTCTTCTTTTTTTTTTTTTTTTGCTTTCATTTTATTTATTTATTTATTTTTTGAGACAGAGTCTCACTCTATCACCCAGGCTGGAGTGCAGTGGCATGATCATGGCTCACTTGCAGCCTCAATCTCCCAGGCACAAGCGATCCTCCCACCTCAGCCTCCTGAGTAGCTGGGCTACAGGCACATATCACCATGCCTGGCTTTTTTTGGGGGGACGAGGGTATTTTTTGCAGAGATTGGGTCCCACTATGTTGCCCAGGCTGGTCTCAAACTCCTGGGCTCAGCCATAGCACCTGGCTGCTTTTATTATTTTTAAGGAACATATAATAATTGTACATATTTATGGGATACAGTGTGATATTCCTCCCACCTTCCCTCCCTCCCTTCCTTCCTCCCTCCCTCCCTTCCTTTCTTTCTTTTTTTTTTTGACAGGGTCTCACTCTGTTGCCCAGGATGGAGTGCAGTGGTGTAATCATGGTTCTACTTCCCTAGGCTTGAGTGATCCATCTCAGTCTCCTGAGTAGCTGGGACTACAGGTGTGTACCATGACATCCAGCTAATTTTTGTATTTTGTGTAGAGATGGGGTTTTGCCATGTTGCCCAGGCTGTTCTTGAACTCCTGGACTCAAGCCATCCTCTCACCTTGGCCTCCCAAAGTGCTGGGGTTACAGGAGTGAGCCACCACACCCGGTCTTGCTTAGACTTCTTTCTAGGTTTCATCCTCTTCTCACCCAAAGCAAGGGATGCAAAACTCCTGGGCAAAAGAGTTGAACTTCATTTATGTGGAAGTGAATCAGATACAGGTATTAGACCAGGAAATATCACTTCTTAGGTTCTACAATAATAACTTCTACTTTCCCCACAAGAACAAAACTTCCCACTTCTTAATTATTAGAATCATGGTTATTTTTTAATTTGGAACACATAAAAAGCTAATTATGTATATGAATTTTAAAATGTCACATTGTGGCCAGGTATAATGGCTCACACCTGTAATCCCAGCCCTTTCGGAGGCGAGGCAGGAAGATCGCTTGAGCCCAGGAATTCAAGACAAAAGGGAGACCCCACTTCCACAAAAAAGAAAACAAAACAAAATAAGGCATGGTGGTGCACACCTGTTATCCCAGCTTACTTGGGAGGCTAAGGTAGGAGGATCATTTGGGCCTGGGAAGTCGAGGCTGCAGTGAACTGATGGCACCACTGCACTCTAGCCTAGGTGACAGAGTGAGAAACTGTCTCAAAAAAAAAAAAAAGTCATCATATATATATATATCACTTATCGTAAAGGACCACTCTTAGGATCAAATTTGTTTGCTAGCATCTTCAGAAACCAGATACTCTTCTGCAAAACAAAGATCTGTTTGGCTTTCATGAAAAATTCACTCAAATCTTACAGAGTGGAAGAAATAAACCATCCTTTAACAAACATTGACAACCTACTATACAAGAATCTACTGTTTTGAGAAAATACAAAAGGATTTTTTAAAAAAGTGATTGTCTTGAAAGAGCTTACAATCTAACAAGGAAGAAGAGATGCCTGCAAGTGACTGCAGTACAGGACAGGGTGAATTTCAAGCCACAGGTGAAGCCCAGAACAATGGCGATGGAAACTAAG
Organism: Symphalangus syndactylus; assembly: GCF_028878055.3. NCBI lineage: Eukaryota > Metazoa > Chordata > Mammalia > Primates > Hylobatidae > Symphalangus > Symphalangus syndactylus. Next base: position 78,657,970 of record NC_072430.2, read on the forward strand.
AGAAGGCAGAATCAGCAAATGGAGAAGAGAACATTTTGGCTCTTGTTAAGAAGCATGTTCTTACAACGTGAACCATGCTTATCAAAGCTCCTAAACTAGTGAAATTTGTAGGTAATTGTGTCTCCTGTTAATTTTAGCAACATTCTTCTTTTACTGAGTATTAGCAAAGTCTATTATTTCGACTTTTCTGCAAGTAATCCTGACCAATTTGAAGATTCTTATAGCATTCAACAAACAAATGAAGAGAAGGGGCAGTGTGGAGACGAGGAATGGCAATGCAACAGCATATGAAAGGAAAGTGCAGTTTAGCTGGAACCCAGTATATGAAAAGTAGTGCATAATAAGGCTGATGGTGAAATTAAAGGTTAAAGGTGCGATGCTTGGAATCAGACTGCTCCATATTTGAATACTAGTTCTGTCACTAACTGTGGGACCTTGGGCAAGTTACCTAAGTTCTCTAAGCCTCAGGTTCCACATAAATAAACAGAACTTACCTCTCAGGGTAAGTGAATATCAAATGACTCAAATAACATATAGTAAGTGATAATGTTAAAGAAAGGGAAAGAGGGAGAGAGAATAAAAGGAAGAAAGAAAGGAAAGATATTTTTAAATGTTTGGGCCAGATCATAGAAAATTTTGAAGAATTTCATTCACTTAAATTAATATAATTGAGACAGAAAAGGAAATTAAAAGAAGAAATTTAGTTATGCTGGAAAGATGGCTTATTAGAAGAAGAAAAATATATATACCCATAGTAAGCAATGCTAAAATGTTACATAGCAACATGTTCCTCCAATGTGAACCCTGCTTATCAAGGCTAACAAACATTGTAGCTAATTGTATCTCCTGTTTAGCTACATTTTTATTTTATTGACTATTAGCATAGTCTATCATTTTTGACTTCTCAACAAATATTTGTGACCTGCAATCTCAGTAATGCTGAGCATGCATCCTAGGACTCAAAAGTTTCTGATCCCTGGCCACGAGAAGAAGCAGTGGTACCCTCACTCCATGGCGTGGGTGCTGTAGTTGTGACCAAAGCAGCCTGGCCTGGGGCCAAGTGTTATTGGGTGTTTTACATCAGACATCTCATGCAGTCTAATCTACTGTCATCTCTACACTGATGATGGCCACTGTGTGGCTGCCACAACACATTAAACTGGTATTTCCCAGTGTCAAAGGGCCAGGAAAAGTGACAAGTCTGGTTTTTGCTTCCTCATCCTTTATCTGTCCAGACAACCTCAACAGAGTAGGTTTTACTGGGTAAGCAGATACTGCGGGCTGGCAGTGCCTCAATACTAAGATTCTTTTCAGTGAGATCTCTCCTTGGGGGCTGTTAAAACATGAGATGACTGACATGAAACACTCGGTAAACTACAGACAGCTAATGGGTTATTGTTCTATGTTAATTTACATTGAAAGCAGTTCCTGTGTTTAGGCTTTTTTGGTATTTACTATGGAGAAAGAAATGCCAACAGTATTTTGTTCAGGCTAACACTGATAAATGTAATGCTAATGCTAATAATAATAATAGTCCACAAATACTGAGCAGTGACACTGTCCCAGCCAATCTGCTAAGTAATTCACATACATCACCTCATCTGACCCTTAGAACAATCCTTTTACGGAAGGGGTGTTACTCTCATTTCAAAATTGAAGATACAGGGCCGGGTGCGGTGGCTCACGGCTGTAATCCCAGCACCTTGGGAGGCTGAGGTAGGCCAATCACGAGGTCAGGAGTTTGAGACCAGCCTGACCAACATGGTGAAACACCATCTCTACTAAAAATACAAAAATTAGCTGGGTGTGGTGCACACTCCTATAATCCCAGCTACTTGGGAGGCTGAGGCAGAAGAATCACTTGAACCTGGGAGGCAGAGGTTGCAGTGAGCTGAGATCATGCCATTGCACTCCAGCCTGAGCGACAGAGCAAAAATTTGTCTCAAGAAAAAAAAAAAAAAAAAAAGAAGGTGAAGACACAAAGAATTTGTAAAAGACAGTGTTGGGAGTGGCCCATGCTTTACCCATTAGGAAACTGTGCCCTCTGGTAGCACATCAGCATCACCTGGGGAAACTTTCAAAAAATGGATTCCTGGGCCTTACTGCAGACTTATAGAATCACACCTTTATAAGCTTCTCGTCACACCCATGGCTAAGGATTAGCATACTAGTTAAAGTGTATTAAGCAGAATAGCATCACTCAACTAACTGAGGATATTCTGGGGGCTTTGGTACACCTAGAGTTTTCATTACTCAAAACTATACAAGGGACAGACTTAAGTTATTTCGACCTGACCATAATACCTACAGAGTGAGGAACAACTGACAAATGTCCGCCCTAGCGAACAAAAGTTAGAGCTGAGTGAGGAAGTATTCATCTGTCACAGGGAAGTGAAGCCTAAACTGTTCCTCAATTGGAGAAGAGACGGTGGGACACGATGTGAATGTGCTGATTAATCTTTCGATGCCTGGCACACAGTAAACACTTAATAAATATTTGTTAAGTGGACAAACGAATGAAAGAGTGCCTCCATCCAGCTGGACTCCTCTGAATTCCCTGTATTTGGTCTGTACCTTTTTTACCTTATTTACCAAATTCTGCCTGCATACCTGCTGTTTGAAACCATGTCTCATCTCTACCAGAAAGTAAGCATTCAGGTGCAGACTTCATCTCTTTCTGAGCTACATCTTCCTTTCTACCCTTACCTAGCACAGAGTATAGCTATAACCTCTAGCAGGGACCCACAATGCTCAATGAGTATCTGGCTTGATTCCAACTGTGACCTGATTCGACATGGGTCCCTGCTAGCCACAAGGGATAAATAAGCCTACCAAGCCTTCAAGAACCGTGGTATAATTGTGGCTTGCTGGGAAACAGCAGCAGAGAGAGCTCTGTGTGGAAACCATTAAGAATTCAGTAGACCACACTGGAGGGAAGGCTTCAGGAAGACTACAGCCCTGGGAGGTAAAATGACAAATATCAGATGCTTAAAAGTGAAGGGGTTATAGCAACAAATAAAAGGCACTTTTGTTTCATTTATTCCCTCAATATGTGTTATGGAAACTAACTATGTTCCTAAAATTACAACCATAGTTAGGAACACCTTGAAATAGCAAAGACAATGACACAGTCCCAGTAATGAATACTGTCTGCTAAAAGGGTCTCATGCCTGGCCATAGCACCTGAGACAGTAAATGTACAAGGTCAGGGCATACTACCCTCTCTTCACCACCCACCTTTCTGCTCATTATAGCTTTCGTGTCTTGGTGCTACACACCGCATGGTATCTGGATGGCCCCTGTATCATACTGCTTTTTGCTGCTTCCTTCACACTCCATTATCCTACTTGATCCTCATACCCTGTAGTAGATGTAGAGCAAAGATTATCAAGCCCATTTCTTGGATGAGATAAGTGAGGCTCAAATTGTAATGATATGCCTAAGGGCACCAGAAAGTGATTGAACACATTACAGACAATTTTAAAATGAACAAATAGAAGGAGGCATGAATCCCCCCAGGGGGAAAGTCTCATTCTCTTTAAATATCCCAGAATTTGATCTTACCTTGCTTACAAATCTCTTTGCACTATGTCACACAACCTCAAAGAGTTGATGTGTTTTCATGGAGCCAAAGTTATGGCAGGGGTTGGGTAAGTCCCAGGGAGGAAGACAATACTACTGAACTGGTTTCATAACATCTGCAGAGTTTAGTCTGAACATTTCCATTCAACAGGTAATGGGCTCTCACAGGTGGCTGGGATTTGCAGACTATAGCACCTCCAGGTCCCCGAGAAACTCAGCCTTGTGGGGCTGACAGGCAGGTAGACACACACAGTCACAGTAGAAGGCAGTGCTGTGTGCACTGCAAAGGGATTAATAGGCAGAGTGTTGATAGCCTAGCAAGGGTTTTCTCACCTCAAGAACTTAAAAGGTGGTTTATAAACTGAAGTAGAACATTTCTTAGAGTTATTTTATCCATTACAAAAATGAGCATTTTTGAAGATGGAAAAATCTATCAACGACTCAAAATGAAGCTACAGTATTGTTTTGAAATTGCTTTGGGAAGCTGGCAAAAGAAAACCCACCCAGCGTGGAATCTGTTCACGGGCTCTGCGGCTGCACCAGACTGGAGTCTGGGGCTACACGCAGCCAGGGATGGAGGAATGGGAGTGGGGTGGGGTCCACAGACGATCCAGGGGGCAGGACGGACACACGCTTTTCAGTAAAAGGGACCAAGTCCACTTGGTCACCGAGCCAACTTGAGAGGCTTCCCAGAAAACTGAATAAGGCCAGGAGCCCGCGGCTGAAGAAGGAATATTCCATCAGGATTTAAGCAGGACCAGAAGACATCGCCAGGCTCAGTTCCTCACACAGCCACACCCTTTGTTAATCGCAAAGAGCTCAAAGTCTAACCAACCACCAGTGATCTGATTTAGAGCTCTTTGCGATTAACAAAGGCTCACAGCGACTGGGTCAGCTGCTTTCCCTGACACTCGCAACGCTAACAGTTCTTTCTTTAAAAAGAAAAGTATCTATAGTAGAAAAAGGTAGGGGACGCGAGACTGAAGTGAAGCTGTCTCTGGAGAGTTCGGGGGAGCACCCCCGCTCAACCCCCGTCCCCACTCCGCGCGAAAAGCACTGACTGGGACTGGAGATGTCTCTAAGGTCGACGCAGACCCCTAACGCGCGAGTCTACGCCGACCTGGGGCGAGCGGGCCGCCCGGGAGCGCCGGGAGGGAGGCCGGCTGGAGCGCGGGAGGGGCATGGTTCCCACAGAGAGGCAGGCGGGCGGTGCCAGAGCTTGAGCCGGCCCCGGGGGATGCCCGAACGTCCCCCTCCGTCCTAGCTGGGGTGTAGGTGCGGCCCCAGGGCATCGCCGCGAAGCCCCTGCTCAAGACCTACGGAGATAGTGGGTCCCGAGCCCCACGGGGCGGCCCCGGGTGCGCGGAGCCCAGCGGTGAGCCCAGCCCGAGGCGCGGGACCCCGGCTGTCCACGGCCCCTTCCTCCCCGGGCCATCAGCGGGGGGCAGAACGCGCGGGCCGCTGGCCTGCAATCGCGCCCCTCCCGAGGCCGCGCGCCCGCGCCCATCGCTCGCAGGGGACGCGGCCTCGACGTCCCCAGCCGCCCCACCCGCGTCACCGGTGCCAAGCGGCGCTTCCGAGCCCCGCCGTCGATCCCAGCCCCTCCCGGCGTCCCCCATGGCCCCCGGGAGTCCGGAACCCGGGTCGCGCCAGAGGCGATGCGTCCCTTACCGCGCAGCGGCTCCGGACGACTTCACAGCTCCGCGCCGCGCTGGGCATTTTTTCTGGGAAACTTCTCCCGGGGTTCGCAGGGCTGAGCCGGGCGGGCAGGAAAAGCGCTCAGCGCCGGGAGGCTGCGACCATCCGGGAACTTCGCCGAGATGTGGGCCCTCCCCCCCGGCGCCGCGGGCCCCCCCGCCGCCCCGCCACATGTGGACGCGCCGCGAGGCCCCGCCGGCCCGCGCCCTGCCCTCCGCGCGCCCGCCTGCCCCGCCGGCAATGGGGCTCCGCGCCAGCAGCTTCGGCCCGCAGAGGAGCGCGGCGGGGCGGGATGGTCGGGGCTGGAGTCCGCAGTTTCCTCCGTCCCGCTCCCCTGCGCGCGAGGGGACCGAGGCAAGAGGACAGGAGTTTGCAGAGGAGCGGGAACTGGAAGGGGAGTCTAGCCCAGGGCCTTTCCCCCCAACTCTTGAATCTTCTCCACCTTCTTGCGGCTGCTGGCGGGGGGGATCGCGTGGGGGTATTCCCTCTCTTCGAGCCGGAAGGAACGCCTTTTCCCACGCTTTCCCGTCTGCTCTCAAAAAAAGAGGGTCCAACTTTCAGATATCTGAAATTCAAATTCATTTTTAAAAATTGATTTAAAATCTGGGTGAACCCCACAGCGGCCCAAGGTCCACACGCATCTGACTCCTGCCCACTATGTGGGGACAACGTGCTGCTCTTCCCTCGGAAAGATGCTGCCTCTCCTCACAAGTCGGTTGGAATTGAGTCGTTTTGCTGCCAATGGGGATGGATTTATCATCAGCCACCCACTTCCTTAAATACGGTAGGATCCACAGCAAACGTGGAGAAAACTGAAGCTCTACTCTATTGCCCTAGCATCGAAGGGTTCTGACCGGCTCTGAGAGCTGCCACCTCCAGGCCCCAAAGAAAAGTTAACATTCACTCGCTAAGACGCTATAGCTACTGAGAGTGTGCATTTGAAAGGAATAACAACAAAAAGTTCTGCTCAGTGTAATAACCATCGGATCATATTGTTAAAATATCAAGGCTGTGTATCCCTTTGAATTAAAGCAGAAAGATGAGAATATAAAACAGCTTTTGCAAAATTATAACTGAGGAAATTGTGACAGTGAAAGAAATCAGACCTACAACCGACTCTATCTTCCCTCTAACCTTTAAAGTGTCTTGTTCACTCCTGAGCGTAGCCGTTGGAAAAGAATTCAGTTTTTGGTTTTACTCTGAAACAAAATTGATAATAGCCCTTTCCTGAAAAGATCCCCTTCTTTCCTGGGGACCAGTCTGCCTTTGCAGGACTAACAAATTAGCTATAAGACTAGAAATTACAGTTTAGGGGTCATGCAGCCTCTGGCTCCAAGAGTCTGAACCTCCCCAAATTGCTCCTGGAGATAACATTACTATTGTAAAACCTAAGATCTGTGCTTGAGATACTTTGCGGACTCTGAACTCAGTGGATCAGCTGACACCACCCAGAATGATAATCTGGCTTAACCAGTTCTCCCATCCCACCCAGGAACAGAAAAGAGCAAGAAAAACTCACTTCGACCCCCTGTGCTTCCATCTCCAACCTGGCCAATCAGCACTCCCCACTTCTCAAGCCCCTACCTGCCAAATTATCTTTAAAAACTCATCCCTGAATGTTCAGGGAGACTGATTTTAGTAATAATAAAACTCTGGTCTCCCGCACAGCTGGCTCTGCGTGAATCCGTCTTTCTCCGTTGCAATTTCCCAGTCTTGGTAAATCAGCTCTGTCTAGGCAGCTGGCAAGGTGAACCCACTGGGTGGTTACAAATAGATGCACTTCGGAATTGTTACACCATGCTGAGGGACCTTAACTCCCGGCTTTCTCTGCTTCTGTACCACTCCAGTGTGCACGCGTGTATCTTGATATGCTTTTAACAGATACAATGACCTCTCTGGGAAAGACATTTAGTAACATGGGAAACTCTTCCCATTGGCAAATTTTTGTCTAAATGTACCCATCTTTTTAAGGTCTATTAACTATTTGCCTTTCTTTTTAAACCATTTCTATGGTAATACGCATATATTATGTTTTATATAAAATGAAGACAAGCAGTTTAATATATAAATATATTACTCCAGACTTGAAAGCATATCGGTAGCACTAACTGTGGTTAGCAAGGAAATTAAACCCAGGAGCTGCCTGGTCCCCTTACTAGTTCTCCAAGCCTCAATTTTTTGCTCCAGTAAAATAGGGATAACAATATTTCCTACCTCCTGGGATTGTTGTAAGGATTAAATGGGATAATCTTCCTAAAGATGGGCAGAGTACTGGCACGCAAGTGAATAGGAAATCTTATCTTTGGTTCCCTAGTGTTCAGCAGAGCTCCTAGTACCTTGTACGAAATTGATTAAATGTTTGTTGAGATAAGGACTCTCTTGAGTTTGTGTCTCTCAGGAATCTGTGGGAATTTCAATGTTGATATACACAAAAGAAAATTGGGAAGGTAAAATACTTCCCCCTTCATTTCATCATTGAAAGCCAAAAATAAATTGTGTTCTGAACTGTCTACTGTTTTAAATCACTCATAAGGCCAGTAATCAGTTGTCAAAAATGGCCCTGCTTCTCTCCCTTCAAATTTTTAACAGTTCTCTCAATCAGGTCAAAACCTAAATAGTATTTTATCAGTGGTAGTTTTCTGGTTTTGTTACAGGAAAGGGGATCCAATCCAGACCCCAAGAGAGGGTTCTTGGATCTCCCTCAAGAAAGAATTCAGGGTGAGTTCACAGGGTAAAGTGAAAGCAAGTTTATTAAGAGGGTAAAGAAATAAAAGAATGGCTACTCCATAGACAGAGCAGCCCTGAGGGCTGCTGGTTGTCCATTTTTATGGTTATTTCTTGATGCTATGCTAAACAAGGGGTGAATTATTCATGCCTCTCCTTTTTAGGCCATATAGGGTATCCTCTTGATGTTGCCATGGCATTTGTAAACTGTCATGGTGATGGTGGGAGTGTAGCAGTGAGGACCATCAGAAGTCACTCTCGTGGCCGTCTTGGTTTTGGTGGGTTTTAGCCGGCTTCTTTACTGCAACCTGTTTCATCAACAAGGTCTTTATGACCTGTATCTTGTGCTGACCTCCTATCTCATTCTGTGAGTTAGAATGCCTTAACTGTCTGGGAATGCAGCCCAGTAGGTCTCAGCCTCGTTTTACCCAGCTCCTATTTAAGGTGGAGCTGCTCTGGTTCACACGCCTCTGACAGTTTCAGTAAGTTGCCTGTGGTTATGCAAGATGTGGACATTTGAGGAAGCTAGGTGAAGTGTATATGGAAACATTTTTACTGTTTTTGCAACTTAATTGTAAGTCTGAAATTATTTTAAAAAGTTAAAAAATTAAAGGTAAAAAATATCAAACCCTGAAATTCTTCAACAGATACCTTGTCCCCTTAGGTGATGTCAAATTTCAGCTTAAAATGAAGACATTGCAGTTAGTAGCATGCAAAAGTATTATGCTAAACCTTTGTAGTCATGTATACTTTGATACGAATGAGTTAATAAGAAAAAATGACTTAATGAATGCTGCTTCAAGACTAAGCTAGGCTAGAAATGTTACAGTGATCTTGGGGAAAAGGGAGAAGTGAGGTAGATAGAAGGATGTTGAGATGCAAAACTAGGACAAACTAAGCAGGGCACAATATCATTAAATACATATATTTGCTTACCATTTCATAACTACCATTATGGGACTTACTTTGACCTCTAAATTAGCTTAGTGGTGCCTTAGAACTTCCCCTCTTATAACAAGCATTCTTTTTTATTGTAATTACTTGTTCCCCAGTAGATAGTAGCCCCAGTCTAGAGGGAGAGAGTAGGCAAAGGGACCTGCCTGCCTGGCTCAGCGCGGTCTTCCCAGCTCCAGCACATTCTCAGTATTCATTACCACTTGATGAATAAGTGAGATGCTTTTACAGAGTACCTCATTGAATTCTTACAGTAACTTTGTGATTTAGATATTTGTCCTCATTTTACAGATGAGAAAACTGTGACTCAGAGAGCTTAGGTAACCTGCCCAAGACCACTCAGCTTGTGACCTTCTAAATCCAGATTATTTTGATGCTAACACCCTTGTTTTAACCACTATTTAATACTGTCTCTTGGCTTTACTTCCTATTTTTGTTCCGTCTTTTGAGCTTCTGCTGGTGTGAATGACCTGAATTGACTGGCATCCAAATTCCTTGGTGCCAAATAGCAAAATAAAACAATATTGTTTCTATCGTTGGAAAGAATTGTTGAGGTTCAGGTAGATCTGGCTAAAGGCTGTTTACCAGCCTGGGTTTTCTCTTCTGCATCAATGCAGGGAGGAAATGGAATGCTATGTGGGACGACAGCACCATGCTAGGCCAGGGATACTGTGAAGAATCAGGATGTGTTGGGAAGGAAGGAAGGAAGGAAGCTGCTTTGCACCTAAAAAATGCTCAGCATAAATTTAATAGATATATCCAAAACTGAAAGGACTGAGCTCTTGAGAGCTAAATATTTTACTTATTTACACTACACCTTATTCCAAAAAAGACTTAAGACAGTAAGAGTTGAACAAGATAAAATTTAAACTTTAGTCTGAGATAGCAAATTTAGTAAATATTTTCACTGTATCATTTTCTTCCCTTACTAAAAATAGTTCTCATTCTAAACAATTCAAATATTCCATAAGCATAAAATGTAGAAAGTGAGTCTCCTGCAATCCCATTCACCAGAGATATCCTCTAATGGTAGGATATATATTCTTCCCTGTGTCTTTTTTTCTATGTATTTTTATTTTTCTTAATCAACAAATATTTAATGAAAGCCAGGTGAATGTGATTATATTGGACATCTTCTTCTTCTAATTTATTTTTCTTTTTCCGCTAAATAATCTATTGCAATCATTTCCTGTTGCTGTGTAACAAATTACCATAAATTTAGCAGCTCAAGACAACATCCATTTATTATTTCATGGCTCTGTAGAAGTCAGGACATGGTGTGATTCAGTTCACAGGTATCACAAGTGGGCTGAGTTCTTATGTGGAGGTGCTGGAGAAAACAATCCACTTCCAAGCTCATTCAGGTCACTGGCCCCTGTGAATTCAATTCTTTATGGTAGTGGGACTGAGGACCCTGTCACCTTGTTGGCTGTCACCTGTGGGACTGCTCTCAGCTCCTAGAAGCCACCTGCATTCCTTGCAACATGGCTTTCGTCTTCAAAGCCAGCAACAGAGAATCTCCCTCATATGGAATCCCTCTCACACTTCTAGTCTCTTTTGCCTGGAAGAGCCTAGTTCCTTTTAAGGTCTCAGCTGATTACGCTAGGCCCATTGAAGATAATCTCCCTATCTTAAATGCAGCCCCAATCACATCTACAAAATCCCTTCACAGCAGCATCTAGATCAGTGTTTGATTGAACAAGTGAGAGAAAGTGTGCGTACACCAGGGGATGAAAATCTTAGAATTTTGCCTACCACAGGTAACAAGGGTTGTCTTTCCATTTCTCTAAATATAAATCAACCTCATTCTTTTTTAAGAACTGCATAGTCTTTTACTGTGTAATGTGTCATAATTCAGTCAAAGCCCCTCTTAGTGGACATTTATGTTACTTCCAGTTATTTGTCTTTTAAAAATGCATAATAAACACTCATGCTCTTAAATGCTCATGCATCTACATTCTTCTTAGTGTCCTGACTCACAGAAGTAACTTCCATTAGCTAGTCAGAATTGCAAGATGGAAGTGTTTGCACTTTTTGATAGATACTACTAAATTGCTCTCCAAAATGTTGGTACCAGTCTGTACTTCCAATGACAATATACAAAAGCGTAAGTAGCTGATTCTTATAAAGAAATTCCCTCATAGACTGTTTCATGTGCAATGGTTAAGTGCATCAATGCTCAATGAGGTTGTCTGGCTACCAATCTTGCCTTTTTGATTTCCAGTGTGATCTAGGGCAGGTATCTAAGCCTTAGTTTCTGTATCTGTAATGAGGACAATAATAATGGCACCCCCCTTTGATTTATTTTGTGTTGCTGTGTAACAAACTACTCTAAAACTTGTGACTTACACACTTATTGTCTCCTAGTGTCTGTGGGTTAGGAATCTGGTAACTAAGCTGGGTGTTTTTGGTTCAGGATCTCTCACAAGGTTGCAGCCAAGGTGCCAGCCAAGTCTCAAGGCTTGACTGGAGGATGAGCTACTTTCCAGTTCACTTGCATGGCTGTTTCAACATTCAGGTCTTCACTGGCTGTTGGCTGGAGAGAGCAGTTCCTTGCCATGTGGATGTCTCCCTGGGGCAGCTCACAACATGGCAACTGTTTTCCCTCAGAGTGACTGAGCAAGAGGGGACACGTGAGATGGAAGCCACAGTCTTTTTGTAACCTAACTTGAAAGTGACATCACATCACTGTGCTGTGTTCTGCTCATTAGAAGCAAGTCTCTAAATACAACCCACACTTAAGGTAAGAGTGTGGCACATAAATATGAATATCAGCTCGCCCTGGTGATTGAGGTCATCTTAGAGGCTTCCTTCCTTGCTCTTCACTAAGGGGTCGTGGGCTTAAAGTAAGTTAACGCATGTCAAATAATACAAATAGTGTCTGACTTTAATAAACACTCAAGAAAAGTTCATTGTTTGTTGCTACCATCACTATCATCATCATTGTCCAGTACTCTCACCCATTTTCCCGTTAGTATCACATTAGGAACCAAAAAGTGGCTAACTAAAGCTACTGTTTGGATTGTTTAGCAGGCAGTCTCCATCAGGAAACAGAAAGCTTCTCAAATGAGGTGCTATAGGAAAGCTTAGTAAAGAAATTGTTTACAAAGGAGTGTAGAGAAAGGAACAAGGGATGGTGCCATGCTGCAGAGCTAGAACGGCAGGGGGCCATTACCACCCTGGGCCTGAAGAAGAGAGGATGTGAACCAGAACTTGGGGAGGGTGGCTTCAGCTCTAGGAATTGCAACCCTAGATAAGGCAAGAATGATGACAAGCCATGGTGACCCAGTGGAATGAGGGAAAAAGGGGTAAATACCCTGACTTTATTCCTCTCCTGCCAGCTCACCCATCATGTGAGCTCACTCAGGAGCCAGAGGACAGGAAACCCACAACGCTGTCCATGCAGATCAGCCTCCCTGGCCTGGGACGGGTGGAGAATGGTGACAGTGGCCTGGAGGGGTGAATGGAAAACATCTGGCTTGGGCAGGCACAGCTCCTCCCTAATGGGACTTTCTTGGGAACGGGATACCATGGTTCCTTCATATAAAAGAGGAACTGAAAGGCAGTTAATCCTGAGTTTCCAGGATTGTGGGCAGGGAGGGGTGGTGACAGGAAGCATACTCCCAGAGGTGTTTGATCCAATCATTGATTCTTGGTCCTCCTTACCTTTGGACCAGTGAGAAAGGTACAGGGGTTTAAACTCATAACTGGCAGATCCAGGGTAGGTGTGTCAGGAAGCCCATGTGGGCTGCAGGTTTTATTTTATCTGGAGAATGGACTTAATGACATGAAAGATGTCCATTTTGCTCCTGCCTTCTGATGCCTGTCATTGCTCACTGGTCAGGTATGAATGAAGGTGTCCGCTGAAGACCTGAGGGGCTGCCAAAGGCACAAGGTGTTCCAGAGGTTGTTCTCCACCCATAACAAGGATTCAGGAGCCTTACTTCAGGAGAGAACGCAGTGCAGCTGGAGGGCCCGAGGAGAAGTGGAAACAATACAATAGCCAAGAAATGGGTGAACCCAGTTGGCTCAAGGCGGGCCTTCCCCTCCTGATGGCTACATTCACAGGGACTCCCTGTGCAAATTGGAGTGTTTTTGAACAGTTGCTTTCATGCTTTAACCCTGCTGGAGGGGAAGACATGGGAGAGGTCAGGAAAGGTTGCATTTACTTTACTGTGCTAATTGATATTTATCAGTTAGCTTTTTTAATGCTGTGTGAAGATGCAGTTAAAATATGAGTGATCTGGGGACAACTCTTTTTTTTTTTTTTTTTTTTGAAACCGAATCTCTCTCTGTCGCCCAAGCTGGAGTGCAGTGGCATGATCTCGGCTCACTGCAACCTCTACCTCCCAGGTTCAAGAGATTCTCTAGCCTCAGCCTCCTGAGTAGCTGAGACTACTGGCGCATGCTACTGCGTCCAGCTAATTTTTGTATTTTTAGTAGAGATGGGGTTTCACCGTGTTGGCCAGGCTGGTCTTGAACTGCTGACCTCAGGTCATCGGCCCACATTGGCCTCCCAAAGTTTTGGGATTACAGGCATGAGCCACTATGCCCAGCTGGTGAGACAACTCGTTAAAAGGTAATGGGGGCACTAATTAAAACATTCCAAGAGTATTTTGAAGAGCCAAAGATAATAGGAAATTGAGGGATGGGGAATGGAATAGGATAAAAAATATACACACACTCAAAGAAGACTATCAATTAACATTGACTTAGATGAACTCATCCTCAGGAAGGTTCTCAACATAAATATTAATAGATCCCTTATGGTGGACATTTAGAAGATAAAAAATTAAAATCCATCAGTAAAGAAACACGGGACAAATCCTCTTTAAAAAATTACTTGTTGCAATGCAAATGCACACACAGGACTAGCACCTCTTAAGAAGCAAACAGCATTGGTTTATTTTTGTTGTGGTTAACACTCAATAGTCCAAGGACAGAAAGCCCCTTGTCCTGCTTCTTCCTTCGGGTAACTTCCTTTTCTCATTTTTAGGGCAAATTGCCAACTGCACCAGCCCAGGGAAAGCCCAAGAAGGAGATTGTTTTGTATTCTTTTAGGTAATGGTCAGTCAGGTGTGGCCACAAGAGGAGATCAGGAGAGGTTCAGGGGAAAAGTTTACCACAATCTCACATCCTAGAAACAGGAGGCACAGCAGGGCCACATGGGAAAGCACCAGCGTGGGTCAGGGGCAGAAGGGACAGGATGGGTGGGAGAGCCTAGGCCATGACCTTTTTTGGGGTTTCAGTGGGAAAGGCAGGGCAGTGCAGGGGAAGCAGCTTAAGCCTGGCTAGTTTGAATAATTTCCAAGGGCTCCGAGCTATAGGGATGGTTCCTCGTCACCTGGTACCTGTTCTTGGGATGGCAAAGGCAGAGGAATATTGCCTTTTGGGTATATGGCCAGATAGAAGAGGCATTGTTCTGGATTAGTTAGTTTGCATATCACAGGGTTGTTCCCAGTTGAGCGCTTTTGCTATCTGTAAGATTTGGCTATCCACAGCAGGAGGAGCAGTCTGTCCTCAGCCAGAAAGGTTTTTAAGATGTCAAAGCATCATAATGTACAGAAAATTAAAAATATAAACAATACAGAGATGGAAATAAGTATGGACAGAAGATGGTCTTCAAAGAGCAAGTAAGAAGGAATAAAGTATACACTTGAGCCTCAAACAGGAAGGGGCTAGAAAAAAACTTGTGAGTGCCATCTGCTTTTCTCCTCTCACTTGCCAGATGAAGAAACCGAGGCCCTGAGGGAGTGGGCCACCAATTTCAAACCAGCTTAAGCAAAAGGTGGCGTGTATTGGCTCATGTACATGAAGAGTCCAGGGGCAAAGGTTAGATGGGGCTGGACCCCTCGATTATGTGACCTCATCAGGATTTGATCACTCCAGCTCACTGGTCCCCATTCTCCATTATGCTTGTCTCTGAATGGGCCCCACCATCAGACAGGCCCTCTCCTTGTGGTGGCCTCAGCAACTCAGGCTTACATTATCCTGTCATCTCAGTGGAGAGAGCTTCTCTTTCCTGGCCCCAGTCCTGGACTGAGTCACACTGGACCTTGTGTCCATTCCAGAACCCATCCTCAAGCCAGGAAGAATGCAATATGCTGACTGGCCAGCCCAGTCATGTGCCCCCTAGAACTGTGGGGAGTGTCTGCCCCACTCAAAACATGTGCACTGAGATGGGGGCAGAAGGAGTTCCAAAGGAAATCAGAGATGCTGTTACCACAAGAATGGAACCCATTTTGCCTGCCACCATGCAGATGAGCACTCCCCAACAAGCTAATGACAGAGCTGGGTTCCACCCGTTCTGGCACTCTCCTCACACAAAGCGTCCTCCTCCATAGCAGAGCCATTGCAAAGCAGTGTGAGGAGAGTGCCAGAATGGGTGGAAGTCAGCTCTGTCATTAGCTTGTTGGGGAGTGCTCATCTGCATGGTGGCAGGCAAAATGGGTTCCATTCTTGTGGAACTTAACTCAATAGAGCAACCTTCAACTTGCTTACCCTCAGTTGTCCACTTACCTCATTCTTCCTGGATGTGGGAAAAGAACTTGGGGCCTGCCAAATGGTGGGACTGAAAGAGCTGTAACACAAACAGGGCTAAAACATGACCCCCCAGTCACCACGTTGCAGGCAATGAGAAAGAGAGAAGATAGAAGGAGAGAAGAGCTGCAGCCCTTCAGGGAGCCCAGACCTAGGAGCAACCCAAGCCAGGGCTGTGATGCCCTCTTTGGGGCTCAGCAGGTCCTGGCATCTCCAAGCTTCCAGGCACCACTGTGTCCCCTGGTGCCCGCAGTGGAAGCCACTTGCAGTACTCCTGGTCCAGCCACAGCCTTGCAGGGAGCCAGCGTGCATGCCAGCACCTGGAGCTGCCTGCCCCACTGCAGTGGCTGGATCCTGCACTTGCTCATTCACACGCCCCTTGCTGCTCCGCACCTGGCTTGCCCCTGGCAGGCGTGGGATCTGGGCCAGTAGTGTGGCCAAGCGCAACCTGCCAGGGTGATACTATGCACATTCAAAATGTTTGGAGTTCTCTGGACTAGTGCTTTCCTATGGAGGAAAAAAAAGTAGACTTCCTATGGCTTGGTGATTCCCAGGCGTTGTAGTGATGAGCGCCCTTGAAAAGTGGTGCTGGAGGATGAGTTACTGAGGCTGCCTTCCTGGATCCGGGCAGCACTAGCCAGGCAGCATGAGAGGAAGGGGTTGGGCAGAGCAGCATTCCTGATGGATGGGGGCTGAGGGACTCAGTTTCTGTGGAGGACTTATATGAACTGGACATTTCGTGACCTGATCAAATGACAGGCAGGCTAGAGAGGCAGGTGTGGTACGCTGGGAGCAAGGTCCTCTTGCAGGAGAGGAAAAAAAGAATGGCTTAAACAGGCAGTTAGTAAATGAGGTAAGGAGTGGTGGGCAAATGGGGAAGCCCAGCAAGCTTTAAAACAATAGATGTCAGCAGCAAGGTCAGTTCTATAGCACAGTGTGGGCTGTCAATACCTATAAGCCCAGTTTCTTGTTAAGGATCACCGGAGTGATAAGACCTGAGGGCTAAACTGGAGAGAATGGACCCAAAGGGGCTGGAGGGACCAGCTGGGCCAGAGGGTCTGACTTCCTGGGAGGAAGGAAGCAGCTCCTGCCTTCTCACTCATCACAGAATGGAACTGGGAAACAAAACGGCCACTTCTGGGCCTGTAGAGAGAGAATGCTCCCCACGGTACCCACCTAGAGGGAGAAAACCACCAGTGCAAACTCTCCCTGATCCCTGAAATCCTGAGTTCCTTTGACAAGGTGTCCCATCAGGTACGACAGTGGTTCCACATGTCTTTTGGCCACAGGAAACTTTCTTAACACAATATGATGTAGAGCACCCAATACCTAAAGCAGATGAAGGCAGAGCTGCTCCTGGAAGGGCAGGGAGGGCTGGAGATAGAAGCTCAAATGCCTGGCCTTCCACAATGGACCCTGAGGCATGGTTTGAGAACAACTGCCTGGAGAAGCAAGCCCATGTTCCTTGATGTGGCATTCACTGCTTTCCTTGACCCTATTTTGTTCTCTCAGCTTGTCCTCAGCCAAATATAGAACTATACTTACACCTCCAAGTACAGAACTGCTTCTGCACATCCAAAGCTGTTTTCATTCCTCTGTGCTTTTGCTCACGCTGTTCCTTGTGCTTGGAATGCCTTTCCTACTGGCTGCCTCTGACCCAGTCTTCAGAATTCACCGGTGACGTCATCTCTTCTGAGAAGCCCTCTGGGCTCTTGTAGTGCTACTGATGTGCCTACACTTGAGAAGCTACCTCCTTCTACTGAAATTCTTTCCACATCTGTTACCCCCACTAAACTAGAAACTCCCCAAGGCCAGAAGTTTCTTAGTCTGAGTCATCCATTCCCATTCACAGTACCTGGCTTAACTGATGCTCTTGTTAACTGAAGCTCTTTTTAACTGATGCTCTTGCAGGGGCTTAGTATACAAGAGATCCTTTCTGGAAAGCAAGTTTGAGAAATTAAGAGAGGAGCCTGCAATAAAGAGGGAGCGGCACAGTACCTGAGAGGAGTCGGGGGAAGAGAGGAATAAGGGGCTGGGGACAGGAAAACAAGTCATGCCTTGTGGATTTTTGCATAGAATTACTGAGAGTTCAAATCAGGTCTTGGGCTTGACGTACCTGGCACTCCTGCCACTGATTAAGTTACTGATAATATCTCTGGAGAGGTGTGCTCCCTGTCTGCAATGGAGGTGTCTTTCTAGGAGCAGGGCAGGTTTCTGATTACGTCCCTGAGATGCTGCAGGCCTCCAGGGATTCTAACCAGGATAACGGACTTTGAAAAGGGAGACAGCTTTGCTAAGAAAGTTAGTTCAAGTCTCTGGGGATGATGATGGGTTGGCTAAGAACTCTGTCAGATCTGTCTGAGACTACTAGCTTGGGAAGACATCTCTTATTGGAATCATTTGCTAATGGTTAGGGAGGGAGAGACAGAAAAGATTTTGTGTTATGAGAACCAGATGGATTCCAGGGCTTGCCTTAAAACATTGAATAATCTCTCCACCTAGTTATTACCCATATACGAAATGAGCTAGCAATGCCCTACTTCCCTGCAAAGACAAATGGGACCAGCTCTGCCACTTGCTGGCTTTGTGACCTTCAGCAATTTCTTTAAATTCTCTGAGCCTCAGTTGCTTCATGTGTAAAATGGAGACAATACCAGTATTCACTGAGTAATAGCTAATCTTTAGTATAATATTATACTGCTATATTAAATAAGCTGACTACTTGATATCATGACTAACTGTGATGCTGCTGTTCTATAACCAACATTTTTAGTAAATGAAAAATGGGAAAAAATAAAATGGGGACAATAACTGTATCCTACCTCATTTAATCAAAGAGATAATCCATATAAAGCTCTTAATACAGGGCCTGATATTTGGTAAGCACTCAATAGATGTTAGCTAAAATTATTACTGTTAACACATGGAGCTATTTGGGAGAGGCTAATTGAGGATAAAAAGGCAGCTGAACTACCAAGAGGCAAAGACAGCGTAAAGCCTGGCTGCTCGACTCATGGCCCACAGACCAGCAGCATTGGCATCACGGTGAAGCTTGCTGGAAATGCAGGGTTTTGGGCGATACCCCAGACTGGCTGAGCCTGGATCTGCAATTTAACAAGATCCCTAGGTGATCACATGCATGCACATTAAAGGTCAAGAAACGCAGATGAAAAAGCACTGACATCTCTGGCATTACTAACTGTGTCACTCTGGGCACTTTGTCACTCCTTATGCTTACTTTGTCATCTATAAACCCTTACCTTGTAGGGTCAGGGCATGCTTAAGTGCTTTGGGTGGTAAGTGCTATTCAGCGCTTGCTATCTGTGCTTTCCAGCCCAGGCTTGGGCCACTGTGGGCCCCTCACAGCCTCACACCTTGGGGCCATAGTTCAGCAGGAGCCAGACTGCCGAGTTCACACTCTGGCTCCCTCACCTGGAGCAAGGTGTGGCCGTGAGACCTGCACAGATACCTAACTGTTCCAAGCCTTAATTTCTCATCTGTTAAAATTGGAACAATGGCTGTGCCTAGCTCTTGCGGGTGCTGAAGTGCGGAGTGAAATGTGCCGCAAAGGGTCAGGCCAAGGCTGTGCTCAAAGCACATTTTAGCCTCATCAATGGGCTGTGTTGAGCAGAGTCCACGCTGTGAGCCGAGTGAGCCCCTGTTCCACAGAGACTGAATGCCTCTTGCTGCCTGACTGATAGCTGCAAGAACTCCCTGCGTCTAGAACTTGGGGACCATGGAGGACAGGGCCCAGACCCTTATAGGCAAAGGAGGACTCATATCCTTTCTAATATTAGTCCTGGAGTAAGAGGAAGCAAATTCCAACCTTGGCCTCTTCTGGAAATCAGAGGGCTTGGATGTGTGGAGATGGCTATGTGGACGAGGCAGTTGGAAAGCCTTTGGAAAAAGTTAAGCATGAGACAACTGCAAGCTCTTGTTCTGTGCTGTCCACCTTGTGGCCAGGAGAGAAGAGAAGTGCTGCTCCCAGCAAGGAGGGTCAGTTGCCTGATCCCTCTTTCCCCTTCCTCCCTCGAACACCACAAGGCCAATGCCACAAATTCCCCTACTGCCCAAACAACCAAGCCACGTGGCTGGGTCCAGAAGTGGGAGAAAGAGAGTAAAGGGTGGTGGCCATGAGGCACGCACTGGACACCTCTCTTCTGTCCCCCTTTTCCCTCTGCTGGATGCGAGAGTTTCTTTTCACCCCATAATTCCCTCCCACAGGTTTGGGCATCAGCTAGTTTCCACTCTGGCCCCTGACCCCGGGGACCTGATTTCTTGATAATTCTCACATACTACAAGGCAAAAAAAAAAAAAAATTACTTGTTCAAGGGCATTTTAATATTTTGGGCAGGACAATGCTTGGTTGTGGCTTTGTCCTGTGCATTGTAGGATGTTTAGCAGCATCCCTGGCCTCTGGCCACTAGATGTCAGTAACACTCTCAGCCCCCAGTAGGTTGTGACAACCAAATCGCTCCGAGTGGAGGACCTCTGGTCTAGGGGTTGGTCACAACGGACTTTGAAGCTCAATGATGGCTCCAAAAGGCTCCAATATCTCCCAGTTAATCTCTAAGCAGCTTTATTTTCTAGTGTTTTGCTCATTCCCCTAACCTTGGTTATTAAGAATTCTGTGACATATATTCACAATGCTGAATATATATCATCTTTGCTAAGCCAGGACCTACACAGAATCCTATAAAAGTAAAGCTTGTCCTCAGATAGACAAGTAAGTCCAGTAAGGCCAGCTACTGTTTTCTTCTAAGGGGAGGAGGTGCATTACCATGGCCCAAAGGAGGCCCTTCGTGTGGCCTGACTGGGCAGTGGTTGGTGAGAGGCTATAGGTGCTTGCTGAGGTTCTTGGCTGCACCTTGGTTGGTTGTTAGAATGATTCAGGACAAGCCACTTACCTACCTGCAGAGATAATTAGCTTGCCTTGGTTTACACATTTCAGCCCCAGTCTTCTGCAAAAGGAGGGGTCTGATTTGGAAAAATCTCTGAGATTCTATAAGTGATCTAAAATTAGTTAACATGCATTCAACCAAAAGAACTGTTTTTTATTAGAGATTATGATCTTTCTACTTTTTGGTATTAAAATTTCATTTTTTCCTTAAAACGATTATCATAATAAATGAATGATTTAAGAAACTGTTTATACTTAGCAAAGTAAGACATTGGAAACCTCATGTTTGTACCTGAAAAAATTATTTTAAATATTTTACATAAAGTCTCCATGTCTGGGAATCACTGATGAGAAGCTTGACTGTCCCAGATGTGGAATGGGTGGGACAGTGGCTCAGCCAGAGCACACATTCGCATTCCGATGCCTGGCATGGCGTCCACCTTTGAAATCCAGCATCCTTTTATGACAGCCAGGATTTCTCCAACACCATGGTTTCTAGGATAAAATAAATCTTACCTTCCATTGGGGTTGTTATGTTATCACTGAAATGCATGAGAAATATTCAACATGCATTTTGGCAATGTGAAAGGAAAATAAATCTCGAGACCCCAAAATCACTAAGCTAAGGGAAAAGTCAAGCTGGGAACTATGCCAAGCAAACCTGCCTCCCATTTTAATTTCTAAATAAGATAGCTACAGAGATTAAAGAACTATCTACCTCCCTCACAATTTGCCCACAAGGAAATTCCATGTGGGCCTCAAGATTTTTACCTTCTGACAGTTCTGTTGAATTTCACCCTGGCAATGTAGACTAATATAATAGCTGATCTTCACAGTTGCTAGACAGAAAGTCATCCCTCTGCTTACCGGAAACAAATGCATATCTGATTGCTTCCTCTGACCTGCTGTCTATGTAAAAATGCAGATTCATTGAGCCAGACTCAGTGAAAGGCTGATCAAGGACTCGAAAGAATGCAACCTTTTGTCTCTTATCCACCTATGACCTGGAAGACACCCCTCCCACCCCAGCCCGCCCCTCCTTCTAGTTGTCCCGCTTTACTGGACTGAACCAATATACATCTTACACATATTGATTGATGTCTCATGTCCCCTAAAATGTGTAAAAGCAAGCTGTACCCAATCGCGTTGGGCACATGTCGTCAGGACCCCCGAGGCTGTGTCACGGGCGCATCCTTAACCTTGGCAAAGTAAATTTCTAAATTGGTTGAGGCCTGTCTCAGATATTTTGGGTTCACAGCAGCAACAAAACAATAGCTACATACTCCACTTTTGATGGTTATGCGTACAAAGAGGTCAAATACAGTTCTTCATTAGAACCTTTTTTAAGCTATTAATAGCTGTGGGGATCTGTTGCTTTTCTATTTGTTTGAATTAAATTAAATGGAACAAATATGCATTTGAATATGAACTGGACTAATGCTAAACGAGGGGCTACAGGGAAACTGAGACTGGATGACCCTGGGCTGCCGCCCTCAAAGGAGTTATCATCCAGGAAGGGTTACAAGACAAGAAAACAACTGGCTGCACCCAAGGGGAGGCACGGGGAACAGGCCTGAGCTGGACTTAGTCGTAGGGTAGGGGTGGGAGGTGAGAAGAGGAAGGGGGCAGTTTGAGGAGGCACAGGTCACCTTTGACAGGGGACCAGCATTATGAGAAGAAGTGGCATTAGATGGACCAGAGCATGTGAGCAATTTGGGGCCTGCAGCTGTGTCATCACCCTAATGTCCCTAGTTCCTAGCAGCTAGTGAATGCTCAACAAATGTTGGAAAAATTAATTAAATAAAAATGAATGGCAGTGGATGTGCTATTAGAATCAAGAGCTGGCCAAGCGCGGTGGCTCACACCTGGAATTCCAGCACATTGCAGGGCTGAGGAAGGCAGACCCCTTGAGCTGAGGAGTTCAAGACCAGCCTGGGCAACATAGGGAGACCCTGTCTCTACAAAAAGTACAAAAATGAACCAGGCATGGTGGCACGTACTTGTAGCCCCAGCTACTCAGGAGGCTCAGGTGGGAGGATCTGCTTGAGCCCAGGAGGTTGAGGCTAGAGTGAGCCGTGATCACGCCAAGGCACACCAGCCTAGGCGACAGAGCAAGACCTTGTCTCAAAAAGATTAAAATAAAATAAAATAAAATAAAATAAAATAAAATAAAATAAAATAAAATAGCACAAAATAAAAAAGAGTTACTGAGCACTATGCTTTTCTTGGACTTAAAACTCCTGGGGAAAGCTCTCAGTTTCGGAGTGTTACATGCATGAAGGGATGCTTTCCCATAATTAAGTGTCTGTAGTACTTACTATTCAACACAAGAGGGAGCTGCTGCCCAGTTTATTCAACTAAAATATTTTTGTATGTTTGCTCCATTTCTTCTCAAACTACGGTAGTGTATAGTATACTGTGCTATCTAACCACCCTCCCCAAATATAGCCCACCAACCAAAAATTCCCATCACAACTCAACAAAAGTATTATCAGCAGTACATTATTTTCCAAAATGAATTTCTCCTAAATTATATTATTAGTAGGGGAAAAAAGATAATATTTTAAATGTCTTAGGAACAGATACCTGAGGCCAGTCTGGAGTGTTCTTCAGATCCTTAAATAAAGCCAGGATTTTCCATGATGAAAGCTATGCTTATAAAAATGCCTCGGGACCTCATATGAGGGCAGCAAAGCTGATACAAGGGTCATTTCTAAGTGCCCAGGTTTTCATGACGGTCAAAGTCTCCCTGAGGTATTGCCTGAGTCCAGGCCTCAAACATAGCATGTGCAATTTATTTTGCAAAGAGCTGCAAAGAATAGACTATGAAGTAGCCAAAATTCAGGTGTGCCTTGAATCAAGATCATCTGACATACATATCAGAACTTAGGGGAAAAAATAAGCAAATTAATAATTTAATTAATTTTTCCAACATTTGTTGAGCATTCATTGGCTGCTAGGAACTAGGGACATTAGGGTGATGACACAGCTGCAGGCCCCAAATTGCTCACATGCTCTGGTGATTTTGAAAATTTCTTGTTTTACTAAAGGATTCTCTTCAGAAATTTTTCCATAGCAAACTCCCTAGTATTGTAAATTAAAAAAACTTCAATTACCAAAATCAAATCTGCATACTATTCTTCAGAGTCACCATTTCTAGCAAATAAAGTATGCTGTTATCATCTAAAAACAGCCCACTATAAATGCCAGCGTATAGTTCATTCAAATGTGGGAGGTTGCATTACTAAGGTAAACAGAGATCAATGTGTCTTTAGTGATCTGAGAATGAAATCAAGAAAAGAAAGAGCGTAAAGTGAGAGAACATTTTCCCAATTCACAACCAAATTCAGTCTTTGTTAAGAAATCTATTTTTCATCTTAAAGAACGAAAACTATTCCTTTGGTCTCCCTAGAACGGTATCATTATTAATGATTCTTTTTGGAACAAGTCACAGCTGTCTGCAATCCCCATTGGCCAGACAGACCCTCCCACGTCCGGATGTCCATGTTTGTGAATCACCTTCTCTCCCTTGTATCGATGTCTCATACTCTTCACTTCCTGGGGGTGAGGACCACGCCTTCTTGACTTCTATGTCACCAACAGAGCCTAGTGCAGGCTGGTGGTGAGCAGTTCATTCGTGTTTAGAAAAAATCACAGCCAGGCCAGGCGCGGTGGCTCACGCTTGTAATCTCAGCACTTTCGGAGGCCGAGGCGGTGGATCATGTGAGGTCAGCAGTTCGAGACCAGTCTGACCAACATGGTGAGCCCCTGTCTCCACTAAAAATACACAAATTAGCTGGGTGTGGCTGCATGCGCCTGTAATCCCAGCTACTCAGGAGGCTGAGGCAGAAGAATCGCCTGAACCCAGGAGGCAGAGGTTGCAGTGAGCCAAGATCATGCCACTGCACCCTAGCCTGGGTGACAGAGCGAGACACTGTCTGGAAAAAAAAAAACAAACAAAAAAACATACAGCTGACGAGAGAGTGACTGATAAATAAAGGATGAAGAAAATGGGATGTTTCATACTCGTACTTAAAGGTTGTGTGTTTTTGTTCGTTTCTGTTGGTTGGTTGTTAAATTTTAATTCTCTGCTCAAGAGGTAGCAGACAGTGGTGAGGAGTGTGGACTCAGACATCTTGGGTTCAAATCCCAGCTCTGCCACATCTAGCTGTGTAGTCTTGGGCAAGATTCTTGTCTTTGCCTTGTCTTAGTTTCTTCATCAATAGCGTGAAGCTGCTGCTGCTGCTGCTGCTGCTTCGACTTTCCACATGGGGTTTGTAATTTATAAAGTACTCAGAACAGTGTCTGACACAAAGTTAATACTATTAGTGTTTATAAAACAGAATAATTATATATATATATAATTTAGTGGGATGTAGTCAAGTGTACTTTGATTCATTAAAAGCCAAACAGGCCGGGCGTGGTGGCTCACGCCTATAATCCCAGCACTTTGGGAGACCCAGGCAGGTGGATCACCCGAGGTCAGGAGCTCGAGACCAGCCTGGTCAACATGGTGAAACCCCATCTTTACTAAAAATAAGAAAATTAGCTGGGCATGGTGGTGGGTGCCTGTAATCCCAGCTACTCAGGAGGCTGAGGCAGGAGAAAATCGTTTGAACCCGGGTTGGAGTGAGCCGAGATCACGCCACTGCACTCCAGCCTGGGCGACAGAGTGAGACTTCGTCTCAAAAAAAAAAAAAAAAGCCAAATAAATCTTTAAAAAACGTAATGGAGATGGGATGATGAAAATGTTCTGGAATTACATAGTGGTGATGGTTATGCAGCCTTGTGAATATACTACAAACCACTGAATTGTACATTTTTTAATGGTGAATTTTATGTGAATTATATCACAATAAAAATGTGATAGAGGAAAATTCAGTTCAACAAATATTTGTGGAATTGTAATAGGGATTCAATCCTCTCCTGGATATAAAAAAAGTTTAGAATGTCATGTATGCTTTGAAGGGTATTATTTAAGGAGTACCTGGAGAGGAGAGTGTCAGTCACTTTTCCCAGCTCACTGGAGAAGGTGCTGCTATCCACATTTTTTACTCTGAGACTTAGAAGCATTCTAAGGTCCCACAGGAAGCATGGGTAGCAGGAACCAGCCAGCTGGTTCCACCAAACTACCTTCTTCAGGTAGGGACTGTTTTGTTGAGGACAAAGTGCTGGGATTACAGGCATGAGCCACCGCACTCGGCCTCAACAAACTTTTTTTTCAGCATGTACGTCACTAGTACCTGATAATATAAATATAATGCAAAGCAGTTTCTGTGCTTCGGGAAGATTCCAAGCTAGGAGCTGAAGTCAGATACATAAACATGCTATAAAGTGATCACTGGTATAGCAAAGGGCAATAGAAGGGCGAGGGGAAACCCAGGCTTGAAAACACTACCTTAGATTGATGTTCAAAAATTAAGACTATTCAAGAGGTTTCTTTTTCTGGCTAAAAAAAAAAAAAATGCTCTTACAAAGTACTTTAGACTCACTTAGCAGCACCTTCGCTGGCTGACAGAAGAGGAAGACAGAATTAGGGAAGGGACAAGGAAACATTCTGCCCCCCTCTTTCCCCTCTCTATATGCCCTCTGGGTGGTAGGTGAGCCACTTGCCTAAAAGTGGGTTGAAATTTGAAGTGGGATGACTTCCCTGTTCTACACTTCCAAGCTGGCTTCCAGAGGGAAAATGTGTCAGGGTTTGAGGAGGAAGCCGGACTTCTTTAAGGATATCTGTAGAGAGAGAGAGAGAGACGATCAATTTCCCCCAAGAGGAAATTGGTTTCTCCATCAGTGCTCCATTTTGACCCAATTCTCACCCAACAACCATTTTAAAAGATAAGAAAACAGTTTTTAATTAAAAAGAAAAAAACGTTTTTATTGTGTAAAATGCACATAACATAAAACTTACCATTTTAACAATTTTTAAGTGTATTTCAGTGGCATTACATATATTCACGATGCATCTCCAGAACTTTTTCATCATCACAAATTGAAACTCTGCACCCATTCAGCGATAACTCATCCCCACCTCCAAACCCTGATAACCTCTATTCTACTTTCTGTTTCTATGAATCTGCCTACTTGAGGTGCCTCGTATGAGTGGAATCACACCGTATTTCACTTAGCTGAATATTCGTCAGGTTCAGCTATGTTTCAGAATTTCATTCCTTTTTAAGTCAGAGGATATTCCACCTTTATGTATCTATCACCTTTTGTTCATCCATGCATCTTCTTAGGCCCTTGGTCTGTTTCCATCTTTCGACGATTGTGAATAACGCTGCAATTGTGAACATAGGTATATAAGTATCTGTTCAAGTCCCTGCTTCCAATTCCTTTGGGTATATACCTAGGAATGGAATTGCTGGATCGTATGGTAATTCTATATTTAGCTTCTTGGGGAACTGCCAGACTTTTCCACAGCTGCTGCACCATTTTACATTCCCACCAGCAACGCACAAGGGTTCCAGTTTCTCCACACCCTCCCCAACAGCAATTGCAGAAGAGTTTGGGAAGAGTTCTTAACTTTGAGTTGAAAGAAGTTTATTTGAATTTAACTGGTAAATGCTCAAGGTAAAAAAAAAAAAAATTTCAAGTGGAATATTCCTATTCCTATGCTGTGTGGAGGGGGAGAGAGAAAAAGCAAGAGTCAACCAGCTCAGAAGCCGATACAGGCAAAGTTATGGAGACCCCATGCCTGATCACACCCCACAGTGGCCACCAGCAGCAGTTTTGGGGTTACTTCCAGAAATTTAATGTAAGAGAATTACCCCCCGCTATTGATATTTTGAGCAAGAATTTCCTTGCTGTGGGGACTGTCTATCTTCATGCCTAGCCCATCCTGACATAGTGACAGTGGTGCCTCCTTCCCCAGGCTGTCTGTGACAGCCTGGGATGCAGCCCCCTCCTGCCATTTGCAGACACTTTTGTCAGGGGTGCTCCGTACAGCCTGGTGGAGTTTCCAACCTGTCATTGAAACTTTCTAAGGGGTCTTCCTGCCAGTGTTCACAGAGAATGTCCTCTATGTTCATCGACAGGGTGGCTGTGACTTACAGAGCCCCCTGGCTTCCCACTGCTGATACAGCTGGGGCTCAGGGACCATCCTTAGACATACATCATGAAAAGTTTTTCAACAATTACCGTAAAGAAAGTCTAAGAGGTCAAAGGTATCGTGTCACTCCCACTGCAGCAAACAGAGTTCTTCTAGAGCTGGGGCTGGAAGGAGCCTTGGGTGAAAGGGTATGGCCTGGCACCCATGTGCTGGAGTTTCCCCACTGTCCAGGAACAAGTGACCCCGTGGTGTGGTCAGACATGGTAGCATCTCTTCCCTTCTGTCCCCCTTGGAGGATCCTGTCCTAATACTTGTCCAATATCATAAAGGTTTGTAAGTGGAAAGGGTGGTAGATAGTGAATTCATAGGTTGCACGGATGCTTCTGTGGAGAGATGTTGGGCTGTAGCCCACTGTGAGGGCTATTCCTGGGGTCCTGCCCCACCACTCCAGGCTCCTTGTGCTGCACATGGGAGACAGACACAGCACATCTGAGCATGCTCCTGGACTGTGCAGGGACACGTGCTTTGTAAGTTTGCTCAGCGTTCATCTTCCTTGGTTTCAAAAGCTGTTCCATGATGCTAATTTGTGTCCTGTGAATTCATGGAAAAATCCCTAAATTGTGTTATTGAAAGCTGGAGACCAAAGAGAAGTGTATCTCGTCATCTAAGCTTTTGAATGATACAAGAATGAGGCTGAGTTCAATACCAATAGGAGACTAATGAGCTTACCTAAAAGTATATGTACCAGGCCGGGCACAGTGGTTCACGCCTGTAATTCCAGCACTTTGGGAGGCCGAGGCGGGCAGATCACTTGAGGTTAGGAGTTTGAGACCAGCCTAGTCAACATGGTGAAACCCCGTCTCTACTAAAAGTACAAAAATTAGCTGGGTGTGATGGCGGACGCCTGTAATCCCAGCTACTTGGGAGGCTGAGGCAGGAGAATGGCTTGTACCTGGGAGGCGGATGTTGCAGTGAGCCAAGATTGTGCCACTGCACTCCACCCTGGGTGACAGAGTGAGACTCTGTCTCAAAAAAAGAAAGGAAAGAAAGAAAGAAAGAAAGAAAGAAAGAAAGAAAGAAAGAAAGAAAGAAAGAAAGAAAGGAAAATATACATATATGCTCCAGATATCATTTTACAGACCTAGATGATGAAACTCAGGGCTGAAGAAATAAACCTGGTATAGCAATAACCTGCATTTTCCTTCAGGCTTTGAAGAAGTGAGTTTTGGGAACAAATGCTAATTTGGGGTTTGGTGCAGGCTTTTCTTTTGCCTGCCCTCAAAAAGAAACAATTTTACGTTTGAGATTAAGAGGGTAGTAAATTTAGTCCACTCAGGTTTCAATATTGAAAATATATGATGGTATGCTTGCTTATGCAATAGGCTCTTTATATTTCAGAATGAATTTTTTCTACATGGGATGAAATTGGAGAATCTCTGAGATGATCTTAAAAATCAGAAAATTACAGCTTAATTAAGTGTTGCCCCTACAACTTCTTGCTTTAAAAGAAATATTATATGGACAATCTAGTATAAAATGCAAAAGATTAAAAATACATATTTTTCTCACATAATCAGCTGCTTTTTAGCTCGTTAGCTCAAATACTTTTGGTATTTGAAAAAATGATCCCTATTATAAAAGATTTAGAAACTTCACCTTTGGTGTTGATGTGCAGCTTGACTTGCAGTGTGACTGCTAGATGCTCTTTAGCTGAGCCTTTCCTCACATAAATGACTGTTTCTAAAAGGTCCTCACTCTTGGTATTTAAAAAATTATATTATTTTTCATTATAGAACAATTAGAAAATTCATATTTGGAATTGATACTTAGCTTGACTTGCAGCATAGTTTGATGGTGTTTGTTATAAGGATCTAGATTTCTCAAGTTTTGCTCAGACAGAGAATGGGCAACAATGGCTTAGACTGCACGTGGAGATGGCTCAGAATAGGGTGAAGAGGTCGGTACTGGCTGGATTAGAGGTTGGATTAGATGACCCCTCACCCCCAGGCACCTTCTACTCAAATGATTATAATTACTAAGGTATTGGCCGTAAACTACCACTGATTCTGTATCTATGTATGCGGCATAGGGCCTGGAAAAGCATCAGCCTTTGGTAAATCTGCACTGGCTGGCTGAGATTCCTACAGGATCCTGACTCTGCTTTAGGGTTGGTGTGCTGATGCTCAGAATGGCTTTCTGGTTGTTGCACAGTTGACGGACTCTATTCAGATGTGCTACAGAAAATATTGAGCCTCCAGCATAAAGAGTTGTATCTACTTCTTTCTGTCACAGTCTATTATTGGAACTTATAACTCTGTTCAGCCCAGGAGCGGTAGCTCACGCCTGTAATCCCAGCACTTTGGGAGGCCGAGGCGGGCGGATCACCTGAGGTTGGGAGTTCGAGACCAGCCTGACCGACATGGAGAAATCCCATGTCTACTAAAAATACAAAATTAGCCAGGATTACATGCCTGTAATCCCAGCTACTCGGGAGGCTGATGAAGGAGAATTGCTTGAACCTGGGAGGCGGAGGTTGCGGTGAGCAGAGATTGCACCGTTGCACTCCAGCCTGGGTAACAAGAGCGAAACTCCGTCTCAAAAAAACAAACAAAGAAACAAAAAAGAACTCTGTTCATCAAAATCCTGTTTTTATATGATCCAGTTTCAAGGGGAATTCTGGAATGATGGGATGAAACCACTGTGTGTCCCCTGTGGTTGTAAGATCTGAGACACAGCATCTTTTCCCACAGGTGCTTGCACCGTGCACCCTTGTCTCCCTTTAAATATCATTGGGCTTAATATCTGGGTGATGGGATGATCTGTGCAGCAAACCAGCATGGCACACATTTACCAATGTAACAAACCTGCACATCCTGTACATGGACCCCTGAACTTAAAACAGAAGTTGGAAATACATAAATAATGAATAAATAACATTATATCACCTGGGGTCTTAGAAGAGGTCGTGTGAGCAGCCCTGCTAGAGGTTGAACAGGAAGGTAGCTAGAAACTCAAACAGGGAAACCCCAGAGACGTTTCCAGACCTTCCTCTGAGCTCTGCTCTGCCTGCCTTCCGCTCTCGATGTGTGTCTGCATGTCTCTCCCACCTAGGACCTAGGTGACAGGTGTGCTGTGCACTCCTCCATGGTTTGCACAGCAGAGGAAATTCCTGCAGAGGAAATTCAGTCATTCCCAGGTTTACTCTGTGGGCCTTCTATTGTCAGTGGAAACTGTTTTTGTCTTTTTTTTTTTTTTGAGACAGAGTCTCTCTCTGTTGCCCAGGCTGCACTGGAGTGCAGTGGTGTGATCTCAGCTCACTGCAACCTCTCTCTCCGGGGTTCAAGTGATTCTACTCACTCAGCCTCCTGAGTAGCTGGGATTATAGGCGCGCGCCATCACACCCGGCTAATTTTTGTATTTTGTGTAGAGACGGGGTTTCACCATGTTGGTCAGGCTGGTCTTGAACTCCTGACTTTAAGTGATCTGCCTGCCCTGGCCTACCAAAGTGCTGGGATTTCGGGTGTTTGCCACCGCACCCAGCCTGTTTTTGTCTTTTTGAATGGTCTCCATATGCTGGCCTGTTACTCCACTAGGCTTTTCTGTCACAATCACTTTCTGATTAACCATTTAGTAGAATTTTATTTATATTTACATATATATATATATATATATATATATTTTTTTTTTTTTTTTTTTTTTTTTTGGAGACGGAGTCTCACTCTGTCACCCAGGCTGGAGTGCAATGGCACAATCTCGGCTCACTGCAACCTCTGTCTCCCGGGTTCAAGCAGTTCTCCTTCCTCAGCCTCATGAGTAGCTGGGATTATAGGCATGCGCCATCATGCCTGGCTAATTTTGTATTTTTAGTAGAGACGGGGGTTTCCCCATGTTGTTCAGGCTGGTCTTGAACTGCTGATCTCAGGAGATCCGCCCGCCTCGGCTGCCCAAAGTGTTGGGATTACAGGCGTGAGCCACTGCTCCCGGCCCCATTTAGTAGAATTTTCACAAGAAAATAGTTTGAAGTATTAAAAACAATTCAAGTAATATTTCTTCTGATTATAAAAGTAATCATTTGTGGAAAATTTAGAAAATTCTAGGGAAGCAAAGGAAGAAAATAAGATCATCTATTAATTCGTATCTCAGAGAAATTGTTAGGAATTTGTAGTGTAATTTTGTTGAATTTCTATTTAATCACAAATAATAAAGACATGCTTTACAAAGAAGGGAATATACTGTACATGCCATTTCTTTTTTCTTTTCTTTTCTTTTTTTTTTTTTTTTTGAGACGGAGTCTTGCTCTGTCACCCAGACTGGAGTGCAGTGACACGATCTTGGCTCACT
The DNA here is from genome assembly GCF_028878055.3 of Symphalangus syndactylus. NCBI lineage: Eukaryota > Metazoa > Chordata > Mammalia > Primates > Hylobatidae > Symphalangus > Symphalangus syndactylus. The sequence goes on from NC_072430.2 coordinate 78,689,757, forward strand.
GCAACCTCCACCTCCCGAGTTCAAGCAATTCTCCTGCCTCAGCCTCCTGAGTAGCTGGGATTACAGGCATGTGCCACTATGTCCAGCTAATTTTTGTATTTTTAGTAGAGATGGGGTTTCACCATGTTGGCCAGGCTGGTCTCGAACTCCTGACTTCAGGTGATCTGCCCGCCTCAGCCTCCCAAAGTGCTGCAATTACAGGTGTGAACCACCGCACCCAGCCTCTTTTTCCTTTCTATTATTATTATTTTTTTTTCTGAGACAGGGTATCACTCCGTCACCCAGGTTGGCATGCAGTGGCACAACCATGGCTCACTGAAGCCATGACCTCCCAGGTTCAAGTGATCCTCCCACCTCAGACTCCCAAGAAGCTAGGTCTACAGGCAGGCACCACCATGCCTGGCTCCTTTTATGTTTATTTGTTTGTTTTGTAGAGACAGGGTCTCACTACGTTGCCAGGGCTGGTCTCAAACTCCTGGGCTCGAGCGATCCTCCCACCTTTGCCTCCCAAAGTGCTGGGATTACAGGTGTACATTCCATTTCGAATCTTTCTTTTCACTTTGGTGTACTGTCAGTATTTCCTCATATCAGTCATTTTTTTCTACCATGTTTTTAGGAGGTATGTGTTTATTTGACAAGGGGGATTGTAAATGACCAGTTATTGAAAAAGTGAGTTAATATGGGAAATAATAAAAATGATACATACCTACATGCTTCATTTTAAACTCAAACAAATGTACATCCATTCCCCAGTCCTTTGGCTATAGACTGAAAGCCCTTTCTTGGGTGGGTTCACAGATTCAAGTTTGTTATATAAACCATATCCATAATCTCCAGTTTTGATCTCAGTAGAATGGATGGAGAGTGTACAAAATATTTAAAGACACTCAATGCAACCTCCTAGATTGTTCGCAGTTTTCCAGGCTCTTGCTAACAAATACAACTGGCATAAACAGATGCTTGGAATGAATGTATCTAAGTCTTGGGCAGACAAAGCTCAGATATGCTGCTGAACTTTTCAGAGAACAAATATGCAGATTTTCCAAAAGAGTCGTGTCAGTTACTAATGTTTTGTGGGACAGTGGAGAATGTCAGTTAATTCATTTAATGGGGCTGGAAGACCATCTGCCCTTTACACTTAATGGATGTGAAATAAGGCGTTACCTAATCCCCTGTGGTTGGGGATTCTGGTGGCTTCCAGTTAAGTCTTCTCAATTTTGTACAAATCCATGATGATCTTGGGATGTATCCCTGGAGGTGTAATAAAGTTTTATGCTTGTATGTGCATAAATGTGCATGCACACACGTCATGTCTTTGAGACATATTATCAGATTACATTCCCAAAAGATTGTGCCAGTTTATACTTACTGCCATCAGATTGTTGGAAAGTGCTATTTTAATGCTCCCTTTTCAACATTGAGTTCTATAATATGATTTAAAAGCCCACAAAACTGTTCAGTGTGATAGGTGAAAATTTAAATTGCATCTTGTTTTGGTTTGCATTTTTAAATTAGATATGAATATTTTCCATTTAAAACATTATGTTTCTTCGTGAACTGATGAACATATACTGTGCTCATTTTTCGGTTCAGATGTTTGTCTGTTTCTTGTTGATTTGCATCCACTCTTTGTAAATTAAGGTTATTAAACCTCTCTCCATCATTTACAGCAAAATGATAACATTATGTTTACTTCTGTCATTCAGCAAGAGTTGGAAATATAAGCTCATTTAAATATAAGCCTAAAGAAAACATACCTTGAATTTTAACATTAAATACAGATACTTTTTAGATAGTTTAAATGTTTTTTATCTTCATTTGGTAAATTAGTATGAGGCCCAAGTTCACAATAGTAGTTTGTATATTCTTGGAACTTCTTGGGTAAATGATTACAGCATAGCATAAGATATAACCCATCAGATCATTTCAGCGATTGCATAATAGTTTACTTCCTCTGTTTAAAAGTATTAATGACTTGGAGCACTTTTTATGGGTCTTATTTTCAGACTCTGCTGTTTCTTTTGCCTTTCAGAAAAATCAGGGTTGAATTTAAATATCTTATGCCACGTTATTAATAGACCCTAAATCATATTTTGCAGGAAAGAAGGATGAAGAGGGAGATATTTATGATGAGAGTTCAACCTCTAAATTTGTCTTCATGGCTGAATTTGGGGATCAGTTATAAAGAGATACGTGTCTTTGTCTAGTGTACTTTTAGGTTATTCCATATATTTATTAATCCAGTTATTTATTCTTGGAGGTTATTACTTTACAGCTTCTTCTGAAACTTTGTCATTAAAAAAATTTAGACTGCTTGTTTGAAACACTGTGTAACATAAAAGGCAAATGTTTGCGTTAACATTGTCCAAGTAAGTAGCCTAAGAATTAAGATGGCTATGGATTAGGGATAGTTTCAACCTTGTCTGTGGTATCTTGGATGTTCTGCCTTCCCCCAACATACACGCAGCTTGAGTAGAAGGGAAATTGCAAAATTAAACAACCTCACAGTTTTGCAACTCCAGAGAGCTTTGAAATCCTGGTGTGTAGACTTAAAGTGGTAGCAGAGCTCTTCCAGGCTGGCAGTGGAGTCCACCTGGGATAACTTCTTCACATGGATGTGACCTTTTCTTTTGTTAACAAATGAAAAAGTGGCTCCCATTGAAGCTGCAAGACCAAATTTTATTTTGGGGAGTGGAAAGAAAGAGATAAGGAATCACTGGTGTAGAGTTTGATGTCTTTGACCTGCAGAATGATACCAGTCTGTATCTTCAGCCTCTGTGTTTAGCATTGTTGGCTCATATACGGTGGTGGCAGCCCTGCTTTCCCAGACTTATAGATCATTTGAATGACATTGATCATATGTGGGCCATGATCCTAGAAACTACTTTGTATCATTTGAGCATTGCTTCCCTTGGGCCCCTGTTTTTGTGCGCTGTTCAGTCTGAAAGGTGAATGGGAGGATATCGTTCATTCCTTCACATTGTCCTTTCCTAAGCTTCCACATGGCACATCATCGTAGATTGTCATAGGGTCCCACTACAGAGTCCACTGCCAATGGCACATTGAATCTCTGCTGCCCACCCGGGGTCCCATGGCTTGCTGGACACCACCCACACCTGGCCAGGATTGCTGTTCTGCACTGACCCCAGACCACTTAGCTTCAGGAGGCCCCTGGAGGAGGGTTTTGGAGCAGCACTGCTTGATCATTCTGTCAAAGTGCCCATCCTTGGATCACTTGGTTTTTGTTAAAGTGGGAATTCAAATTATTTCTAAAAAGGAAAAAAGCATCCTATCCTATAATAACTTTTTCAAAAGAGACAGTAGATTACTGTATTGTTATTTTTTAAGTTAGCTAATAAATAGGGTAGATGAATAGAGACTGTCTCTACCTCTGAAGGGTTGGTGGTGGTGCCCTGCGATATTGGGAGTAATATTATTCTCCCCCCACCACTGGTTATTAGGAACAGTATCACATGGGAGCTGAACACCCCCTGCGATAATGGGAATTGTATTATACTCTCCTCCCCTAAATATTAGGAACAATATCACAGAAGGGGTGTACACTTACTGTGATATTGAGAGTAATATCATCCTCTTCCCCACTGAATATTAGGAACAATATCACAGGGGGATGTACACCCCCTGGGATATTGCAAGTAACATCATCCTCTCCCCCCAGGATACTAGGAACAATATCAGTAATATCATCCTCTCCCCGCCTTGATGTAAGAAACAGTATCACAGGCTGGGTTTACAGCACCTGCAATATTGGGAGTAATACTATCCTCTTTCCCCCTGTATATTAGGAGCAATATCACAGGGGGTGGTGTACACCCCCTGAGATATTTGGAGTAATATAATCCTCTACCTATCAGGATATTAAAAACAATATTACGGGGTGGTGTGTACACCCCTGCAAATTTGGGAGTAATGTTATCCTTTACCCCACCTGGATATTAGGAGCAATATTATCGGGCAGGGTGTACATCCCTGCGACACTGGGAGTAATATAGCCCCCCTCCGCTGGATATTAGGAACAATATCACAGGGAAGGTGTACACTCCTTGAGATATTGGGATCAATATTATCCCCTTCTCAGTTGGATATTAGGACCAATATCACGAAGGGGGTGTAGACCCCCTGCAATATTGGGAGTAATATCATCCTTTCCACCCTTGGATATTAAAAACAATATTACCGTGTGGGTGTACACCCACTTCGATATTGGGAGTAATATCATCCTTTCCACCCTTGGATATTAAAAACAACATTACCGTGTGGGTGTACACCCACTTCGATATTGGGAGTAATATCATCCTCTCCACTTCTGGATATTAGAAACAATATTACTCAGGGTGTGTACACCTCTATGACATTTGAAGTAATATCATCGTCTCCCCTCCTTAATATTAGAAACAATATCACAGGAGGGGTGTACACTCCCTGCAATATTGGGAGTAATGTCATCCTCTCCCCCGCTGGATATCAGGAACAATATCATAGGATTCGTGTGCACCTTCTCCAATATTGGGAGTAATATCACTCTGACCCATCTGGATATTAGGAACAATATCACAGGGGCGTGTGAACCCCTGTGATTTTGGAAGTGTTATCATCCTCTCCCCATCACCCGGACTTTAGAAATAATATAACAGAAAACGTGTACGCTGCCTGCGATATTGGGAGTAATATCATCCTCTCCCTCATGGATATTCGGAACAATATCACAGGAGGGGTGTACACCCCCTGAGATATTGGAAGTAATATCATTGTCTCCCTTCCTGGATATTAAGACCAATATATCAAGGTGGGGTGTACAGTCCCTGTGATATTGGGAGTAATGTCATCCTGTACCCCCCTGGATATTAGGAACGATATCACGGGGGGGTGTCCACCCCCTCCTATATTGGATGTAACAAAATCTTTTCCCCTTCTGCATATTAGGAACAATATCTCAGGAAGGTGTACACCCCCTGCGATATTGGGAGTAATATCATCCTCTTGCGTTCTGGATATTAGGAACAATATAACAGAGGGGGTGTACATACTTAGTGATATTGGGAGTAACATCATCTTCTCCTTCCTTGGATATTAAAAAAAATTACAGGGGATGTACACTTGCTGCAATATTGGGAGTAATATCATCCTCTTTTTCCCTGGATATTAGGAACTATATCACTGGAGAGTGTACACTCCCTGCGATATTAGGAGTAATATTATTCTCTCCCCCTTTAGATATTAGGAACAATATCACAGCAGGGGTGTACACCCCCTGCGATATTGAATGTAATATCATCCTCTCCCCCAGTGGATATTAGGAACAATATCCCAGGGGAGGTGTAAAACCCTGCAATATTAGGAGTAAATATCATCCTCTGTCCCCCTGGATATTAGGAACAATATCACAGAAAAGGTGTGCATTCACTGTGATATTGTTAGTAATGTCATCCTCTCAACCCCTGGATATTAGGAACAATATCCCAGGGTGTGCACCCACTGTGGTATTAGAAGTAATCTATCCCCAGGATATTACCAACAATATACTTGGATGTACATCCACTGTGATATTAGGAGTAATATCTTCCCCGGATATTACAAATAATATCCCAGAGTGTACACACATGGTGTAAACACACTGTGATTTTAGGAGAGTAACATCTCCCCAGGATATGATGAATAATATCCCAAGATGTACAAACAAGGCGAACAGTTGCTGTGATATTAGGAAAGTAATATCTCCCCAGGGTATTACGAATAATATCCCAGGATGTACAAACAAGGTGTAAATGCACCGTGATATTAGGAGAATAGTATCTCCAAAAATATTACGAATAATATCCCAGGCTGTACGCACATGGTGTACACCCTTTGTGATATTAGGACAGTAACATCTCTGCAGGATATTATGAATAATATCCCAGGTTGTACACAAATGTTGTACATCTACTGTGGTAGTAGGAAAGTAATATCTCCCCAGGATATTACAAATAATATCCAAGGTGTATGCATGTGGTGTACATCCAATGTAATATTAGGAGAATACTATCTCCCCAGGATATTACGAATGATATCCCAGGGTGTACACACACTATATACACTTACTGTAATGTTAGGAGAATAATATCTCCTGGATATTACAAATAATACCCCAGGGTGTACCCACATGGTGTACACCCACTGTGATATAAGGAGTAATATCTCCCCGGGATATTATGAACAATTTTCCAGGGTGTGCACCCACTGTGGTATTAGGAGTAATATCTCCCCAGGATATTATGAATAATATCCCAGAGTGTACACCCACTGTGATATTAGGAGTAATATCTCCCCAAGATATTACAAATAATATCCCAGGGTGTACATTCACCATGATATCAGTAGTAATTTCTCTGCAAGATATTACAAATAATATCCCAAGGTTAACACTCACTGTAATGTTAAGAGTAATGTCTCCACAATATATTACAAATAATATCCCAGGGTTGACCCCCACTGTTACATTAGAAGTAATATCTGCCTAAGATATTATGAATAATATTTCAGGGTGTAGACACAGCATGTACACCCATGGTGATATTAGGAGTAATATCTCCCCAGGATATTACAAAGAATATCAAAGGGAGTAAACCCATTGTGACATTAGAAGTAACATCCCCCTATGATAATATGAATAATATCACAGGATGTACACACACGGTGTACACACACTGTCACATTAGAACTAACATCCCCCTAGAATATTACGATTAACATCACACAGTGTACACACATAATATACACTTATGATATTAGGAGTAACATCCTCCTAGAATATTTTGAATAATATCAGAGAATGTACACACATGGTGTACACCCACTGTGACATTAGGTGTAACATCCCCCTAAAATATTATGAATAATATCACAGGTTGTACACACATCATGTACTCCACTGTGAAATTAGCAGTAACATTTCCCTAGGATATTACAAATAATATCACTGGTGGTTTACACACATGGGGTACATCCCCCATGACATTAGAAGCAACATCACTTTAGGATATTACAAATAATATCACAGGGGCTGTGCACATGTGGTGGACATCCCCTGTGACATTAGAAATAACATCCCTCTAGGATATTATGAATAGTATGATAGGGGGTGTCACCCCCTATGATATTAGGAGTAACATCCCCATAGAATATTACGAATAATATCACTGCTGGTTTACACACAGGGGGTACACACCCTGTGACATTAAAAGTAACAGCTCCCTAGGATATTATGAAGAATATCACAGAAAGTGTACATATGTGGTGTACACCCCCTGTGACATTAAAAGTAACATCACTTTAGGATATTACGAATAATATCACAGGGGTGTGCACACATGGTGGACAGCCACTGTGATATTAGGAATAACATCCTCTTAGGATAGCAGGAATAATATCACTGGGGGCATACACACATGGTTTACAGCCCCCATGACATTGGGAGTAACATCCCCTTAGGATATTAAGAATATTATCATAGGAGGTGTACACACATGGTGTAATTCCCTGTGACATCAGAAGCAACATCCCACTAGGATATTACACATTAAATCACAGGGGGTGTACACACATGATATACTCCTGCTGTGACAATAGGAGTAACATCCACCTAGGATCCTAGGATATTAAGAATAATATCACAGAATGTAAACCAGCTGTGACATTAGGAGTAACATCCCCCTAGGATATTATGAATAATACCATAGAGTGTACACTTTCTGTGATATTAGGAGTGACATCCCCTAAAATATTACGAATAATATGACAGGGTGTACCCCCCCGTGACATTAGGAGTAACATCACCCTAAAATATAACTAATAATATCACAGGTTATATATCACCTGTGACATTAGGCGTAACATTCCCCTAAGATATTATGAATAATATCACATGATGTACACACACTGTGACTTAGGAGTAATATCCCCCTAGGATATTACCGCTAATATCTCAGGTTGTACACCCACGGTGATATTAGAAGTAATATCTCCCTAGGATATTATGAATAATATCACAGGTTGTACACACAGGCTGTACGACCACTGCGATATTAGGAATAAAATTCCCCTACAATATTACGAACATTATCACAGGGTGTACACATATGGTGTACACCCACTGTGACATTAGAAGTAACATCCCCCTATAATTACACAAATAATATCACAGGGCGAACACACATGGTATACACTTACTGTGGAATTAGGAGTAACATCCCCCTAGCATATTATGAATTATATCACAGAGTGTATACGCACAGTGTACACCCACTGTGACCTTAGGAGTAACATCCACCTAGGATTTTACAAATCATATCACAGGGCGTAGACACCTGGTGTACACCCACTGTGACGTTAGGTATCACATCCCCCAAGGATTTTACAAATAATATCACAGGGTGTACACACATGGTGTACAACCACTGCGACATTAGGGGTAACATTTTCCTAGAATATTATGAATAATATCACAGGGTGTACACACATGGTGTACAACCACTGTGACATTAGGTATAATGTTCTCCTAGGATATTACAAATAAAATCACAGGGTGTATACCCACTGTGACATTAAATGTAACATCTCACCAGGATATTACAAATAACATCACAGGGGGTGTACACCATGTGTGTCCACCCCCTGTGACATTAGGAGTAACATCCCCCTAGGATATTACGATTAGTATCACTGGGAGTGCCCACATGTTGTGTACACTCACCATGACACTAGGAGTAACATCCCCTTATGATATTATGAATAATAACACAGGATGTACAAACATCGTGTACACCCACTGTGACATTAAGAGTAACATCCCCTAGGATATTACAGATAATATCGCAGAGTGTACACCAAGGGAACATCCCCCTAGGATATTATGAATAATATCACAGACTGTACACACATGGTGTACACCCACTGTGACATTAGGAGGAACGTTTTCCTAGGATACTATGAAAAACACCACAGGGTGTACACGTATGGTGTACATACACTGTGACATTAGGAAAAACATCCTTCTAGGATATTACAAATGATTTCATATTAAGAATTATGATAATTATGTAATAATTAATAATTGTTATAATAATAGATATCTTTAATAATATTTAAGGGAGATGTTACTCCTAATATCACACGGGGTGTACTACCGGTTATATTATTCGTTATATCCTACTGAGATGTTACTCCTAATATCACAGTGGGTGTACAACCAGTGATATTATTCATAATATCCTACTGAGATGTTACTCCTAGTATCACAGTGGGTGTACACCTTGTGATATTATTCATAATATCGTAGGGAGATGTTATTCCTAATGTCACAATAGGCGTACACCCCGTGAAATTATTCGAAATATTCTAGGAAAATGTTACACTTAATTCCAAGGTAGATATTACAAAGGATTGTACACCCCGCGATTTTACTCCCCATATCGCGGGGTACAATGGAGAAGTAATATCATCTCTCCCCTCCAGATATTACAAACCATATCACAGGGGGTGTGCACACCCCGCGGTATGGGGAGTAATATCACCGTCTCACCCCTTGGATATTACCAACCACATCACAGGGGGATGTACACCACCCGCGATATGGGGAGTAATGTCACCCTCTCCCTCCCTGGATATTATGAGCGATATCCCCCACGAGATGGGGAGTAATGTCACCCTTTCCCCCCCTGGATCTTATGAACCATATCACAGGGGGGTGTACACCCCCCACGATATGGGGAGTAATGTCACTCTTTCTCCACCTGAATATTAGGACCACATCACAGGGGGGTGTACATCCCCTGCCATATGTGGAGTAATATCACCCTCTCCCCACCCTGGATATTAAGAACCATATCATGGGCGTGTACTTACAGTGTATTCACTCTATTGGCAGTAATATTATCTCCCTTCCTGGATATTACAAACAATATCACAAGGGGGTGTACGCCTTCTGCGATTTTGGGAGTAATATCATACTCTCCCTCTCTGTATAATAAAACATTATTAGAGGCAGAATGTACATCTTTCATGATATTGGGAGTAATAACATTCTGTCCACCTTATGGTATTAGGAACAATATTACATGCAGTGTGTACACCCCCTGCGATTTTGGGAGTAATATGCTCTTTGCTTCTGGATATTACAAATAATGTCACGTGGGGGGTGTACACCTCCTGTAATATTGCTTGTAATATCCTCTCCCCAACTGGATATTAGCAACAATATCACAGGGGAAGTGTGCATTCCCTGCGATATTGGGAGTAATATCATCCTTTCACTCCCTTGATATTAATAACAATATCACAGAGGGCGTGTACACCCCTTGCGATTTTGGGAGTAATATTATCCTCTCTTCCACTGGATATTAGGAACAACATCACAGGGGGAATGTACACTTCCTGCGATATTGGGAGATACATTATCCTCTCCCCTTCCGGGTATTAGGAATAATATCACAGGGTAGGTATACACTCACTGTGATATTGGGAGTAATATCAACCTCTCTTCTTCTGGATATTAAAAACAATATCGGGGGGGTGTACACTTATCACAATATCACAAAAACAGAGGGGGATGTACACAGAGGGGCGTGTACACTGGGATATTGGGAGTAATATCCTCTCCCTTCCTTGATATTAGGAACAATATAAGGGGGGAAGGGTGTACACACCCTGCGATATTGGGAGTAATATTATCTTCTCCTTCTCTGGATGAAAAAACAGTATCAGAGTTAAGGTGTACACTCCTTGCAATATTGGAAGTAATGTCATCCTTTCTTCCCCTGGATTTTAGGAACAGTATCACAGGTGGGGTGTACACCCCCTGCAATATTGACAGTAATATCATCCTCTCTTCACCTGGATATTAGAAACAATATCACAGGATGAATGTACACGCCCTGTGGTATTGGGAGTAATATCATCCTTTCGCCCCCTGGATATAGCAACAATATCATAGGGTGAGTACATGCCCCTTGCAATATTGGGAGTAATATCCTTTTCTCCCCCCTGAATATTAGGAACAATATTACAGAGGAAGTGTACACTTCCAGCGATATTGGAAGTAACACATTCTTTGCTCCCTCTGGATATTAGGAAAAATATCACAGGGAGAATGCACACCAACTGCGATACTGGTAGCAATATTATCCTCTTTCCCTCTGGATATTATGAACAATATCACATGGGGTGTGTACACACCCTTTGATACTGGGAGTAATATCAGCTTCTCCCTTTTTGGGATATTAGGAACAATATCACATGGCGGTGTACACTCCCTGCCATATTGGGAGTAATATCAGCCTCTCCCTTTTTGGTTATAAGGAAAAATACCACAGCGGTGGTGTATAGCCCCTGCAATAGTGCAAGTAATATCATGCTTTTTGCCCCTGGATATTAGGAAGAATAACATGGGCGGAGTGTGAACACCCCATCCAATATTGAAAGTAGTATCATCCTTTCCTCTTCTGGATATTAGAAATAATATCACGGGGGGGTTGTACACCCACTGCAATATTGGGAGCAAGGTGATCCTCTTCCCCCCTGGACATTAGGAACAATACCCCAGTGGATGTGCATGCCTCGTGCCATATTGGGAGTAATATCATCCTTTCCCACACTAAATACTAGGAACAACATCACCGGGGGCGGGGGTGTACACCCTGTGCGATATTGGGAGTAACATCTTCTCACTCCCTGGATTTAGAAGCAATATTATATGGAGGGGTGTACACCTGCTGCGGTATTGGGAGTAATATCATCCTCTCCCCACCTTGAAATTAGGAACAATAAAAAAAAGAAGAAATTAAGAACAATATCACACCGGGGGTGTAAACACCCTGTGATATTCTAAGTATCATCATCTTATTCACCTGTATATTAGAAACTATCACAGAAGGGGGTTACACCCCCCCGCGATATTGGGAATATCATCCCCTCCCCCCCGGATATTAGGAACAATATCACAGTGGTGGTGTACACCCCCTGCGATACTGGGATTAACATCATCTTCTCACCCCCTGGATTTTGAAACAATATCACAGGGGGTTGTACAGCTCCTACAATAGTGGGAGTAATACTGTGTCCAGAATTGGTGGGTTCTCTGTCTCACTGACTTCAAGAATGAAGCCACGGACCCTCGCGGTGAGTGTCGCAGTGAGTGTCACAGTTCGTAAACGCAGCATGTCCAGAGTTTGTTCCTTCTGATGTTCGGATGTGTTCAGAGTTTCTTCCTTCTTGTGGGTTCGTGGTCTCGGTGGCTCAGGAGTGAAGCTGCAGACCTTCGCGGTGAGTGTTACAGCTCTTAACACGGCTGGTCTGGAGTTGTTCCTTCTTCCCGGTGGGTTCGTGGTCTCACTGACTTCAGGAGTGAAGCTGCAAACCTTCCAATAAGCGTTACAGCTCTTAGAGTCAGTGTGGACCCAAAGAGTGACCAGCAGCAAGATTTATTGCAAACAGCAAAACAACACCGTGGAAATGGACCCAAACAGTTTGCTACTGCTGGCTGGGGCAGCCTGCTTTTATTCCCTTATCTGGCCCCACCCACATCCTGCTGATTGGCCCATTTTACAGAGAGCCAATTGGTCTGCTTTACAGAGAGCTGATTGGTCTGTTTTACAGAGAGCAGATTGGTCCATTTTCAATCCCTGAGCTAGACACAAAAGTTCTCCATGTCTCCACTAGATTAGCTAGATACAGAGTGTCGACTGGTGTATTTACAAACCTTGAGCTACATACAGAGTGCTCACTGGTGCATTTACAAACCTTGAGCTAGGTACAGAGTGCCGATTGGTATATGCACAATCCCTTAGCTAGACATAAAGGTTCTCCAAGTCCCCACCAGATCGGCTAGACACATTGTGCCCATTGGTGCATCCACAAAGCCTGAGCTAGATACAGAGTACTGATTGATGTGTTTACAAACCTTGAGCTAGATACAGAGTGCTGATTGGTGTATTTACAATCCCTTAGCTAGACATAAAGGTTCTCCAAGTTCCCACTAGACTGAGGAGCCCAGCTGGCTTCACCCAGTGAATCTCACACTGGGGCTGCAGGTGGAGCTGCTTGCCAGTGGCGCGCCCTGCGCCCGCACTCCTCAGCCCTTGGGCGGTTGATGGGACTGGGTGGAGCAGGGGGCGGCGCTCGTCGGGGAGGCTCAGGCCGCGCAGGAGCCCATGGCAGGCGGGGAGGGGGGACACTCAGGCATGGCGGGCTGCAGGTCCCGAGCCCTGCCCCACAGGGAGGCAGCTAAGGCCCCACGAGAAATCGAAATTGAGCACAGCGCCGGTGGGCCAGCACTGCTGGGGGGCCCAGGGCACCCTCCGCAGGGGCTGGCCCAGGTGCTAAGCCCCTCACTGCCCGGGGCCAGCCGGGCTGGCTGGCCGCTCCAAGTGCGGGTCCCGCCAAGCCCATGCCCACCCAGAACTCCAGCTGGCCTGCAAGAGCCAGATGCAGCCCCAGTTTCCAGTCGTGCCTCTCCCTCCACACCTCCCTGCAAGAAGAGGGAGCTGGCTCCAGCCTCGGCCAGCCCAGAGAAGGGCTCCCAGGGTGCAGCGGCAGGCTGAAGGGCTCCTCAAGAGTGGCCAGAATGGGCGCCGAGGCCGAGGAGGCACCGAGAGCAAGCGAGGGCTGCCAGCACGCTGTCATCTCTTAATATCATCCTCTTCCCCTCTGGATATTAGGAACGTCACAGGGGAGGTGTACACCTTCAGTGATATTGAGAGTACTATCATCTTCTCCCTCCCTCGATATTAGGAACAATATCACAGCAGGGGTATACATCCCCTGCACTATTGGGAGTAATATCATCCTCTCTCCCCTTGGATATTAGGAACAATTTCACAGGAGGGGTATACAGCCTCTATGATATTGGGAGTAATATCATCCCATCATTCCTGGATATTAGGAACAATATCATAGGGTGGGTGAACCCCCACTGCAATATTAGGAGTAAGATCATCCTCTTACCCCCTGGATATTAGGAATAATATCCCAGGAATGTTGTACACCCCCTGTGATATTGGGAGTAATGTCACCTTCCCCCCGCTTGGATATTTGAAACAATATCACAGAAGGGGTGTACACCCACTGTGGTATTGGGGGTGATATCATCCTCTCCCCCCTGGATATTAGGTAGAATATCATAAGGGGGGTGTACATCTTCTGCAATATTAAAAATAATGCTATCTTCTCCCCTCCTTGTGGGGACAGTTTTTCTTTCATGCCCCCAGGCCTGGGCTCCTCCTTCATGCCACTGGGGCAGCATGTGCCATTTTCCTGGAAGAACGCTTTTCATATTAGTAGAAACAGGGCTTGTTTGTAGAAGAGTAGGCTGCACTGGGCGTGGGATTCCAAGTAGTATTTCAGGGCCCAGGTTTAAGTCTCAGCTCTGCCATGTCCTAGGGCTATGACCTTAGGCAAAGACTTCTGCGACTCAGATACTCATCTGTAAAGTGAGGGTAACAAGACTACCTTCTGCATGGGGCAGTAAAGGTTAAAGGAAGCATTGCCTTAGATGCTTGGCCTTATCACTGGCTAAACTTTGTTGGATTCAGAAGAGTGAAATATAAGACTTTGAAGAAATTGGGGCCAGGTGCGGTGGCTCACGCCTGTAATCCTAGCATTTTGGGAAGCCAAGGCGGGTGGATCACTTGAGGCTAGGAGTTGGAGACCAGCCTGGCCAACATGGCCAAACCCCACCTTTACTAAAAATATAAAAATTAGCCAGGCGTGGTGGCTCGCGCCTGTAATCCCGACTACTCAGGAGGCTGAGTCAGGAGAATTGATTGAACTCGGGAGGCAGAGGTCGCAGTGAGGTGAGATCAGCCTGGGTGAAAGAGCAAGACTGTGCCAAAAAAAAAAAAAAAAAGAGGGAGCTCATCACAGGCCTGGGCCTGTGTGAAAGCTGGTTCTCAGGCATTTTTCAGCCATTAGAGGTCTGGTTTTCCCAGCCCTGTGAGTAATCTCTGTTTATCAGCCCCTCAGCTGCTGGTTTGGAGTTGGCGAACTCTGGGGGTGGAAGAGCAGCCAGGCTCACAAGCCTCCGTTCCCTACTAGAAGTGGGTCTTGGCTGTTTACTTCTCCCTGCCTTAGGAGTGCCCCGATCCCCTTACGCAGATTTAAATGTATAGCAGGTACTTGAATAACGTCATCTTGCTATAACATTGATGAGAAAAAACTAATTGATTTCTGATGGGGGCCACTGTCTGTGTGGAGTTTGCATGTTCCCCTTGTCTGTGTGGGTTTTCTCTGTATACATCAGCTTCCTCCCACATCCCGAAGATGGACATGTCCACATGGTCTCCCCCTGAGTGAGTGTGGGGGTATGTGCGAGTGTGCCCTGTGATGGGTTGGCATCTGGTCCAGGGCTGGTTCTCATCTTGCGCCCTGAGCTGCTGGGATGGTGTCTTAGTCTGTGTTGCTATAAAGAAATGCCTGAGGCTGGGTAATTTATAAAGAAAGGGTTAATTGGCTCATGGTTCTGCAGACTGTACAAGAAGTGTGGTGGTGCCAGCTTCTGCTTCTGGTGAGGGCCTCAGGTGGCTTTCACTTATGGTGGAAGGGGAGCTGGTGTGTGCAGATCACGTGGAGAGAAAGCAAGTGGGGGAGGCGCCGGGATCTTTTTAACAACCAGCCTTAGGTGGTGGGGGGTGGAATTATCGTGGGAACTAATAGAGTGAGAATTCACTCATTACCGTGAGGATAGCACCAAGCCATTCATGAGGGATCTACCACCATGACCAGACACCTCCCACCAGGCCCCACCTCCAGCACTGGGGATGAAATTCTAACGTGAGATTTGGTGGGGACAAACCATAGCCAACCATACCTGCTGGGCTCTGCTGCCTGAGGCCCTGAACTGAAACGAGTGGTCAACAATTCTCTTATTTGTTTTTATTAATCTTTCTTAAATGGATGTGTAGCTCCCATTTATTTCAGTGTTTAATATTAGAAGTGTTTTGGTCTTTATTTAGAAGTTTGGTGATGTTTTTGTGACCAGAAATAGGCCATAGGAACTTAACTGTTGTTTACATCAATTAGCCTGTAGCAAAATTGGTTTTGTTATACAGTGGACAGTTGCAGTTTCCAAGAACCTATTGACAATGTTAAGTGCAGATTGACTGTATATATATTTATTAATTTATTTTGTAATTGTTTTCAGCAGCAGCCTTTATCTAAAGTTCACTGGTCTACCATTGCCAGACACGGCATTGCTAGCCATATTTTTTCCACTTTATTCTTTTATCCACTTGGAATATGTTTATGTAATGAATCTTTGCTCTACTTCAAATCCTCTCCAGACATGACCTTTTTTGCACAGTCCAGCCATATCTTATTGCTTCATAAAAGCACCGTGGACTTTTCCTTAAAGTGGGGGCTCTGTTGGAGCTTGTCACTGAGAAGGGCTGAGCTGGCAGGTCACCCAGCATCTCTCTACCCTACGATTTAGTGATTTGAAACGACATTTATCACCTCAGATTCTGTCAGTTAGGTGGCTGGGTCCCCAGCCAGGAGCCTGTCACAGGCTGCAGGGAGGGTGCCAGCTGGCATGTGGTCACCCCAGATACCACCAGGCAGGGCCCCTTTTTCTCACTGGCCTGGTTCCTGAGGGTATTTGGTCTCTCATGGGCTGTTGGCTGGAGCTGCCCCAGGTCCTCGCTGCAAGGGCCTTTCCATAGGGCAGCTTGTGAGAACCAGGGGTCGGGGGTAGGGGTGAGAGAGAGAGAGGAAAATTTCTATTTTCACAGTCTCTCACGACCTAATCTCACCTTTAGCAGACTCTGGGGGTTAGTCGCAAGTCAGTAAGGCACAAGGAGGGGTCAGGCAAGGCCATGAGCTCATGAAGGTGGGATGCTTGGGGCCGTCTTGGAGGTCGGCCCACCTTACCTCTGGGGGCTGGCCTTGTTTTCAAGCATGCTCTGTTGAGGTGCCAAGAGGGCTACCGGCAGCTCCAGTCTGGGGCCCCACAGCCCAGCACCCACAGCAACTCTGTCCCAAGGTGCCTCTCACTGGGCCTGCTTGGGTTCAGTGTTCATCCTGTGGTCAGGTGGAAGAAAGGTGCCAGTAGCCTGTGGTCCTCATCCATCCTGGAGTCTGAGGGAGGGCTATCCAGAAGCCGAGAGGATGTAACAAGTAAGGAGAGTTCTCAGAAGGAGAATCTCATTGCCAGGAGGGCCATGGGTTCCAGACAGGCAGAAACAACCCAGCCATTTCCACCAGGTTCCTATCAGTCAGGGCTGTTGTTTAGGACTGGCCTCTTTCTTCCCCAGGCCTCTTCAAAATGCTCGTTTTTCAGCTCCTAAAGATCATGACCAAAACTTGTGACTGATTAAAATTGCATTTATGATGCAGTTTAATTTGCAATGTTAATTGTTTCTGCCCCATAACATGGCATGCATTTATTCCAGTCATCATATGTATCCCTCAGTGAAGTTAGGTCACTTTCTTCTTGGCTCTACATACTTTTTAGATTAAGATTGTTCCTGGGTATTTTATGTTTTCATGGCTCCTGTGAAAGGGACTTAATTTTTATGTTTTCTGCCCAGTTATTGATATAAAGGGAAGCTATTTGATATCATAATCGTTTTTCTAATAATTTTCATGAAGGCAAATAAGGATGAATTTATGTCTTTTTGTTACCTTGTCTAATGCAGGTCCCATCTGGTAGCATTAACACTCTTCAGCACCGCTGTCTGGTCCAGAGTGCACCAGCCTTTAACTCATAGTCACGATGCTGGTTATAGAGCTGAGATGCATGTGTGTGTCTATCTTGTTCAGTTGGAGTGGATGCTGACTTTATTAAGTGTGGTCCTGAGGCACTGAGGTCAGTCGTACATGCAGATTTCTAAGGTTTACACTGTGGCCTTGTCTGCACTTGGCCATTGTAGCCGTTTCTGCGTGCCTGGTAAATATCCACACTGGAGATGGACTGTAGTTTTCTTATTCTGTGGCATCATTCTCAGGTTTTTGTGTGTACTTTAAAAAGTCTCTACTCCTCTGTCCTTTTATTCGGCCCCCTCTCCTGGTGTTTTCTAACTTTTCTAGTTGAATGTCACCTGCATTTCAGTGGGCAAACAATTGCCTGTGGGCCAAATCCCATCCGCTGCCTCTTTTGTAATAAAGTTGTGCTGGGACATAGGCCTGATCATTTGGTTACAGATCATCTGTGGCTGCTTTCTTGCTACAGTGGCAGAGTTGAGTAGCTGTGACAGACTGGGTGACCCTCAAGCCTGAATTATGTACGGGGTGGACCCCTGCATTCTTCTCTTTGACTGCCCCCCTTGCCTCACCTCTTCTGGGCCTGGCCTGTGAACCTCTTCGATCTCCACAGCAGGACCCTTGCTTCAGCAGTTCTCTTACCAGGCAAAATTCCTGCCCTTACAGGGTGTGCACTCTAATGGGGAGAGAAAGGCAATGGAAAACAAGTTAGTAAATTGTGCAGTAAATGAGAAGTGGGGAAAGAAGGGTCCAGCAAGGGGGGCTGAGAGGAGGCAGGAGGGTGCTCGGGCCTCACTGAGTTTCCTCTGGGTTTGTGCCCAGCCTGGCGGCTTCTCCTCCTGTGTGCTGGCCCCTATCCCTTCCTCACGGGGACTGGACTGTCTGCACCCCTCCTTCCTTTGTCTCCCTAGCCAGAGCTGGTGCCTGACTTGGTCTCCATTACCCTGGGGGCTCCAGGGTAAGAGTCAACCTGGACTGAGGCCTAGGAGGTGCAGCTGGAGGTGGGACAGGGCTGTGTGGCTGGGGGTGTTGAGGGGCTGGGATGGGAAGCTGGAAGGAAAATGGTGTGAGGTGGGCCAGGGGGTGACGTCTCCTTCCTGAGCCATCTCTGTCTAGTCTAGGAGTTTGCACTTGATCCGTGGGTGATGCAGACAACTGCAGAATCCTGAGAATCGTGGTCACTTGTGCATTTTAAAAAATGATGGGGTGTGGTGACTCACGCCTGTAATCCCAGCACTTTGGGAGGCTAAGGGGGGAGAATCACTTGAGCCCAGGAGTCCAAGATCAGCCTGGGCAACATAGTGAGACCCCATCTCTAAAAAAAAAAAATAGCCAAGCGTGGTGGCATGCACCTGTAGTCCTAGCTGCTTGGGAGGATCACTTGAGTCCAGGAGGTTGAGGCTGCAGTGAGCTATGATCCTGCCACTGCACTCCAGCCTGGCTGACACAGCAAGAGCTTGTCTAAAAAAAAAAAAAGAAAGAAAGGAAAAAAAGATGGCAGCAATAGGACCCCTCTTAGAGCTGTTATGGAACTTAAATCAGTTGCGTTTGTAAAACCTGGTACGTGGTGAGCACTAGTAAGGATTGCTAAATGAAGTAATATCATTCTATTCAATTTTATAGTCCTCATTTTTAATTAGTTCAGCTTTCTCTAGCAGCACGATGTGTTTTGGAAATGTGTTTTACTGTTATTGCTGCTCCTAATAGTACAGTTTTATCTAATATAAGATGGAAAAGAATAATCAACTTTTGTTTCCGTTAACTAGAAAGCCAAATGGTTGGATATAGTTTTTCTAAGAAAAATTAAGTTTAGCTGTAGCAAGGAGTACGTTTGCTATTGGTTTAAATGTCAATGTACTTAGCAATTTAACATTTCCTTACTGGGAGGTAAGTTTGTATCTTGAGTATAAAGACTTCACAGGTAAATAAGTCCAGTGCACTTATTTTAAAATTAATAGTAACTTCAGTAATTAATACATTTGAAAAAATAAAAGTTTGCATTTTAATGCCTGTCATCAGGTTCCTCTAGGTTGTACTCCACATGCTACGAAATATAAAAAAGAAAGACTCGTGAATGGCGTGTTTCAGGCGGTATAACTCTAATAATTTTTTCAAGTCAATATTTGTGTTGGTATGATTGAGGTTTTTTGTTTGTTTGTCTTTGAGACAGGGTCTTGCTCTGTTACCCAGGCTGGAGTGCAGTGGCATGACCATGGCTCATTGCAGCCTTGACCTCCCAGGCCCAAGAGATCTGCTTACCTCAGCCTTCCAAGTAGCTGGGACCAAGCGTGTGCCACCATGCCTGGCTAATTTTTTTTTTAAATTATTTTAGTATAGACAAGGTCTCACTATGTTGCCCAGGCTGGTCTTGAACTCTTGGCCTCAAGCAATTCTCTCAGCCTCAGCCTCTCAAGATGCTGGGGTTACAGGCATGAGCCACTGTGCCTGGCTGAGGTTTTATAGCATTCACTAAATATTAACCTTTAAGAATGTCTTTATATTAAAAAACAAGATTTTTAGAGGTTATAACTGAATCTGTTTTTGTATATTATTGTACAGATAATTGTGTTTGATGATGTAATTTGTTGCATGAACTTGGACTGCCTTAACTTCTTAAGTGTTAGAGGAGACCCAGACTTACACAGGGCAGGATGTGGGGGAGGTTACAGACAGGGGTGGTTCTTGAGATGAGAACTAGCAAGGTCCCTCGAGTGAAGACTGGCATGTTGGCCCTTTGCCTGGGAGAGCAGGGACTTGGATCCTGAGGCTTTGCTGCAGGAAGCTTGAACACAGGTAGGAGGCAGTTCCCAGTGGGCCAATATGCACCCCTTGTACACAGTGTTGACAGTGACGCTTGCATTAGCAGACAGATCCCGGATGGTGTTACTATTAACAGCTTCCATTGACCAACCTGCACTTTACAGGTAGCCTGGGACTTGCCTGATTTGAGCCCTGGAATTTCAGCAACCTAGGAGCCCTTCTTTGTCCCCGGGAGTCCCAACCCAGATGGTTGGTCACCCCATGTACAGGGTTTTAAATGTTCAAACACTGCACCTTGATTTTCACGGGGCGGGGGCTAGTGTGCTATCCCATTCTTCGGGCGGGAATGGTAGCCTAGGGTCCCCACGTTACTGCCCTGCTTGGGCTCCACCCTGGGAAGGAGGTAGAACAGTTAGTGGTTCTTTTCAAAGGTGGACAGCAGCGAGCACGGAAGGACAAGCAAGTGCTAGGTTTTAGATTGGGACAAGGCTGACTAAACTGCACTGTGGTTGTACAGAACTTCAGTGGGGTGTTATGGTTGACCACAAATCGAAATTAAATCAGCAACATAGTGATGTTCTTTTTCAAGGAAGACTAAAATAACTTCCTGCTAACTTAGTTGGTTCTTGCTGTACTTCACCATTGTAAGCCAGTGAGGTCTTTATATTAAAGTATTTCATTGTCCTTTGGGATTAGCTTCCAGGAGGCAGGGAGAATTTTAGGAAAGCGAGCACAGTTATGAGGAGGCTAGAGGGGCACTGCTTTAGGGGTGGAGGGCAGGATTATAGGTGACAATGCCAATGGTCTTTCCATATGGAACTAAATTAATTTATGTAGGATTCATGATCCCTTCAAAAACATATTCATGACCAACCTGGTTCATGAAAAGAGGCAATTTTTTTAATGTTCTAGAAAAAATTCTAACTACTGTATTAGCTATCTATTGCTATGAATTAAACAACCTCAAAACTTAGTGGCTTACAATGACGATAAATATGTATTATCCCACACAGTTTCCATGGGTCAGGAATTTGGAAGTGGCTTGGTTTGGGTACATCTGTCCCAGGATGTCTCATGTGGTTGCAGTCGGGATGTCGCCCAGATCTGCAGTCATCAGAAAGCTTGATAGGGGCTGGAGGGTCTGCTTCCAAGATGACTCACTCACGTGCCCACAGGCAGGAGGCCTCCATTTCTCACCATCAAGACCTCTCCACAGGGCTGTTTGAGTGTCCTCACAACATGGCTGCCAGCTTTCCATGGAGTGAGTGATCCAAGAGAACAGGAACTATCCTAGCTTCAGAAGCCACACTCCATCACTTCCAGTTTGCTAAGGGCTACAGATGTCAGTTCAGTGAGGCGAGGATGACACAGGTGCAAATATCAAGTAGGCCTTACCCACCTGGCCTCACTCATCTGGCATTAAACTTCTGTTTTTTATATCCTGGCATTACCAACCTGGCTTACCCACCTGGCCTTAATTCCTTGGCTTTACTTACCTGGACTTATTAAACTGTTGGCCTGAACCTCTTGGGTTCACCCACCCAATGTTATCTACGTGGCTTTATTCACCAGGTCTTAACACACTGGCTGTAACCTCCTGGCCTTACTCATTTGTCCTTACCCAATTGGCTTATCCAGCTGGTCTTACTCACCTAGCCTTAACCTTTTGACCTTACTCACCTGATGTTGACTACCTAGCTTTATTCACCTGGGCTTAATCTCCTGACCTTAGTCTTAACTTCATGCTTTTCTCCACCTGGCCACATTCATCTGGTTTTACTCATCTGGAATTAACCTCCTGGCCTTAACTTTTGGTATGTTACCCCTAACTGCCACCATAACCCTCCTGGCCATATCTCCCCTGCAAGCTGTATCACCACCTTTCCCCGTCGTGCCCTCCCTGGTTGGTTCAGTGTATGAGTAACCAGCATGATGGGCATATTGCTGCCTCTGTCTGAGACAATGCTCTGCATTGCTCCTGAGACTAAGCCAGGCCCAGGATTGGGTTCCCGCCTCATCCCTCCTCTAGTGTTCCTATGAAACTCGATCTTCCTGTGCTCCTGCCATGAGCCTGGGCTGCTGTTGCCCCATCAGAGTCCTGGTCCTGATTCTCCTAATTCTATTCCACTTCACGCCTCCCAGCACTGCAGGCGGCTCTGGGCCACTTGTTTCACCTCCTCCTCCTCCTCCTGCTACTGTGGCTGGTCCATTTCCAGATTTCCCCCATATCTATCAGAGTTCTCCAGAGAAGCAGAGCCAGTGGGAGATATGTAATGCATGTCAAAGAGCTTCATCTCAAGGAATTGGCCTACATGATTGTGAAAGCTGGCAAGTCTGAAATCTGTAAGGTAGGCTGGAAACAGGTAGAAATTGATGCTGAAGTCTTGAAGCAGAATACCTCTATCAGGAAACATCAGTTTTTGCTCTTAGAGCCTTCAGCTGGTTAGATAAGGCTCACTCACACTATCAAGGGTAATCTCCTTTACTTACTTAAAGTCAACTAACTATAGGTATTAACCTCATCTACAAAAGAGCTCATAGCCACTCCGAGACTAATGTTTAGTTGAATAATTAGGCAATAGAACCTCATCAAATTGACACATAAAACTGACCACCATACTCTTTGAGACTCAAAAAGCTCCTTGTTCCCCGGAAAAATGCACCAAACTTAATATTTTGCATCCACAGACGCCACAGGGACAAGAGCCCGTGAGGTAGAGTTTCAGACAATACATTTCCACATGGGTCATTTTAGTTGTGGTAGCCATTTGGGTTGCTTCTGATTTTTTTTTTTACTAGTAGAAAATGCTGGTATAAATATATGCGTACACATTTGCGTGTGGGCATGTGTGTTTGTTGCTTTGGGGCAGATACTTAGGTTTGGAATTGCTGGGTCATACAGCCAACATCAGCGGCTGTACAATTTCACATTCCTATCCAGCAACATATGAATGAGAGTTCCAGTTGCTCCACATTTTCACCAATGCTTGGTATCATCAGTTTTTTAGATTTTCTTTCTTTCTGTGCCTCAACTGGTCCCTTTCTCTTACTCATATCACTTCTGTGGCCCTGCAGTATTGATAGGATTCTGTGCAGATTGCTTTGCCTGTCATTGAAGTTCCTGCCTGGCCCTCTCCCACACCCCCATTCCAGGGTGAGTTCCTTGTCCCATGCTGCCTTCTCCAACCTGCTCAGAGTGCTCTACCATCTTTCCTGATAGGTCTAATCCTTCCTATCCCTTGGCCCCATGTCCCCAAGGACACCAACCTTGGAGACCACAGCTGGAAGTATGCTCATCTTTCTCTGATCTCAGTGCTATCTCTCTGCCAGCACTTATGATACTAAAAAATAATACATGCTCACTGAAAAACAATCCGAACTGTACCTAAGAATACAAATAGAAGTATGGACACATATTGTAATGTGAATTCAGTATTTTGGTGAATCTTTTTCTAACACAAGTGCATGTACGTGTAATGTTTTTGTGACATGCCATAACCATTTCTATACTGTATGGTGACTTCAGTTTTCCTGTCGTTGAGGTCCTTCCTGTCCTAGTTTTTAATGGCTATATGATGTTATTTGCTACCTTTTGTTATTTGACATGTGTCTGTAGATCTCTAATTTCTCTTGGTTGATTATTAATGTAAATCCGTCTTTTTCCTGGAAAGCTCTAAGGCATCAAGGCCAGGGGTTGTGAGTTGTGTAGCGTGGGTTGCCCAGTCTGCTAGAGGGCAGAGCTTGGGTCCATCCTGTGGTTCCCCGCTAATTCCAGGAGTGCCCTGCACATGTGGTCACTTGATTTTCTTTTCTCCACGCACTACTGATTTGACCCAGAATCATTGTTTCCTATGTTGTTCTCATCTAAATTATGAAAGAGCATCCTCCTTTGTTATGTTTTTATTTTCCTTCTGCTTCAGTATTGTGTCTTTCACCTTTACAATAGGATTCTAAGGAAAAAGAGAGGAAAATTTAGCAATGATGTGTCATAGAAAACTTAGTGTTGTTTACATAATTCTTGACATGTGGTAACTGCTCCTTGTGAACTGCACCCTCCCAAACACACATATACACACACAGCCTGGGCAACATAGTGGGACATCATCACTACACAAAATTTTTCAAAATATTAGCCAGGCATGGTGGCATGCACCTGAATTTGATTGAGAATTATCTGTGAAGTCCATTTCTCCTAAGTTTCCTAATGGCTGTATGATGCTATTTGCTACCTTTTGTTATTGGACATCTTTTTCCTGAGCAGCTGAAATCGCCTTTGCAAAAACTATCATAGCAAGGGAAATCTGACATTCCCAGCTACTCAGGAGGCTAAGGATTGCTTTAGCCATGAGTTTGAGCCTGCAGTGAGCTGTGATTGCACCACTGCACTTCAGCCTGGGTGACAGAGCAAGACCCTGTCTCAAAAAAATGAAAAAACAAAACACACACGCGTCACATGGATTGTGGGTGAATTCAATCTGGTCTTTCTGCAACAGTTAGGCAGAGGCACTCCTGTTGCAGGAGGAAGGGGCATAACTTTCAGTTGGCCCCTTCAAGTGGCTAACCACCTAGGGAACTTTCAGGAGTAGCCATCAACTTTTTCTCTCTTCCTATCCTTCTGTTTTTAACGTAAAATCATTTAAAAACTCAGTGTAGTTTTTAGCTCAGTAATGACATTTATATAGCTGTAAACCTTGTTCCTAGGCGTGACATGATGACTCTTCGATGAAATGCTGTTCCAAGGAGGTAAAGGGCTGCAAACAGAGCTCTGCAGAGTTCACCTGGAGAGGTTTGTGGAAGTGGTCCGAGATGTGCTGTGAACTTGGATAAGCACATGCAGGTTCTCAGGAGGATAGCCTACCAGTGGGGCCCAGCTGCACCTGGGCACAGTGGAGATATGGTTTATGCAGTTGATGAGTTCTGACGCTGCCAGAGGACAGCTATTGGGTCATGGTTGCCTCAGCTTGAATTCAATTGAGAATTGTCTGTGAAGCCCATTTTTCCTAAGTCTAAGCAGGTGAAATCACCTTTGCAAAAACTACAGTACTAAGGGAAATCTGACATAACTGACTCCATCTTGCTCCTAGCAAGCTAAATTGCTTTTGCTCATTCTTGCACAGAGGCTATACTAGTACTTTCCTTGAATGGATCCCTTCCTTTTTCAAAAATTGAAACCATATTTGTAAAGACTAACAGAACGTCACAAGGTTAGCATGATGGGAGGGGCTTGAAATTTGCTAAAATATAGGCATAGTTAAACAATAACCTGCCATGGCTTCACTTGCTTTTCCATAATTGCTTACTGCCCTGGAGTCAAGTAAGCAGTCACAAGATTTATAACTTCCTCAATTACTCCTGTAGACAACATTGCTATTGTGAAACCTAAAGAAGTAGGTCCAGGCACAGGGGCTCATGCCTGTGATCCCAGCACTTTGGGAGGCTGAGGTGGGAGGATCACTTGAGGCCAAGAGTTTGAGATCAGCCTGGGCAACACGGCAAAACCCCATTGATATGGTTGATATTTGTCCCCACTCAAATCTCATCTTGAATTGTAGCTCTTACATGTCATGGGAGGGACCCAGTGACAAGTAATTGAATCATGAGGGTGGGTTTTTCCTGTGTTTTCCGCATGATAGTGAATAAGTCTCCTGAGATCTAATGGTTTTATAAAGGGGAGCTCCCCATACATGCTCGCTTGCCTGTGGCCATGTAAGATATGCCTTTGCTTCTCCTTTGCCTTCCACCGTAATTGTGAGGCCTCCCCAGCCATGTGGAACTGTAAGTCAATGCATTAGTCTGTTTTCATGCTGATAAAGACATACACAAGACTGGGTAATTTACAAAAGAAAGAAGTTCATTGGACTCACAGTTCCACATGGCTGGGGAGGCCTCACAATCATGGTGAAAGGCCAAGAGGTGGAAGTCACATCTTACATGGATGGAAGCAGGCAAAGAGAGAGCTTGTGCAGAGAAACTCCCATTTTTAAAAGCATCAGATCTCATGAGACTTATTCACCATCACAAGAACAGCACAGGAAAGACCCACCCCCATGATTCAATTACCTCCCACTAGATTCCTCCCATGACATGTGGGAATTGTGGGAGTTACAATTCAAGATGAGATTTGGGTGGAGACACAGCCAAACCATATCATTCTGCCCCTGGGCCCTCCCAAATCTCGTGTCTTAACATTTCAAAACCAATAATGCCCTCCCAACAGTCCCCCAAAGTCTCAACTCATTTTGGCATTAACTCAAAAGTCCACAGTCCAAAGACTCATCGGAGACAAGGCAAGTCCCTTCCACCTATGAGCATGTAAAATCAAAAGCAAGTTAGTTACTTTCTAGATACAGTGGCGGTATAGGCATTGGGCAAATACAGCCATTCCAAATGGGAGAAATTGGCCAAAACAAAGGGGGTACAGGCCCCATGCAAGTCCAAAATCCAGTGGGGCAGTCAAATCTTCAAGCTCCAAAATGATGTCCTTTGACTCCATGTCTCACATCCAGGTCACACTGATGCAAGAGGTGGGTTCCCATAGTCTTGGGCAGCTCAGCCCCTGTGGCTTTGCGGGGTACAGCCCCTTCTGGCCGCTTTCATGGGCTGGCGTAGAGTGTCTGTGGCTTTTCCGGGTGCATGGTGCAAGCTGTTAATGGATCTACCATTCTGGGGTCTGGAGGACGGTGGCCCCCTCTTCTCCCAGCTCTACTAGGCAGTGTCCCAGTAGGGACTCTGTGTGGGGGCTCCCACCCCACATTTCCCTTCTGCACTGCCCTAGCAGAGGCTCTCCATGAGAGCCCTGATCCTGCAGCAAACTTCCACCTGGGCATCCAGGTGTTTCCATATATCCTCTGAAATTTAGATGGAGGTTCCCAAATCTTAATTCTTGACTTCTGTGCACCTGCAGGCTCAACACCACATGGAAGCTGCCAAGGCACAAGCCTGTAGTCCCAGCTACTCGGGAGACTGAGGCAGGAGGATCACTTGAGCCCAGGAGGTGGAGGCTGCAGTGAACCATGATTGTGCCACTCTCTCTCTTACTCTGTTGCTCTCTGGGCAACAGAGTAAGACCTTGTCTCAAAAAATAAATAAATAAATAAATTGTAGAATGTATAAAATGTATATATTTTTTCTAAATTTTAAAGGCACATAAACAATCCTTATATTGTTCTTGGGTTCATATTCATGCCTAGAAAAATATTTAAAATGGACTAAGCATGTCCATCAAGGTCCTGATCATTGCAAGGGATGCAGGGTGGAAGACAGGGGCAGGGCTGGGCCTGAGGATGTTTGGGACTGTAGTTTTAGCTCTAGTCCTTGTTGTCTTTTTTCTTTAGGAAAATTGAAGCAAATATGATATAATGATAATAATTAATTTTAGGTGTACTGTAATAAGATCGTTTGTAATATTATTCTTTGTATTTCTTCTTACTCAGTAGAAACAAAAGGCACACCAAGCACCCAGTACCTAGAAGTCAGCAGCCCATCCTAGCCTGCACTCGTGGGCTGTGGCCTGAGGTGCCCTGTGTCCAAAGGAGAAAGGGGCATTGCTATAACCTGGTGGGTGGGCTGGTGTGCCCTGGGAGCTTCCCATCTGAAATGCTGGTGAGGGGTTTGCACCCTGAAAGAGATTAGTTTCTTTCTCCTCTTTGTCACTAACGCACGTACCCTCTGCCTTGTGCAAATGCCCCACCATGTGTCTTGTGCAGTTTGTACGGTCACACAGTGGCGTTTCCAGATTGTGCTGGATTGGACTTTGGGATGTGCTCAGAGGTCTTAGTTCTGATCTAGCCTTAGAGGGCCACTCTGTGCTTGGCAAGTCCTCAGTGGTTGAAAAACTCCTTACCTACAGCTAATTTGGGGCTTGTCTAGGTGGCTGGTGGAGACAGGTGGGGAAGCTTAGGGAACCTTGGAGTTTCTGTGGGGATTGACTCATTCTGCCCTGAGTACCATGGATAGACCTTTTCCTTCTGCTTTTTTTCTCTCTCTTTTCTAGCTGGGAAAACCCTTGGAAATACATTCTCGAGCCTCATTGTGTTGGGCTCAGAGGCCAGGAGGGAGAGAGACCCTGGATGGAGTGACAGGTGACTTAGAGGCCAACTGGCCAGCCTGTGGGCAGAGCAGATGGGAAGAAAGGGGTAGAGATTCAGCCAGCCCTCTCTGGGGGTCTCAACTCCACTTCTGTCTCACAGATCTGCCGGTCACCTGACACCTCCAGTTCTCCTCACTCCTGCTGCTGGGGTCGAAAATGAGAACCCCAGATTGGGATTCCAGGTGCATTGTTTTGTACCTGTGGCTCTGGGGTGCTGCTGCTGCTGTCCTGTGTGGTGGGTGGCTGTTGTGGCTGCCCTATAGGTCTAGCCATACAGGATGTTGCCTGGTTCCTGTGGATCAAGATGCTCTGACTTCCGAGTACTTGACATAGAAAATAAGCTTTAAAGCCTGGGCAACGTGGAGAAACCTCAGCTCTGAACCAAAAAAACACAAAAATTAGCCAGGCATGGTGGCACACATCTGTAGTCCCAGCTACTCGGGAGATTGTAGTGGGAGGATCGCTTGAGCCTGGGAAGTTGAAGCTGCAGTGAGATGAGATCATGCCACTGCACTCCAGCCTGTGTGACAGAGCCAGACTCTGTCTCAAAACAACAACAACAACAAAAATAAGCTTTGAAATATGACAGTGTCATGGTAAGAACCGCCTGAGCTGCTGATGTTGACAGTGTTGATTCCCTCCACAAGCTTCTGTGAACTCAGAGGGTTCTGTTTCCTTCTTCAAATTCATTGAAATGAAGAAGTCATTTGCAAATTGAAAAAAAAGGTTATATTTCTTTTGTATTAATCAGTTTAGTATTGTTGGAAACTTACTATTTACTCATCTGTACGTGAATCTGAATGTGAAGTCTGTTTGACTAACTGTATTTTAACTTGCTCTCTGCAAAGTAACTTTATTTTTGTTTTCAAAAATGGCTTTCACTAGTAATCATTATGTCAGGGGCTTTTGAACCAGAGTGACTCCATTTTGAGTGAGGGCTAGGAAAATGAGGCTGAGACTGGCTGGGCTGCATTCCCAGAAAATCAGGCTTTCCTAGCCTCTAGATGTTTACAGTAAAGGGAACAGATTAATAATGTTTACTAAAACAGACCCAGACTTGGGAGTGTCCAGATATCCCGATATCTGGAGAGCAAAGGCATTCCTAATTTTGCTTTAAAAATAATAATATTGATTCTTACAAAAGATAGTAATTACAAAAATTAATCCTTTATAACAAACCCTCGTAGCAGAGCACATCTTCCCACAATCTATTTTTATCCTATATATATAGCAGCATTGTACATAGGGTGCATGCGTTCCTCCTCTTACTTTTGGGAAGGCCCTACTCTGTCTATGGAGTAGCTGTCCTTTCACCATTTTACTTTCTTAAT
This sequence comes from Symphalangus syndactylus, assembly GCF_028878055.3. Lineage (NCBI taxonomy): Eukaryota > Metazoa > Chordata > Mammalia > Primates > Hylobatidae > Symphalangus > Symphalangus syndactylus. The sequence continues at coordinate 78,719,685 of NC_072430.2, forward strand.
AAACTTGCTTTTACTTTGCACTGCGGACTTGCTCTGAATTCTTTGCTGCTCGAGATCCAAGAACTCTCTCGAGGTCTGGATCCAGACCTCTGTACTGTAACAATTACACAATATATATGTTTAAACGTATATCGTCATGTTGTATACCTTAAATATATACAATCTTTGTCAATTAAATGTTCTAAAATCAAAAAGTCTTTCACATATATAAAACAATTAAAAAGTAAATACTTTTCTTAAGATACAGATCTTTATTTTTTGGAAGCAAATAAAAATCCCAAAGCAGATAATCTTATTCTAGTTATAGAAAATAATCTTATTTTAGTTATAGAAAATAATTTAGATATATTTTGGTATTCAGTGGTAAAAATATTGATATTTACTTAGTTGAATTAAAAAGTGAGTATCTTTCTAGTAACTTCCTATCTGTCTTGGTCAACTGAGGTTATTATTATTTTTTTCTGAAAATATGTCAGGTTCATACAACTGAGGTTATTAAGAAAAATTATTCAGTGTTCCTGTGTAGCAGCTAAATTCATTATTTAATGCATTTTAAAGAAGCCTATTGCTTAAAAATGCATAAAAAGTAATAGACTTCTTTAAAATCATGGGTTGCATGGGTTCTTTGCATGGGTTGCATGAGTTCTTCTTTGCATGGGTTGCAAAGGGCCCCAATATGGAAGTTCAGATTGAGCTAAACTGAAGATAATGTATTTGAATGTCTCATTATTTGGAAGTTATTATGATGGAATTGGTGGAAATGAAGGAAAGTGTTGTCCTGGTGTTAACCTTTGTGGGAGGAAGCTGTGAGCCCCATCTTCCCCCGCAGCAACAGGTGGGCAGTCCTGGAAAAGGCTGGTTTTTTTTTTTTTTTGAGACAAGTCTCGCTCTGTCGCCCAGGCTGGAGTATAGTGGCGCAATCTCGGCTCACTGCAACCTCCGCCTCCCGGGTTCAAGCAATTCTCTGCCTCAGCCTCCCGAGTGGCTGGGATTACAGGTGCCCACTACTACGCCAGGCTAATTTTTTTGTATTTTTAGTAGAGATGGGGTTTCACCATCTTGGCCAGGCTGGTCTTGAACTCCTGACCTTGTGATCCACCCACCTCGGCCTCCCAAAGTGCTGGGATTACAGGCGTGAGCCACCGTGCCCAGCCCAAGGCTGGTCTGTTGTTGGGGTGCGTGTGTGTGCGTGTGTGTGTGTGTTTTGAGATGGAGTTTCGCTCTTGTTACCCAGGCTGGAGTGCAATGGCGCCATCTCGGCTCACTGCAACCTCCACCTCTCGGGTTCAAGTGATTCTCCTGCCTCAGCCTCCGAAAGTAGCTGGAATTGCAGGCGCCTGCCACCACACCCGGCTAATTTTTGTATTTTTAGTAGAGACAGGGTTTCACCATTTTGGCCAGGCTGGTCTCGAACTCCTGACCTCAGGCGATCCACCCGCCTCGGCCTCCCAAAGTGCTAGGATTACAGGCTTGAGGCACTGCGCCCGGCCAGGGCTGGTCTTGTGTAGAGAGATCAGAGTGGTTCGGAAGCTTGACAGGAACAGGGATTTCTCCTTTCCTGGTGTTGTAATGACCTGAAAATCTGTCTTGTTCTTCAGTCTACCTTGTTCTCCACCCAAGGGTGCTGGGCATTTCCCAGCTTCACTGGACTCCTGGGCTGTGCCTGCTGCTAGACTCCATCCGGGTTCCACCCACAGGTCCCCTCCAGGGCTTTTCCCAACCACCCTGCCTCCTGCCTCATTTTCCAAGGTGCCACAATCTATTTTACAGATTTCCTTGTTTATTTCCTCTCTGCCCTCTAATGCTATTTTAAAAACTTTATCATTTCTACTTCATTTTATTATCTATTATGTAAAATAAAATATTTCCTGATTTTGATTTATCGTTATATCCCAAGGACCAAGAATGGCGCTGGGTACAGAGAACACTCAGCATCCTTCCATTTGTGGAAGGAATAAATATTTGTGTATCTATGTAGATGTGTTTTCCCACTTGCTTTGTGATCTGTGTATTTAAAGAGGTGGCAGCTTCTTCACAAGGCATTCTTTCTGGAAACAGAAATGCAATTCTTCTTAAGGAAAAGTGGATCATTAAGATTTCTGAACTAGTTTTGCAACTATGTAGAGAAATGTTGGAATAAAAGTTAATTCCAATGTTAAAATTCTATTCTGTAATTATCATAGAAACATAGACTTCTAAGAGCGTTATTTCTGGATCACACAGTTCCACCAGCACTCTCCCTAGTAGACAGCCTCAGAGGGGCTCAGAGCAGTCGGTGATATGCCGGGGACGCCCGAGTCCCAACCAGGAAGTGCCCAGGGAGGAATGAACCAGACCTATGGGAAGGAACAAATGAGTCCTGCCAATGCAACCCCTGTCCTCCCTTTAAAAAAAAAAAAAAAAAAGACAATTAAGCTTAATGAAGGTATTTGCAATTGAACCATGGCTCTAAAAAGGTAAAAGTGGGGAAAGTTAAGAGTTTCTAATTATAAGCATCATCTTCCTGAAACTCTCACTTTTACCAGTTCAGAAAAGACACGTGGCTCTTAACCTCCTATGTACTTGTGTTGCAGGTGGTGTCTTTGGTGGCTGTTCACCCTTCCACAGAAAACACGCTTGGGAAGCAACTTTGCCAAAAGCCTTCGGACAGTCCAGCGTCAACACCGCAAGCCAAGTGGTAAGGCCCGCGGGGACAGAACCGTCGGACCCTGGTGGCGAATCTGGGATGGATGAATTCGTTGCTGTTGGGGCCGGCGGTGTTCGCAGGAGCGCTAGATTTGCTCGGGTTGGAGTGTGAGATGTTCCCTTCCGCCCAAGGAGCCCAGGTAGACAGGGCTAGATGTACCTTCTGCAGCTTCTGCAGCGACTTGAGGCGCGTCGCTGCTAGAGGGTCCTGGTGCCCTCGGCGTGCGTGAGGTTTGTTTTCTAGGGTGCTGTGTGTCCCTCCCCACCCCCCGTACAATCCTCCCCGTAACTGGGCAGTGGAATCGGTGGGCACTGGAAGGACCCGAAGCAGGTGATGGGATGCAGCGCTTCCAGGTGGTGACCCCGGCTGGACCTGCGTGGGTGCGAACCGCCACCCGGGCTGGGGCCAGCTTGCTGCTCCGGGGCCTCCGCAGCCCTCCCAGCGCGGAGCTGAGTCTGACGAGGCTTTCTTATGCGTTCAAGCGAGTGTGGAGCGGCGAGGCAGTGCACTTGCCCCGTAGCTCCCGCGCTGGGAAACCCAGAGGGGAGGGCCTGTGGCGGGCAGGCGCCCCGGGCAGTAGGACTGTGCTTCTTCCTTGGTCCCATTACACGGGAAGGGCAAGGTGACGCGACTCAGCCACGCGGGCCTCGCATTGGTGCCTTCCCTTCCCTCTCCAGGACGCAGTTATTAAACGCTGCTTTTAGCCGATTGTATTTCCTGTCTTTGAATCCGTTTTCTTTCTCCTCTCTGGTGGGTTGGTTCTAGCTCTAAGCCCATCAAAGACTTTAAGGAGCCTACACGGAGTGCTGCAGCCTCCGTTTGTCAGAATTGGGGCCCCTAGGAGCTGAGTGCGGCATGTTTCGCCTGTTCCTGGAGCTCGTAGTCAGGGTCGCTAGTGCACTGCCACCCGGAGGACTGGACGGAGTTCCAGACCTGCTTCCGGGGACCTCCTGCGTGAGGGCGGAGGCTCTTTCATGACCGTGAGATGCTCCGGGCCTTCCTGGTCAGCAGGAGCTGCAGCCTCCGCGCTGGGGCCTCCTGCCAAGTCCCGGGCTTTGGTGACATAAGTGCCTTTTGCAGTCTCACCACCCAGGGAAAATTTATAGCGGTGTGGATTGAATTTTTGTTCTAAGTCTGATTGTGTTCTTTAATCTTGCTAAGGGAATCGCTAAGGGTAGCCATTAAATTATTTTGTGTCGTTTAATTTGATTTACCCATAGGTACCCAATAGGACAGCTTAGGATGAGAGCACTCTTTAAAAACAAACAACTGGCTGAGCGCGGTGGCTCATGCCTGTAGTCCCAGCACTTTGGGAGGCCAAGGCGGGTGGATCACCCGAGGTCAGGCGTTCCAGACCAGCCTGGAACAACATATAGTGAAACCCTGTCTCTACTAAACATTACAAAAATTAGCTGGGCTTGGTGGCGCATGCCTGTAGTCCCAGCTGCTTGAGACACTGAGGCAGGAGAATCGCTTGAACCCGGGAGGCGGGGGTTGCAGTAAGCCGAGATCGTGCCACTTTACTCCAGCCTGGGCAACAGAGCGAGATTTCATCTCTCAAAAAAACAAAACAAAACAAACAAACAACAACAACAAAACCCTTTTAGATACAAAAGTCCAAATTTTTAAAAGTATACCTATTTCAATTATGACTCAAAACCAACAAGCCTTTTCATGGCTTAAAACCGAGAAGCCTTTTATCACTTAACCATGGGCTCAAGAAGTGCCTCCGAGAGAGGGTGCAAAAACACACTGTCCGCCTTGGCATCCAAATTGCTCCAAATATCCTAAGAACGACCAGACCTTTTTTTAAACAAGGCAATGAAGTTGAGACAATTAAGACAAACTCCCCTAAGAGCTGGCACAGTGGGACAAAGAGATACTTTGGCTCCGGACTCCTAGCCAGTTGGCTAGCCATCTGAAGCAAGCCTGATGACATGCGACTTCTGCTAGCGAAGACCACAGAGGATATCCTCACTGGTTCCCAAGCTAAACTCTCAAGACATAAAACAAGATGAAAGCCAAATCTTATGACTTTCCTCCTTGTGACAAACTACACAAAAGACAGAGACAAGAAAACAAGGACCATTCCTGGGAGGCTGTGATCAATAACCAATGGATACTCAGAACCAAATTCACAAGAGTCACAATCTGAAGAATTAATTCTTATAAATGTTTTCTGCTACCAATCTGAATTGGAAAGGAAAAGACGATGAACAATGTTTACCTCCCTTTCTCGAATGGCCACTACAGACAGAGATCTAAGAGCTGACTGGGTGAGATTTCCTACTTTCTACCATCTTTTGTCAGTCTTCCCAGTCCCATCTCCAAGCTGCAGAGCTAGTCAGCATCCCTGCCTTTTAGGGTCCCTCTCTTGTCACCAGAAACTGTAGGGGAGGTGGAACTGCACCTCCATCCCCTTGGGGTCCTGGCTGGGCTCAAGAATTAAATTGATACAAGGTAGATTAACAGGAGAAAAACATACAAATTCACTTAATACAAGTTTTATGTGGCACAGGAGCCCTCATACGGAAATGAAATCCCAAAGAAGCTGTTAGAGTCTGTTACTTATGTACTGAATTAGACAAAGCATAGAAAGTTGTGAAAATGAGGAAAGACAAAGGGGCTTGGGCTAGGGAGCTAACTGGGTAGAGATGTGTTCAGGAAGATGAGTTCGTATAACAAGGTTTGTTTGTAAAGAATTTCTCCAGCCTCAGTTTTCTGTCCTTGATGATAGGAAGGTTGCGTCTGGCAGCAGAATCTTTGTCTGGGGGGAGCTGCTGTGCAAACCACCCCCTACTGAGTTTCTCGTCTCCCACTTTCTTATTGCAGGTAGTGCTCCCTTCACGCCCAGCTGTCCTGTAGAGTGGCAGCCTAAATGTGGACAAAAGCTATACTCCCTTCATTTGATGCCTTTAGTCCAACTAAAAGAGGCTACAAGTTTCCAAATGAACTTTGCATTACAAACATGAAGATGTGAAAGTGAGCAGAGGGAAGACGAGGGCAGGCCAACCCCAAGGGCCAAGGCTGCTGCTTGTCTTGCTCCTGAAGCCCCTTCCTCTCCTGACCTCTAAGGAGAAGCCCTCCTAAAGTTCCTTTCTCTACCCCCAGGGCTAGGTTACAGCCACCTCCTAGGTAGACAGTGGGAGACTGCAGAACCACAGGCCCCTCCAAATACCCTTGGCCTTGACAGGACTGCGACTGCCTGCCCACTCTCACTCCACCTGAAGTCGGGGATCACCCCCGTCTTCCCTCGGGGCTCCCTCTTCCCCTTCTTGCCACATCAGCACTGTTCCTTAGCTGACAAAAACCTCCCTATGCTTCTGGACACCTCCTGCCCCCAGTTAAGCCAGGATAGGCTCTGCCCAACTCTGGCCCGAAGTGTCTCTCCCCATCCCACAGCCTCTCGTGAAAATGTCTATTACTCCCCAGACCGCACTCAGCACAAGCACGAACCTTCCCGTTTATTCCCACAAGTGCTGTGCCTGCTGGTGGGAGCATTTCTCTCCCTTTCTCAGACAGTTTAGGGCAGAACCATCCTTGCACAATCTCATTCTAGTCTCCATTTTGGTTGTATCTTACAAAATCATAGCTCAGCTTCTTTTTTATTTAACATTAAAGCGGAAGAGTAAGTCTGGTGTCACTTTACACATCCTTGGGGCAGGGAGAGTTGTCGGGTCCCCTTCTGTCACTAGGAGCATGGAATCCCCAGAAAGGTGACCTGCTATCAAACCTGGACAAAATTACCTTGAGGAAAAAGATAAAATAGACTTAATTTTCCAGACAGATAAGGATAAACATTTTTCCACCTGGCAACAAGACTACCAATGAACCCTTCTCTCAGAAACTATATAAGGAAAACAAATTAGAGAAACAAATTTGCTACTCGTCTGTCCAAAAATATGTTGCACTCTGTACAAACCTCACCATGGAACAAATCAAGTGTGTGAAAGCCGTCAGTGCCAGCAAATCTGAGACAGGAGGGCTCTGGGGCCCGGACATGTCTCAGCTCTAATTTTTAAAGAAAATGTGTAGGTTTTTTTTTTTCTGATCAATAAGCTCTGAAAGTTTTTTCTGATATAACTTTTCCCCCTTTAACAGTTTTATTGAGATATAATTCACATACCATACATTTTAAAATATACAACTCAATGGTTTTTAGCATCCATCACAAAATCAACTTCCGAACATTTTCACCCCCACCCTTCACATTTCTGTATCCTTTAGCTATCACCCACAACACTCCCAGGCCTAGATAACCAAGAGTCTCGTTGCCACTTTGATATTTGCCTATTCTGGACATCCTACATAAGGGAATTATGCAATATGTGGCCTTTCATGTCTGGCTTTTTTCACTTAGGATAATATTTTCAGAGTTCAGCCATGTTGTAGCATGGATCAACACTTCATTCCTTTTCACGGCTGGATAATATTTTACTGTACAGTGTTATGAGTTGAATTTTGTCCCCCAGAAATTCATATGTTGATGTCCTAACCTCCAGCACCTCAAAATGTGGCCTTATTTGATGACGGGATCTTTCAAGATAATCATGCTAAAATTAGGTAAGTAGGGCAGGTCCTAATCCAGTGACTGGTGTTCTTATAGAGAGGGAAAATTTCAACACAGTGGTGCATACAGGGAGAAAGCTGTTCAAACACAAAGACAGAGATGTATAAGCCAAAGAAAGAGGGCTAGAAGAGCCCTCTTTTGGTTTCAGAAGGAACCAACCACCCCGACGCCTTGACCTCAGACTTCCAGCCTCCAGGGCTGTGAGACAACACATTTCTGTTGTTTAGGTTATTGTACACTTCGTTATAGCAGCCCTAGCAAACTAGTACATATGGGTACACCACATTTTGTTTCTCTGTCTATCACTTAGACTTTTGGGTCATTTCCAGTTTTGGGCTATTATGAGTAATGCTGCTCTGAGCATCCATGCACAGGTATTTGTTTTCATTTCTCCTGGGTATGTACATAGGAGTGGAATGGCGGGGTCAAATGGTAACTCTGTTGAACTGTTTGCAGACTGCCAAACTCTCTTCCAGTGTGGCACTGCCCTTTCACATTCCCTGCAGGAACATATGAGGGTTCTCATTTCTCCACATTCTTGTTGACACTTGTTACGATCCTTCTTTTTTACTGTAGCCATCTTAGTGGGTGACAGTGGTGTCTCACTGTGGTTTTGATTTGTATTTCCCTGAAGTGATATTGAGCATCTTTTCATGTGCTTATTGGCTGTTTGTACATTCTTTGGAGATTAAATTTTTTAATCCAAAGTTCCGGGTAATCCAGGCCCTGTGCGTCTCTGCAGACACATGTTGGCTATGCCACCCTTCCCCTCACTCTGATTCCAGTTATCTGACTTTCTTTCGTCTTTGGAGGCAAGTTCTGTACATTTTCCTACATCAGGACCCTTATACTCTCAAGTCTCTTGAACAAAGACAATTCTTTTCCCCATCTTTGCCCTGTTAACCTGAACTCATTTTTCAGAGTTCAGTTCAACCATCACTGCCTTGGGTAAGCCTCCTTCAGCTACCCCAGCCAAGGGTCCATCAGCTGGCTGAGCTCACAGAGAGCCCTGCATCAGGTGAATGTGTTCAGTCTAGAAAATGGCCTAATCGCCCCACCCAGATAAGACCTCAGTTCCACTAGGTACAGCTTTATCACCAAGTTTTAATCTTTTCACTAGGCTAGGTAATCATACAACTTTAGAACTGAGTTAACTCTTTCAAGTAGGAAGACGAATATCCCTACCTTTCATTTAGATTTTCTGAACTAAAATAAAAATTACACTATAATTTATCTTGGTATGAATTAGTTATTTTCTAAAGTTTCATTTGGGCATTTAACAATCAAACGCATACCTGAGCTAGAATCCTTTGAAGTATCCAGATTAGGGTTGGGGCACTTTAAAGTTTGAGAAAGAAAGAATGTTTAAGAGTGACCAGGCACAGTGGCTCATGCCTGTAATCCCGGCATTTTGGGAGGCTGAGGCAGGTAGATCACCTGAGGTCGGGAGTTCAAGACCAGCCTGAGCAACATGGAGAAACTCTGTCTCTACTAAAAATCCAAAGTTAGCCGGGTGTGGTGGCCCATGCCTGTAACCCCTGCTACTTGGGAGACTGAGGCAGGAGAATCGCTTGAACCCAGGAGGTGGAGGTTGCAGTGAGCCGAGATCACGCCATTGCACTCTAGCCTGAGCAACAAGAGTGAAACTCCATCTCAAAAAAAAGAAAGAAAAGAAAAAGAAATAAAGTTTAAGAATATCAAGAATAAAGCAAGGCATTATGTTCATTTTCTTAGAAAGCCACTAAGCCAGTATTAGAGAAGCACCATCTGCTGTAAATTGAATCACCTCTCTAGACCCAAGGCAGCCTTCCATGTCAAACACATGCCCAGCTACAAATGACAAAGGGTGCTATGTCTTCAGGGAAAAAAAGATTTAGACCAAGACCAAGAAACCTTTTTGTTTGTTTGTTTGTTTTTTTGTTTTTTTTTTTTCTGAGACGGATTCTCGCTCTGTCACCAGGCTGGAGTGCAGTGGCGCGATCTCGGCTCACTGCAACCTTCACCTCCCAGGTTCAAGTGATTCTCCTGCCCCAGCCTCCCAAGTAGCTGGGACTACAGGCGTGTACCATCATGCCCGGCTAATTTTTGTATTTTTAGTAGCGCGGAGTTTCACCATGTTGGCCAGGATGGTCTTGATCTGTTGATCTCGTGACACATCTGCCTCAGCCTCCCAAAGTGCTAGGATTATAGGCATGAGCCACTGTCCCCAGCCTAGACCAAGAAACCTTAAGTGTTTCTCACTAAAGGGAGAGCACAAGCCCAACCAATTTTATGATTACATTTGGTTTGCTTTCCTTGTCATCTCTCCATTTTGTGCCAGGGGAGCTGTATGGTTTCTTTGCTTCATCAGCTTGGCAACACCCTAAAAACTTCTGGGGCAAATAAGTCGCTTGACACTGGAAAGGAAAAGGGCACCTGGTTTTAGATTCGTTCTGTAATGAAAAGGCAGATGATGGTGCCTTATTATCCTGGGGAAGGAATTACTGTCCTTCCCCATTTAATAGTCACAGGCAAACAATTGTCAGCTGATTTATTTAATAAAATGACACAAATGATTTGAACATAAGGAGCTGAAGTTGGCCGGAAAATGTGAGATCAGAGCAGAGAAGGCTTTGAATGCATCCAGGAAGAACTGGCATCAGGCAGTGATTCTCTCCCACAAGGAGTGAGGTGGAGTCACACAATTACCCAAGAGCTTCAAACTGGAATGGGCCTTGCTGTTTCCCCAGATGTTGGTGGATTTTGGTGAATGTCAATGTTCAGGATAGAAGAGACTGACACTGACACTACTGCAGGGGTTCAGATATGAAGCAGTGACAATGTAGGCCAGTGCGGGTGGCCATGGGAATGACAAGGAGAGGGCAGATTTGAAAAATAGGAAGTAGGCTCAGAAAAAAGGTGGACTAGCATAAATAAAGGAGATGAAGGGGGCTTCCAGAAGTTAATGACAATGTTAAATCAAGCAAAAGCGTTTCTATCTAAGGAGGATTGCCTCTCAGTGTAGCATGTCCCTTGTCTATGTTTATGCCACCCCAATTAGATTGCAGCAGAGAACAGAGCCTAGCACTCTTCCATTTTCTTTATATCTGGAACATCTACCCATAGAATGGGCTGGTGAACAGCAGGGGCTCAATTACTGGTTGACCAATTCCCTTGGGCTTGGGCAGAGACTGTTGTCTCTTCAATTTAATGAACATTGACTTTGTGTCCACTGAGTGATGGGTGCTCTGCAGAAATTAGGAGAAAATCCATGCCATAGAAAACAGCTTATGGGTTAATGCAACTGTGAAGACAGGGAGTTTTTGTGTATTAGACAAAGAAGTCACTACAATACAAGACGAAATAAGACCAGTGCTTTGCTGGTCCAAGAGAGAAACTTAGACCTCTGAAGGTGAGGGATTCAGCATGAGTTTATGAATTTGGATGAGCTGAAACAAGTCTTGGAGGTTAAAGGTGGGAGTAGGGAGAGGCATCTCAGAAACAGAAGCAAAAGCAATGAAAGGGATATGTTGACTGCAGCTGAAAGGTTCACGTTAGCACTGCAAGCCGAGAAGCCTACCCAACGTAGCCACACTCTTGACAGGTATGTTACAGCCAAGCATTTATAACCTTTATTAGATTTTAATCATGATGCTTTTATTGGGCATGCTACCACCATTAAAATTATTTTGTGTTGGAAAAATGAACTACAAATGGGATAAGAGACTTGCAAAAAAGACAGTGGCCCAACCATGAGCTCAGTCTGCAGTCAAGTGACACAGGTGAATGCCTAATGTGGCCTTGGAACCATCCTCTAGGACTTTCAGGCATGTAGAGTGGGATAAAGAGCAGTGGGCCATAACAGATGCATACAGACACATGCTTTCTGTACTTGAATAACAAGTCACACAGGCCAAAAGAGGACCCTACCCTCAGCAATCACCACACCAGACCCACACCTAGTTTGTGCCTGTAAAAAAATAGTTTTTTTTTTTTTTTGAGATGGAGTCTCGCTCTGTTGCCTGGACTGGAGTGCAGTGGCGCGATCTTGGCTCACTGCAAGCTCCACCTCCTGGGTTCACGCCATTCTCCTGCCTCAGCCTCCCGAGCAGCTGGGACTACAGGCGCCCGCCACAGCGCCCGGCTAATTTTTTTTGTATTTTTAGTAGAGACGGGGTTTCATCATGGTCTCGATCTCCTGACCTCGTGATCCGCCCGCCTCGGCCTCCCAAAGTGCTGGGATTACAGGCATGAGCCACCGCACCCGGCCAAAAAGAAAGAGTTTTTATTTGTCCCAGCTTCAGGGATAGAAGGATGTGTTGCTATTTTGATTAGATATATAAAATTGATAATAACACTCCAGTGTTAAAGAAAATACCTAGTTATTGTGTGCTCAAAATGTATACAAGTTAGTTGATGCTTCTCTAATTTTAATTTATTGAATTTAAAATAAGGCTAAAAGAACATTAGTCCTAGAGTTGAATTAGATATAAGAACATTTATCTTCTGTTCTCAAGGTTTGAAAAGTTACGAAGACCCAGATTCTTCACATTGCACTTTTATAGATATTCATTGAGAATAATCTTCTAGAAAATTCTGAAAAAAATGTCATTATCCCATCAATCTAACCTAAAGATTATTTCAATACTTTTTTTAAGTCTATAAATGGATGAATGTGACGATCAATTCTAGCCATTAAGATGAATAATTTTCTAAAAATGCACATATTTTATGAGTATAGTTAAAATTTTGATAATTCAGCTTTACTTAGATTACCATACCTTTTTATTCTAAGAGGCATCATGTGACCATTACTAGAACAGGGACAGAAAAACTGGATTATAAACTGATTCTAATTTTGTACAAAAGGATTATGATAATCTTCAAAAAGATCATTATATTATGATAATTTCCCCCAAATGTTGCAGATTTGAGAACTTTCTCCCTCCTCAATAGTAGAGAGAAATAGGAAGTAGGAAAAATAGGAGGTAGGCTCTGCCTCCATCATGTCCTGACTTCAAACTGCACAGACAAATAGCATTATCGAGTGTGAACCTGAGCTCCTTTTGCACACACCTGACATGCCCCAGGACCCCTCATAGGCTCATGCCACCGTCCTCTCCCTGCCCAGCCAGCCAGCCTCCCTCTACCAGGTCTCCCGTGTATGCAATCCTAATGCCCTTTTTGTTTTGTTCCCTGCCCCCCTCCATCTTTCTTGAAGTGTGATTGACAAATAATTTTACATATTTAAGATGTGCAACGTGATGATTTGGTACACTGCAATCACAGGAATTAACATATCCATCTCCTCATGTAGTCACCCTTTTTGTGCGTGTGAGGACACTTAAGATCTACTCTCTTCCAAAATTTTAAGTATCTGATTCAGTATGATTAACTATAGTCATCATGCTGTACATTAGATCCCAGCACGTATTCATCTAGTAACTGAAGGTTTGTACCCTTTGACCAATATCTTTGATTTCCCCTGCGCTTCCCAATCCTTGGTAACTACTATTCTATTCTCTGTTTCTGTGAGGTCTACATTTTTAGATGCCACAGATAAGTGAGCTCATGCAGATTTTTCTTTCTCTGTCTGGCTTATTTTACTAAGAGTAATATCCTCCAGGTTTGTCCATATTGTCGCAAATGACAGGATTCCTTTTTTTTTTTTTTTTTTTTGAGACTGAGTCTTGCTCTGTCACTCAGGCTGGAGTGCAGGGGCTCCATCTTGGCTCACTGCAACCTCCGTCTCCCAGGTTCAAGTGATTCTCCTGCCTCAGCCTCCCAAGTAGCTGAGATTACAGGCATGTGCCACCACACCTGGCTAGTTTTTGTATTTTTAGTGGAAATGAGGTTTAGCTAGGCTGGTCTCGAACTCCTGACTTCAGGTGATCCGCCCACCTCAGCCACCCAAAGTGCTGGGATTACAGGCGTGAGCCACCGCATCCAGCCAGGATTCCTTCTTAAGGCTAAATAATATTCCTCTGTGTGTGTGTGTGTGTGTGTGTGTGTGTGTGTGTGTGTGTGTGCACGCATCACATTTTCTTTACCCATTTACCCACAATGGGCACTAGGTTGACTCCATATCTTGGCTATTGGGAATAATGCTGCAATGAACATAACAGCGCAGACAGCTCTTTGAAATGCTGATTCATTTACTTTGGTGCTTATTTTACTGAGCATAATGTCCTCCAGGTTCATCCATGTTGTCACAAATGACAGGATTACAGGCTTGCGCCACCATGCCCTCCTAATTACAGGCTTGCACCACCACGGCCAGATAATTTTTTGTATTTTTAGTAGAGATGGGGTTTCAGTATGTTGGCTAGGCTGATCTCAAACGGCTGACCTCAGGTGATCCACCTGTCTCGGCCTCCCAAAGTGCTGGGATTAGAGGCGTGAGCCATTGTGCCCGGCCAGGATTCCTTCTTAAGGCTAAATAATATTCCTCTGTGTGTGTGTGCACATGCACAGTGTGAGGCAGTGTGAGGAGTGGGAAGAGGAGTTTGATGTGATTCCAGATCACATCAATCCCAGGAGCCAGGAGATGGAGCACGCCGAGGGAGGCGAGGTGGGAGGTGGAGAGAGGATGTGGAAACCATGGAGGACCTTCCCATCTGCAGTGTACAGGGGTTCCGCTTCTCCACATCCTCGCCAACCCTTGCTAGATCTTGACTGTCTGAGAACAGCCATTCTAACAGGTGGGCCTACATCCCATTCTGCATTGGCCTCTAACCCTTCCATCCGGTCCCCTTAGAATCACTCCCCTTCTCCAGTTCTTCTCACTATACTTTTCTGCCTTCTTGCCTCAGCTAGAACACACCTGAGAAATGAATAGCTTGAAGAGCTCCCATTCAATTAGAAGGCCCTTCCTGTGACCTTATACTCCATGCTCACTCTTGCCTGAACTCTCACTGCCTGTCTCATTCAAGAACTCCTGACTGGGCACAGTTGCTCATTCCTGTAATTCCCTGGTTTTGGGAGGCTGAGGCGGGAGGGTCGCTTGAGCCCAGGAGGTTGAGGTTGCAGTTAGCTGTGATCACACCATGGCACTCCAACCTAGGCAATAAAGCAAGACCCTATCTCAAGAAAAAATAAAGAGCTCCTGGTCTTCATTTTTTCACTCCCCATTTCCTCTTTAACACAGAGCCACCTGGCTTCTGCCCTGCATGTTACCAAAACCACTTTAGCTGAAGCTGATGACTTTGGCCAGTGACTCCTGCGCAACAGACCTTGAGCCCCGCCTTCAGTGCTTAGTGACGGCGCTCTCAGATGATACAGTTGACAGGGTCCTCCATGGTTTCCACATCCCCTCTTTCCCCCTCCCACCCCTCCTCCCTCGGCCTGCTCTGTTTCCTGGCTCCTGGGATTGACGTGATCCGGAATCACGTTAGCACATCCTCCTCTTCCCACTCCTCACACTACCTTAGCAGTCACCTCAAGCCAAGATTGTAGATCAAAATCTTTACCTCCTTCCCAGGCCTGTCTGAGTTCTAGATGCCTGGGGACCAGAACCTGGATGTCACATGAGAATTTTACATTAAATATGATCAGCCCTTAACCAATCACTGCTTTCCCATTTCACAAACACCTGCTCTTCCCAACCTGCCTTTGCAAAGAATCACACGCTGGGTCCCCTGACTGGACAATCCTGGTCATCTCAGCACCTGCCTCCTCTTCCCCATCCAGCAACCAATCCACACCCTCCTCCTGGACATCTCTCAAGTCTGTGCTCTGCTCAACACATACTCTGCTTTGGGCTCAGTTCAGCTCTCTCACTGGCTCTCCCCTGGCTTGTTTAGAACCTCAATGACTGTCTCTGCCTGCAGACCTACCCTCTCAGCTCACCTCTCATGTGGCCATCCATGCATCTGGTCCCATCTTTGCTAATATCCTTCTGTGGATTCTCACTGCTTCCAGGTAAAGCAGGGCTTCCTGGACATGACACCCAAGGACCTCCTGACCTGCTCCCTTGTCTGCCACCCTGTGTGCTCCCCAAAAATCTTCAGTGTCCCCAACACACCCTGCATCACACCACGCAGACACATACCACACAGACATGCCCCACCCCTCCCCACAGCACTCTCTGCCTGAAACATCCTCCGTCTGCCTCCTTCCCCAGGGCCACTGCCTGTGGTCTTGCAGGTCATGCACCCCATCTCTGGGTGGACCATGGGCATGTGGTATGATGTAGTATGATGGTGGGGTACCCCTTGCATGTGCATGACCTCAAGAACTCTGTGACAGCCCACACTCCCCTTGGTGCCCAAACTCCTCGTCATCCTTCAAGAATACTACTTCTCAATGGTGGTCTGAGGACCCCAGCAAGAGAACTATGTAAGGGGCCTTCTAAAAACAGTGCTTCCTGCCAGGCACAATGGCTCACACCTGTAATCTCAGCACTTTGGGAGGCCAAAATGGGAGGGTTGCTTGAGCCCAGGAGTTCAAGACCAGCCTGGGCAACATAGTGAGACACAGTCTCTACAAAAAAAAAAAAAAAAAAAAAAAGAAGGAAACAAAACAAACCAGTTTCTGGACTCACAGAATCAGAATAGTTGATGAATGAATGAAAAAGCAGGAAGAAAACAGCAATGGTGCTGTTTGTGATTATGGGTGCTGAAAATCTCCATGTCCTCATGTAATCATTACAAGAAGTAAATGAGGAGAGGGAGCCAAGATGGCCGAATAGGAACAGCTCTGGTCTACAGCTCCCAGCATGAGCGACGCAGAAGACGGGTGATTTCTGCATTTCCATCTGAGGTACTGGGTTCATCTCACTAGGGAGTGCCAGACAGCGGGCGCAGGACAGTGGGTGCAGCGCACCATGTGCTAGCCAAAGCAGGGCGAGGCATTGCCTCACCCGGGAAGCACAAGGGGTCAGGGAGTTCCCTTTCCTAGTCAAAGAAAGGGGTGACAGACGGCACCTGGAAAATCAGGTCACTCCCACCCTAATACTGCGCTTTTCCGACGGGCTTAAAAAACGGCACACCGGGAGATTATATCCCACAATGGGCTCAGAGGGTCCTACACCCACGGAGTCTCGCTGATTGCTAGCACAGCAGTCTGAGTTCAAACTGCAAGGCAGCAGCAAGGCTGGGGGAGGGGCGCCTGCCATTGCCCAGGCTTGCTTAGGTAAACAAAGCAGCCGGGAAGCTGGAACTGGGTGGAGCCCACCACAGCTCAAAGAGGCCTGCCTGCCTCTGTAGGCTCCACCTCTGGGGGCAGGGCACAGACCAACAAAAAGACAGCAGTTTTAGACATGAAGTCCTTGCCCACGCCTATGTCCTGAATGGTATTGCCTAGGTTTTCTTGTAGGATTTTAATGGTTTTAGGTCTAACATATAAGTCTTTAATCCATCTTGAATTAATTTTTGTATAAGGTGTAAGGAAGGGATCCAGTTGCAGCTTTCTACATATGGCTAGCCAGTTTTCCCAGCACCATTTATTAAATAGGGAATCCTTTCCCCATTTCTTGTTTTTGTCAGGTTTGTCAAAGATCAGATAGTTGTAGCTATGCGGCATCATTTCTGAGGGCTCTGTTCTGTTCCATTGATCTATGTCTCTGTTGTGGTACCAGTACCATGCTGTTTTGGTTACTGTAGCCTTGTAGTAGCGTTTAAAGTCAGGTAGCGTGATGCCTCCAGCTTTGTTCTTTTGGCTTAGGATTGACTTGGCGATGCGGGCTCTTTTTTGGTTCCATATGAACTTCAAAGTAGTTTTTTCCAATTCTGTGAAGAAAGTCATTGGTAGCTTGATGGGGATGGCATTGAATCTATAAATTACCTTGGGCAGTATGGCCATTTTCACGATATTGATTCTTCCAACCCATGAGCATGGAATGTTCTTCCATTTGTTTGTATCCTCTTTTATTTCATTGAGCAGTGGTTTGTAGTTCTCCTTGAAGAGGTCCTTCACATCCCTTGTAAGTTGGATTCCTAGGTATTTTATTCTCTTTGAAGCAACTGTGAATGGGAGTTCACTCATGATTTGGCTCTCTGTTTGTCTGTGATTGGTATACAACCCAAATGTCCAACAACGATAGACTGCATTAAGAAAATGTGGCACATATACACCACGGAATACTATGCAGCCATAAAAAATGATGAGTTCGTGTCCTTTGTAGGGACATGGATAAAACTGGAAACCATCATTCTCAGTAAACTATCGCAAGGACAAAAAACCAAACACCGCATGTTCTCACTCATAGGTGGGAATTGAACAATGAGAACACATGGACACAGGAAGGGGAACATCACACTCCGGGGACTGTTGTGGGGTGGGGGGAGGGGGAAGGGATAGCATTAGGAGATATACCTAATGCTAAATGATGAGTTAATGGGTGTGGCACACCAACATGGCACATGTATACATATGTAACAAACCTGCACATTGTGCACATGTACCCTAAAACTTAAAATATAATAATAATAAAATAAAAGAAGTCAATGAAGGTCCTTTAACAAATGCGGAGACTGAGGCTCAGAAAGGTTAATTAACTTTCTTCAAGGTCAAACAGCTAGCAAATAGAAAATGCAGCATTTGATTCTAGTCCATTAAAACCTTAAAGTCCAACTACCTGCCTATACCCTGCTGTGATGGTTAATTTTAGGTGTCAACTTGACTGGACTAAGGAATACCTAGAGGACTGGTGAAGCACCACTTCTGGGTGTGGCTGTGAGGGGGTTTCCAGAGGAGATTGGTGTCTGAGTTTGGTTTGATCTACTCCACCTTAGGAGTAGATCCATTATGTTTATGACATTATGCTGCTTGGACCTAATGAGCATGAAGTAGCAACTACTATGGACTTGTTGGTAAGTAATTTGCATGTCAGAGGGTGGAAAATAAATCCAATCAAAATTTAAGGGCCTTCTACCTCTGAAATTTCTAGGAATCCAGTGGTATGGAGCCTGTTGATGTATCCCTTGTAAGGTGAAGGTTAAGTTGTTGCACCTGGCCCCTTCTACAGTCAAGAAAAAGGCACACTGCCTAGTGGGCCTACTTGGATTTTGGAGCCAACAGATTCCTCATTTAGGTGTGTTACTCAGGCTCATTTACCAAGTGACTAAAAAAGCTGCTAGTTTTCAGTAGAATCTAGAACAGGAGAAGGCTCTGCAACAGGTCATGGCTGCTGTGCAAGCTGCTCTGCCACTTGGGGCCATATGATCCAGCAGATCCCATGGTGCTTGAGGGGTCAGTGGCAGATAGGGAGGGTAGAGGAGAATCACAGCAGAGACCCTTAGATTTTGGAGCAAGGCCCTGCCATCATCTGCAGATAAGTACTCTCCTTTAGACAGATAACTCTTGGCTTTAGTAGAAATTGAATGCTCGACCATGGGCCACCAAGTTACCACACAACCTGATCTGGCTATCATGAACTGGGTGTTACCTGATCTACCAACCCATAAAGTTGGGTGTACACAGCAGTGTTCCATCATTAACTAGAAGTAGTATATGCATGATCAGGCCCAAGCAGGCCCTGCAGACACAAGTAAGTTACATGAAGTGGCCCAAATGCCCGTGGTTTCTCTCTCCCCACCTGCACCCATGGCCTCATGGGAAGTACCCTATGATCAGCTGAAGAGGAAGAGGAGACCAGGTCCTGATTCACAGATGGTTCTGCACAATATGCGGGCACCAGCTGAAAGTGGACAGCTGCAGCTCTATGGCCCCTTTCTGGGACATCCCTGAAGGACACTGGTGAAGGGAAATCTTCTCAGTGGGCAGAACTTCAGGCAGTGCACCCGGCCATGCACTTTGCATAGAAGGAGAATGGCCAGACGTGTGATTATATACTGATCCATGGGCTGTATCCCATGGTTTGGCTGGATTGTCAGAGATTTGGAAGGCACATGATTGGAAAATTGATGACAAAGAAATCCGGGAAGAGGTATGTGGATAGACCTCTCATGTGGACAAAGGGTGTGAAGATATTTTTGTCCCACGTAAATGCTCACCAAAATGATCTCAGCAGAGGAAGGCTTTAATAATCAGTTGGATAGGATGACTTCTTCTGTGGATATTAGTCAGCCTCTTTCCCCAGACACCCCTGACATGGTCCAATGTGCTCATGAACAATGTGGCCATGGTGGCAGGGATGGAGGTTATGCGTGGGCTCAGCAACGTGGACTTCCACTCACCGAGGTCAACCTGATTGCAGACACCCACTGAACACCCAGTCTGCCAGCATCAGAGACCAATGATGAGCCCCAGTATGGCACTGTTTTCTGGGTGATCAGCCAGCTACCTGGGGGCAACTTGACTACATTGGGCCTCTTCCATCATAGAAAAGGTAGCATTTTGTCTTTACTGGAATAGACACTTACTGAGTACTACAATACTGACACTCACTGGAATAGACATAAGTATATGGATTTGCCTTTCCTGCATGCAATGCTTCTGCCAAAACTACCATCTGTGGACTTATAGATGCCTTATCCATCATCATGATATTCCATACAGCATTGACTCTGACCAGGGAACTCACTTCGTAGCCAAAGACATGTGGCAATGAGCTCATGCTCATTGAAGTCACTGGTCTTACCATCTTCCCCATTATCCTGAATCAGCTGGCTTTATAGAACAATGGAATGGCCTTTTGACATTGCAGTTACAGCACCAGCTAAGTGACAGCATTTTGCAGGGCTGAGGCAAGATTCTCCAGAAGGCTGTATATGCTCTGAATCAGTGTCTAGTATATGGTCCTGTTTCTCCCATAACCAGGATTTGTGGGCTCAGGAATCAAGGGGCGAAAATGGGAATGACACCACTCATCATTATCCCTGCTGATCCACTAGTAAAATTTTTGCTTCCCATTTGCACAACTTAATGCTCTGCTGGCCTAAAGTTCCTAGTTTCAGAGGGAGGAATGCTTCCACCAGGAGACACAACAATGATTCCATTGAACTGGGAGTTAAGACTGCCACCTGGCCACTTCGAGCTCCTCATGCCCTGAGTGGACAGGCTGGGGTGCCGTGAGTATAGGCTGGGGTGATTAACCAGACTTCCAAAAGGACATTGGGCTACCACTCCACAATGCAGGTAAGTAAGAGTATGTCTGGAATACAGGAGATCCCTTGGGGCATCTTTCAGCATTAGCATACCCTGTGATTAAGGTCAATGGGAAATTGCAACCCAATTCAGGCAGGACTGACTACAAATGGCCCAGACCCTTCAGGAATGAAAGCGTGGGTCACCCCACAAGGTGCCATGACCAGCTGAGGTGCTTGCTGGAGGCAAAGGGAATACAGAATAGGTAGTGGAAGGAGGTAGTTACAAATACCAGCTATGACCACATAACCAGTTACAGAAATGAGGACCGTAATTGTCATGAGTGTTTCCTCCGATTTGTTAAAAATATATTTGTATGTATATATACATATATTAAGCAAATATCTTTGTTTTCATTCCTCTCTCTTATGTAACATAAGATATTGACTTTATATCAATATTGAAGTATTGTTAATTTTACATCATAATATTTAAGTTATGGGATCTCACGGGAAGAGTAAACATCAATCAAGGACTTGACCTCCTTTCTGGGGCAGGGGTTAATGCATTTTTGGTTGATTGCAGGATAGCTGTATCAAGCTGGGTGAACTATTACCTTGTTACTGTCTTTATTTGGAGACCAAGTATGGTTTAAGGAGATGGGTATGGGTGCCAAGTTGACAAGGGGTGGGTTTGTGATGGTTAATTTTAGGTGTTGACTTGACAGGATTAAGGCATAGCTAGAGAACTGGTAAAACATCATCTCTGGGTGTATTTGTTTCCACAGGAGTCTGATGTGTCAGTCAGACTGAGTGGGGGAGATCTGTCCTCAATGTGGGTGGGCACCATCCATTTGGCTGGGGGCCCAGATAGAACACAAAAAGGCAGGGGAAAGGCAAACTCATGTCTCTCTTCTTGGAGCTGGGACACCCTCCTTCTCTTGCCCTTGGACATCAGAACTCCAGGCTGTCCGGCTTTTGGACTCCAGGACTTAGGCTGATGTTCCCTCTGGGTTCTTGGGCCTTCAGCCATGGACTGAGAATTATGCCATGGGCTTTTTTGGTTCTGAAGCCTTCAGATTTGAACTGAGCCATGCTACCGGAATCCCAGCTTGCAGACAACCTGTTGTGGGACTTCTCAGCCTCACAGATATATTTATGATTTCTCATGTATATCATTTCTTTTCATCTTGTAAATTTTAATCCATAATATAGTTTACCCAACAACTAGAAACTGTGATACATACACATATCTTATTGGTTCTGTGTTTCTGGAGAACCCTGACAAATACAGTTGGTTTGCGGTAATTTGGAGGCCATCAACTAAGCCTGGCCTGTAGCTGCACAGTTTCTAGTTCTTGGGTAAACTATACTGTGGATCAAAGTTTACAATGTGAAAAGAAATCAATTTCTCTTCTACTTACTTCAGAATTTTAGAAATGGTGATGATGCATAATACATTTCTGGTTTCATTTATAGGACTTGAACCCCAAACATGATTGGAATAAAGGCTGGTGGCGGGTGGAAGGCATGAATTTTAATTGGGAAGACAGAAAGATGGTTTTTTGCTAAGAATGAAATTCTTGACAACACTGAGCAGAGTTACAGGATGGCCTAGATGGAGCCAGGGGTGGCTGGGAGAGCCAGTGAACAGATGAACTGACCCACTCTGGAGTTGCTTTGGAATCTCAAAGTCTGGATTCAAATCTCAGTTCTTCTAGTTTGAGCAAAGAACTTAACCTCCCTGAAATTCAATTTTCTTATTTGTAAAATAGGGACATTCTAGGATTTCATGAAGGGGATGAGGATGAAGTAAACCCATACAGGCAAGACAATTTCCATAGTGCCTAGGCCCTACTGTTTGGACTTGTTTCCCTTCAAACCCTCATCAAGCCCAGGTGCCATATGAGACTGGTAAACCTTCTCTGACTTCTCAGGTCTAGAAATCTGCTTTAAAACATGGATTTTTTTGGTCAAGGGCAGTGGCTCACACCTGTAATCCCAGCACATGGGGAGGCCAAGATGGGTGGATCACTTGAGCCCAGGAGTTCGAGATCAGTCTGGGCAACATGGCAAAACCCTGTCTCTGCAAAAAATACAAAAGTTAGTTGGGTGTGGTGACATGCCCCTGTAGTCTCAGCTATCCCGGGAGGCTGAGGTAGGAGAATCACCTGAGTCTGGCAAGTGGAGGCTGCAGTGAGACGAGATCAGGCCACTGCACTCTAGCCTGGGTGATAGGAGTAAGACCCTGTATCAAAAAACAATCAAACAAAAAAAAAAACCATGAATTTTTGAAGCAGTTTGCATTTTAGTTTATTTCATTTCTACTGCTTCCTCTCTCTCCAAATCAAATGCCTTATCCCTTTAGGACTGGTAGATGGAGTTTTCTTAATAGGTACAAAACTGACTCTTAAGCAAAAAATACACTTCATTTAAAAAAGAACATCAGCAACTCCCTAGTGGTCTCGTGGTTAGACAAAATAAGTAAACATATAAATATAACAGCAATGACAGTGCAACAGAAAACCTCGGTTATCCTGGGAAAAACTCTTCCAGACACTGGAAATGAACAATTTTTTTAGTGATTAGTTTCATTTACTAAAGAGGGTTCACTCTTCAGGGAGATAGCAGAACTAAAGGGAGAAGCAACATGAAAACACTTCAAGGCCATAAACTTACATAAAGGTAAATCTTATCATCAATAATAAGTATGGAATATAATACGGTTGATAAGTGCGGGTGTAGCAAGTAGACAAATCTTCCTCTCCTGCCCTTCTCTGCTCTGGTAGATTCTGGGGCAGAGCTAGGCTCAGCTCACTTGCTGCTCATCCTTGCTGATTTAATTCAATGAGTCGACCTGCAAACACAGCTAGGGTTCCGATGATGCAGACGAGCATGAAGACTCCGAGGAGTATGTGGTCCATCACCATTGCAACGTACTTCCACTCCTCCGCCGCCTGGGAGAGAGGAAAATGTTAGACAGAGTCTCCCTAAGGTGGTTTCTGGACCCACAACATTTGTGCTTTGCATCGTCTATGGGCCCTTCAATTTG
Organism: Symphalangus syndactylus; assembly: GCF_028878055.3. Taxonomy (NCBI): domain Eukaryota; kingdom Metazoa; phylum Chordata; class Mammalia; order Primates; family Hylobatidae; genus Symphalangus; species Symphalangus syndactylus. The sequence continues at coordinate 78,742,958 of NC_072430.2, forward strand.
TAGATCTCAAAGTCCTCCCATCCCTTGGCTGACATCATCTTTATTTTTTGAATAGATTATTTACAAAGTGGTAAGTTACTAAGGTGGTCTAGAGGTGGTCATCAGGGTTCATGTTAGGTCAGTAGCTGCCTGTTGTATGCCACCTACTTGTCAAGTCACACTCACCATCTGTGTTCATGCATTTGGCCATTTAAACCCAGAGGCATGGATTTCAAGCCACAAAGCTTACGTTATTAGACTCCTGGTCTGACTTCATGGTCTCTGCGATGTACTTGATGCCCTCGATGGCACTTTTCACCTCGGGGTGTTTGATCAGGGGAGAGTGGAAGCCCATGGGTGGAGGCCCGGGCTTTCCAGAAATGTCAGAGATATCAATGTCTTCTGTAAAAATCTTTTTGTCTTGCTTTTCTCTGGATGGTCTTTTCATTGTGGAGAAAAACATGATATTTGGGATAGTGTCGATAAAAACCTAACATAAAAAAGAAATCCATGCATGAGAATTATTGTCCACGAGGCAAGCATAAAACTCTGTCTTTGAATTATCGATGTGATTTGGGGCAAGTCATTCAGTTTTTCTGGGCTTCAGCCTCTTGTCCTTAAAACAAAAGAACTATACTAGATTTTTTCAAAGATCCTTCTGTATCCCGGGTCCTGTGAAATGACTATGGTTAACAGTGATGATTCTGTAATGTGAGAAGTTCGCCACTGGAGGGAGCCCATGTGCAGTCATCGACCTGGGGCCACCCATGAGCTTAAAAGCTTCAGAATCCCCTACAGGTGTGGAAAATGCCTTAGCAATGTGTCACCAGGATCAAATGGTTAAAGAAGGGGCCCCTCCACTTCAAATATATCCCATAAAACAGCTAGATTGTTTTCTTCTGTTTCTTTTTCCTGAAGAAACTGCAGTACAGGTATTGCCAGCAGTCATCTATCAGCCTTTACAGAAACAGGGACTCTTACTCTCCTCTTAAAAGAGTACGTTGTGAGCAGTAGCTTCTTTTTTCAATTCCTGACAAATATTTTACATTCTGCACAAAAGATCCTGGACTTCAGTGTCTCTGTAAAGTTTTGTCAAAGAAAGACATATTTGAAATGTTAAATTTTTAAATTCAGTAACGTAAATATTTGAGACCAAGTCCTTCACTAAAACTCACTTTTTGACCCTCTCTCATCAGGAACCCTCCCATCTCTAGCCCTCATTCTATTCATTCTATTCTCAACAGATGATCTCACCAGCAAAAAATAATCCAGTCTGTTCACAAATTGGAAGACATACGAAAGAAATCGCGAAAATTTCACGGCATTTCAATAAAAAGCAGCCGTTTGTTCATCTTCTCTAATCAAAGAGATTCTTTAAACTTGAATTTGGAATGAGCTTTGTTAATTCTGTTTTTCTTTTCTCTCTGGGAAGGCTACAGGAGTTATTTATTCCTAAAAAGAGGCCAAAGAAAGTTCCTTCCAAAAATTCTCTGAAGCCCCCAAAAAAACTCAGTTCCTAAATAGCCCCAAGTATTAGCTAGAAACCCATTGGTTCCTGGAAGGGGAGGCCTGTAGATGTGCCCCCGTGTGGAGTCTGCAGGGGCCTCCCCACTCACCTTCCGCACCCAGTCGGGCATGACGTGGGTGCTGGGTGAGCGGTGGTGTGTGTTGATGACGATGACAGTGATGATGATGGAGGCAATGACGAACACCATGGTGAAGAGCATGTATTTTCCAATCAAGGGCACAGCACTGGACGTGGAGGGGATCAGCTCCACGATGACCAGAAGGAACACAGTCAAAGACAGTAAGACAGAGATGCTCAGAGTCATCTTCTCCCCTGGAAAGACAAAAAAAAAAAAAAAAATCCCACAACTACCCATCTGGGTTGGGCTGCAGTGTTCCTCCCACCCCACCATTTATATGTGGAAGTCCTGAGTCCTGGGACCTCAGAATGTGACTGTATTTGAAGACAGGGACTTTAAGGAGGTAATTAAATGAAAACGAGGTGATATGGGGTAGTGAGTAATCGAGTATGACTGGTGTCCTTATAAGGAGAGGAATTAGGACACAGATGCATGGATGGAAGGCCGTGGGACACAGGAAGAAGATGGCCATTACAATCCAAGGAGAGAGGCCTCACAAGAAACCAACTGTGCTGGCACCTTGATCTTGGAATTCCAGTCTCCAGAACTGTGAGAAATTACATTTCTGTTATCTAAGCCTCACAGTCTATGGTGTTTTGTGTGGCAGCCCAAGCAAACTAATTCACCACTGAAACCCAAGGGTAACAGGAATGTGACCGACATGTTCTCAAAGCATTATTCTGGGAAATCTCAAAGCATTTTTTTCTACAGAATTTCCTATGTAACCGACCTACCTTAACTTTTCTGACAGCAGCCAGTGGCAAGCATTTCCATTAGAGGCTGCCAAGCAGAAAATGGAACAATATTTCATCTCATGCTCCAGATTTCTGATTCTTGGTGGAACCCAGGGAACTGAAAGGAGTTCTGGGTGGATAAGCTGGACTCGGTGTGGCATTTCCCTTCTGCAGCAGGATGCATTAAACATCATGAAACTGAACCACCCCTGGCCTACTTATTACCCAGCAGATGAATGGGCAGCCCAGAAGTACACGTATCTTTCTGTTATTAAGGGAGCAAGCTGTAAGACCAAAACCCAGGAAAAGGACAAAATCCTAAAGGCTAAGGAGTTCTCCTTGGCATCCTGAGTGATCTTCTGATACAGTGGTTTCACACCACTCACTGTCGCATTTTCATATAAGAGGAAGTTTGTCTTCTCACTTATTTCTTGTTTTGTTTTGCATACTAAGGGAGCAGGGATTTCCCCAGCCCCCACCTCTTTTCTGCAGACCCTTTGATCTCAGGAGGGTTTTGGCTGGGCAAACTTGGCAGCAGGAAGGTCAGGGTCTGAATGGCACTGAGGTATTTTTGTGAGGCTTGACCACCTAGATGCAGTAGAGAAGCTCTGGGAGGGACTTTCCCTGGGCTGGCCTTGCTTTTGGTGCTGCTGGAAACCCTTGTGTTACCCTGCTTTCAATGATGAAGCTGTCCCCTACTGGCTGCTTCCAGATGCTGGAATATGTATAGAATATGTATGTATGTATAGGATACAGAGTGGATGCAAACAAGAAATTGTCAATTCTACCTGGTAGGTAGGAAAACCTTTCAAAGTGAAAAAGAATACAATTACAAATACAAAATATTTGTCTGCTTGTATAAAATTTCTTGATTAATAATAATGATAATAATAATAGCCAATATTTATCAAGCATAATCTTTGTCCTAAGTGCTTTTCTTTCTTTCTTTTTTTTTTTTTTTTGTGATGGAGTCTCACTCTGTTGCCCAGGCTGGAGTTCAGTGGTGCCATCTCGGCTCACTGCAACCTCCGCCTCCAGGGTTCAAGCAATTCTCCTGCCTCAGCCTCCCAAGTAACTGGGATTACAGGCACATGCCACCACACCTGGCTAATTTTTTGTATTTTTAATAGAGATGGGGTTTCACCATGTTGGCCAGGCTGGTCTCGAACTCCTGACCTCAAGTGATGCACCCGCCTTGGCCTCCCAAAGTGCTGGGATTACAGGTGTGAGCCACCGCGTCTGGCCCCTAAGTGCTTTTCAAGCGCAAATCATTTAATGTTTATAGAGACTCTTGTTAGTTCCCATAATGCCCCAACAGTGTTTTTATTTTAAAAAGTTTCATTTGAGGGCCTGGTGCAGTGGCTCATGCCTGTAATCCTAACACCTTGGGAGGCCAAGGCAGGGGCGATCACTTGAGGCCAGGAGTTTGAGACTAGCCTGGGCAACATAGCAAGACTCCATCTCTATTTATTTATATTTTAATGTAAAGAAAAGTTTCATTTGATTAGAAAGTTGAAAAAAATAGTGTTTGTGATAATTTGTTTAAAAACGAGTGCAGGGCAGGCACAGTGGCTCACACCTGTAATCCCAGCACTTTAGGAGGCCGAGGTGGGCAGATCATTTGAGCCCAGGAGTTCGAGACTGGCCTTGGCAACATGGTGTAACCCCGTTTCTACAAAAAAAACAAAAATTAGCCGAGTGTGGTGGCACATGCCTGTAGTCCCAGCTACTCAGGAGGCTGAGGTGAAAGGATCACTTGAGCTCAGGAGGTTGAGGCTGCAGTGAGCCGTGATCATGCCACTGTACTGCAGCCTGGGCAACAGAGTGAGACCTGGTCTCAAAACAAAAAAAAAATGAAACCCCAAATGCAGTCACTGAAACATGCACTCTGCGGGGTGAGGCACTTTCTGTCTTATTCTCTGCGGTCTATCTGCCACATCATATTTGTTCAATAAATATCCACTGAATGAGTAAATGAATGATCTTTTTTCCTAGTTGGCAAGTTGGATTTAAACTTTTGTGGGTTTTTTTTTTTAAGTCATTTTGATAAAAATTGCTACCTGTCAGAAGCTTGAGGTCTGTCTGTAGCATCTTTCTTTTTTTCATACTTGTCTGCCATAAGTTGTTTATGAATAGTGACTTGCTGGCAGGCAGATGTGTACGCTTTCCTCCTTTCTGGTGGATTGTTGTTGTTTGATAAAATTATGTCACAGATATGATTACTCAGTAGGAGGTAAGTAAGTTGTCTAGGCTGATATGTGAGAAAGAATGGCCACTTGGGAAGTGGGGTCTTGTGTGTGAAGATGCCACCATCTGGAAAAGAGATACGCAAAATCTATCTTCAAGTGGTTAGCAGTGGGTAAAGGAGCAAGACCAGGATTAGTCAGTATATAGAAAGTGACTTCATCGTGGAAGTGGCATGAGAAGTGTCTGGGATCACACACCTTACCCAGCACACTTCTGGGCACACAGTTGGTATTCAGCAAATAGGTACTGGTGGTTAATGTACTTTAACCAGCCTGAGCTACAGTGTGCATCTTGAGGGTCACGTTCAACTCCCTGCCGCTCGGGATGTCTGCCCCAGCTGTGAGCTCCACTCACAGTGACTCTCACCACTGCGCACGCTCACTCAGCAAATGCACCCTCCTAATGATGATGGTTCGGGTCGATCTGCCTGTTTGTTAGCACATGATTATTTCTGGCTTCCCCAAAATAGCAGCACGAGACCCATCAGCGTCAGCAGCAGCAGTCATGGCAACCACACCCACCTGAGTCTGTGGGCAGGTAGAACACCAGGCCAGTTAAGAAGGAGAAGAGCAGGCAGGGGATGATGACGTTGACGATGAAGTAGAGGGGCAGGCGCTGCATGACGAAGTGGTAGGTGATGTCCAGGTAGGGGGTGTCGGGGCAGCAGGAATAGAACACCCAGTGCTTCCAGCCCCGGGACTCCTTGATCACCCACTCCCCGCTCTCCATGAAGTTGCTCAGGTCTGGCTGGTCGCTTTCCTGAGAAAGGAAATGAGGTTTGGAAATCCCAGGCAGGTCACCCTGATGAGGGGCAGCGTTTTGTAATCAGCAGTGACAAGGCCACAGATTCCAGCTCTGTGGGTCACACACCCAGGAGGGACTCTGGGGCACTACTGCTTTGGGGTCTTAGATTCCTTTCCTATGACATAAGGGGGTTTGGACTAGCAGCATTCTCCATTTTGGCTACACATTCAAGTCACCTGGCAGCTTTAAAACATATTGATGCCCTACCGCCACCCCAGGCCCATTACATCAAAATTCTTGAGACTCAGCCTGGGCGTAGCAAATTAATTTAAGCTCCCATTTAGTTCTCCCTTCCCAAACAACTTGAACCATCAAACTGGATGGTTCCTAAGTTCTAACTGGTACTGAGAGCCTATGATTGTCCAAGGAAAAGTTGGAGACCCGAATCACACTTTTCCTGAAACCACCCTTATCATATGTGGCCACCACCTACCGGGTTGATGGCCACGACAGAGCCGTCATAGGTCCAGGTGCCCAGCTTCATGCTGCAGTTCTGTTCATCAAAGGGAAAGTGGGTGACGATGATCTCACAGTAGCTTTTAAAGATGGCTGGAGGTGTCCATGTGATGTGGCCAGTGTAGTCCAGGAGCACTTTGGTGAACTTGACAATAGCAAAGTCACCATCTGCACTACAATTGGGATAAAAGAGGAAAATGGCTCCAAGTGACAGATGAGCCTTCCATTCTGCTTGGGGATGTTAACAGGAGACAGCTGTTAATTATTCAGGTGCTAATTATAGAAGCTCTCTTTCGGGCAGTGTCACTTTTTATCTATTGCAATGTTTCCCAAATTTGATAATAAGAATCACTGCGGTGCTTGTTAAAAATACAGAGTTCTGCACACCCTCTAAGTAAACCCTGAATCTGAGTATCTGGGAAAGAATGTGGGAACCCACAGTTTTAAAGAAATAACAGGTAACATGGGTCCACTGCATCCCAGGTTATTTTTCCAGCCCTCACAAGTGTTTGTAATGTTAATCTTCATCTATCACCTCCCTGATGTACTATGTTGGGGAAAAAAAAACACAGGAATTTTACATAAAACACCTCCAGCGACTCATTACTGTGACAAGCGGGTTAGGGAAGGGGCCTACTACTTTTTTTTTTTTTGAGATGGAATCTCGTTTTGTCGCCCAGGCTGGAGTGCAATGGTGCAATCTTGGCTCACAGCAACTTCCACCTCCCAGGCTCAAGCAATTCTCTTGCCTCAGCCTCCCAGGTAGCTGAGATTACAGGTGCCCACCACACACTCGGCTAATTTTTGTATTTTTAATAAAGACTAGGTTTCACCATGTTGGCCAGGCTGGCCCTGAATTCCTGACCTCAAGTGATCCGCCTGCCTTGGCCTCTCAAAGTGCTAGGATTACAGGAGTGAGCCACCATCCCTGACCGGCCTACTACTTTTTAAAGAACGATTTAGAGCTCACTGGGGTGGACTCACAAACTCAGATACCTCCAGCGCCAGGCAGGTGAGGAATGAGTGCAGGGTGACACTGCTGAACAGAGCGCCCCTCTCTCCTGACAGGAAGTTGCCACCTTGCAGTGTCCCCCGAGGCGCCCATGTGGGAATGAAGGCCCAATCTTGCCAGATTTGGATTCTTCCTCAGAAGCTGGAAACCTGGATTTTTTTTTTTTGAGATGGAGTCTTGCTCTGTCTCCCAGGCTGGAGTGCAGTGGCGCCATCTCGGCTCACTGCAAGCTCTGTCTCCCGGGTTCCCGCCATTCTCCTGCCTCAGCTCCCAAGTAGCTGGGACTGCAGACGCCCACCACCACGCCCGGCTAATTTTTTGTATTTCTAGTAGAGACGGGGTTTCACCATGTTAGCCAGGATGATCTCAATCTCCTGACCTTGTGGTCAGCCCGCCTCGGCCTCCCAAAGTGCTGGGATTACAGGCGTGAGCCATTGCGCCCGGCGAAACGTAGATTTCTTTAAATCAAAAATTGCCAGATTTTGCCAGGTACAGTGGCTCATGCCTGTAATCCCAGCACTTTGGGAGACTAAGGCAGGAAGATCGCTTGAGTCCATGAGTTCAAGACCGGCCTGGCCAACAGCGAGACCTCACCTCTACTAAATTTTCTTTAAAAATTAGAGAGGCAGGGTGGTGCGCACCTGTAGTACCACCTACCTGGAAGGCTGAGGCAGAGGATTGCTCAAGCCCCAGAGTTCAAGGTTGCAATGAGCTATGATCACACCATAACACTCCAGCCTGAGCAACGGAGCAGAGACTTTGTCTCAAAAAAAAAAATCTGGAAGTTTAAATGTTGGATTTTTCTAGAGAGGCTGAAAAACAGATTTTAATGTGATGTTTCTTGGTTTTCAAATGTTGGCAATGATTTATTATTTTTAAAAAGACAGACACCATGGGAGGTTCTACAAAAACAAAACAAGCCATTTCTGCCGGCCTTGTTCAGTGGACAACTTACCCTTTCGGTAAACAACAGTCTGTGTTCAAGGGATTTAGCAGACGGCAGGGTGTTAGAATAGGTGTTGAATGGGTGGGATGGGATCTGTTTCAGTGGGATTTCAGGGACATCATGGCATATGTTAGTCCCTCGTGTCATAAATCAAGAGGTTTTCTTCCCATTGGTTTTTCCTTGGGACTGAAGTGGGCTCTTTACCTGGAAAACTATGTGGCGTTGGACCCGCCCAAAGCAGCCCCAAAGGGCAGAAAGTCATAGGGTTGTCTTAGTCTCTCCCAATAAGCAATAAAACAGCGTTCTCTCCTCACCAGGGTGAGCCTGAGTGAGTTTGGCAAAAGAACCAAAGGATTTTAATTGCTCTTCTCAGATTCCTACTGGAAGAGAAACTGAAAGATACTTTATCAGCCCATTTGTCCAAAAAGATTACACAAATGATCGGATAATTTGGCTCAAGCTTGAACCCCAAGTATAATTGGACAACGTGTGGCAGAAAATCAAAGCTTGAAAGGGCCTGCCTTAAAAGGTATCGTTTTCATCCACTAGCCCTGTCACCTTCCCTAAGTCTGCTAGGACACACAGCTTGTGGACCCCCGACACATGTTGTATAATGTCAGACCATAAATCCTCCGGGCCGGTGTTGCATGCTCTTGCCTGGGAAGGATGCTTTTTGAAACGAGCATTTCCTGACAAATGAAGGGCGTATGCTAATGAACGTGTCATTAGACCAGAACGTCTTGAATAATATAATTTCACAACATGCAGTCTGTCGTGGGGCCCAGTGGACGGGCAGTGAAGGCGTCCCAGGCCAACAGCAGCAGTGGGTGTCAGGAAGCTGTTCAGGATGTGATGAGTAACAACCCCAGGAGGCTCAGAAATATTTGGTAGGGAGAATACTAGACTCCAAGGAACTCAGCGATAGGACGTTTGGGTGCCTTGGAAAGTTGCCACACATGCTTCAGGGGCTCTCAGGGATCAAATGTCCCCCACCCTCAGCCTGGATTCAGTTTGGCTGCAGTAATCCTTTCTCTTTAAGTCATGAGACACCATATGGCACCCCTAGCCCGTCAATTTGGCTCTTGGTTTACAGTGATTTACTTTTTTAATTTTGTAGAAACATTGTCTTGCTGTGTTGCCCAGGCTGATCTCAAACTCCTGGCCTCAAGCAATCCTCCCACCGTGGCCTCCCAAAGTGCTGAGTTTACAGGTGTGAGCCACCGTCCTGGGTGATTTAACATTAGCAGTGGTGAGAAGCATTCCGAGCGCGCAGCCCTTCCATCAGGGCACTTTACTCCACCTGCCCCGGGAGCGCCCTCCGCCGCCCATGCAATTTGCTCACTTGTTATAGAGAACAAGGTCTGGGCGCCAGATCTTTTCTGAAGGAATGTGAATTTTTTTCACACCGCCATAGTCATCTGGATTCCATTTTAGGTTGTAATCTACCCATTGCTAGAAACAAAGACATACAGCTAATTAAAAAGCCAAAAACACTTTTTAAAATCTAAGGTTATCAAGAGCCCTGACATGCATGGGAATTCATTACTGACAGAAATTGTGCTTCCATAAGAAAAGTTGGATTCAGAATTCAGCTTTCACTTCAGTAAATAAGAACAGCAAACGTATAGCACTGACAACGTGCTCACACTGTTTCAAACACCTTACCTATATTAACTCATTTAGTCCTCACAACAATCCCGTGAGGGGAGGGTGATTACTGATCTCATTCTGCAGATGAGAAAACAAAGGAACCCCCCACAAGTCACGCAGCTGGGGGGTGGCAGATCTACCATGTCACTCTGTCCACCCCCAGAAAAGGAGAAAGACCCTAGTGTGAACATTTTCCTCAAGCAGGCAGCATCATTTTTAAAAAGTACCATATATTTTTTTACATTATAAAAGTAAAGGCTGGGTGTGGTGGCTCATGCCTGTAATCCCAGCATTTTGGGAGGCTGAGGCCGGTGGATCACCTGAGGTCAGGAGTTCGAGACCAGCCTGGCTAACATGGTGAAACCTCGTCTCTACTAAAAATACAAAAATTAGCCGGGCGTGGTGGTGGGTGCCTGTATACCCAGCTACTTGGGAGACTGAGGCAGGAGAATCACTTGAACCTGGGAGGCAGAGGTTGCAGTGAGCCAAGATCGTGCCATTGCACTCCAGCCTGGGCGACAGAGTGAGACTCTGTCTCAAAAGAAAAGTAATACAGGTTGAGGATCCCAAATCTGAAACCCAAAATGCTCCGAAATCCAAAATGCTCCAAAATCCAAAACTTTTTGAGCACCAACATGACACGCAGGAAATGTTCATTGGAGAATTTTGAATTTCAGATTTTCAGATTTGGGAAGTTTAACTGGTAAGTATATGCAAATATTTCAAAATAAAAAAAAAATCCAAAATCTGAAACACTTCTGGTCCCAAGCATTTTGGGAAAGGGGTACTCCACCTGTATGTGCCCATTGCAGCAAAGCTGGAAAGCACAATGCTATGGGTTCAATTGTGTCCCCCTAAAATTCATGCTGAAGCCCTAACTCCCAGTATTTCAGAACGTGACCTAATTTGGAGACAGGTTCTTTACAGAGGTAATTATGTTAAAATGAAGTCATTAAAATAGACTCTCATTCAATATGACTGGTGTCTTCATAAAAAGAGGGAATTTAAAGATATATATATATACACATGTATTTAAATATACATATATATTCATATATATCATACATATATGTATCGCATACACAAGAAGGACGCCATCTGAACATAAAGACAGTCATCTACAAGCTGAAGAGAGAGGCCTAGGACAGATTCTTCCTCACAGCCCTCAGAAGGAACCAACCCTGCCAATACCTAGACTTTGGACTTCTATCTTCCAGAACTATGAGATGATAAATTTCTGTTGTTTAAGCCACATAGTTATGGCAGCCCTAGCAAACTAATACACACAGAAAAAGCCCTAAAGTTTAAAAAAAAAAAAAAAAAAGCAAAACCAAAACCAAACAGGATCCATGCTTTCACCATCTCAAAATATCTACTTTCAACATTTTGGTATATATCCCTGTTACTCATATTGATTTCCTCTGGGCCCAGGTTTAATTTCAGGGTGAATAAAAACGACATACATGCAATTATCTGGCTAAGTTACCTGTTTCAGACGCACATTGGTTGTCACGATCTGATTTACTTCATCCTGGAAAAAAAATAAGGATCATTTTTATGGGGGAGAGAGGGGCCCCAAGGGAGGAAACCCAGGGGTGAGAGGTGTGGGTGTGTGGGCAGGCCCCCAGTGCTCTTGTCTCACCACATTGATGAGCTGTATCAGCTGCAGGCCCACGGTGACCTCCACGACCTGGTGGTGGTCTTCCACTGGCCGCACCACGCTGCTGTAGTCTTTAAATAGCTTTGCCACCAGACGGGTCTCATGTTCGGAGCCCAGGACGAGGCCAGCTGAGACAGCAGATGACACCCACACTGTCAGATTCTGCTCCCCACCCTCCAAACACATGAACATGAGGAACTGAGGCATAAGCCTCAGTTCCTTCTAACAGAAGGCATACAGGCCTCCTTGTTGAAAGGCTCCCAAATGCAGTGGTTATTGCCTTGTTTTTTTCCAATTACAGTTGCTGTTGTGGTCCCTTACCCGGTGACAGTGGGGTGTGCCAGGTAATCACAACACTTGTACTTTGGACAGGCAACATTCCTTCATACAGCCTGGCTGAATCAAGTTTGCCAGGTACACACACACACACACACACACACGAAAAAAAAGCCCACAAAAAAAGCCAATCTCAGTGTTTCAGAGCAGTGTAATGAAATCTTGGACTGGCTGTGTCAGATCTCTTGATGCCATGAACAGCCAAAATTGATGCTGGTTCAAACCCAGTACAGTGGTCATAATTAACAAGTGGAAAATAATAAGGGGTGGGGAGGTTGCAGAGAAACTGGAACCTCATATGTTGCTGGTAGGAATGTAAAATGGCAGTTCCTCAACAAGTTAAACACAGTTACCATACGATCCAGCAATTCCACTCCTAGGTCCACACCCAAAAGAACAGCAGCATTATTTACCATAGCCAAAGGGTGGAAACAACGCAAGTGTCCATCAACAGGTAAATGGATGGACAAATTATGGTATACCCCTACGATGAACTATTATTCAGACATGAAAAAGGAATAAAGGAATGATGTACTGACACATGCTACAACATGGATGGAGCTTGGAAACATTTTGCTAAGTGAAAGAAGTCAGACACAATGGGGCAAATATTGTATGATTGCATCTACATGAAGTATCCAGAATAGGTAAATCCATACAGAGAGAAAGCAGAGCAGGAGTTACCAGGGACTGGGGGGAGAGAGGGATGGGGTAGGACTCCTTAATGTGCCTGATGTTTCCCTTTGGGATGATAAAAACGTTCTGGAAATAGATAGTGGTGATGGTCATAGAACATGTGAATGTACTTAATGCCACTGAATTGTATACTTTAAAGTGGTTAAAATGGTAAATTTTATGAAATGGGTATTTTACCACGATTTTTAAAAATACCACTGCTGGCAGGTACACTTCCCAGTTAAGTTGTTAAAATAGAGTGAAAACTGTGCTTTGTTGACGTGGGTTTGGGGCTCCTAGTTGGAACACAAGCAATTCCAAGGAATCTTTACTACATTTTCCTTCAGGATAGAGAGCAGTATCATCTAATACTCTCAGAACCCACGGCCCCCTTTTCTATCTACAGCCCTTTTCAATCTTCATCAGCCACAGATGAAGCAGGAGGACAGACATCCTCACCTGACATTCAGGGAGGTTGGACCACTTGTCCAAGGTCATGTGACTAGCAAGGGCAAAGCTCAGATTAGAATCCTGTCATTTTGCGCTGAGCTTCTGCACTAATTCTTGATACTAACAGTGTGTTGTGAGCTGTCCTGGAAACTCAGAACTGCAAGTGCCACTATTCCTATGAGAAAATGTGTTCCAAATCACAAGTGTCTTATGAAGGATCTTTGTAACTCAAGCCTTCCGTGGGTTGGGGACTGTGTGTTCAGAGCTGGGAGAGGAAGTAGACACACGATCCATTTGCCTTCATTCACGTAACCAGATCTCCCCTTTCCGCAGGTTATTGCTGAGGCTGCAGTGCAGTAGCTCAGTTACAGCTCACTGCAGCCTTGACCTCCCAGGCTCAAGCAATCCTCCCACCTCAGCCTCCCCCAACCAAGCAGCTGGGACCCCATCTCTATAAAAAGTACAAAAATTACCTGGGCACGCGCCACCACACCCAGCTAATTTTTGTATTTTTTGTAGGGGTGGGGTTTTGCCACGTTGTTCAGGCTGGTCTCAAATTCCTGAGCTCAAGCCATCCACCAACCTCATCCTCCCAAAGTGCTGGGATTACAGGCAAGAGCCACCTCACCTGGCTAGTTTCACATGTTTTCTGAACCCAAAATGTTCCAAGGGCACTCAGTGCCCAACCATGCAGAGATTTCACATGACATTTCTCTAAAGCCACCTGCATTTGAGGACTCTTGAAGGGAATATGTTGTTTGAAGATTCCATTTTTGCATCCACCCCACTGAGCCCCTGGGACTTGATAATCCTTCCGTCCTCCATGCATTTTCTATCCTGGGCCTCATTCAGCCCATAGTGGGGGTGCAGACTGGAATGGATTACTGAGCGCCTTGGCCACTGAATTTGAAGCTTTTGCTTTGGCCTTGCCTTGGGCTGCTTATTTTTAAATGACTGTTCACTCCAGTTTGACAGGAAGAACATACTAGAAAGCAGAGGGCAGAGCAGATGGTCAGCATTATGTAGCAGGAGAACTATGCAGACCAACCCTATGGCCCACTAAGAGGAAGGGGAGGATGACAGAAGCAGACATAATCAGCATTTCAGCGACAGTCACCTCCACCTCTCCCACCCTAGCCAATAACAAGGTGCCTGTTCCTTCCATAAGGAATTTCTAAGGAAGGAGGGCTTCAGTTCTTAGATTGGTTCATTGGTATTCTTTTCTTTTTTCTTCCCCAAAGCAGGATAGAGTGATAGAAAACTCACAGGGCTCAAAGTCAGAACTCTATGATTCTCTTCCCAACTCCAATATGGCCTGGAGAGTTCGATTAGTTCTTCACAGATTCAATGAATCACAGTAAATACTTTTGGAAAAAGGTAGGGTGTAAATAAACAAATATGCAGATAGAAAATTAAATAATGTCAAATTTCCCTTTTTAGCAAGATTATATTTGTAATCTTTATTCAGATGATGGTAACATTAATTTATTCATGAAATATTTGTTGACAATTTACTGTAAGCAAAGCATTGTTTTGGGAGCTTTGAGATGTTCAAAAGTGAATCCTTCTTCCTACCCTCATGGAGATTGACATTTGTCATTTACGCAAATAACTGTGAACAAGTTGGAAAGTGATATGCCATAAGAAAGATGGCAATGAAGTGCTTGGGATTCCAGAGGCAAAGAGAAGAAAAAGTTGAAATGAAAAGTGCTGTATAAATAGAACAGAGATCACGCTGTTTTAAGCTAACACAGGAAAAGGGTCCCGGATATAAATGACAATTTTGTCCACAAAGGACTGATTCTAAGAAGGGAAACTCAACCACAATTTCAAAGTGTTCCTTTTGTACCACACTGGTTCCATTTGTATTTGTATGTAGGAAATAGCTCCCTGGGCTGGGCAAAAGAAATTTTGAACTGTTACTAGTCCCATAGATCATTATTATCTTAACCTGATTCTGTATCTCTTGCTACCTTTGGCTAGTTCAGGCTGTGTTTTCTGACTGTGCATGTAATAAACCAAGTCTCCAACTGACCACATTCCAAAATGTATAAATTAAGTGACCTTGGGCAGGTCAGCTTTAGTTTCCTTGTAATAAAAAATTGAGGATGTTGGACTGCCTGATCTAACTCTAAATTTCTATAAAACACCCATGGAAATCGATGCCAGCAAACTCGAGATTTGACCTAAATACATATCACATACTTCTTTAATAGCTAATCATGCATTTTTGGTTAGCAATAACCAAAATCCTAAGAGATCTCTTAAGGATGTTTACATTAAAGCATATCATTTAAGAATTTTTCTGTGAGTGTGGTTTTGCGGGCACGCACGCGCGCACGCACGCGCACACACACACACACCCCCACACACCAGGCTAGCTTTGGTTGGATAGAGTCCAAATCCCACAGGATATAATTTATCTGAGTTTAGGCTCTTTCACTCAACTCTGCTATTGAAAAAAATTAATAATAAAGCTTTTGCCTCTTGACCAGAAGGCCTGTGTTTTTCAGAGCAATATTGGAAATGAAAAATCACAGGATGTCAGCCACCTTGTTTCTCAGTTGGGATAATATCACCAGTAAACTTTTATGTGAAGCAATCAGCAAACATCTCCTGTTTCCCTCTAGCGGAAGTCTGGGATTCAGGATGGTGTTTCAGCTGCTGTGTTAGGACACATTCCAGAGTAGAATGCAGGTCAAATGCTGTGCAAGGTTTTATAGTTTCAATTCAAACCCAAACCTATATATAGTAACATCCTTTTTAAAAAAAAAAAAAAAAAGTAGATAGGAATGCATTCATATGGAATTTTTTTTAACTTCAGAAATTTTGAAAAAATTACAAAATATTTCTGTCTCTGTGGAGAGAGTTTAGTTATGATTATTAACTGGTTTCTATCTCCAGCACATGTAGCTGTCAATCAGTCCTCTTTATTATTAGAATTCTCCTGCAGCAGTAAAGGGACTTGTTAACTCCGTTGTTTGTGATTATAAGGCACTGTTCTAAGTATCTATAGTTGTTTAAATATGAACCCCAGGACACTACCATGATCCACAAG
Organism: Symphalangus syndactylus; assembly: GCF_028878055.3. Lineage (NCBI taxonomy): Eukaryota > Metazoa > Chordata > Mammalia > Primates > Hylobatidae > Symphalangus > Symphalangus syndactylus. Next base: position 78,758,611 of record NC_072430.2, read on the forward strand.
AGGTCCAGGTCCTACAAGTGGTGCAGAGTGTTCAGAGGGATGAGTTGGCTGCCAGGCATGATGGAGGGAGAGACATGCGTGTCTACCTTGAAGTCTTTGACCAGGCAGTTTCTATTTTAATTAGATAACGCAAACTAAAAATCTTTATCCAAAAACTCAATCAAGCTAACATCAGGAAGAAACTGACAGAGCAGCCTCTGGCTGGGGAGGCTCTGCCATTCTGTGGTCTCATCAAAGAAGCAAGACTTTGATTTGGGGGCCTCCAGTACTTTAGCCTCAAAGGAGAGCCCTCTCCCCACCCCTGACCCCAGCACTTACCTGAGCAAAGGCTAAAGAGCAGGAAGAGAGGCCAGGGCTCCATGGGCTACCGGAGCTGGTGTGAACCCGGGCAGAGTGGTGGCCTGTGCTTCTCACTGGCACTCTGGCTGGGTGCTTGTCTGCTAGAGGGTTTGGAAAGCGAGTCGGCTCACTAGAGCTATTGTTTTACACCACCTGTTTGTGGGAGCGACAGCTGGGCTGCCCTCAGCCCTGGAGCCTAGGGAATTACTGGGACCGTACACCATTACAGATATGCCACACTTTACACAATTGCTTACCCTTGACAAGCTGAGTATGTACTGCACTATATTTTAAATGCACCAGGAGTCAGATCTTAATGAAAAAAAATGTATAGAAAGGAAGGAATTATTTTAAATGGTGAGCAAACCGCCTCCCTTTTGTGTAAACCAGAACCTCATCTCTGTGGGTTGATTTGATTAGGGTCATTTGGTCTGAGTAGATAGTCAGCTGTTTGTCCTAAACCACAAAAAATCCACATTCTGCAAACATGGCTTCAGTTTCATTTTCTCTGCTTCAGTGTTAGGCTGACGGTGCCAGGGGCTTTTCTGACTGCCTGGATTTCAGAAAAGTGTAGCTGGTGTTGAGTCTGCTGCTGGAGAGCCCCCATGTTGACTGGGTTTGGTTTTTAACAAAGACAGCTTCTTCCATAAAACTGGCTTTGCTGGCCCCCAGAGTGGCTGTTCCAACCCCTGCCTCTGTATCAGGCAATACCTATCCCACATGAACCATTAGCTGGAGCAAATTGCCCACATCCTATGCACTGTGATTCAAGTGAAGCATAATTATCGGGAAAAAGTGTCCCACCGCATCAGCAGTTGTTCCGGGTCCCTGCCTCCTTCCATCCGTCCCTCTGCCCACTCTCACACAGGGAAGCAAAGAGCAGAGTGGTTCAGCTTTTCAATTATCTTGCTTGAAAAACATCCTAAAAACCAGCAGTTAGTAATTTCTCAGTCTGAGAAGTATTGTTACCTGAGCTATGCTTCTTTGCAGGGTGTGAGGTGGGTTCACAGATGGAGACAGTTATTTAAAGGTACCCTGCCTGTTCCTTCCAGGCCTCCTTCCCACATGGAACTAGATGAGAAAGGTCCTCTCACCTCAAGCCCACAACAACATCCTGACAGATCCTCTCATTCCAGTGGATCCAAACAATTCATTAGAGAAGGGGCTCAGAGGGTAGAGAGAGCTGCAAGCTCATACTATTTATATTTTTTGTTTAAACGGTGGGAGATCAGTTAACTGTTTGCTAAAAAAAATTTGGTTCTCTCCCTTCCATGGAATAACCCCGTGGGAGAAATACAACCCCCACTCTCTGACCAGCCCCTTCCATATAAATGGAGCCATGGGACTGACCTCTGGCCAGTGGCATGAGTGGAAAAATGTTCTCAGACTCACAAACCTACCAGAGCTCAGCCCTGCCCTTCTAGTTTTCTGACTGGCTAGAATGGACATGGTCCCGAGGGCAACCTTAGAAACCATGTTCTGAAGGTGGCGTTGCTTTTGACATTCTGAATCCTTGAATGACTGTGTGGAGGGGGACCCCCATCCACCTGCTCACCACCCAGCACTATTTCAATGAAAACAAACATGTATTGTGTTGAGCCATCAAAATCCTTGGATTTATTTGTACAGCAGCTGGTGTTCCATAATTAATAAAAAATTTAGTCCTTTGCACTAGTACCCTGAGGTTAAAAATAAATTCTAAAATATGTAGCACTGCAGCAGAAGGCAAGAAAATTGATACTGGAGGCTGAAAATATGAAGACCCATATTATATAGTACCAAATAATTTCATAAACTGTTGTCCTCAATTACTTGGTGAACAATGTGTCTACTGAGCCTGTAGCTCCCAGAATAGAGGTTGGTAAACCCAAAGTTAGTGCACCATGGCTCTTTCTGGCGTTGTGTAGCAAGTCAGTACAAGGAAGAGCTGAGTTCAGGCAAAAATGTGCTGGTTCAAGAGCAGAAATGAAAAGAAATAGAATGAGTCCAGAAATGTGGAGTCTTCTGTTTTGAACTTCAAAGAGTAAGTGAAAACATGGAATAAAGGCTTTCAGCAACCAAAGCCCGTTAAGACTTCTCTTTAAACAGGCAGTTTCATCACAACAGCAAAGATCACTTTAAGGGTGCTTTCTTCACAGCCAAGCCTGTTTTTTTTTTTTTCAGATGGCTTCAAGATGGCTGCTATTAAGTTGAAGGAGAGAGGTATAGTGATCAGGATGCAAAGAAATTAATCAGATTGGAGAATTGTGACCGGGAAAGAACCCCATGTGTGTATATGGGCACATGGGAGTGATGGAAACAAATATTGCAGAAGCTTACTCAGTATTTGAAGGAATTATATTGCCAAAGAGTTCATTAACCCAGGCTACAAAAGTTTTGGTTGTTCAAGGCTTAAAGCAGTCCTTGAGCTCCCAAACACACACGGCCAGAAAGCAGGCTCCAAGATCTGCACATTCTTCCAAAAAGGGTGCTCTCTCCATCCCCTCCTTCAAATGTGGCCGTGGGGGAAAGTGGGCAAGGAAGAACCTCCCGGGGGCATAGCCAGGAACCTCAGACAGCAATGGACAAGGGAGTTCCACCCACAGAGCAGAATCGGGTCGAATCGAGGAATCTGTTGAGACCGTCTCTGTGCCTACCTTGGCTTTCTGCTTACTGCCAATGCCTGCAACCCTGTAACTGAGGGATTTTTTTTTCCTTTTTTTTGGCCATGGGAACACATGAAACAAGCCTGAGATGCTAAAGTGTTACTGCCTCCAGAAACAGGCCTCAACCAATGTTGGAGGATAAATATCCCCACCCCCTCTCCCCTTGGACTGGGTAACCCCCAAGCATGCCCTACACTGTTCTCTGTGGGAGTGAGTCCCTGTTGCCCATGATGGAAGTGGCTCAATAACCCTCCCTTTATTGGCTTCCTCTCCTTCTCTGTCTCTTCTCCCCAATCTGCCACCTCTCAAGTCAACTCCCTACAGGGTCAGGGGGACCTCAACTCAAGACAGAATTTCTCCCACTGCCTGGCATGGGGTCTTCACAGTGATAGCATTGGAGGCTTTCCCCTCTTTTTTTTTTTTTTTTTTTTTTTTTGAGACGGAGTCTTGCTCTGTCACCCAGGCTGGAGTGCAGTGGCGCGATCTCGGCTCACTGCAAGCTCCGCCTCCCGGGTTCACGCCATTCTCCTGCCTCAGCCTCTCCGAGTAGCTGGGACTACAGGCGCCCGCCACCACGCCCGGCTAATTTTTTTTTGTATTTCTAGTAGAGACGGGGTTTCACCGTGGTCTCGATCTCCTGACCTCGTGATCCGCCCGCCTCGGCCTCCCAAAGTGCTGGGATTACAAGCGTGAGCCACCGCGCCCGGCCCGGCTTTCCCCTCTTATTGCCACCGTCTTACCAAATTTCTTCTAAAGGTGAACAGTTGAAACCATAGACTAAAAAAAAATTACTAAAACTACTACTATTATCCTCAGGAGTAACCTATTTTTTTCATTTAAAAGTTTATTATTCAAGTAATTTGAATTTATTATAGAGAAATTAGAGAACAGATGAATGAAAGGACCCGCTATCCTTGTACCCAGAATATTTATTTTGATGTTTTAGTTTGTGTCTGTTCAGACCGTGTTTCCATGCATTCCATTCATTCATTCACTAAAAATTTTTTCACTGGGTTTTGCTATGTGCCAAGCAGTGTTCTAGGCATTTGAAATACATCAATAAACACAGCAGACAAAGATTCCTGGTTCTCAGAAAAAATGCATTCTAATTGGAGGAGATGGATGATTTAAAATATATATATATTTTATAATTTATTTTTATATATAATATGTTATATAATATATAAATAAGATATATATCCTTTTAACTATTTTTATATCATATGTTATATAATACATGGTTATATATTATATATTTACATATATGTTTACATGTATAATATATGTTTACATACCTTATATATAAACATATTACATATTACATAATATATAAACATGTATTATATATAATATATAAACATATATAATATATGTAAACATATAATATATAAATTGCAAAAAAGGTATATATTTTTTATTTATATAAAAATATATCTTTATATATCTTTTTCTTATATATGTTATATAAATAAGATATATATAATTTATATAAGTAAGTTGTTATAACTAATAATTAAATTGTTTAATGTGTCATCAGGTAAAAAATGCTATAGGAAAAAGAAAAAGCAGAGCAGGATAAAAGAGGACCGGGACAGCTGGAAGGGGATTGCAATTTTAAACACAGCAGGTAGGGTGGGTTTCACTGAGGAGGTGGCATTTGAAGGAGATGCAGACAGATATCTGTGGCAGGAGCATTGCAGGCAGAGTGAGCAGCAACACAGTCCCTGAGGGGAATGGTACTGGTGTGCTCGGGCATAGCCAGGAAGCTGGCAGCCTGGAGCAGGGCAAGAGATGGGGAAACTGCTAGGAGATGAGGTCAGGGAGCAGCCCAGGGAGGAGGGACGCAACACGCATCCTCGACTTTCATTTTCTGTGAGATGTGGCGCCTCTGCAGCATTTTGAGCTGAAGGGTGACACCATCTGACATATCTGTCAAAGGTCGACTCTGGCTGCTTTGGGGACACCAGGCTGTGGGGGTGTAAATTAGGAGCTACTACTGCAGTAATCCCTGAGGTAGATGGTGATGAACTGGACCAGAGTGGTTGCAGTGAAGGTGGTAAGAAGTCGTTAGATTTGGGAAATGTATTTTGACGTGAGGGTTAATGGGATTTCCTGAAGGATTTGATCTAGAATGCAAGAAAAAGGGAGGCATTTAAGATGATTTGCAGGGTTTTGGCTTGAGCATAAGGAAGGATTTAAATGCCAACAAGTGGATTGAGGAAGACTGTGGATGAGCAGGTTTAAGGCGGGGGAAATTCAAGGGTTCTGCCTGGGATGTGATCAGTTGGAGGTGTCCATTAGAAATGTGAGCAGGTAGTTGGATTTTTGAGTCAGTAGTTTGGGAGATCTAGAGTAGATGTTGTTTAAAGCCACAACAGGATAAGGTCAAAGGAATCAGTATGGGCAGAAAAGAGAAGAGAACTAACATTAAAAAGTTGGAGGCTGGGCGTGGTGGCTCATGCCTGTAATCCCAGCACTTTGGGAGGCCAAGGTGGGTGGATCACCTGATGTCAGGAGTTCAAGACCAGCCTGGCCAACATGGTAAAACCCCGTCTCTACAAAAATACAGAAGTTAGCCAGGCATGATGGCGATCACCTGAGGTCAAGAGTTCGAGACCAGTCTGGCCAACATGGTGAAACTTTGTATCTACTGAAAATACAAAAAATTAGCCAGGCATAGCGGCACACACTTGTAATCCCAGCTACTTGGGAGGCTGAGGCAAGAGAATCACTTGAACCCGGGAGGTGGAGGCTGCAGTGAGCCAAGATCACACCATTTCACTCCAGCCTGGGCAACAGAGTGAGACACCATCTCAAAAACAAAAAGAAAAAAAAGCAGTTGGGCAGTAACTTGGGAGGCTGAGGCAGGAGGATCACTTGAGGCCAGGAGTTTGAGACCAACCTGGGCAGCATAGTGAGACTCCATCTCTATGAAAAATAAAAAGAAATTAGCCAAGCATTGAGGTGTGTGCCGTGGTCTCAGCTACTTGAGAGGCTGAGGTGGGAGGATCCCTTGAGCTCAAGAGGTTGAGGCTGCAGTGAGCCACGATCATGCCACTGCACCCCAGCCTGAGCAACGGGGTGAGACTCTGTGTCATTAAAAAAAAAAAAAAAGTTGAGAAGAAGAAGAGGGTGCAGCGAAGAAGACTGAGAAGGAGGACACAGTGGGGCAGGAGGAGATCCACAAGAGGGTAGAGTTCTGGAAGCCTGGTGAAGGCCAGTGCAGGAGGCGGGGGTGGGGGTGAGCCCATGAGATGAGGACAGAAATGGCTATGGGGATTAGCACTATGGAGACCACTGGCAACCTCACATGTGTGAAACCTGACTGAAATAGGTTTAAGGGGGCAGAATTGGAGGTTTTACTGCAAAAGGTAACAAAGAAATTAGGTGGGAGCTGGTGGGAGCAGAGTGAAAAGAATGTTGTTGTCGTTTTGTGCCTTTTTCTGAATAGAAAAAAATAACAGCATACAGCATATTTGCATGATGAACGTAATGATCTAACAATAATAGTCAACAATAATAAAGATATAATGTTTTGATCCAATCAACAACATTACAAATGTTCCAGAGGAGGCTGGGCCCGGTGGCTCATGCCTGTAATCCCAGTGCTTTGGGAGGCCAAGGGAGAAGGATCGCTTAAGGCCAGGAGCTGGAAGTTACAGTGAACTGTGATAGCACCAGTGCATTCCAGCCTGGGCAACAGAGTGAGACTCGGTCTCAAAAAAACAATTTCAAATTGGATTTACTATATATGCTTTTCTTTTCTTTTTCTTTTTTTCTTAATTGAGGCAGGGTCTTGCTCTGTCACCCAGGCTGGAGTGCAATGGCATGATCTCAGCTCACTGCACCTCTGCCTCCCAGGCTCAAGCGATTCTCCTGCCTCACCCTCCCAAGTAGCTGGGATTACAAGTGTGTGCCACTATGCCTGGCTAATTTTTTGTATTTTCAGTACAGACGAGGTTTCACCATGTTGGCCAGACTGGTCTCGAACTCCTGACCTCAGGTGACCCTCCCACCTCGGCCTCCCAAAGTGCTGAGATTACAGGCGCGAGCCACCGCGCCCGGCTCATTTTCATTTTTAATGCCTGAGAACGTTCTGTTTTTTGAATGTATCATAATTCATTTAACCAATTTCTTATCATTGGATGTTTTCATTTTTTATTTTTAATTTTTGCTTTTATAAATAATCATGCAGTGGACATCCTTATGCATATAAATCAGCCCAATTTTCTAACTATTGCCTTAGGATGAGTTTCTAAGAGTAGAAGTGCTGGGTCAGAAAATGAAAACATGTTAAATAATTTTAACGCATATCAAATAGCTAAATCTCCATTTTAGAATCAACCAAAGTCACTTAGACCTGCTCTTCTCACAGTTATATTTTTCTATTATACCTGTCAGGGTGCATATGTTACATTTATTTGTGTGATTATCTGATTAACGTCTGTTTCTCCCACTAGACTGCAACCCAGTGAGTGCAGAGATGGCACCTGTTTCTGCTCACTGCTGTATCCTTAGCTTTTGGCTGACAGCTTGTCATATAGTAGGCAGTCAGTAAATAACTTTTGATGAGGGAATGAATGGATGTAAAGCTTAATTCAATGAATAGGGTAGAAGATCACACTAGATAATGTCATTTGGGGATAAAATAAAATGTGACTATCAATCACCCCCAGTGCCATGCAGGGTACCTGGCATGTAGCTCCAAAAGTGTTTGCAATTGACTAATTAATGCATGAATGAAGTATATCTCTTTTATAAAATCCACCTTCTTGTGTGGCTTAATGAATGGAATAATTGTGGATCTTCCCAAGGTCACTTCTTTGGAGAAAATACAGGCTGTCTACATTTGGGTGCAGCTCCCTGGGGCCTGGCTAACTCATAGCCAAACTTCTGTTTCCAGCATGGAGTGCCTTGGTCCAGTGGCCAGCAGGTGGCAACAAATGGTTATTAAAGCGGCGGCCGAGCGCTAGAAGCTCTCTCCTGACGAGGTGTCTCTCCTGCTGTGCCCCCAGGGCCTGTGTTTTGGAAACTCCAGCAAGCCAGCCCAGCAGGCCCTTTCGGGTGAGGAAGGCACCCCAGGAACTACAGGTGCTCCTCAGAAGAGTCAAGAAAGGGGGGTCAATTCTCAGCCCCTGAAAGAGCCCGACTTTGCATTTCTATTTCACAAGCTTACAGTTCGAAGTAATTGTACTGGAGAGCTGAAGAGCCAAAGGCAATTCATGTGCAAATCTAGGCTTCTTCAGGCATGAGATTTCATCCGGTTCACACCAGATGACCTGCCTCTGTCATGTCTCAGTCTATCTGCAATGGTCAGTTTCTTCTGTATTTTTTTCAGCCAAGCTCAGTGCTATGCAATCATGCTGACGGTCTGTAGTAATGATTGGGTTTGTTACCACTGGATTACACAAAGGCTTCTAACTACATAGAAAGAGGTTGCTGACCACTCATCATGGGTTCCCCCGACCTTGGTGCTGTTTCTTGCAGGGGCAGGGATGGATTTGCCCCCATCCTGCTTCACACTCCCCCTTTTTCTCTGGGTCTAATGGTAGAGGGGAAATCACCGCATACTGCAATCCTGTTATCTACCACCTCATTCTCGCAGCAGCTCAGCTGTGCATGTGACATATGTCATGTGTCTGAGCTCACTTAGATTCAAGTACCAGAAGGGGAATCTGATATTTCTGACCCCAAACACGGTGCTCTGTCCACTACACTCATGGTTCAAATTGTGCTCCAGGAAGCTCTCCTGAGGTGGCCATGAGAGAAGGGAAGGAGGAGAGATAGCGGACGGGGAGGAGTGGCCAAAAGGGTGATGCTGCCTGCTTCCCACCCTTCCTTCATCTAGAACAGCTGTGCTTTGATTTTTAAAATATACTTGTGTGTACATTAAATTATATATGTAATCTTTCTCTTAACTTTCCTTTCAGAAGGAGGAGAAAAATCTGCGCCTCTTCCTCTCAAGGGATACTTTGGGGTACTTTCTGACCCAGTGGACCCCTGGCAGAAGTAAGTGTGGACTGTGGCTACAGGACCACGCAGAGTCAACACGAACCGAAGCCAGGCCTTGGCCACGGCAGCTCCGGGGTCCAACCACTTGATCAATGCGGGAAATGCTTTGATGGCAGAATTCTTCCATGGCCAGCTTCTCATATTCTCTGGGACAGACACAAACCAAGAAAAATGAGTGTGGCGTAGAATCTGATGTGTCCTTTCTGTACCCCCTGCTGGTAGCAAAAAGTATGTTTTGAACTTTGTTACACACAGTCTGGGTAATAACAGACTGAAGGAAAACTAAGGAAGCTTGGGAGGCTAAGTACAATGACAAATGAAGAACTAAGGCAGAGAAAAAAGAGAATTGAGAAAGTGTCTGGGTGTCTGGAGAGGCTGGGGGAATAGAGAGGGAGGAGATATAATTGGCCAGATAACTTGAGAGTGGGAGAGGAGTGCAAACATTATTTTTGAGGCACTTTGTTGGATATTTAAAATGCACTCCTACCTTTGGCGTTTTCTCAAAAGGCAGGAAAGATTTGTTTTCAATTCTATTTTTCTGCTGGACTGAACCAGTGTCAAGACTGGACCATGTAGGATCCTGGGTTTATTTCAGTTACATAAGCAAACGTTGCTGTGATTTGGAATAGTCAAAGCCATGAATGTTTCTCAACTTCCATTTTGTCAGCTGCTTGAGTTTCTATTCTGAGAGGTGCTAACTGTTAACATTGTTATTCACTTGTGTTCCCTGAATAACTTTTAATTAGTTTTAATTTGAACCAAGAATGTTCTAGTGTTGACACTATGTCAAGAGTGATCAAAAATGAAATTAATAAAGAATTCACTTCAGAAAAAAATTTGCACTAATATTACAGTATTTATAATACCTATCTCAGCAGAGTCACAGATAATTTAGAATTTTTAATTTTGTTTTTAAGTGATTTTCCTCAAAGCAATAATAGCCTTGGTAAAGAGTTTAGTTAAACATTATTTTTCACCTCTCATGCATTTTGTGTAATGAAATTTTTTATCATCTTCCAGTGGAGTAAATTGCATTGGTGCAAAAAATGCAATCAAATCAATGACTGAATTTAGCCTTTGAAACTTCACGTCTAGCTGGGATGGTTACTATATTTATTACACACTGAAAAATGATAGGCAGTAATCTTTTCTGCTAAAAAAACTGCCAAAGATAAGTTTTTCAGGGCTCTCAAAATATCCTAAAGCTGACAATACAAGAAATGTTAAAATATTGTTGGAATTTTTAACGGAATCTTCCTTCTCTTCTTATCCTGTTCTTTAAGACAATGGTAGGTAGTTGTCCACTAATCGTTAATACATGATTTTCTAACACAGGCTTGCATATCCTTTTGGCTAAAAGGTGGCCAAATATCAGAGAGCTAGAAGTTTGGGAGATAGCCTTTAGTCTTTTCCAAAGCATGTAAGCCCTTTTGAATCCTTTTGGGTAAATGGCGAAGATAGAATTCATAAAGTGTTTCTGATACATAGTGGGATGTGCCTGTGAGGACGCTACACATGATAATAATCTAAGCATGCTCTCTTTTAGTCCCAAAACGTGTAGAGTAATGTTACACGAAATTTACAGGAGGCCATTGACTTGGACCGAGCTCCTGCACTAGGCCTAACAGACCAAACCAAAATGGAGCCACTCATCCTGAAGTTCACACCACCAAGCCAAAACTAAGTTGTTTATCTGATCTTCCAAGAAATCAAGAAAGACAGGGAGATAACAGCTCAATCCCTTTGCTGCCATGATAGGAAGGCCCCTCTGCTTCAACCTTTCCAAGGAAAGTAACTTGGAAGCAACCAATCTGCTTTTTTTTCTCTGTTTCTGCTTTCCTCAACCATTTTCTGACCATACAAACCAACATCCTCTGCTTGGCTCATGGGAACACTCATTCTATTTTGTAGAATGAGGTGTTGCCCGATATTCTAGATTTGCAAATAAAAGCCAATTAAGATCTTTAAATTAAATCTGTTGTAACTTTGTCTTTTGACACTAATAAATGCACGAACAGGTTTCTTTAGAGAAAGCCCGTGATATGCAGGGTATGTTTGACAAGTGCTGTGGTCAAATGTGATATTGTTTACATTCTCATTTTCATAATTTTCTTAAGTACTATGTAATTTGGTCTTGGGAATGCTTCGCTAATTACGGATGAGGAGGATGGGCCTTGTATGTGACAGAATGATTTAGTGTTCTGCAGTTCAGTGGAAAGAGTGTAGATGTGTTGAATATTTATGACGTTTTACCTTCTCTCTTTGTTACAGAGGCCTTACAACAAATTAAAACATGTGTGTCAGCTCCCTAATTATCTAGCTAGACTTTTAAAGATTGGCTGGTTAAGGCTGAATTTTATTCAAGCACTACTTCATCTGTCATACTATTTTAAGTACATTAGCCTTGTTAGCCTATTATATGGCCATGATCAGTACTATTTAAATTGCCAACTTCTACGAGTCCCTTCTGTGTGCTCTGGCTCAATCAATGCATTAGTGGTACTAGCTTAGTTTTGTCACAATTCCGGGCACATTGGCAGTCCCCAGGTGGGAGATCTGGAGCTCCTGGGTAAACATAGTGCATCTGCCTGGAGCTTCAATGTTACTTGAGGATTTGGAAAAATACAAATTAATCGATGTAACCATTTATTTAATGTGCTCCAATTATTTCTTTAATTTGCTGCAAAGCAAACAAAATTATGCATTAGCTATGTTATGACTAAAACCCAAATGTTGTTGAATACTTTAAGTGATAGAATAACAACGTGTAAACCCAGAAGTATGACTGCTTAGCTGCCAGGGTTCCAGCCAGAAACCGGCTGAGAAAAAAATGTGATGACACTCATCTTGAGAAGTGTTGGGACGGAGTCTCACCTGGCTTCTGGGTGAGGCAGTCCAAAGCCTACTCCCATCTCATGTCAAAGTCCCCTGTCATTGCACAGGAACTCCAGGGACTGTTCAAGAAGGAACAGGAAGCCTCCAACCCAAGGGAAGGGGACTCATCCTGCTGTCAGGTGAGATCCTGAGAAGCGTGGGTGAGCTCAGCAGGGGCAGGGCCACTGAGGAAGTTCCTCTTTCCTCAGCTAAGGCGCACTGGCCAGGAGGTCCCTGAGTCCTGAGAGCATCCTCCCAGAGCTGTCCCCGTTACTCTCCAGACCTGGCCGTGGCACCTCTCAGCTCCTAGTGCCTGAGTCCCTGCCTTTGACTGGGATCACCATTTATCACCCGCCACTGCACCCTTTGCCCCTCACCCGCCCAGTGTGGTGACACAGTCTTACTCAGGTCCAGTCCTAGCCCTGTGAGAGAGTTTCTGCCCTGGACCTTGGTTGAGATTTCCAGTTCCTGTCTTTATGTGGTCCACTGCCAGGACTATAGACGTGTTCAACCAATGAACAATATAAAGTTTGTTTTTTCCGTGAAAATAAATATGAATGCAAAATTCACGTGAATGCTTAAAATATCAGACCTCAAAGATGAGTACTGTCTATCTGTGGCCTCTGAGCAATCCCTGTGCCCCTGGGGCATGCATTCATCCGCTGCTGTTACAGCGCCACCAGCAGTCACTTTTGAGGAGTGCAGCTCCAAGGGATAACGTACAAGGGGAAGAATTCAGCCAACGTGAGATGTCCTCCAGCAAAATCAGAGAAAGTGCCCTTCAGAGGGCTCGTGTCCTGCTGGAATCAGGGGAAATTCCATAAGGCTCCAGATATTCAGCCTCCTGACTGAACTCTATGCAATGCCTTTATCCTCTCCTCCCAATCTGTGCAAAATATCAAAGGAATAAAACCTGTTTTCTTTCTTAGTGGTTGCACCAATTTTGTGCAGTCTGGATCTTTTCTGTTTTTCTGTAAAATTGTTTTCAGAAGTACTTAAAGTTGTTGCGGTGAAAGTTAACTTTATGATGCTTGTTTTTCGTTTCAAAAACAATAAAGGCAGCTTTGGCTGGTGCTGAGAACCTGAGCTAAGATAGCAGGAGATAGGATTCCAGGGCCTTTTCAGCTTCCTTGTGCAATGACTTGTAAAACAGCACACACAGCCTTGGCTCTATCCTCTTCCCACCCCGCACCCCCTTTCTTGAAACATGGGGAGCTCAGGCAGGCATGAGAAAACTTTCTGAGCATGAGACTCCCACTGAACTGAAGGGTCGGAGGATGACTAGGCCCCCCTTGTCCTGGATGAACAGCTGCTGTCCCGATGTTTTCCTCCTTGCTCCTAGGATGGGGGCTTTCAGGATACATTTTGGGTGGGAAGAAATGCACCACAAGGCATCCCTAATTTGAGATGGGGCTGTGATAGTCTTTGCTTTAGCCAGGCCAGTTCCAGGCCTGATGCAATTAATCCTGCATTAAGTTCGAAGCTGCTGACCCCTCTCAGAGGGCCCCTCAAGTTCTGCCTCTTAAAAATATAACTATCAGTCCCAGAGACTGATCTTTGGCTCATATTTCCTAGAGAAAAATACTTGAAAAATTTGCAGGCATGTACTTCTATGCTCATTTCGATTCTGAAGGTGAATTGGCATGGTGCTGGTTAAGGAGGACCCTGTCATTGATTAGAATGGTCACCTTAAGGACTTGTTCCTAGTGCCTGGCTCTGTGACAAGCATCCCCAGCCTGCCAGTGACACAGCATTTTTGTATCCCTTTTTGTCCTAAACCAGAGCTCATTCTTGTACCATATGTATAAAGACTGATACTTTGCAGATGGAAATTCCTCCCTGAGACAGAGACAGATCATCTGCCCCCTCCCATATGGCTTAGGAAGGGCAAAGAGAGAGCCAGAGGAAGCAAGCTTAGAAAGTGAGAGCAAGGAAATCGGGAGAGAACAATTCAAAGACAGAACTGGGAAGCGGGTCTTCGAAATAGGAGGTTGTTGTCAGAGACCCAAGGGAGACACATGAGGGAGCTTCCTGGGAGTTGATGTGGCCTGAATTTTTACACTGGACCTGGTGTCTGGGAGAAAGAGCTGTGCCTTCAGGGATGAGAGGCTGAAGGAAAAATGTGGCTGCCTGCTGTGGGGATGCAGTGAAGATGTGGGGTGGGTTGGGGGCTAGAGAGAGAAAGCAAACTGGGATTAAGGAGAACATTCAGCAAGCCAGGCAATGCTGGGCTCTGCAGAGATCTGGGACCATCTCTGTATTTGGTGTCTGAATGTTCTCACACTTTAATAAGGCAGTTCTTCCCCCTGGATTGGAATAGGGTAAGTGCACATCCTTTCCTTCTTCCCTGCCACCCCCAAGGAGATGGCACAAGCATACCCCACTTTGGGACATAAATTCTAACATATTTGATTTTTTAAAGATCAGTATCATCACCCAAAAGTTATGCTTGCTGTGTTCATGGTCTGCATTTATGCTCTCTGAATTTGCCTTGTCAAAGCCCAGCTTTTCTCCAGAATCCCACTATGGCAGGAGATCAAGGGAGGGCCTCATGCTCTCCAGCAAATGATAAAATTCCACAGCGGAGCTTTCCCAGCATCACCCAGAAAGAACCCAGAATTAGCTGGGTTCTGACAACCATAGCACATGTCCCCACACAGGCTGTGCACCTTGACTGAGCAACACCCCTGTCCTCGGCCAGAAGACTCGCCTGGCCTGGTGTGGGCAGACAACATGCCCCAGGCTTTTCTCTTGGCACCACTTGCTTGGAGCCCTCTCTGCTCCCCCAGAGCCACAGCCCTGCCCCTCGCCCCAGTGACGGTGCTGTGGTTTGCTTATTTTGACATATTCGTTCCTAACACGCTGAAGATGAAAGGCAGGAAATGTGCAGTTCCAGTTCCCATAGCAGGAGCGGTTGGACCACTTTGCGTCACATTTACAGAAAGGTCATGGGATCCTGAAGGCAAACACAGCATAGGATGACCTCAGGCCCAGGGGCTGGCCTGGCACAGCACATGCTGGGCGCTGCCCGCCCCTAGATGGAATCCCTCCTCACCGCGGACTGACCACAGCCTGGCTCACTCCCACCACTGTCTGTGACTGAAGCCACCTCCTCACAAGGTCACTCCTCTTGGGGCTCCCCACTGTCCCAGAGAGAGCCCACTTCCTCCCAGACCATCCCAGTCCTGGCAGTGTGACTGCTGCTGAGTGATGAATATGGAACTGTCCTTGCCTTTCCACTTCCCTTCGAGCAGGAAGTGCCTCCAGATCTTTGGGGGCAGAGATTGGAAACCCCCAGTATTCTAAAAAAGTGGCAGAACTTGACCCACCAAGATCCAAAGGGAAAAAAAAAAGCCAAGGCCTTGCTGTTTTCCCTCAGTGACCATCGGCCCTTCCTGCAGTCCCCAGCCAGCTAGATGATTCTTCTCTAAAACACGCCATCTTTTCCATAAGCTATAACTAAGCATCACTTCCACCCACACTCAGGATGTTAAGACATTTGAAGAATAATTTGTTCTAGACCCGAAAAAACCTTGCAGGAAGAATTCCACTTCCCTTCCTCCAGGTGTGTGCCATGTGGCTGGATTATGGGGGCAGTGGGGGCTGTAACTGGCTTTGTATATGGCCATTTCCTGCCTTTGGTGCAGTTAAACCAAGCCCTTGGTCATTAGGCTGCAGGAATACCAGTTGTGCATTTCATTTCCTTGGGGATGATTTTTTAAAGTGGCTCTAATGCACCTGATCACATTCAGATGTGTTCCCAGGGAAGCAGGCGATTTGAGAGTGCAGTAAAGCCAGCTCGTGTGTGCCCAGATCCAGCTCAGTTTCCTGTTCAACAGAAGCCACTAAAGACAGGTACTCAGGGTTGATAATGTCGTTTTGTGCCTTTGTCTGGGGCAGCTCATTAAGGTAGAGACACCTCAGCGCTGATAGGACAACCCCTTCCTGTGTGTTCCAGGGAAACCTAATTGACTACAGAACCTTTTTTTTTTTTTTTTTTGATGTTACCACTGCCAGATACAAATCCAATTAGCAGCAGAGTTAACTCAGATGAATCCTGGGAACATGGAAATACCACATTCTACAGCTAATCAGACCCATGGAATGATGACACATCTGGATGTCATCAGGAAGATGGGATTCTGAGGACAATAGGGGGCTGGATGCTCTCAGAGCCCGCATGTTCCACTGATTTCAGAGCCCCCCTCTGTGGGTGAATTACAAGGACTTCGAGGATTAACAGTCAGGCCAGCTTCTGTCTGCTCAAGGCCTCTGGGTCTAGGAACATCGTCGCTTTCTTCTGAGGCCAGAGATATTCAAAAGAAGTCGCGAAGGTCTTATTTCCAGTAGAGCCCCTTGGTCCCTCCACAAATCCCTCCCTACAAATCTGGATGGATTTAAGAAACCCTTTGTTTCTTGTTATGTGATCCTTCTCCCAGAGACTCGAGAATCCTGTATTCTGACTCTCCTGAGAGTAGAAGCAAACTAGTAATTTCAAGGCACAGAGGGATGCTCTGGCCCTCCCTGACCTCCCTTTAAATAATTAATGTTGCCAGGCAGGTGCTAAAAGACTAGGCAGAGAGAAACATGCCACTGCAAAAGGGCAAGTGCAAAAGGAAATACTTGCCTGGCGTTTGAGTGATCATGATGGTGATTATTCACCATCGCAATGTGGATTGTAATCTTGGAAGACACTCCAGGCTCTGGGAACCTTGCTTTTCGTAATAAAAGCCCCATTTAGAAGTAACCAGGTAGCTAGAACTGCAGGGCTGGAATCAAACCCATCAGAAGCCACGCAGGAGGCTTGTATGGGGCTTCTCAGGACATCAAGTTTCACCCTGATTGGTGGCCTTGTTGTTTCAGAAGTCCTCACTTGCCCACAGAACAGGTTACTCCTCACCCTACTCGCCTGATTGGTGGGAAAACCCCCACTGGTAGAAGTGGCAGCTGTCAGGGTAGGAGGGCAGGGGCTGGTGCAAGATTTGGAGGCTTTTATCCTTTTTATGTGATGTGTGATATGCTTGGTTCATCTAAGTGTAGTGGCTCTACTCTGGCCTCAGACAGGCAGAAAGCATTTGGAGATAAGTAGGGTGGAAGTCTCTGGAATCGAAGCCCAGGGGCCTGGGAAATCAGCTGGAGCTCTCAGATGTAAGCAGCAAAAACCGAACAAGGGCTGTTTTCAGCAGGCAGTATCCATCACAATTACCTTAGGTATTTACTTTACCCTTCTACAAGCCTCAGAATATTTCAAGGCCCCCTTTACTATCTCTGGTGGATTCAATGGCTCAACATTCTTCATAGCCACAGGCTTTCATGGACTTCATGTTATTATCAGATCAATGTTTCTCACTATCTGCCTTTTCAGTGGAAAAGGAGTGTATTGAATGGCTATGGGGTGGCTCAGAGTCAGCGAGGGCTGCAGCGTGAGCTTGGAAAACAGCAGGGCTCTGGCGCAGCCAGGCTCATGGGCAGAACCACACCAGAAGCATAGGGCCGGGAGGGCTCTGGGACGCCTGCTGTGGGTTGCTGGACATCACAGTCCCCTATGGGTACCGCTGGTGCTGGGCCTGGCCACCGTGGGGAAACAGCTACCTCCAAGGCCACTGAGGACACAGGGTTCCACCCTCTGCAGCCCCCTGCCATGGTAGTCCCTCGTAGTTCCTGCCACTCTCAGCTCTGGCATCTCACTTAAGTCTGCGTGTCCCTAATTGGCCCAGCTCAACCATATGCCTGTGCCCCACGGCAAGGTGGTAAATATCCACGATGCCTGAATTCCGATGCAGATCCCACACTCTCCAGGAGGAAAGCTACTGATTGCTCTCTTTATCACCAGGGGACTACAATGAAGACTAAACGAGACAACAGCCTGACTCTCATGAGGCTGTCCTTTCCTGCCCCTACTGCCCAGCTCCTTTGGTCCAAGCGCCAAATTCCGCTTGGTGGATACCCAGGCCCTTCACTTCACTTCTCTTTCTTCCTCAGGCTGTTGTTCCTTCTGTATCTCTCCTTAGGACCTCCATAGTGAGAGAAAGGGGCATGAGGCAAAGTCCACTGCCATTGCCTTCCCATTTACAGCGAGGCAGGTGGAGCTAGTGACCAACTGATGGCCACAGCAAGGGTGATAACTGGTTAGAAAATGCCAAGCACCTGCCTCGGAGCTCAGTCCCCACCTGTGAAATAAAGCTGCAGCCAGGGGCTGAGGCTCACACGGAGGAGGGTCTCCTCCAGCAAGGAGGTCGCCATTCAGATGCAGGACAGAGCAACAGAAGCCAAGCAGAGTTCCACCCTAAGCAAGGTAGGAAGAAAACGGAGTGGGCTGCAGAGCACTGGGAGTTTTTTGAAAAATTATAACAAGACTTCTTTGTTTATCTTCTCCCTGGCTTCCGCAGCCGGTCTGAGTCGGGATAAATTCAGCACAGGAGGAAAATGCAGCATTTCCTCCCCCTCTCCTCCCATTTTAGGTGAGAGGAGGAGGTGGCATGGGGGATAGAGAAAGATCTGGCAAGCTCGCCAGCTGGCACTGCGGCTGGGCTGAACACAGCGAGCTTGCTCTGCGCCCCCACAGAGCGGGGCCCAGAGCAGAAATGTGGAGGTACCCTCTCTCTTTGCTCCCCTTCCACCATCTCCTTAGAAGTCAGGTTGGTCTCAGTCATAGAGGGGGTAGGTAGCCCCTTGCCCAGTATGATCCAAGGGTCCGCACACCTGCAGGCCCCAGCAGAGCCCCACCAATCAGGCTCATGGCACGCAGCTTCTGGGGGGAGCCATGTTTTTAAGAGCACAGCGTTGCTTTCAGAAAGACCCATTTAAAATGCAAAACTGTAGCTTGGAAACAGCAATATATGACCAACTCAATCCCCTCACAGAGTTGACCATCACATTACTAAGGGATGGCTCATGGGGCAGTTCTAAGGATGGGAGCTGGAGATATTTTGATGCAAATGAGGACATGCAGTGGTGGGTGCCCTGGGTGTAGGGATCACGTGAGGGGCTTGGATGAGAAGGGGCACCAGGAAGATTAGTATGAATAAGGAATGAGGTTGGAGACAGAGATTGTGAGCACGAGGCCTCTTCACCCCTTAGGCTTACACTTACAGAACCTCGCCTCTCCCTAGCATACAGAAGAAGCTGGAAAGCTTTGGATACTGCTGTCCAAAACCCAAAGACCTTTCACAAAAGCCTGGGTCTGGACAACATGTCTGGTCTTCTCCCGATCCCTGTGTTGATGGCAGAGAAGGTGGCATGATGACAGAGGCCAGTGCATTCTGCAGGGGAGAAGGGACTCCCCTAGGAGCTGGATCTAGGGATAGATTTAAGCAGCATTTTATTTTTTGTATCAATTTCATGCATGATTGGTTTGTTTTAAAATCTGGTTCAAGGCATTGTAGCTATGGAGACTCAGTTATTACTGAGCCTACACTGGGTGGGAGGATGGGGAGGCCTGCGGGGATGCTGTTGCCCTTTTGAGTCGTTCCATTCTGGTGCCCAGAGCCTGGCATCACAGGGAGTCCTTGGCCCTTGGCCACTGAACGGAATAAAGACTGAAAAAGGGACCATGGAGGTAGGTGACAGAGGTGCATTGCTAAATATTACATTGTATTTTGTATGAGTCTGTTTGGGCTGCCATCAAATAATACAGGCTGGATGGATCACAGAACAGATATTTATTTTCTCACAGTTTTGGAGGCTGGAAGTCTAAGATCAGAGTGCCAACAGGGTTGGTTTCTGGTGAGGGCTCTCTTCCTTACTTGCAGACGGCCACCTTCTCACTGTGTCCTCACATGACCTTTTCTCTGTACACACATGGAGAGAGAGAGAGAGAGAGATCTCTGGTGTCTCTTCCTCCTCTTATAAGGATATCAGCCCTATTGGATTAGGGGCCTTATGACCTCATTTAACCTTAATTACTTCTTTAAAGGCCTTGTCTCCAAATACAGTCACATTGAAGATTAGGGCTTTGACACGTGAATTATGGGGTGATATCATTCAGTCCATAACATACCTATATACATATGTATGCATATATGTTAACAGTAATCTTCTGGTGGTGGAATATGAGCGCATTTTTTTCTTTGTGTTCTATGATCTCCAGGTTTCTGCATTAAGAATATCTTACTCCTGTACTTACAGGAAGAAAGCAACAGGTAATAGTTTCTAAAGAGAAGGAACACATTTTCAGTTCAAAATAACATGTACTGTAGGATTATTTCTAGAATTACATCTATAACTTGTGTGCCCATCTACGGACTCACCTGCCTACCCATCTGTCTGTCCATCCATCCACACATCCATCCATTCTTCAGTTCTAACTTCTATCCTTTTTTCCATCTGTATATTTGCATTGAGAGATATATGGAATGATAATGAACAAATGTTTGTGATGGTTGTTTCCGTATGGTGGAGTTTTAAGTGATTTTGTATTCTTCGTATTTATCTCTTTTGCTTGAAATTTGTAATAAGGAGGTACGTAAATTTTTTCTCAATACACAACATTGAACTTTTTATTTGCTTACACACACGATCTGAATCACTTGATTCTGGAACAGTAGTTGGTCTAAAACAGCATCTCTGCTCTATTCAAAGGGTGGGTTCTAATCACCAAGCCTAACTGAGCGCTCCTAGCTGGCAAGACTGAGTGCAACTCTGACCCCACAGCCCTGGTAGTGCTGAGGTTGCCAAGCTCAGCATGTAAAGTGGAGGTGTAGCTCAACGGGGGAGAAGAGAGGGAGTTTGCAGGCTACACCTGGGCTCCATTTAAACCCACAGCCGGGCATCTCGAGCCTTTGATGTATGCTGTGCAACTGGCTGGCGGGTCTGTAGCTGGCGAGGCTCTGCCATTTACAACTCCAGGGTGACTGCTAAGTGCCCTCAGGGCCTTACTGCCCAGCTGCAATCCTCATCTCTGTTCCAGTCTCCCCTGACTCCCACTATTCTGAAACTGGGGCAGGGGATCCTGTGGAAAGATCTCCCAGGGCCTCTGAGCTTGGAGATCTCCAAGGTCAAGGATGTGGCTGTAGAACATTTTTAGCTCCAGTAAAATAGATAAGCAGCCTTCTGTGTTCATGGATTTGCAGAGCATTTTCTGAGAGCAAAGGAGTAGCAGGCACTTTCTCACCTAGGGTGGGAATGAGAATGACGCAACAGTTTAGGAAAACAGGCTAGCATTCATTATCTAGGAGAGGCGAAGATACACTGGCACCATGACCTAGCAACCCTGCTCCTAGGCACAAGCTTTGCATCTGGAGATGTATAAGGATGATCATGAGAGTGTTTTTTCTAATAGCCCCATGCTGGAAGCAACCCAATGCCCATCAACAGTTATAGATGGCCTGCATAAATTGAGCTATATTTGTACAGTGGAATGCTATCCATCTGTAAAGATGAACTAATTACAGCTAGGGCAACAACATGGTCTTAACCCACAAACATAAAGTCCAGTGAACAAAGAAAATCGAAAAAGAATATATACAGCATTATATTGTTCATGTGAAGTTCAGAAACAAGAAAGCTATTTTTTTTAGGGATGCATACAAAAGCAGTAAAAATATGGAAAAAAATTTATAAAACACAGGATAGGGATACCCGGGGGAAGGAAAGGAATCAGAATCAGCCAGACTTTCTTTCCCAGGGTGGACAGGGACTTCTGGGGTGCCTGGCAATGTTTTTCTTAACCTGGGTGGTGGTCACAAAGATGTTTGCTTTATAAATTATTCATTAAACTCTTCAGTTACATGGCTTTCTTTGAATATTTTGTATTCACTATGAGAATATGAAAAAGAGAAAAGCAAAATCCAGTCTCCATGTCTAGAAATGGCTGCTTCCTTTACCCCAGGCTTCCTTACTCCTGGGACCTCCAAGCAGCATTTGTCCAAGTCTATGACCAGGGTCATAAGTCAGTGTGCTCTTACTTTCCAAGTTCTGTGATGAGCTTAGCCTTATATCTGGGACTGTTGTATATGTGGAAGTGGGAGGGGTGGGAATATGCTGCCCCAAGAAGACAAAACATTAGGAATAACAGTGAAAACACGAGACCATGCTGTAGAGACTTCCAGTGTGGTGGAAGTTTGGAGAATGAGTCCAGAGAAGGAACACTCCATTGGTCCTGAGGATGGACTGGGGGAGACAGACGCTGGGAGTGGGGAGGGTGAGAGAGGATGTTGTGATGAAGGTCCCTGAGAATGACCAGTGGAAGCCAAGTATTGCTGGATCCACAGGAGGGTTTGGAAAAGCAGGAGAATGTTTGCTTCACCCCACCTTGTTGCCAGTTTTGGTCCACCAATCAATTATCAATTCAGTGGTGCCCCCAGATATGTTATATCTAACAGTCAATAGTAGCATCTTGAACAAAGAAGACATACAGAAACCTTCAGAGAAAAATAGAAAGTGAATAAGAGAATTAAAAAATAGATGCCATTGTTCTCATTGCCAAATTCCATTGGAAAACAATCTTCAGCTGCTCCAGGAAACGCATTAATCAGAAGTCTCCGGGGCTTGCTGTGGAAAACAATTTGGTAGTTCCTTACAAAGTGAATCATAGAATTACCTTACAATGCAGCAATTCTACTTCGGTTATATATCCAAGAGAATTGAAAGTAGGGACTCAAATAGACCCTTGTGCACCATAGCACTATTCACCATAGCCGGAGGTGGAAAAACCCAAGTGCCCATCCACAGATGAATGAATAAACAAAATGCAGCACGTCTATATGATGGAATATTCAGCCTTAAAAAGAATGAAGTATTGAGACATGCTACAACATGGATGCGCCTTGAACCCATGCCAAGGGAAATAAGTCAGTCGCCAAGGGACAATATTATAGAATTATTCCATTTCTATTAGGTACCTAGAATAGGCAAATTCACAGAGACTGAAAATAGAACAGTAGTTAGTGGGAGCTGGGAAAAGAAGGGCATAGTTATTGTGTGTGTGTTGTTTGTTTGCTTCTTTGAGACAGGATCTCACTCTATTACCCAGGCTGGAGTGCAGTGGCACAATCTCCGCTCACTGCAGTCTTGACTTCCTGGGCTAGGGTGATTCTCCCACCTCAGCTTCCGGAATAGCTGGGACTACAGGCATGCACCACCACACCTGGCTAATCTTTGTAATTTTTGTAGAGACTGGGTTTTCCCAAGCTTCCCAGGCTGGTCTTGAACTCCTGAGCTCAAGTGGTGATCTGCCTGGCTCAGCCTCCCAAAGTGCTGGGTCTGCAGGTATGAGCCATCATGCCCCTTGAGAGTTTTTTTTTTTTTTTTTTTTGAGACAGAGTCTTGCTCTGTCACTTAGCCTGGAGTGCAGTGGCACAATCTCAGCTCACTGCAACCTCCACCCACTGGGTTCAAGCAATTCTCCTGCTTCACCTCCTGAGTAGCTGGGATTACAGGCGTGTGTCACCACCCCCAGCTAACTTTTGTATTTTTAGTAGAGACGGGTTTTACCATGTTGGCCATGGCTGGTCTGGAACTCCTGACTTCAAGTGATCCACCCGCCCTGTCCTCCCAAACTGCTGGGATTAGGGGCATGAGCCACCCCACCCAGCTGAGAGTTATTGTTTCACAGGTACGGTTTCTATCTGTCATGACGATAAAGTTCTGGAGATGGATGGCGATGATGGTTGCACAACACTGTAAATATAATTAATGCCACTGAATTGTACATTTAAAAATGGTTACAATGGTAATATTTATGTATATTTTACCATATTCCTAAAAGAAGTCCACAGGAGCTCAAAAAATTGTTCCTGTGTGTTGAGATAGAGGACAGAGGCCTGGGCTGTGGAATCATTTACTGAATAGCAAGAAAGAAAACAAGGTAAACTTCCCTTGTTGAAGGTTGAAGAAGAAAAAAATGCTTTCTTTGGCCTATCCCTGGAGCTTCTGCTACTGTTGGGCCAGCCTCTGGCAGCAGCACAGAGATAGATGTTAAACAGCTAGGGTAGACCTGGGTGCTTTCGGAAAAGTGGCCCCTGTCCCTTCCTCCTATCCTCATCCCTCAACAAAGGTTGAGCCCTAGCTACCCTCCAAAAGGCTGTTTTCTGGGAAATTGCCTTTTAGAATTTTTCTTTTAATGTATGAATCCACCCTGAATGCTGTTTAAAAAAGAAAAGGAATTTAAAGATGTTGCAGTATGCTTACATATACACAATGGAAAAATTTGCTTCTCAAACAGCCTGAGTAGAAAACCTCGCATCCCCATGGCAACCAGATTCCACTGTGACCACACATCATTGCCAGGTCACCCACCCATTTGTAGGCCTGGGCTCTTCAGCCCTTCCCTGCGAACATATGGGGCCCAGATGATACCACCCACTGCGGTAGGGTGCTTGAAGCTCCAGGATGGCTGGCTGAGGGCTCTGTTCTGGTCACTAAGGGGTATTCCTGGAGACCCATCTAACCTGGGACAGGGAATCAGTTCTTCCTGAAAATCATAGAGGGGCAGGAGACTCTCCCTCAAGCCATTGCCCGGGGGGGAAATGCAAGACCCCTGTGGCTACTCAGGGGCTTGGAGTACTAGGATGAGTGGTTGGGATTTAAAACAATTGTGTGCTGCTGACCAGAAAACCAGGCCCTTGGTAACACAAGAACTGCAAGTCCTGGATCAGTTAAAAACCTAAAGAATAATCAGATCCTTAATGCTTCATTTCCTTGAACACACATCTGACCCTTTTATAGAGTTTCCGTGTCATCTTCCCCTTTGATCATTCAGAACAAGTACTTCTTTCCAAACTACGCTCTCAGTCCCATTTTCAAACAGTATTTTGCAATGGCTAGCCTATGATAAAGCCACCTCCCTTCCTGTTGAGCTTCCTAATGATACCGAAGGGAAGTGCTGAGAAGGGAAGAGCGTGGTGCCTTTAAATGATACGGAAGGGGGCGGAAGGGCGTGGCCCCTGGCTAGGGCTCCCACCCCCAGGAGCCTAGGTGAGGACAGGCATTTTTGTTTTCCTGCTCAAATGCTGCATTTCCCAAGACCACCCTGGCCTGCCACGCCCGCATCCTGTGCCTATAAAAATCCTGAGGCCCTAGCAGGCAGACACACAGATGGCAGGACGTGGAGAGGAGCATAACGGCGGAGGAACCATGCCACTGATCGGCAGAAGCAGAATGATGCTGTGGCAGTCGGATGAGAGCCCAGGCCGCTGAGCTGTCCGACTCCAGGGAGAAACCTTCCCACTCCATCACCTTCTGACTTCCCCCATCTGCTGAGAACTTCCTTTACTCAAAATCTTGCACTCATTCTCCAAGCCCAGGTGTGATCCATTCTTCAGTTACAGCAAAGCAGGCACCCAGGATACAGAAAGTCCCGTGTTCTTGCAACAAGACAGAGGGTCTCATTGAGCTGGTTAATACAAGCTGCCTATAGACGACAAAACTAAAAGAGCGCAGGGTAGCACACGCCCATTGGGGCTGCAGGAGCTGTAAACACCCACCCCTCGACACTGACACTGCCGTGGGGTTGGAGCCCGGTAGCCTGCGCGTCTGTATGCTCCCTAGAGGCTTGAGTAATGGGGCACTGAAGAAGCGAGCCGGTCCCCGTGTCGCACGCCCTGCAAGGGCGACAAGTGAACTTTTCCCATTTCACTAAGGCCCTTCTTTTGATATAGAATAGTTGTACATGTATATGGGGGTACATATAATATCTTGATACCTGTATACAATTTGTAATTAAATCAGCTGATTGAGAAATCTATCACCTCAAACATTTTTGAGTTGGGAGTGTCACAATTCTTGTAGCTATTTTGACACAGACAATAAATGATTAACTATAACTTCCCTGCTATACTATCGAATACTACAACTTCTTCTATCTAACTGTATTTTTGTCCCCATTACCACCTTGTCGTCATCCTCTGTCCCTTCCCAACCTCTGGTAACCACCATTCTCTGAGATTCACTTTTTTTTAGCTACCACACATGAGTAACATGTTATTTTACTTAACATAATGTCCTCCAGTTCCATCCATGTTGCTGCAAATGACAGGAGTTTTGTTTTGTTTTGTTTTGTTTGAGACAGTCTCGCTCTGCCGCCCAGGCTGGAGTGCAGTGATGCGATCTCGGCCCACTGCAAGCTCCGCCTCCCGGGTTCAGCCATTCTCCTGCTTCAGCCTCCCGAGTGGCTGGGACTACAGGCGCCCGCCACCACGCCCGGCTAATTTTTTGTATTTTTAGTAGAGACGGGATTTCACCGTGTTAGCCAGGTGGTCTCGATCTCCTGACCTCTTGATCCACCTGCCTCGGCTTCCCAAAGTGCTGGGATTACAGGCGTGAGCCACCGTGCCTGGCCAGGATTTCATTCTTATGGCTGAATAATATTCTATTTTGTATACACAACATTTTATTTATCCATTCATCTGTTGATGGACACTTAGGTTGATTCCCTGTCTTAGCTATTGTGAGTAGTGCTGTGATAAACATGCGAGTGTCTTTGACATACTAATTTCACTTCCTTTGGATGTATATCCAGCGGTGGGATTGCTGGATCACACTGTAGTTCTAGTTTAGGTTATTGAGGAATCTCCGTACTGGTTTCCGTAATGGTAATACTACTTTACATTCCCACCAACAGTGTGCGAGCGTTCCCCTCTCTATCCTTGCCAGCGTTTGTTATTTTTTGTCCTTTTGTCTATGACCACACCACGCTGAATGCGGCGATCCCAGCTGAGGTCTTTCCTGTGTGAATGGCCGGAAGGCCATCATCCTTGCAGTCACCCTCCCCTGCTGACCCCAAGGAAAGCTTTGCAGGGCTTGTAGATATCAAAGCAAGCCCTCGATTTTGATATTTCAGGGGCCCCAGCCCCAGACTGGCCAACATTCTCATTTCTCCCACAATGCAGTTTTTATAATTGGCAAGCCTTGTTTTTACGTTCCAAGCCTGGAGTCTTTTTCCATAACGTTGTAGAAGGCCTTGGGCATTCTGAGAACTAAGTAGCTTGCTCTTGGCATTGTCTTTGATTGGGCCAGGCTTTCAATGAAGGAAAACACATCAGGAAGAAAGGAGCTCCCAGGGTTGCTGACTGATCACAGAGATTTTTTTTTCTTTACCACTTTTCTTTGTGTTTGGCCAGGTATAGAGTGAGGGTGGGGGGTGGGGAGGCCTCTTCTAGCAGACTGAGCTTTTCTGCATCTTAGGCTAAGGCTGAGCGGGGCCAGTCCTCTCCTGGCCATCTCTGAGACTTCTTGACTCCCCACTATAGAGGAGTACAGGGGTATTGGGTATTTCTTCCTTCTAAGAAATGTTCAGCTCCCGTCAAAATGACCTGCCACCAAACCCTTTGCTTCTTCCCATCATAAAGTTGGAAGAAGAAAAAAGAAAAGCGGTTCGTGGTATGTGGGCAGGTAAAATATTAACAACTTTGCTATAACCCATGTTCAGTTCAGTAGACTTGGAACAGCATGGATTTTGCAAAGTGAAAAACTGGCTTCCTCTGTAGACGCATTGCTCTGCAATCTGAAAACTTAGCAGCAAGCCAGAGTAATAGAGCAAGGAAGGGGGAGAGGGAGGAAAAAGGGAGAGGGGAGACCGAATCAGTGTCCTAGGGCCTAGCCTGAACAGTATCTATTAATATCTTTTCTTTTCTCCTTCCTCTCTTTTTTCCCCTTTCTCCCTCCCTCCCTCTTTCTTGCTGCCTCCCTTCCTAGTGACATGATGATGATGCTTCCCTCTGGCAGCTCTTATTTGGCTATACCCAGCCAGAGCTATAAGGATTCAAGCCTGTCTTCACAGATGTTTCCTTTTAATCGCTGTAATTAATATTCGTGATTGTTAATAGGGACATACTAAGAAACACACTTGCAAAATGCTCACTGGCAATTGGAATAACCTTGATTTTGTGAGCCACGCATCCTCTTTGCTTGGCCACCGGTTCCACAGACAATGCATCAGATCCTAGAATTATCTGATCATTTATTAATTTCTTCTCCCAGACCTGGGACAAAACCAGGGGGTTTCCAGAGTGGAAACAACAGGGAAGTTAGCTGTCCTGACTGAGAGACTGTGAAGGTTCTCAGTGGGGATTTCCTCTGATCTCCGGTATCACCATCTGGAATGGGAATGGGTATCGGGTGGGTGTTCACTGAATGCTGGTTCTGGGCTGGGCCTGTGTTAGTGGGCAGGCTGCTCAAGTGGCTTTGGGAATCTGGGGCAAGAAGGCATCCTGGCTCCTCCTACTCTGACAAAGTGGATGGGTGCCTTGCTGGGGGTGCCTCAGCGAAAGGCTGTATGTTGACAGATCCGGGGATTCCAGTCAACTCGAACTCATTAAGCACGTGGGAACTCCCGGCATAGGGCAGGCCCAGCAGAGGCTCTGCTGGTGGACTGGGGACATTCTCAGCGTGGGGAGCCTGGGCATCTTGTCACTTCCCATTAGCTGCAGGATGCCAGGATCCTTCATTTCTTATAAATCATTCATCCATTGACCTAAAGTAATGTTTTTAAAACTGATGTTAAGAAAAAAAAATGTTCTTAGAGGAGTTAGTAAGTTTGCAGGAACAATAAGGCTTCCCATACACAAGTTGCCAGTTTGTATAATCTCTCCAACTTTTTAAAATGCAGAACTTCTCAGAAGCTTTATTATGCTAACATGATGATAATTTCCACACAGGTGGAATTGGTATACAGTATTTCCCAAGCTCATTTAACTATTGTTCTCTTTCCTCTTGGGATACCTGCTGAGCTATCTAATGCATCACCAAACCACCTGCTGATAAAGCAAAACTAAGTTAACACAACTCAAGGCAGAAAGGGAGAGAACCACGGCATATAAGCTGTGTCTCGGGATGAGGAAGACAGGAGGATTTTGCAGGGTTCTGGGGGGACTCGGCTCAAGTCGGTTAAGATGCTTTTTAAGGCAGGGCATATAGTAGTTAAGACTAGCCAACCCAGCAGGGTCTGGCAGGGACTTTTGACAGATAAGCTATTGTTTGGTAAGCAAGCTGTTTGCTCAGGTGAGCAGCGTGCTGTCTCAAGTAGATTGCTCTATAGGGAATTTCTGAAGCAAAATTGAAATTATTGCTTCATAGTCTTATCTGCCTTGGGCAAAGATTTCCTGGACAAAACAACGAAGTCATGTTGACACAGGTGGTCTCAGTTCTTAGGACCTATAGCTGTGTTCGGTTGATGGAGGTTGTCATAGTTCTCGGAACAATTCATATTTCTCACATGTACAAGAGACTAGTACATGGGATGCTAGTCTTTTCAAATGCACTCTGAGAAATACTGAATCTTTGAAGTTAACATTTCCACAGAAAGTCCTTGAGTTTAGTGCCTGTTGCATAAAAATGACTTCCTGTGTTTCTAATTAGAGAACCTCCCTGGTCTTCCTAATTAAGGATTTTAGTTAATAAGTGTGCATCTGATTCATTCTCCTTGTGATTTGTGATTTTTATAAAATTTGATAAAGTCCCATTTCCTTTTTCTAAGAACATCTAATTTAGGTTAAGTTATGCAATTTAGAATAAAATTTGAATAAGAAAAGAAAGTATTGAGGACAGTCAGATTTGAGTCAGAAACTGGGAGGTGACTTTGAAGGGAACTAGGAGCAATAAACTGTATGGAATATAGTTTCCAATTTTTTGTTTTCTTGATGCTCTGGCATTTGATGCATTGATGGTAGAGATCCTGCTCCTCCCAGGGCTAGCTAAGTCCTACAGAGCAAAGAATTCGCCTTTGAGGACACCTTTGACATATAAACCAACCCATTAGAGCTCACAACCCCAATCATCTCCTTTGTCAAACTCACATACCAGACAACATTCTCCCTGCTCTAAATCACCCCAGGACCAGGTACCCAACAACTGGAGACCACTCCCGTAGCCCAGAGCCTGCTGAAATTATTCAAATTAGCCAATCCTAGCTCACTCAGCTACCTACCCACCTCATGCATCCTTCCCTGGAGATCCCAGAAAAGGTTCTGGGCCATGTTCTGCCCCCTTCTTCTGTGACTGTGGTTCTTGCCATGTAATCCTGCATAGTCTACCGTGCCTCCTGTTTCTGGGGTCTCTATGAACTTCTTCCTTCATGACAGTCATTTCCATGTCTGCTGTCTTACTATCCCTGATTAAAACAAATCCCAGGAACATTTTAACGCACCAACAGGAAATGAAGTGTAATTTAGTTGGTACAACAGCGACCCATCAGAATCACCTGGAGCGCCATCTGCCTAGGCCTTGCCCAAAGGGCATTTGATTTAAAATTGGCCTGCAGTAGGGACTCAGGTGGTCCTAATGGACAGCCAGGGGCAAGAAACACGTAGCCAGTGGTCCCCAAAGTGGGATCCTGGGACCAGCAGTGTCAGCATCACCTGGGAGCTCGTTAGAAATGCAAATGTTTGGCCCCAGCCCAGACCCCCCAATTCAGAAATTCTGGAGGCAGGGCCTGGCAAGCTGCTTTATCAAGTTCTTCAGGTGATTCTGAAAGATCTAAAGTTTGAAAACCATGGCACAGACCTAAAGCAGGGTAGAGTCAGAGAAGCAGAAGCAGGCCACTGATGGATTGAGGGCCTGGAGCTTCATGGCTACAGTTTCTGCTCTCTCCTAGTGCTGATCAATAGCTTCTTCCAGTTCTAGAATCTCAGGACAGAAATGCTGCTGCTGATGTAGCTAAACTTAACATTATTATTATTATTGTTATTTTTGAGACAGGATCTCTATGGCCCAGGATGTAGTGTAGTAGCGTGATCTTGGCTTACTGCAGCTCTGCCTCCCAGGCTCAAGCAATCCTCCCACCTCAGTTTCCTGAGTAGCTGGGATTACAGATGTGCATCACCATACTTGGCTAATTTTTGTATTTTTTGTAGAGATGGGGTCTCGCCATATTGTCCAGGCTGGTCTTAAGCTCCTGAGCTCAAAAGATTTGCCTGCCTTGGCCTCCCAGAGTGTTGGGAGGCATAAGCCACCACACCTGACCTGAACTTAATCTTTTTTATATGCCCATGTCATCACCTTCTCACAGTTTGGATACCGTTTTTAAAGAACTTGAACAAAGTATTCCTGCCTATTATGTGTATTCATTGGTAAGAATAAAAACTGTCTTAGGAAAACGTTCACTCATATAGAGAGGCTTCCAACATCAGGCTGGGTATTTTTTGCATGGACAAGCCTAGGACTGTGCCCCAGTTATATACCTATACACACATCAGAGGAAACCAACTGGTCGAAGCTTGAGGTAATGGCAACCAAAGACTGGTGTGTTTTAAGAACATTCCAAATTTATGGTATTTTACCTCTAGAAGGCCCTTTTTGCTCATTTCCTTTCCTGAGTCATTTTAATCTCTAAAACATGACCTCCTCTGCTTTTTGTGTCTTACCACAGTGGCATGGGCAGCTAGGTGGTTATGCTTCAGAATTAGAAAAAACAATCCTAAGATTTCTAGCTTCACATGCTCATGTTTCCTGCTACAATGTAATTGAGTGGATCTGAAAAACTGTAAAACCCCCAAAACTTCCAAGGGTTCACTAGAGCTCCAAAAACTAGGTCAGCCACATGTCGCTTATACTTAACTCTTGGTAGTGGTTTGTGCTATTGAGTTGAATAAGCAATAGAGGAAAACATTTACATTGTGAAATATGCTATGACTGTATGAAAATATAATCTCTTCAGTAGAGAACAATGAAACTCATAAACCAGAATTTTCCTTGCAATATGTAGTGATGAATTATAATTTTTTAGCTTAGCTCTCTCTTTATTTGGTTTCAATATGTATAAATATCAACTGAGCAGTATCCTTGTATGAGATACAAAACTAGTGAAATATACTTTAAAAATTATTTAAGCATTTGCTGAGAGACCTAATGACTTTAATAAGGCAGAACAGTGATGAAACCAACAGATGTTTGAATTTGTAATGAAAGTATTAATACAACCTTCATTAAAATTGCTAAAGGATTAATTCCCTGATTATATAAAACCAAGAGAAAACAGCAACTTAAGTTTTTTTCCCTCATTACTATTTGGGAAATGTGAAGATGATCACAGCCTGTTTTAGATAAATGGTGAGTGGGATATTTTTACTCAGAACACTTCTGAAACCAGATGTGTGGGTTTTTTCCACACCAACTTCTCTAACTCTCCAGACGCCAACTAGGTGTCCTACAATTCAATTCAGTTCTGACACTCTCTACCTCAAGTTAGTGTCAGATCCTACAAGTTAAAAAACTCAGTTCCACAAAACCGCCCCAATTCAGACACCACTTGCAAGTCCCAGGGAACCACCCATACTTGTGCTGAACTATGAATCAAGGGTTCCTATAACCTCCTCCCCTGGTTTGATAATTGGCTAGAACAGTTCACAGAACTCAGGAAAATACTTTGCTTATGTTTACCAGTTGATTATGAAAGATACTACAGGAACAGCCAAATAGAAGAGACACACAGGACAAGGTATGGAAAGAGGGGTGGGGGCTTCTATGCCCTCTGGGGTGTGCCCACTCCTGACACTTCCATGTGTTCACCCACCAGAAAGCTCACCAAATCTAGTTGTTTGTTACAGAGCTTAATCTCTGGGCCTCTCCCTCCCCTTCCTGGTGGTCAATGGAGAGAAAGTTCCAAGCCCCTAATCACTTGGTCTTTCCTATGGCCAGCCCAAAGATAACCTTTGTGAGGCTATCAAAGGGCCCCAGCCTAAGCCACCTCATTAGCATATAGTCTGGTCTTACAAAGGGTCATTATAAATAACAAAAGACTCTCCTATCACCCTGGAAATTCCAGGGGTTTTAGGAGCTCTAGGCCAGGAGCCAGGACAGAGACCAAATATATATATGGCCACAGGGAGATTTTGAGCGGTCAGGTTGAGACCATCCCTTGTTTCAGAATGACCGTCAACTGCATGGAATTGGTTAAAATGAGGTAAGTATGCCAGAATGCAATAGAACTGATAGCATCATCATCTATCCTCATCTGATGCCAGGAAGTTAGGGAGTAGTGAGTCCATGACAGAGGATACTGTAGCTCTTTCATGTGGTAGTGTCCCGTTCCAGATGACACTCGCCCAAAGGCACGGGCAGCTAAGCATTAGGCTTTTGATTTTTCCAAACAGACTTACACCGGCTCTGTATGATGTCATTTTATTTCTGTGTTTTCTTTATCGGTTAAATGAATGTTTAAGGTCAAATTCAAAGTATCAAATGGAATTGTAAGGGTATGACTTGTGAGCTCACATTTTTCCCAAAGAAATGCAAATCCGTCCACGCTGTCTAGTAGCTTTCTATTGACATCTAGCACTGAGGCTTACAGTACTTTAAACTGTGACTAGTCCAAATGCATCCCGTGAGTTCCTCAAGAATCAGAACCAATCTTGTTCCAAGTTCTAGCACAGTGCCTAGCACACAGGATCTGTGTATGGAATGAATAGCAGAGATGCTACAAGGGATGCAGACTTTTTTTTTTAGATACAATGCAAGTGAGAACTAGATCTCTAAAAATTAGGCTGACAGATCCTTGCTGATGCCAGACTTCTTCACATTCCCCTCTACCACAATGCATGCCAGCTAAGGGGCAGAACCAACCTGGATGTTCAGTGGGCGTGTGATGCATGGTGATGACATACATGAAAGGCACTACGAGTTCGGCTCAACTCTAATGGACAAATGTGAGTGCCTTGCAGTTGTTATGGGCAAATCAAGCTATAAAAAGACTTTTTTTTTTTTTTTTTTTTGAGACGGAGTCTGTCTCTGTCCCCCAGGCTGGAGTGCAGTGGCGTGATCTCGGCTCACTGCAAGCTCCGCCTCCCGGGTTCACGACATTCACCTGCCTCAGCCTCCCGAGTAGCTGGGACTACAGGTGCCCGCCACCACGCCTGGCTAATTTTTTGTATTTTTAGTAGAGACGGGGTTTCACCGTGTTAGCCAGGATGGTCTCGATCTCCTGACCTTGTGATCCGCCCGCCTCGGCCTCCCAAAGTGCTGGGATTACAGGCTTGAGCCACCACACCTGGCCTATAAAAAGACTTTTTGATTTTTTAGTGGACTTGACCATAATCTATAATCAGCTTTGGGGCAGTGCCTATAAATTATTTTATTTAAAATGATCAGAACTCAAAACAAAAGATATAAAAGACAAAAAACTAACAAAAAGAAATTAAAAAACACAATGATCAGAACCCTGAACCTAATTTATTCAGAGGGCCTCTATTTGAGCTCATCAAGTAACCAGAAACATCTTGATAAATATCCATTCTTCCAATTACAGAAACGTTTTAAATCTCAATTCAGTGAAGGACTACTTCTGGTCAGCTGGTAGGTATAACTGACATTTAAAGACAAAATAATGTAAAAGGGAAGTCTTTGGTTTCGCAATAATTAAACGATATATAGAAAACTGAGAAGATGTAGACACTTAGCATTCAGGGCAGAGTATCTGTAGTGCTGCCAAATCCGTGGGTGATGGTGGAGAGGCTTATTGGTTCCTTCTCTCACTCCTGATTGTGTTAGAAATAGAAACATCTGCCTCATCATAAAAAGTCATGATTTAAGAAATCTCCCACTGGTCATAGAAAGATACGTGTAGAAGATTCTGGTTAATTATTGAGCAAAACCCTCCCT
Source organism: Symphalangus syndactylus (assembly GCF_028878055.3). Taxonomy (NCBI): domain Eukaryota; kingdom Metazoa; phylum Chordata; class Mammalia; order Primates; family Hylobatidae; genus Symphalangus; species Symphalangus syndactylus. The sequence continues at coordinate 78,793,011 of NC_072430.2, forward strand.
GGGCAACTGGGAATTGTTTCTTCAAGGAAGTGTCACCCAACAGTCCAAGCATGTTCACAGATGAAGTGGCTGTTATTTCTATCTATACATCCTGAGGGTATGAACCACACATCCTTCTGTGTAAAAACATACCAAGCACATTCTTCAGAGCCAGTAAGCAATAAATTTGTCTGAAGACTTGCTCAGAACTTTCTCTGAACATCTGCTTCCTATTTACTATGACCTTCTGCTCCAAATATACCTCCAATTCTAGTAAGTGCCTGCTCTAAAGTTGAATATCTCTCTCTCAGGAAAAAATGGTGAATCCATTCTAATAAAGCATACTCCTTTATAACTGAATTTCTCTTTTAAAAGTAAAACTTTGTAGAAAACTGACTTCAGCAATGAACACACAGCAGTCCAACTGGTTTACTTAACCCAGGGACAGATTTGTTTGATCAGATTTCTCAGACATACGAACTGTGTTTGATGTGTCCAAAGCACTGCCTTGGTGTTTAGTGCCTTTTGGTGGCCTCCATTAAAAAAAAAAAAACATTCTATGCTATACAAATCTCTGTGTGTTATCAATCTACGTACCTGATGTTGCTCAGTGCAGTGGTGTTCTTCACAGGAGACTGGTTGACAGGAGAGCTGAGATGGAATATCTACTGAATAAACCATACTTTTCTCAATATCAAGATTAATAAAAGCATAGTATCAATTTCCTACTATAGCCTAGGGGCAAAAATATGAAAACACTCCATATTTTCATTGGTTCCCATTATTTTTGGAATAATCTTGAAAGTTTGAACGTGTGTCTTTTATTGTTAAAAATTTGAACACAAGATGGAACTTTCGTTCTAGAAAGGTGTTGATTTGATAGGTACAGAAACAGACTCTGGATGGTTGTTGGCTCCAAGCCACACAGGTGGCCAGTGATAGTTCTAGGCCCAGAATCTGGGCTCCTGGCCCCTAGCTGCAGACCCCTTCTCCAGCCACCAGGTTGGCCTCTGGGGCTCATCTCTCAGGCAGCATTGTCAGCTCAATGCATGTCAATGTCATATATTTTTGACAAATCAAATGTTTAGAAGAATTCACTCTTTTTAGTTAGCCTCTTTCTTCTGAGAGCTCTGGAAGGAACTCCCGCCCAACCTCTCATTAAAAAGTGTCAAAATATTTTCTAGATTTCTGCCAGAGTAATATAAGAAGAAAAATAAATGGAATTAATGGTTGTTCTAACTGTAAGCAGTTTTAAATGGTTATTTTAGGAGCTTATCACTTTTAACAGTAAACAAAAGAGGTTAGAAGAAGTACTCAGTATTTAATAAATGGCCAAACACATTTTCCTGAATATTCTTATGAGAAAAAAGTAAGCTATCAATATTTTTGATTTCTAAAAGCCAATTTAATAAATTAATAAATGCATGCCAGAAAAAATACCAAATTACAACTGAAAACCAATAATAATTTAACAGAAAATTCTGTGTTGTACACTTTTTATTGGTATGGATAACTTATTAAAGTAACAAATCTGAAAACACATTTTGCTTTTGCTGGAAAGAAAGTACTATGTTAGAGAAGAACTAAGAGAAACCAGAAATCATTTGCAAAATGTAGGCATGTGATATGGTCTATGGTAATGCAACAGCCAGAGGTGCTGTTTTATCCATTTGTGTGTGCGTGTTTGTACAAGCATCAGAAATCAATGACATAGACCCCAAAAGCAAAGTCACAACAGGCTTACTCTGTGAAACATGCTGGATTACAAGCACAGACTACCCAGGACGCAGAGACGGTGCAGGCGCAGGTTTGTTGTTTCTTCTGTATGGGGTTTCCTTGCCAGATAGGGGGCTAATCATGCAATAGCTTGAGTTTCTCTGAACGTGATAAACACCCAGGATTACTAGAACCAGAAAGTGTGTGTTCACTGTTTTACAAGACAGCTGAGCGGTGCTACAAAAACAACAGAAAGTTCCTTCACTTTAATCTGGTTATATGCCCAAACCTCTAATCAAGAAATAATGCAGCTACAGGAGCAAATTAAATTACTATAAAACATTCCTTCATCTGTAAAACATTTCTTTTCCCCTCAAAAATTTAAAATAAAATGTCTTCATTTTTGATAAGCAGCTCCACCACCAGTCTCTGATATCGTATATCATTCAATGCAGCCATGGCGTCTAGTTCTGGAGATCTCATAAGGGTGGGTCCAAAGACGATTCCAAGGTTCTCTGCATTCATAAGATTCTCCTTTTCATGGAGGGTCACTCTGCAAAATGCAAGTACAGGAATAAATGGCTGTGTAAGCCATATGTTCTTCATTGTGCTTGAACACTAAAACAACAAGATTCACAGTAAAAGTTTGCGTCCACTTATCAACTCTTCCACTAGGTTCTCTGTAATTTCAAAGTACTGACTTTCCTTAAAGTAAATTATGTCAAGAGATAATTTAAACTTGTGGTGATCACTGAGGCTTAAGCCTGAGTTAATGTGCTGCACTGTATGGATTCAGTTCTATCTATGGATCCTCCTGCCACAGCCCACCTACAGCCTATAGTTCTAAACCTACATTTGCAAATAGCTGAGAAGGAACTGGGTCACCTTGATTTAATCCACCCACCCTCCCTTCACTCTGGCTGTCTTTGCTATAGAGTAGTTTTGCAAGTAGACAGTTGAGTAAGTGTCTAGGGAGAGAACAGCAGCGACAGTAATAAGCAATGGCTATGGGTAGGCACCATCGTCAGGGAGGGTATGTGTTTATATGCTTTTTACCACTGCACAGTAACACAGAAAATATCATTTGAGAGTTCTGTTTTAGTGTGGAACACTTAATTACATCCCAATAGGAAGCAAACCTGAGTTTATAAGCGAAGTTGTAAGCACATTAAACAAAGGTTTTAACTCATGGTGCTCTTAAAGAGGAAAAATGTAAACATTCATGAGTGACTAAAATATCATTTTTGTATAACTCATGCCTTTGGCAACGTATATATTTTTGTTTCTGATTGGTTTTATATTTTGAAAACCTAAAACCACTAAAACTTGGTCATGTAATTTGGAAATCTTTGCTTCAACTGATAGAGATCGAGGGTGACCGAGTAGGGAGTAAAGCTGCATGACTATTGCCTGAAAACATCAAACCACAACTAACTGAAATACTTTGTTTTCCATTCCTCCCTTTATCCCTTACTTCTTTACTCCACCACTTTTTACATCAGTTTGCAGTGCTGGCAACATTAATTCAATAATTGAAAATCCTATCACCAAGTTTGAAGTGCTTTTTTTGGAGCAAGAAGATAGGAAAAGTGAGCTGCCTTGCAAGTTGCTTTCTTCTTGCTTTATTATGCAAGTGTCTTTACAGCCACAACTCTCTCTTTCCACAAAAATCAGTGCATGTCCTTGGCAGAATATTGGTATTCCTAGCATATCTGCAAACATATACTGGAACTGCAAATCCATTTATAACACAATCAAGTCTATACTCAGTACTGTAGTGTAAAATATTTTTAGCATTCCTTCTCAACTAGTGCAATTTCACAAAAGACAATATAGCTATGCATTTATTTATTCATTCAATAGATTATTTGTCCTTTCTTTCACCCTTCATTTTATCCTTAAAATTTGGATGCAATACAAGTCTAAGACTCAAAGTCTGTAGCTTGCCTCTTTAGATGTGCCATGAGGTACCGGAGGGTTTCGCAGTGAGCAGGTGGCAGTAGTTTCAGTGCTTCATGAAGGGTTTCCAATTGCTCATCCGGATCCATAATTTCTAAAATAGCAAGTCGAATACCAAGAAGAAAAGAATTAACACAAAACTGATACAAATGGTTCACTGAATTCTATTCTTGTGATAATGCTCTGAAACTGTTAAGAAATGCTTTCTCATAATTCCTTGTCCACAGCTTTTGGAAATTATTTTTAAGGTTCAAGTCCAGATTTCCAAAGGCTCTTAGTTTCAATGTGGCAACACTATTTACTTGGACTTTTGGGGATGGAGGGAACATCCAGTTTTGTCACTTGAGTGTCCTGGACTCTGACCACTTTGGAAATTGGACATTGAATACAGGATGTAACTACAAAAAACTCAGATGTGTTGACACAGATAAAAACTTATACATTCAAATGAAGTGACCTTAGAATAATACTTATGGAATGATACATTGCTTAAAATATTTTGAAAATCCCTTTTCAGCAATGGTATACTAACCATGTCACTCCATTACCCACTATGACCCCAAGAAAATCTTATTGATATTCATACTTTTTTCTTTTTAAACCAAAACATGTACCGTCCAACATTTACTTGCTTGATTCGTTACACTTAGTTTTAAATTACTTTGTTTTCTATAAAAAAATCAAATCTACCTTCAAAATGCACACATTTTCTATGACTCAGACATTCAGAAGAATGCACGGCAGACTTTGAAGGCACTTCCAAATGTTTTGCCTGATGGCGAGAGCCCTGAAATAAATGTGACTCTTCCAAGGGTGTAAATTTTGAAGAGAACCATCTTAATTTGAATGTTTTAGTTCCAAATGAACAAAAACCCAGCACATTCCTTTGAGGTTGGACTGCATTCAATTCATTAGTCATTTGTATAACTGAAAACAATTAACATATTTGGAATTCTGTGATCTCAAAAAAGAGCACCACAGTACATTCCTGCTTCTACTCAAAGGTCAAAAGATGGGGTGCTTTTAAAAGTTGGGTTAGGCCAGGTGCAGTGGCTCACGCCTGTAATCCTAGCATTTTGGGAGGCCGAGGCGGGTGAATCGTGAGGTCAGGAGTTCGAGACCAGCCTGGCCAACATGGTGAAACCCCGTCTCTACTAAAAATACAAAAATTAGCCAGGTGTGGTGGCGGGTGCCTGTAATTCCAGCTACTCGGGAAGCTGAGGCAGGAGAATTACTTGAACCCAGGAGGCGGAGGTTGCAGTGAGCCGAGATTGCACCACTGTGCTCTAAGCCTGGGTGACAGAGCAAGACTCCATTTTGGGGAAAAAAAAAAAAAAGGTTTCAAGGTAATTTCAACGAGACTCCATGCTGCTGAGTCCTAATCAGGATGGCGGCCTTGAAATGCTAGGAAGACTACATCTGACCAGAATGCAACATCCAAGACACAAGATAAAAAATCCTAGTGTTTCTAACTTATAAAACAGACCAACTCAATAGTAATGAACTGAAGTCAGGTAAAAATTGGCATAAGATGAATGTGAAAATTTCCTAGCATTGGTAAAGCAGATTTGATAAATTTCAGGAACTGAACAATGACTGAAGCTTTTTAATTCAAACAAATTTTGACCATCTCTACCCCAAATTTCCTCACAGTTTCTGGCTCATTTCTTTGAATGAAGAATGTATTTGCTTTTTGCCATGATAAAAAATGTATGGTCTCTGAACTTTGGGGCCTTTAAAAAGTGCCAATTTATAACAGTAGTGCCAGCTCAGATACTGAAATTCAATCATTGAATTTCTAGAATAAAAGATGAGTACTCTACTTACTATAAAAACCACTAGTTAGGGTTTTTGTTTTCTGAGACACCTCTGTCACCCCGGCTGGAGTGCAGTGGCATGATGGCTCACTGCAGCCTCGACTTCCTGGGCTCAAGTGATCCTCCTGCCTCAGCCTTACAAGTAGCTGGGACTGTGGGTGTGCACCACCATGTCCAGCTAAATGTTAATTTTTTTCGGAGACAAGGTCTCACTATGTTGCCCAGGCTGGTCTCAAACTCCTGGGCTCAAGCGATCCTCCTGCCTCAGCCTCTCAAAGTGCTGGGATTTACAGGTGTAAACCACCGCACCCAGCTCTAGTTTTTACTACAGGATAAATTAATTTGAAACTACACAAATCTGGAAATTAAAAAAAGGACCTAGTTTCCTTTTAATTTCCACAGTTAATCTCTGTAGGGAGAACTGTGAGATAGTGTTGTCGGGTGAGCAAAAAACATCTGCACATGGGGAGCTTACTTGCTACTGAGGGTGACTGACAATAAACCATGAATATGATATATTATAGTTAACACTCTATTAGAATGAGGCAAGTGCGATGGGAAAAACAGCAGGATAAGCATCGGAAGTGTTGGGAGTGTTGCAATTTTAAGTGAGGTGGTCAGGATAGACCTCAATGGGAATGAGCCATGTGGAGATCTGGAGAAAGACAGTGCTGGTGGAGGAGCAGCCATGCAGAGATCCTGAGGGGAGAGTATGCCTATAATGTTTGAGGAAAAGCGGGGAGCCAATTGTGGCTGCAGTAGAGTGAGTGAAGAGGGGAATATTAGCAGGTGTGGTCAGAAGGGCAACAGGGCACTTGATCATGTCAAGGGATGTAGGCTATTTTAAGGATTTAGCATTTACTAAGAGAAATGGGAAGGTTATCAACAAGGAAAGGTCATGATCTGACACGTATTTTTCAGTTATCTATACTCTGGCTGCCCAGTGGAAAACAGACTGTGGAAGGCAAAGAATAAAAGCAGAAGGACCATTCCAGTAACTATTAAAAACATCCAGGTGAAGAACGACAGTAGCTTGGACCAGGGGGTAGCAATGAAGGTGATAAGAATTTGTTGGATTCTGGGTATATTTTGAAGGTTGAGTTCACTGGATTCCTGATGAAGGATGCATGAGAAACAGAAGAATCATGAATGATCCAGGTTTTTGGCTTCGACAGCTGCGAGGACGAGGCCTCTATTAAGTGAGATCGGAAAGACTGTGGGTGGAGGAGGTTTGGTGGAGAAAAGTTCCATTTGAGATGCCTTTCAGGCATTCAAATGAACATGCTGACTGTGGATTAATCTGATGTTCAGGGAGAGGACATTTACATCTCCAGGCTGGAGATATACATTTGGAAACAAATGACAAAATGCACTGAATATACTGAGATCAAATTGGCAGACATTCTTCCCCAGAACTCATTTCTCCTTTTCTTCCACTTACAAAAGTATTACCCATTACCATTTTTTACAGAACACAACTCTTTAGCTACAAGAAGCATAATTTAAGAGAGAAATAGACAAAATGGAATGTATTCAGAGATGAATGACCATCAGTTGGCAAATACACAAAATACACATGGAAAAGGGTGATGTCAAGAACACTGCCAATGGGAGAGAGTTATTAAATAAAAACAGGCAGATTTCTATTGTACACAGAAGGGCTTCATGACTGTTAGATCTGTCCACCAGTGGACTGGCTGCCTCTGGAAGCAGTGAGTGAGCTTGCAGCAACTAAATATTTCAAAAAGAATGTTTTATAGAAGACAGTCTAGCTGCATGACCCCTTAGAATATGTGCAAACTCTAACATCCTACAGTTCTCAATATAAAATTATGTTGACTTATTCAACAAATATTTATTATACCTATTATCTAAGTAAGGGACTATCACAGGCACTGTGGGAAAAGGAACATGAGCAAGAACTCCTCCCTTTAAAAGGGACTCCGGTGAAGTAGGAAGACAAAACGTAATTATAACCTTCCAGCATGAAGGAAGGAGGCAGTAAAGATGTCCAAGTAGAGGTGATGGGAATCAGAGGAGAAAGATGGTCTGCAGCTGAGAGGTCCAGGGAAGAGCAGATGGCATTAGAGGAGGGCCTGGAAGGATCTGGAAAATGTGAACATTGTCGGAGAAGGAAATAAAGACTCTAAGCCCATAAAGATCTAATTAAAAGCTCTTCTACAGTATGTCTAGTTAATTTTACATAGAGAAACTTGAATACAAGAAGATTAAAACTTAGCAAAAGGGGCAGCTCAGTGGCAGAGCTGAGGAAATACTAACAAGTTCTTCTTCCTAGGCTTCTCTTCCAGAGATTTTAAGTTGCTTGGGAACAAGAACCCTGGGTTTTATTTGAGTTGATCTCAAGGTTACACACTGAGACATGCAGCTTTTCGAAGCTGCTCTGGGAACAGAGCTCTCATAATCCTTGGCCAGAGGAAGATTTCTCCCCTCATTACCACCGGGAGCTCAACTTTGGCAGTGCTGTTTCCATCGTGACCAGGAAGCATCCATAATGCTGGGTTACTGGAGGCTTGTGAGAAGCACCTGTCTTTTTATTCTAGGGCAGCAATGTCTTAACTGCAGGGGGAGGGCGTGAGGAAGGGGGGGTGAGTGAACCCAGACTTCAGGTGGGTTCATCAGGGAGTTTCCGGGGGCTTTGGAAGAACTTCCAGCTGTAGCATGGGATGACCTGGCCTTCTCCACCCTTGCTTTCCTTTTTCATTTCCTGCAGTCACTCTCTTCCAGCTTTTAAGCTACAGGTTTCTCCAAGAAGGCTGCAAAAGCAGAGCTCAAACAGCTTCTGTAGAAGAAAGATTTAATGTGAATTCTGATTTTTTGTTGGCAAAGGATGCTAATAAACGCCAGAGACATTTTTAGGAGCTGAGAGAGAAAAAAAATTTTGGAGAATATATCCGCATTAGGAAGGATCATTTAACCCTGTCCCTCATTTGAAAGGGGTTCTTCCTTCTTCCCTTGTGTAAGTCTCATTCCCTGTTCTATCAAGTGAGCCAGGCAGTGTGACAGAGTGGGTAAAGCATGGGCTCTGACCTTAGAGGTGTGTGTGAATGCCAGTGCCACCTCCCCTAGTGAGCAATGTGACCTTACACAATTTACTGATACTCCATCACATCTCCTTTCTAAAATTACATCATGGATGTAAAGTGCTCAGCAGGATTCATGGCACCTCGTCTATGCTCTATAAATGTTAATTTCTCTCATCTTCCTTATCTGCCTTTTAAGAGAATGGCCGTACCTGCACATCTAAAGAATGAAACAGACTCTACTGCCAGAAGAGAGTGTACAAGGATACAATATTCCACAAACAAGATATCGCTATCAAACATGTACAACAAACGTTTATATTATATATCGGTATTATGCCAGGGTTTTTGGTTCACATAAATCAGACATCCAAATAGCTGAAATTATAAGGAGAAATTTCAACCTTGATTTCCAAAAGTTTCTTTCTTATGATGTGGTTTCCAGAGTTCTCTGAGGGGTGAGATAAGGGGGCTTCCTAATTTTGGACAAGAAGGCTGTTTCAGAAACTCCAAAACGATGACAAATGATTTGGAAGGATAATAAAAAGGAGAGATTTTCTTCAGCAGCTAAGGTGGGTGTGGGGAAGGAAGGAGAGGTCATTTGGAATTGTGGGGACAAAGGCCTCAAAATCCAAGAGGAGGCTTGGCTTTTACTTCTTCCTAGATACGGTGGCGTGTGGAGTTCAGAACCTGGGTTTGCATTACTGCTTTGTCCTCTGCTGATCGTGTGCCCCAGAGTTAGGCATAGAGCCAAGCTTCAGTTTTACTTCCAAGCAACATCAGAGTGGGAGCTTACCCACTTTCAGTGGGATCAGAGTCTTCGGGATCAGAGCATACTGTGGACTGGGCAGCTTTTCACGGGCTGTGTGTGTGTGTGTTGCTTTCTAGATGAGTGGCAATCAGATTTATCTGTCTGGAGAGGAAATGTCTGCCCCAGAAGACAAGGACGTGTGAGATCCCTCATACAAATTTTCATGATCAGCATTGAGTCCATAAGAGATCTAGAATTTTTCATGCTTTCTAACCTAATGCTTTGAAAGAAATCAGTGTAATTCTCACAGCTGTTCTCTACGTGGGAGCTTGAGCTGACCCACAAGAAATCAGGGCTCCATGGAACTAACCACAAAAATCCTCTACAAAAGCCCTGAGAGGGAAACTAAAATTTAGAACAAAGAAAGATTGTATTTCATGAAATTCCCAAGTCAAAAAGCAAATTAGTGTGACTAAGGAAGTGATGTTATCATTTAAAGATGAAGACAACATATGGTTTTAAAGAGAGAAAAGCAAAATGACAGAAATAGCCTATCTTTTCCAAAAAAACCGGTAATGCTAATACTTAAAACCATTAAGAATTCCCTTCTTTAAAAAATGAAGTGTGAATTACAGATATGATTTTTACAGCATAAATAAACTTTGACAAACCTTTGCTTTTTCTCATTTTCCTTTCAACTAGAATTTAAAAAAACTTCTTGATATAAAATAGTGCTTTTTAAAGTACGATCTGTGGGCCAGTGCCAGTTTGCTGTTAATAGTCTGCGTTAACTTATACAGAAGTATAGAAACTGAGAATAAGAATTTAGAAACATATAGCAATCTGACAGAAATTTTATGTTTGCTGAATTTAATAAAAGATAGTTGGTTTTTTGTTTGTTTTTGTTTTATTTCTTGAGACGTAGTTTTGCTCTCATTGCCTAGGCTGGAATGCAATGGCACAATCTCGGCTAACTGCAACCTCCACCTCCCGGGTTCAAGCAATTCTCCTGTCTCAGCCTCCTGAGTAGCTGCGACTACAGGCACGCACCACCATGCCCAGCTAATTTTTTGTATTTTTAGTAGAGACGGGGTTTCACCATGTTGGCCAAGCTGGTCTTGTACTCCTAACTTCAGGTGATCTGTCCACCTCGGCCTCTCAAAGTGCTGGGATTACAGACATGAGCCACCACCGGCCTGGTTTTGTTTTTTTAATTTTACTTTTTCAGTTATTCATTTTTATTTTATTTTACAAAAGCATTGGCCTACATCTCAAGAGCACTGGTATAAGCCTTATTTTGGAAAATGAGGTTTAGCACATTACAGAGAAGCTTCTGATGGTATTAAGTAATAAAATAATCTACGTTAGAGAACAATGCAAAATTCTTGTGAGTACATTAACCATAGAGAGAGGCAAAGGGGAAATATTTCATAAAATGCATTCAAGTTAGCCAGAAAACCAGGAAGAGTGATTACCAAGAGGAGGTTGTCAGGTTATTTGAAATACATGCATTCATACTTACTGGCAGATTCTATAAACTTAGGGTAGGCATCATATGTAATGAGTGGAATTGGCAAATCCCTGAAGTACAGTTTAAGTGCACCAGTGATAATGTTGATATCTTCATACATGTTCACAGAAATATCTGCCTTCTCACCATCTTTTAAGGATGTTGAAAGAAATAAAAGTAAATATCTGGATTCACAGCACTGTTTTAATGAATGACATATCTGTATACAAATCAGATTTTAAAGATCAGCAATTCTTCAGTTTTTAATGTAAAATTTAGTGTGCTACATGTTACATATTAATGATTTTCTGTGAAAGAGCCTCTTCTGATTTCCAGCATGCCTCACCTGCCCTACCAGACAGGTTAAGCTCCCCAGTTATTAATTTTCCTTTATAGCCCTTATTAAAATAAAATCAATAGCCACTGTGTGATTATTACTTAGTGTGAGCCCTCCATGAGTGCAAGGACCAAGTGTACCTGGTTAACCATCATATCTAAAGTAAAGAACATGGTGCCTGGCATATAGTAGCTGCTTAATAAATATTTTTGAGTTAACGAATCAATGGAAAATAGATTTAAACAAGCTAGAAGCCTAAAAGAGTAACATGCCGGGGCTTACTATGTACGTTGTTATTAAACTGGTTCTTTTTAAACCTGCTTTTTAGTAAGTATACACAAATATATTCTTCCATCTGTATTATCTATTTACTTATTTTCTGTTTTAAAATAATGTAAACAAATCCTGGAATCTGATATCCACATACTACATTCTAAGTAGGCCTATACCATATCAGCACAGTCTATAACATCTCTGTTTCCTGACTGTTTCTTTACTTTCTGCTCTTGCCTCCACCAGACTAGGGCTCTTCTGGGGTAAAGCTGATGAGATTTTATCTGTTTTGACCATGGATCTCTCACTGTACCTGTCACATAAATATCTGTGATTCCACCAAAGGACAAAATGTAGCAGAGGTATAATGGCAACTGCTGACCTCAGAATAGTCAGCTTTCCATTCAGTCACTATTTCCTAAGCTGGGGAAGATTTCCCCAAACTTGCCTTTTTACCTTGGCTCTTAAGTGTCATTCCAGCATCCTATGGATATTGTCTTCTTTCTTGGATCTCATTACTTGAGGTTTATGCCTCTCAGAAGTGATCATCCTTAATTACTCCAAATTATTTTGCTCTGTTTATTCAAAGGTATAGGATTATTCCTTTGAACATGCATGGAATTGGGCAGCATTTATATATAGAACTGATTTTAATGACCAAGTCACTGGTTTTCTGTAATCCATGTTAAAATCCTTTGCATCATTACTATAGATCTTGCAGATGAGTGCTGGTATATATCCTTGGGAGGCCAAAGACTGGCCCCCAGCAGTGTGGCTACAGGGAGCCAAGGTGAGCTCTTCATGAATTTTAAAATCTGTTACTGGTGTTTTCAGGTCACAAAATGGTTGTCTCGTATTTTCCATAGAGGAAACTGTGTCATTTCTTTGCTCTCTGGGGTCCATAGGAACATTCAGCTTCTTTGTCAGTGTGAATTTATTTTTGAGACTCATAGCCAGAGGCCTGGGAATGGACATGCTCAGTTGCAGAGCTTCCAGAGTAAAGAGATGCTTCTTCCCATTCAACCTGGCAGGGATTCAGGACTGCTCTTCCTGATGCTTATTTGGAGTGAATACACCATTACTTCACCTCCCTTTCTTTGCTCTTAGCACATACTTGGGCTGACCTAGTTTCCCTCAGGTTGGTAATGAATATTTAATTATTTTTGCTTTCTGCCTCTGTTGCCCACAAGAGGTCTGTGAATGGGAGAGGTTTGTGTGATAGAACTAGAATACGTACTTGCAAAGGAAAGTGGTTCTTTAAAAGATCACTAACTCTTACTCCTTCACTTCCTGTATTCAAGGCTACAGGTCTTCTTTGGAACCACCTTGTTTTAGTCCTTGAAGCAAAGACAAATTGGAGGACCATGGAAGCAAATCTTAAATGTTAGCTAAGAAAATTAAGCTCCACTGAGCTTTTCTTTGACTGGCCCCTTCTCCTACAGTGGCAGATGGGTCCCCCACAGAAGTCCCCTAAAGCTTCTTTCAGCTTTCTGGCCCCAACACTTGAGTCCGGGCTTGGGTCTCACTCAGCTCATCGAAGATGGTGATGAGGATGCCAGGCAGGGTAAGGTGGCTTAACTCAAGCCTGAGAAGCCTGAAATCTGTAATGGTATAGATCCCACTCTTTTCTCTATCGTTTTTGGTGAATGTAATTGCTCTGTATGTATTTTGGTGAATATGGACCAGCCTTGGATACTCAAATATTGGTAACATAGTTAAATTTTATACTTCTTTCACATTCTGAAATTTGACTGTTTAATACTTACAACTCATAAAAAAGAAATTATAAGCTAAGTTTTTAAATTTGGTATAATAATCATCAATGATTTAGAAAAATAATGCAAAAAATACCTCACAAGAAATTGTGCCTTTTTAGAAAAGAGTATTATTGTCCTAAGTTATGGAACATTGTGAAAAACATACCTCTGTCAAAAGCCATCTTGACATCTTCAATTAGGTCACTAAATCCTGATACTCGGTATAGTCCTTCAGAATTAAGACCTGAAAAATAAAACTAGTTAGTTTCTTTGAATTATGCCTTTTCTTCAGATTTTAACTCCTCACACTTTAAGCTGGGAGGTAATGTGTCAGAAGAAATAAAATATACATGTTTAGAAATCTTTTCACACTCTTCTAGAATAAAACGATTTCACACACAGTTCTTTAACTCTTACCTATTGTCACCTGAATATCATCTGGCTCATCATTTGGTCTAATTAAGTGAAAAATGTTAAGTCTTAAGGGAAATAATTCATCACCCCAATTACATCATAAATTCTTTTACATAACAGAAGACTAAGATAAGTAGGCCTGTTTTTCTCAAGTGGGAAAGAATAATTAGGATGCAGCTCTGTTTTTGGCTTTAGATAGTTTTAGTAGAGCATTTACACTTTTGCTTCTTGAACCAAAGAAAAATTTAAAAACTGAAAAATGAATTTGTCTTTACCTGTCAACTTTTGCAGACTGGAAGCATCATCTATAAATATATTTTTATATAAGCATATTGGCTATACTTAGTTAAATGTACCTTGAAATCAAGCTATTTAATTGTTAAATTAATTCATTTCAGTCTTTGAGATCATTTGACATATGAAACCATTCCCCTCCAAATTACAGAAGACAACTGTATTGTGCAATGAGGTACCCAAAAGGCATCAGGACTGGTACTGGTAGTGAACGGAGACCACTGCAACCCGCACTGCAAATGGCTCACCTCTAGACTCAATCTCCCTGATGCACATGTCTACCACCATTGGCCGCTTAGTGGTGTGTGCTTTCACGAGCGTTGTAAGGTCACAGCTGTACACCTTTTTGACATGCTTCAAGTCTGGCTTACAGTCATTTGGGACCATCTTGGAACATTGCTTATGAACATTCAAACCACAATCTAAGAAAAGAATAAAGAAAGGAAACATTCGATATTATTTTCAGAGTTTTGAGCATTCTGGACTCAAAAAGGCACTCCAGCTTGAACTAGGTTTTAAAGTGGAGTAGACTCCAGCAGTTCTTTCTTGGTGGAAAAATAATATTCTCATCTTTTCTCTTGGAACGATTTGGTTATAAGCCAGGAGACCAGAATTCTAGCTCACGCTTCATCATTTAATTGCTGTATGATCTCAGGAGAATACAACAAAAAAACCAAAATTAATGTGTTTAATTCAATGTCCACAAAATATGTCAAATAGCCAATAAACCCATTTCTTTAAAGTTACATAAAACATTTATTTAATGTGGGGTATAATTGCATTTTAAGTATATTTGACATAAAGCGGAATTGGACCTCCAAAAGTAGGAATATCCAGGGCCCTCTTAAAATGGTGCTGCTCATGTTTATATCTATCTGTAATCCTTTCTACATATATGATAACTAATACATAATTCCTCTAGTAGCTGGAAATAGCTGTAACTATTATTTATTGCTATACTATTACCGGCTAACATTTATTGAGGGCTTACTAGTGCCAGGCACTATTCTAAGTGCTTTACATTTATTATTTCACTTAAACTCACAAAGCTCTATGAAACAGGTACTTTTTTCCCTCATATTATACCTGAGAAAACCAAGCACACAAGTAATAAGTAATTTACCCGAGGCCATGCATTTAGTACACAGTGGAACAGAACTCAAGCCTATGGATGATTCTAGAGTCCACATTTTAAAAATGTTTACTGTTTAATTACAAAGGATATAGCTGAAGAGATGTATAGGATGAGGTATGGGGAAAGAGGTGTGGAGGTTCCAGCCCTCCCTGGGTGTATCACCCTCCAGGAACCGCCACATGTTCAGCTATCTGGAAGCCCCTAGAGTCAGTCCCCAATTTTAACACCTAGACACATACTGCCTCTACTGAAGTTACTCATTTGCTTTGTAATTTTACTTGGTTATAACTTCTAAGATGCCAGAAACCAAACACTTTCTAGTTAATATTGTGAGACACTTTATTTTTCAACAAGAAAAGTACAAAGAAATTTTAGATGGGGTAGAGAGGAATACAAATATTTTGTTAAATTAGACTGCAGAGTAAATCATACCTAAATAATTCAACTAAAATAAATGTTATCTTTATGTTTTTTTAAAAATAACCCATTTGTTTTTAAGTTCACAAAAACTTGATGTTGACCTCTTGTAAATCCAGTCCAAGTGGTGCATGTATGATTTATAGCCAGGTCTTAGTGAAGCCAATTTGAAAATCGTACAATGCCATTCAGTTTTGCTTGCTGTTTCTGGCAGAAAGGGGATCCTAATATTCACCTCACAAAGTTGTTATGAGAATTAACGAGTCAATGCAATCAGGTGCTTCGACTGTTGTAAAATGCTAGACAAATGCTGGTGATCATTATCATGACTTTTGGTAAAAGTTATTAGCTGTGATCTAGTTATATATAGCGGTAACAGTTAACAGAGACAAGGAAAATTAGCCAAAACTTACAAACAATATCATTGTTTCATTAAATGTGTAGATACTGCCAACTTGAAATAAGAACTTAATGCCTGTGGCAACTCTCGGGAAAGAATTCACATGAACTGAGCACCTCCATGTGCAAAGACAGGCTAGGTGTCAAGGGAAGCTGGGTCTCTGCATACATGTGGAAGATGGGATCACCAGTGCTAACAGTGCCAAAAGTTATCACCCCTAAGGAATGTCAGCTTGTGAATACAGAATGGCTTCCAGAACAAAGAGCTCAATCTACACTATCTGAACAAATGACCCAACACTATTCTGTATCATTAATGTCCAAATGACTTCAGAACCAAATCCCAAATTCTTCTTTATCTCTGTATTAGAGAATACATAAGAGATCTGACTCAATCATAAGGCAACCAACTGTCCACTTAAAAGATCTCCTGTCTCCTGAATATTTTAATGTTTTAGTTAACTTTTACAACTTAGAGTTCAGTCTAGAATTTATTAGCTGTGTGATTTTGAGTGAGTTGCTTAAATTTCCTGTACCTCGTGTAAAATGGGAACAATAATAGTGTTTATTAGCGTTCATGTGAGGCTTCAATGTTAATATATGTAAAATGCATACATGCAGTAAACTGTGTTCACCATGACTATGTTGTTCTTATTTAGAAAAATGAAATAACACTTTGAGAGGCCTTTTCTATGTTGTACCTCAAGATTGTCAATCAGCTTAAGGTCAGAAGCTAAGTTGAACTCAAAGCTAAAAATTTCATATTTGTCAGATGTAGAGGCCAGGTCCTGAAAAGGAATTGGATAACTGGGGATACAGATGCTTCCATATCTACACTGTTCTTAGTGTATTTCATTTAAATAAAAGGACCCCCAAGTAAGTAATGCATCATTTCTCTCTTAACTGCTTTCACCATATTTGGGGAGTTTTCAGCTATTATTTTTTTCAAATATTTTTTCAGCCTCTCATTTTTTATCTTCTTTTGGGATTCCAACAACACAAATGCTAAAACTTTTGTCATGGTCCCACTGGTCTCTGAGGCTCAGTGCACTTTTTAAAATCTATTTTTTAAGCCAAGCATGGTGGCTCACACCTATAATCCCAGCACTTTGAAAGGCTGAAGTGGGAGAATTGCTTAAGGCCAGGAGTTTGAGACAAGCCTAGGCAACATAGTGAGACCCTGTCTCTACAAAAATTTTTAAAAATTGGTGGTTGTGGTGGTGTGCGCCTGTAGTTCCAGCTATTCAGCGGGCTTGAGATGGGAGGATTGCTGGAGGATTGCTTGAGCCTAGGTGGTCAAGGCTGCAGTGAGCTATGATCACATCACTGCACCCCAGCCTGGATGACAGAGCAAGACCCTGTCTCTAAAAAAAGTAAATTAAAAAATGCATATTTTCTCTTTGTTGTTTGACTTGGATAATTTCTACTGATCTTCACTTCAAGTTCATCTTCACTCTGTCACGTCTATTCTGCTATTGAGCCCATAATCCGGTGAGTTCCTTTTAGTTATTATATTTTTCAGTTCTAAAATTTCCATTTGGTTCTTCCTAATATCTATTTCTTTTCTGATATTTCCTTTTTTTTTTTTTTCATTTGTTTCACGAGTGTTCATAATTGCTTGTTGGGGCATTTTTATGATAGCTGCTTTTCTTGTCTGATAATTACAACATCTGTGTCATCTTGATGTTGCTGTTGGTGTCTGTCAATTGTCCTTTTTTATTTAAGATTTTCCTACTTATTTCCAGAGTAACTTTTGATGAGTAATTCTGAACTGTATCTGATATTTTGAGTATTATTTGACTCTGGTTCCTACTAAATCTTTGAAATTGTAGCCTGTAGTCAACCTGTTTGGATTTAGAATGCTCTTTTGTAGACTGTGATCCAAATGTCAACCTAGTTTACAAAGTTTTTTTTAATGCTACTGCAGTGCTATTGTGCCTGCCCCACTTGTATATTACCCAAATGGCAGGACTCTGCTCCACATTCTCTGTGGCACTGGGTGGGAGGGAGAGGTATTGCAGGTAGGGTGGAAGTCAAAGCTGTGCCCACAAACTTGGTTGGGGAACAGTACTATTTTACATGTAACTGTAGGGTGGGCATAGGATAGAGCCCTATCCTATGATAGTAGGATAGCTGCCTCATTACTGCAGGTTAGGGATGAAGATACAGCTCTCCCCATAGACTTGGGCTGAGAGGTTGCTGCTTCTGTTATAGAGTGGAGAAGAAAGTCAGGATCCCACTCACAAGCTCAGCAAAGGAGGGATACCAGTTTCTGCAAGGCAGGAATGGAAGGAAGCTAGAGTTCCACTCACAGGTTTGCAGTAGAGTGCACCACTGCTATTGCAAGGTGGCGGTGGAAAACTGGCTTGTACCTACAGACTCTGCTGCTTCAGCATCCACTGAGAAGGTGTAGCAGAAGGGTCTCTGTTTACCTAGAGAATGGAAGGTATGACTGAAAGGTTTCTGTGCTGCTGGGCTGCTCTTTTCCCACTGCGTTAGCTAGAAAGAGCAGCCTTTTTTGGGGATTATTTTTAATCTCTGCCAGTTGGCATTTATGGTTCGTGGGCTTCTCTGGTGCCCAGGCTGGGATAACATTGGAGGTTAAAACAGACAAAATTAGCCACGAGGGAACTCGCTGCTAGGTTGTTTCTGGAATCCTGAGGTGCTTAGTCTGCCTTCCAACTTTTCAGAGTCTTCTGATAGTTGATGTATATGTTTTGTCCAGGGCCTTTTGTTATAATTATTGGGAGTAATAAAAGCATATTTATCCATCTTGTCCAGAACTGGAAGAACTCTTTTTATTTTATTTTTTATTTTTATTTTTTTTGAGATGGAGTCTCTCGCTCTGTCGCCCAAACTGGAGTCTCACTCGGCTCACTGCAAGCTCCGCCTCCCAGTTTCACGCCATTCTGCCTCAGCCTCCGGAGTAGCTGGGACTACAGGCACCCGCCACCGCGCCCGGCTAATTTTTTGTATTTTTAGTAGAGACAGGGTTTCACCGTGGTCTCGATCTCCTGACCTCGTGATCCACCTGCCTTGGCCTCCCAAAGTGCTGGGATTACAGGCGTGAGCCACCGCGCCCGGCCTGGAAGAACTCTTATAACAACATTTTAGAAGCATGAAATTCAGTAAGCTTCATAATCTAATAATAGTGTTGATATACCTCATACTTTAAGTGTAATACACACAGGTCACAGATTGAGTCAGAAAGCGCTCTTGATAAAAAGCTATCCCAATATCTTCATTTCAAGCTGAAGACAATGAGGTTGAGCGAGGCTAAATGAGTTGTTCAGGTTACTCAGCCAGAAAGTGCTAGAACTGACTTTGAAATCTTAGATTGCTGATTCCCAGTCTGTCCTCTTTCCACTGGCTCACACACACCACTTTCCCCCACGTATACCATACAGTACATCATGTACTCAAAGTTATATTTTCCATTATTGAAGATGAATTTGCTATTTTCAACCTCTTATTCAAAAATGTATATTGTACCCATTATTCATTGTATAGACTTGAGTTTACAAAACATTGCTATATTTTACCCAAATGAGTCCCCTTATAGATATCTATATATATAATTGATCTGGTAGGGTTTTTAAAATGCAATGATGAAACTTGTTTTGTCATATTCTTTCCCTATGTATAAAAATCCAGTAGAAAGCAAAAAAGTAAAATTGTGATGCATGCACATAAAACATCTGAATGGCACTAATGGTTTTTGGTATTGACTTTTTTCCTTTGAATGTTTGGAGTCATCCCCCAATTTTTTTTTTTTTTTTTTTTTAAACAGGGTCTTGCTCTGTCACCCAGGCTGGAGTCAATGGCACGATCTTGGCTCACTGCAACCTCTGCCTCCCAGTTCAAGTAATTCTCATGCCTCAGTCTCCAAGTAGCTGGGACTACAGACATGCGCCACTACGCCCAGCTAATTTTTTTTTTTTTTTTTTTTTTTTTTTGAGACAGAGTCTTGCTCTGTTGCCCAGGCTGGAGTGCAGTGGCGTGATCTTGGCTCACTGCAAGCTCCACCTCCCGGGTTCATGCCATTCTCCTGCCTCAGCCTCCGGAGTAGCTGGGACTACAGGTGCCCACCACCACGCCCGGCTTATTTTTTATATTTTTAGTAGAGACGGGGATTCACCGTGTTAGCCAGGATGGTCTTGATCTCCTGACCTTGTGATCTGCCCACCTCGGCCTCCCAAAGTGCTGGGATTACAGGCGTGAGCCATCACGCCCGGCCAATTTTTTGTATTTTTAGTAGAGATGGGGTTTCACCATATTGGCCAGGCTGGTATCGAACTCCTGACCTCAGATAGTCCACCTGCCTTGACCTCCCAAAGTGCTGGGATTATAGGCGTGGGTTACCACATCCAGTATTCATCTCCCATTTTAAACATCAGCAGGTTCCTAAGCTTATTTGGAACTCAGTGAAGACTGGATAAAGTGACGAGTGAGCTCAGATTTAGGTATTTAAGGAAGAGGGAAATGTTTTCTAAACTGATGTTCTCTCTTTTATTTAAATAAGATAAAACTATGGGAAAATATTAATATTTTATGCTCAATTTTAAAAATGTATATGAAAGGCTAAATTTTTGGCAGGACTGGATATGAAGTCTTTGCCAAAGACAGGGCAAAGTCATTAAAATAAAGCTGATTTTTATATACTTACATTCACAGTGCAATTCGCTAGCCCTGAGCTTGCTCTGAAAACTGCTGCTTCAGGGACTAACGGTATATCAATATTTCAGTTTGCCATTAAGGCTTTATTTGGTTTTCATACTTATTTATTAAAGTCATATAACTCTTATACAGTTCCATTTCTCTCAGGGAAGCTCTATACTACAAATAATAATAATAATAAAAGGTACATAAATGATTTCATTTGTTGAATCTCTTGGTTTGGTGGGTTATTTTTATGTTACTATTAAATCACATTTCTCCCTTCCAATTTCTCAAGTTAATAAGCATAGAATAAACATATGAAAGGAAGAATAAAAAATTCAAGTCACATTTTATTCTATACTTTCTTAATAAAACATTTCTATTACTTAGACTACCAACTTCAGGTTACTTTCAGATTTTCTGGGGCTTGATTTTGCTAAAACACAGGTTTTATGTCTAGAAAGCACAGAAATTAACTTCTTGAAAGGAATAGCTGATATTTACATTCTATTGACAGGATTAAAGGATAACATTATGTTAATAAGATTTGAAATTATAATCATTATTCTCTCTGTTCATATTTTAAATAATGGCAAATAAAAACTTGTTTTGAAACATATCTCTTGGTTTTTTCCCCCAGGAA
The DNA here is from genome assembly GCF_028878055.3 of Symphalangus syndactylus. Taxonomy (NCBI): domain Eukaryota; kingdom Metazoa; phylum Chordata; class Mammalia; order Primates; family Hylobatidae; genus Symphalangus; species Symphalangus syndactylus. The sequence goes on from NC_072430.2 coordinate 78,814,112, forward strand.
AGTGGAATAGCTTGTATTTTAATATGCATCAGAAGTAATTATTTTCATAAGCAAAATTAAGAAGAATGCTTTGTTCTTTGGAATATTGATGAAAATATTGTTTCCAACTAAAAGGGGCTCCATGAAACTTTTAAGCAAGTCTTACCAACTTCTCACTGGCTTACAAGGACAAACATAACTCTTTAGGTACAATCAATCAAAACAGCAGTTAAAATAAAAAACATTACTTCCACTTATTTTCTGCAACCTAAAAGGGCTTGTATACCTCAAGTAATAAATACTTACACTTTATTATTAGGAAAACTGCTGCCATTTCCCTTTGGAGGCAGCAAAGATAATGATACACTGAAAATACGAAGTCACTTTCATAAATAACCAACATTAAACTGATATGTCTGATTTGAAATAATTATCCTTCTTAATTTCTTAGAATATTCTGGTAAGGCTAAGATGAAAACAATTCAGGAATGCTGCTAGAATAATGGTCTTTTTTTAAAGATGAATGTTTGACAGTCTCCATGATTACATAATAATAGATTAGCCTATAAGCTTACCTTTCATAAAGAAAAATACTATTCAAAGTAACTATTCTAAATGAACAACGACCATCCTTTGAACTTGATTGTTAAAGGCTACCTACTCAGGTCATAAATATTCCAGCTGGAGTAGCACCATTCCCAATCTGCAGTTAGCTATGCCCTTGCAACATCACTTGCTTCACTTCAGAGGAGGCTAGAGGACGGGTGACTTTGGTGGGTAAGACTGTAATACCTGCAATGTCACCTTGCACTGCGTGGTTTTGAATAGCCCATGTAATGTAATGATTAGCATTCTCAGGATCGTCCCTGCTGCTCCCTCAGTTGTCCTCATCGCTGTGGTGTGCTTAGCAGCAAGCCAGCGCTTTCAGTCCTGAAGGGACAGCTTGCCTGGTATTAGCTGGATTTAGTCTGACTCCTACAGCAACTTGGCCAGCCTGGTGGTTGGAACATCACCCAATACCTTTACATGATGTTTAAAAAAGGGCTGTGGCGAGGGACACAAAATTGCTGCTTTTGGCAAACACTCCTTTAAACATTCCTGACAAGCTCTCTTTTGCCTTGGTGGATTTTGAAAAAAGAAGGCAGAACAAAGCAAGCTGTCTCAGGAATCAAAGGCAGATAAATACATTTCTTTTCTGACAGCCTGCCATTTTTTCTTTGGAAAGAATACCTTTAGTGTTTAGTGGTTAGTGCATTAGTTCACAATTCCTGCTATAACAAATTATTAATACCACAAACTCCTGGCTTGAAACATCAAGCATATATTATCTCACAATTCTGGAGGTCAGAAGTTCAAAATCACTTTCACTGGGCTAAAATCAAGGTGTTAGCGGGTCTGCGTTTCTTCCGGAGGCTTAGGGGAGAATCCACTTCTTTCCTTGCCTTTTCCAGTTTCCAAAGACCACCTGCATTCCTTGGCTTGTGGCTCCTTCCTCTGTCTTCAAAGCTGGCAGCATAGCATCTTCTCTTCCCTTTGACCTCTGCTTCTGTCCTTGTATCATCTTTCTCTGACTATCAACCTCTCGCCTCCCTTTTATAAGGGCCCTTATGATTGTGATTATACTAGGCCTCCCTTGACAATCTAGGGTACTCTCCCTGCTGTGGTTTGAAAGCGTCCCCTCAAAAATTCAGGTGTTGCTAATGTGACAGTATTAAGAGATGGCACCTTTCAGAGATGATTAGGTTGAGGGCGCCTCCCCTGTGAATGGGGATTAGGTGCTCTTATAAAGGGGCTTGACAGAGGGAGTTGGCCCCTTTTATACTCTTCTGCCAAATCATGAGGACACTGCATTGTAGGCACCTCCCCTCTGGAGGACACAGCTTTCCAGGCGCCATCTTGGAAGCAGAGCTTGGACCCTTACCAGACACTGAACCTGCTGGCAGCTTGATCTTGGACTTCCTAGCCTCCAGAACTGTGAGAAATAAATTTCTCTTATTTATAAACTACCCAGTCTGTGGTATTTTGTCATAGCAACCCAAAACTCCCCATCTCAATATCCTTAATTTAAATGACATCTGCAACATTCTTCGTGCCCTGAAAGGAACAAGGAATGTTGTTCTGAGAATTAGAAGCAGACATCTCTGGGGAGCTATTTTTCAGCTTATCACAGCTAGTGTGCACTCTCTCTTTAAATTCTCAATTCTTTGCATTTGGATTTAGATAGTCAAAGGCCAGATGAGCCTCAAAGCCACTTCAGACCTAAGAATCTCACTGTCAATCCAAATATAATTAGTTGTCATAGAAAACAGAATGAATTCAAATTCCAACCCTCCGTGTTTTCAAATGAGTTGACTTGTGCTTGTATTACCATTAATATGGTTCAAATCACACTGAATATAATGCTTTTAAGGACAAGATATAACATAAAATGAAAAATCTCCTCAGGGCTTTTCTTTCAATTCCTGACCTTCACTCACAATAAGAGGTAGAGGCTATTAATGTGGGTGGCTGTGGAGATGGGGATGAATTCTTTCTCCTTTCCCCCATATGATTGACATGATAAATGTTCCAAAACATTTCTTTATAACATGATTGGGGTTGTAGCATATTCCCAAAGATTATTCATAGTTGCTGTACCTATTCTCTATTAATAGCTAAGAATTCTTATATAGATGGCCTTCACTTTTTCAAAATGGAAATGATATACACCCTTACTCATGAAAGAAAAGCTTTTAAGTTTGTGACAGTCATAAAACACTTTAAAAACTGTTTCTGAGTATCAGCTGGACAAGACTGTCTCATAAAGGCAAACTGGGCTCATTGAGACCATTGTTCTCGAGCAGGCAATTTGTGCTTTGGAAAGAGTATTCCATCTGCCTTTGTGAAACTGCAATGCACACTGCCTCAATACCTCCACTTTATCAACACTTTCCATTCTACTGTTTCCCTCCAGTGCAAAGGCACAACCATGGCCTTCTTCATCCCAACTCTGGATAACCACCAGCCACAGCAAGCCTTTCCTCATTCACTCTGAGCTTCGACTCTGAGCTGAGGCACTCCCTGATGAACACCTCTGCACAGCTCCAAGTCCACATGTGTAGGATTCTTATCCCACTCCCTGTGGCAGGAAGGTCCTTGAATGGTGACATATGCCTGGAACCTTATTACATTTTAGTGATACTAAGGGAATAATAACTGAAAGAAGAGCGACTTGGAACATTTCCATGCAATACATATTATATCTTGCTATTCAAAGGAAATGCAATTTAGAAATAAGAATCAGACCCCAGAAATTTCTGCACATAATGGACAACAAAAATATTCCATTTAAAAATCATGCCATAAAAGAAATGATGTTTATAGTGATAAATCTGACAGTTACTATAGTTACCATTTTGAAATACTTAGTATATTTTTTTAGTGTAAAGCTTCATGCTAAAAGACATGTAAGAAGATATTTTTTAGTTTTACAAATTAAATAGCAAAAGGAAACTTTTATGACAAAATACTAGACATTTAAAATTTACATGATTATTTTTAAGTCTATGTCAGAATTTATAGTAGTTTGGGCCGGGTGCGGTGGCTCACGCCTGTAATCCCAGCACTTCGGGAGGCTGAGGTGGGCAGATCACGAGGTCAGGAGATCGAGACCATCCTGGCTAACATGGTGAAACTCTGTCTCTACTACAAAAAAAGACAAAAAATTAGCCGGGCGTGGTGGTGGGCACCTGTAGTCCCAGCTACTCGGGAGGCTGAGGCAAGAGAATGGCGTGAACCTGGGAGGTGGAGCTTGCAGTGAGCCGAGATCGCGTTAGTGCACTCCAGCCTGGGCGACAGAGCAAGACTCTGTCTCAGAAAAAAAAAAAAAAAAAAAAATTTAAAGTAGTTTGGATAAATGGCCAGTATTCAGTATAGTTGCTCTATACAAATGGATTTCACATGATATAAATAAGTACTTTATTTCACAAAGTATCTCAATACATCCTTGTGTTGGCTATTTCTGTATGTGTAAATCTTATGGTTTCTAAATTTATATCTAAATATTCATGGTCATATTTTACAAAAAGTATTTGATTTCAAAAACCACACAGAAAATATTAGTGACTAAGTGGTTTTTCAGAATTTGGTAACCATCTCTGAAGATGAATTCACAGATTTTTAAAGCTTCAATTTGATTTCACAAAAATTTAGTAAGGACAATCCAGCTTAACAAGTTATCTTTAAAATTCGGTTTCCAAGGCAACAATCATAGGTCCCTGTACATTGCTTTAAAAAAATCATTTTTATAAATTTAGTTACTGCAACATCAAAGGCAAGTATTAAATATAACTGCCTTACTTTTATCTCCTTTTATCAGACTTTTTGAACAAGCTGACTTCTCTCTTTTCAGTGGACTAATGCCAGATCCCTAGTATGCTGTCCATCAAGTGCCAGAAGGTTAAGAGCAGATAAAATATCAAATTTCCAAAGTGGCTGCCTGAGAATCTGGCCTACTGCATGTGCACAAGACCAAATCAGGATCCAGCCTACTGGATATGCATAACAAGTCTCCTTCTACCTCACCTCTTATAACTTCACAACTGACTCAATCCAGAGACAAGGCAAGAGCTCTTACCTGCACATTTCACTCCCTGAGCAATGAGACCCCACATAAAGTTGGCACAGTATTCACACCAGTGTGGCCCTCTGAATGTATGCACCTGAAAAAAAAAAAGAGGGGCAAAGTCAGGAAAGGGGAAACACATGGATGAGAAGACTGTTTCATATCAAAGCACTAATATACAAGCCACATATTCTATATATATATATGAGAGAAAGAGAGAGAAATGGGGTCTCACTGTTGCCCAGGCTGGAGTGCAGTGGTGTATCACAGCTCACTGCGGCTTCCCTCAAGTGATCCTCCCACCTCAGCCTCCCGAGTAGCTGGGACTACAGGCACACACGACCACACCCAGATAATTTTTGTATTTTTTGTAGAGACAGGGTTTTACCATGTTGCCCAGGCTAGTCTTGAACTTCTGAGCTCAAGCATCTGCCTGCCTTGGCCTCCCAAAGTGCTGGGATTACAGGCGTCAGCCACCGCATCCAGCCCACGGTTAGTAATGAAGGGGCAACATGGCTGCATTTAAAAGAACCTTGGTTGAGTGAAACTGACAAGCAGTTAACATTTTTTTTCAGAGCTTGATTTCTTTGTTTTAGGAATGATAAATCAGACCAATATTTTGTAACTCACTTTTGAAAACTACATAATGGAGTTTTCCAATGTCCCCTCAGGTGCAGGCACCCCAATCTATACAAATACTGGCATTTCTATGTACTATGCTATTTCTACAGTACTATGACATGAAAAGGAATGAGTGGCCATATAGAGTATGTCTTGGGTCCTGTCAGGAATTTTTCAGATAATTTAACTTCTGTGACCATGAGTAGGATCACAGACCCAGGAGATACTTATTGATGGGTCACATCAGAATCATCAAAAAAGCCCAATTTCTGCTTAAAACATTTGATATTTATTATGTTAGCAAAGAGAATAAATGTATTTTAGCAACTGCAGAAAGTACAGTTTATCAGGAACCTTGTTTGAGTACAGTAATTATTCACTAACCATTCCAGCTCATAAAGGTTCTTTCTACTGTATTTGATTTCTTTTCCTTGAAAAAGAAAGGAATCCCCAAAGAAGAAAGGATTCAAATGTTAAGATATCTATCTCTTTTACATATAGGAAAGAGAAGGCATTCTAGGTTAACTCAGATGAAAAAATATTGGTAGAATATTTTGCAGAAGCAATGAATCCAAACTCTAAACATTAAAAATTAATAAAATTTCCAATATTATCAGTAAATTACAATTTGATTCCAACATAAATATCTGCCAAAACAACTACTGTACATAATAAAATTCACAGCTAAGATTGTCATTTTTACAATTGCTGTATTAACATATTGACTAAGTCTTAGAAACCAAGTAAATGATTTTTAAGATATGAAACTTATTTCTTCAAATGAAAATACCATAAATGTAAGACATACCATTATGTGCTCCATTTAGAAAAACCATGCCAATTAAATCATGACAAGCCATTGGTTGTAAGACAAATCCCAAATTCGGAGACATTAAAATGGAAAATAAAATATGCATATAAGAATCAATGAAACATAGTATATCAGAATTCAAAATACTACATTGGCCCAAATATCCATATAAAGCCGCAAGGGATAACCCTGGGTTCATTCAAAGTAGGTATGTGCTTATAACTCTTTGCTGTTGCCAACTGAGTCTGAGTACAAAATTTTATGTTGATTTTGAAAAGGAGGCCATAATCCCTTCTATGTGTTTCATGGAGGAGGGTCAGGAATGCAGGCACAGTCGCCTCTGGATTGTTAACGATGTTCAGAGCCTGTAAACTCAAAGTATTTCCTGGAGTTGCTGAAGTAGAGCCCAAGATCAACATCCAGATACTCTGTAATGTCCCCGTGTTCTTCAGAGCGAATAAAACTGGATAAAGCATGCAATCGTGCTTTATTCTTATGGGAATGAGTGAAGTAGACAGTGCTGATTCAGAAAGAGAGTTATATAATCATGAAACAGCAATGGAATTGTGAAGCTTCTTTTAGAGAAAGTCTTTGGGAGGCAAACTCACTTATAGGTTGCCAAACCTCAGGATAATCAGTATCATTTACTTGGTGAGGTGACTAAAGATGCAATGAAAGTACGAAGGAAGTCTCAGGAATTATTTTGTGCCTATCAGTTATCTCATGATAAAGTGTCTGAAAGTTAAACAGGGAGAGCAAAAAGAGTAGAAGGTGTTTTGTTTGCTATTAAACAAATAGGCATCTGGGAAACAGCACTGGCTACTGAGCTGTTTTAATAGAACCAATCCTTTCCTCACTTTCCTGAAAGTAGCAGTGAATGTGGCATTTCAAAAAGCCTGGGATATTTCTTGATATGCTGAAGAGAGGATTTTAACTGTCCGAGCAGACCCCATGTTCTCCAATTAAAGGGTTACACATGTATCTCAGAAAGTAATCTTTAGGAGATTGTTATTTATTTACAGTTCATTCTTGGGCAGCTTTTTAATGAAGGCATCCTGAGCCATTTGAGGCTGGGTTTTTTTTGTTTTTTAAATCGTTTAGAAGGTAGCTTATGTAGCTCTCCATGAAAATGTTCTAGAAATAGGCCTTGCAGAACCAGCAGCTTACAAAACTGTATTTGTATAACAGGGTTTAACTGGATTCCCTTTTGAAGTTTTATATCTAAAACTCACTTGAATTTTTATGTCTAAAATCCATATATCTCAAGTTTCCTTTATTCTGTAACCTCTATGACTCTATGACACTGGATTATATTTGTAAAAAGTTGATTACTGTAGCCTTTGAGTCTTTTTTATTCCCCTAAAGGTCATCAAAACAAATACTGATTTTCATTAATTAGTCATTTTTATTCATTCATAAACATTAATTAAATGATGGCCTATACAAAAATAAAAAGGGGTTTCTCCTACTAAACACAGTGTGAAAATACTTTAATCAAAATATTTGCAAAGTATGAGAGAAGCTGGGAAGAGACCAACCCATGAGCTAAGTCCTGAGTTGAAAATCAAACACACAAGGCATGAGAGAAACAATGTGGTATGTAGAGAGCCGCAAGGAAGTTCAGTCTGGGTGGTGTGGAAACGACTGGCCTGGCAGGAGACAGGAGAGGCAGACAGGGCCTTTTCAATGCCTACACATTTGTATTCTGTCCAGTGAACAATGCAGAGCCACTGAGGATTGTTAAGGAGAGTGACACAGTCGAGGGGGCAAGGCTGAAGGAAGACAGACTAGGTAAGGTGGTGCTATGGCAGTCACCTAGACAAGAGATGATGTGGATCTGAACTCGGGCAGTGGTGACTGAGAAAAAGGGACAAACTAGAGTTATTTAGGAGGCAGAATCAACAGCGCTTGGTAACTAATTGAAACAGAGGCAACGGAGAGGGAAAGAAACTGGTCTGTTAAGGGTTTAAGGTCTGGTGACTGGCGAAGAATGACATTAACAGAGGTACAGAAGTAGAGAAACTGGTTTGTAAGTGAGGTGGGGAGGACTGTGGAAGGGAAGGGGAAGGCTGACTCATAAGAAAGAGAGGGTCATTGATGGAGCAAGGCTCTGGAGAAGTCAAATGTTGGAGACAATCCAGGGCACAGCAATTAGCTTTGAATACAAGGAAAATCACTTTCCCCTTTCCTGAGTTGGGAGGGAAGAGGGTAGGAGGAGAGAGGCTGGCTGTGCAGGACTGGTGGTGGGGCCTGGGGTGAGAAAGCTACAGGAATTCATGCCTGGCAGTTTATAGTCTCTGAGCATCAGGAAGGAAGTTCAGTTATGGAGCAAATGAGGAGTTTTGGCAAAGTGGGGAACAGGAACTGGAGCTAAAACTGGCCAGGAATTCAGAGAAGGGCCGCTGGACTTGAAAGCAAGTTTCCTTTTTGGGTGACACATTACAAAATCGTACTATACCAGCCAGTGTCAAGCACATTAAACAAAAAGTGATGAATATTTTCTTTTTAAGTGGATTGTTATGCTTTATCTAAATGTTTCACATTATATGCAGTTTTACATTATCATGATGTTTACGTCACATACTTTGCCAACTCAGAAAAAGATATCTTTAAAAAATCAATTGCACAAATAATACAACTTAGAATAGCTTTTCAGTTGTACTGCTCCATCTAGCACAATGGTAATAGGTGCTGTTTCCTATAGATAATTCTACAGGCACTGACATCTGCAGACAATTTTGTTTACTAGACATTGTTGTATTTTAATTACCTGTTTTAAAAATGAAATCTGAATATAATGAATATTCAAAATATAATTAAAAAGCCATAAGTTGCATCTTGAAGACTATTTGTGTGTTGCAGGATGCTAAGGAAGAACTAGGTGGGATATGTGGGAAAGGAGGCCTGAAAGGGTTCACAAGGGGTGCAAGGGCTTGGGCCTGAAGCTCTAAATCACAACAGAGAGCAACTTTTGCCTAGAATTGCCACACCCCCTAGAAATCTGCAACCCATTCCTCTGGGTATGGTTCCTGATAAGACATAATTCAAAAGAACAATCAGCTTCACCCCATTACATTATTAGTGAAGTCAAAAATGGTCCCAAGAAAAGCAACCTTGTAAGTGGGCCACAGATATTTTTTTCTAGGCCACCTCCAAAGCTTTTGGTCCATCTCGACAAATGAAAGTGACAGAGTATAAGGCATGAATTACACTTTAATGAATAAAGGGCAAAACGAACTAGTTTTAAAGCCCTCCTGTGCAACTGGAAAAAAAAGACCATTTTATTACCATGACATTTGAGGTTGCTTTTAACCTGTGAACAACTCCTTTCACATTAACTTCTCTGTTGAAACAGAGATGAAAGACTGGATTAGTTAATGGATCCCCAGTACAGTCTTATCAGTGAAGGCATTGGTCAGAAGCAGGCTGCAAAGGACAGGGTGGGAAAGGGTGGGCTATTGAGGGGCCCATATGGCACAGGCCAAGTGTCATGTGTCTCCTAGGCAATGACTTAGGTAAAAACTGAAGTCATTTTCAGTTGGGCCCGCCATTATTCAGACTAAAATCCTGGCTTATACAAGGAAACAAACACCCTGCTTCTCATCACGTTTACAGCATTCATATCTCCAGTTTGAATGCCGGTAACAGAAACTGAGAAAGAAATCCATGATATAGGAAGAGAAAGAAAAATTCACCATTAATCTTCATTATTCCTTTCAAGTCAAAACATTCCCTTTAGAAATAAGCACGGATGCAAATAGCCAAGGAGCATGCCTGCAAAGCTTGCTGCAAATGTAAGCCACGTTGGAGATGATATGAACATTATGGGAAATAAAATTTTGCTTGGGAAGGTGGCAATGACATTTCAGCTGCAGCTTCTCATTTGGGACTGTGATGAGTCAGTTCTCCAGCACAGTGTTGGGTGATGAGGGGAGAGAACAGATGAACAAAATCAAAACGAAAGGAATGTAGGTAGGCAGGCAGCTGGTCAGGAAAGTTTTTTCTTCCCTCATTTTTATGTTTAGGGTAACTAGAATGCACTCTTTTAAGTGACCAGTGTTTGTCTCACCAAGATGGTCTTAAACTTTTTGGTTCATATGATATGGGATTTAGAAATCAAACCCTAATTTGGCCGGGCGTGGTGGCTCACGCCTGTAATCCCAGCACTTTGGGAAGCCGAGGAGGGTGGATCATGAGGTCAGGAGATCGAGACCATCCTGGCTAACATGGTGAAACCCCGTCTCTACTAAAAATACAAAAAAATAGCCAGGTGTGGTGGCGGGCGCCTGTAGTCCCAGCTACTCGGGAGGCTGAGGCAGGAGAATGGGCTGAGGCAGGAGAATGGCGTGAACCCAGGAGGTGGAGCTTGCAGTGAGCCGAGATAGTGCCACTGCACTCCACCCTGGGCTACAGAGCAAGACTCGTCTAAAAAAAAAAAAAAAAAAAAAATCAAACCCTAATTTCACCACTTCAGTTTAAAGTACTTTGATTTATATTATTATGCCATGAAAAGAGAATACATAATACTGGCTATGATCATTAGCAAGAAATATATACAAGAGTACTTAAATTAGGAGGAATACTTACTATAGGAATATCTTTAGTATCAAGGCAATAACTTCTTGCTTTGTTAAGTTACATCTAGTCAAAACTACTAACCACCCTATAACTCTGGAGTAATAATCTATTAACAAAGAGCGAGGTTTTGGTTCAGTTAAGTACCACGATAATGTCAGTTAAGCACTGACACTATGCTGGCCATTCCTAGTCTTCTTGCCCTGATCAAATGGATGTGTAACTGATGACCATGGCAGGAAAGGCAGAAGAAATGCACCAGGCACTTGCTGAAACATAGCTTTAAGCACTGGCCAAGGCTAAGTACCTGGAATAGAAGGGCATGCCCACTGGCCAGCAGCAGACAGGAGTGAGGGAGGCACTAGGCAGCTGGGGACGGGGCGCAGGTGCTAATGGCCTGTATAACCAGCTGCTACAGAGGTGGCCACACAGGGGATAATTTGCAGGGTCTTTCTGCGCCACATACTTAACCACACAAGTAGTTAATACAGAAGCATTGCTTCAAAGAGAATGACAAATAACAGAAAATTAGTGACCTAAAAAGAGTAAGAAAACTGTTCAAAATTGAGAGAAATACCATAAAAGCCTACTAGACATACATTGACCATACCACAAATAAATGATGTAACTTTAACTGTGAGCAATAACTATAGGGAAAAGCTGGTAAAATATGATCATACTATAACAATGCTGACTATTAGGACAGTCACCAGGGCAATACAATAATTTAGTTCTGCTCCCATATGAATATTACAAAAATGGCTTATGTTAATTGGTATACAAAACAATATTTTAAATATGTGCAGAAAAAATAAATTATTCTCATAAAAACACATTTACCGCAATTCAATATAGGCCTTATTAACAGAGCTTAAATTCTTTTATGGTTTCCTTTATGATCTATACATTCCCAATCACCACTACATTTTTGAGGGAGAAATATATCTAAAATTACAGAATGAATGCAAAGCTTGCACAGAACTTGCTTAGAATCGTAAACAACCATATTAATGCTAGAACACAAACACAATTTCTGGTGTTGATGTTCTGTGCTGAGCTGAAATAGTGGCCCTTACACAGAACCATCAATCTGAAACCCAGGAATCTGGATGTGGAAATATCAAAGTTCTCAAAGCAATCCTTTGATTATTATATGCTACAAGGTACAGATTGTATAATGATGAAACAATAAATATAACCATTAATTCAAAGACACATTCCATTTCAAAATACGAGTATTTAGAGTATTATAAAATATATAATTTTAATGTTTAGGCTTCTTTTAAGTTTCAGAAGACAATTTCTTTTTAATTTCTTTTCCCCTGATAGCTTTGCCTCCAAACTGAATCATGCTCAAGGTTCAAAAATGTTAAATGCCATAACCGAAAACACTTCTACTTAGAAAGTAAGCTTCATTACTTAGATGAATGAGTTTGTATTCAAATATCAGTCGTAAAAATCAACACTTTGAAATACCAGTCCCCTAAGGTTATATTATGTAGGTATAATACGAAAATAAATAAGTAAATGATTGTGCAATAAAAACCACTTACATTCCACAGCTGAGTGACAGAAAATCTCTATACCCACATTATACATAGGTAACTGAACACTGACATACAGAAAACCCTCAGGCCAGTCTACAATGTCTTGTGATCCACAATTCTTTGAAGCTAAGTCTGCATTAATAGATTATTTCCACACAACCAGGTTTCAATTTCTTTTTGACTTGGTTATAAAAGTGTCATCTAAAGAAGTACTGTTAACATATATTACAATATGAATGCAAGTATTCCTATACTAACAAAAAGATCTGACTAAAATGCACAGGAAGTTATTAAAGTATGTAGTTAAAACCCTTTTTAAAATCCAAGTAAATTCTGGGATTTAAAAAATTCTGTTTTTCTTCTTTTTCACTGATTGCTGCTCTTACCTTTAATACTGCCTTTCCTTAAGTACTTGGTCTAATTGGTTCTTCTTTTTCTAGTTTCTTAAGGTGGAAGCTTAGCTCTTTGACTTAAGACCTTTTTTCTCCCTTTCTAAATATAAGCATTTAATGCTATAAATTTCCTGATAAGTACTACTTTAGCCACATTCTATGAATTTTGATACGTTTTATTTTTCTTTTCAATCAGTTCAAAATATTTTCTAATGTATCCTGTGATTTCTTCTTCAACCCATGAGTTATTTAGCAGTATGTTATTTAATTTACAAGTATGTGGGAAATTTTTCAGCTATCTGTTAGTGATTTCAAATTTAATTCTGTTGTGGTTGGAGGATATGCTTTGTATGATTTTAACCCTTCTACATTTATTGATACAGTCATGTGTCACTTAATGATAGGGACACTCTCTCAGAAATGCTTCATTAGGTGAACATTATAGAGTGTACTTACACAAAATCTATACGGTAAAACCTACTATGTACTAAGCCTAATGGTCTAGCCTATAGCTCCTAGGCCACGAGCCTGTACAGCATGTTACTGTACTGAATATGCAACAGTAACACCATGGTATTTGTGTATCTAAATGTATCTAAACATAGAAAAGACAGGGTAAAAATATGGTATTATAAACTTATGGGACCACTGTCATAACTGTGGTCAGTTGTTGACTGAAACAGTTATATGACACATGGCTATATTTGTCTTATGGTCCAGAATATTGTGTATCTTGGTGAATCTTCCAGTTCACTTGAAAAGTATGTGTATCCTGCTGTTGGTGAGTGGAGTACTCTATAAATATCAATTAGGTCAAATTGGTTGATACTGTTGTTCAAATCTTCTATACGCTTACTAATTTTCTGTATATTCTATCACTGAGAGAGAAGGGTTGAAACTTCCAACTATAACCGTGAATTTGTCTATTTCACCCTCAGCTCAGTTGCTGCTTTATGTATTTTGCACCTGTTGTTAGGTACATATAAATTTTAAACTGTTATATCTTCTTGATTAATTTTACATTCTTCATTCCCAATAATATTCCTTGTTCTAAAAATTATGTTTAAAAAAGTACAGTCACTCCAATTTTCTTTGAATTATTGTCTACATATACGTATTATTTGCTAGATATAGAATTCTAGGTTAGTAAGTTTCTTTTCCTTCAGTTCTTTGAAGATGTTGCTCCACTGTCTTGCATAATTTTTTATGAGAATTTTGCTTTCTCTTTCACTTCTCTCTGTGCCCTTTATATTTAATGTGGGTTTCCTGTACACAGCATATCACTGGATCTTGCTTTTTTATCCAACCTGACAATCTCTGCCTTTTAATGGTGTGTTTGAGTCATTTTCATTTAATGTAACTATCAACATGTTTTCTATGCATTCCATTTGTCCTTTATTCCTTTATGTTTTATACTCTGAATTAACTGCATATTTCTTATGATTCCATTTGTCTCCACTGTTAGTTTAACTATATCAATTTTAGTTTTGTTCTACGGCCTAGAACATACACATCTTTTTTTTTTTTTTTTTTTTTTTTTTTTGGACAGGGTCTCACTTTGTCACCCAGGTTGGAGTGCAGTGGCACAATCATAGCTCACTGCAGCCTCACACCCCTGGGCTCAAGTGATCCTCTCACCTCAGCCTCTTATGCAGTGGGAACCACAGGCATGTGCCACCACACCCAGCTAATTTTGTCTCTTTCTCTTTTCTTTTCTAAATGGAGATGGAGTCTTGCCACATTGCTCAGGCTAGTCTCGAACTCCAGGGCTCAAACAGTCCTCCTGCCTCAGCCTTCCAGAGTGCTGGAATTACAGGTGTGAGCCACCATGCCCAGTCTACAATATACATCTTTAACTTACAGTCTACCTCCAAATAATATTATACCACTTCATGTAATGCACAAGAATCCTATACATGAAGTATACTTCCACTTTCCCCATCCTCTATTCTACATTATTGTTGTCATACATTTTGCTTGTATGAACTACATAATACATTACCATTTTTGCCTTAAAGAGTCAACTATTTTTTAAACATACTAAGTCAGGAAAAATATCTTTTAAAGTTACCCATGCTTACTATTATTTCTAGTGTTCTTTATTCCTTTGTGTAGTTCTAAATTTCCACCTGGTATCATTTTCCTTCTTTCTGAAAAACTTACTGTAATATTCTTGTAGTACCAGTCTCCCGATGATGAATTCACTCAGCTTTTGTTTGTTTAAAAAATAAATATTTATTTTCTCTTCATCTCTGAAAGATGTATTTGCTAAATATAGAATTCAAGGTTAATAGGTTTCTTTTCCTTCAGTTCTTTGAAGACGTCGCTCCATTGTCTTGCATAGTTTTTGGTGAGAATTTTGCTGCCATTCTTTATTCATTTTTGTGTAATGTGCATCCCCCCAACTGCTTTTAAAAAAAACTTTGTAAGATGTGTACCAGTGAAAAAGGAAAATAATTTGTTTCCTCAAAGTTGACATATTTGTCTTACACTAACATAATCCTTGAAGATATTAACAGAGAAAATAGTAGTATAAAAATAATTTATATTCTTTTAAACAAATGTGCATTATATTCTTGAGTGTGAGTGTGCACATTTAAGATTCTATAAAACCATAAAACTATAAACACATTAGGAAGCTGAAATGTGAAAATAAAACTTAAGAGAAACCAAATGTATGTATAATTTCTAGATCCGAGAGACATCTTCTATACATTACGTGTGGGATGAACAACCTCAATTCTTAGGCTGAGGCAAAGTATGGATTCTCCTTGACTTATGATGGGGTTACATGTCAATAAACCCACCATAAGTTGAAAATATCATAAGTTGAGAGTGGGGTTTCTACTTTTGATATTTTCAATTTATGATGAATTTATCCAGATGTAATCCAATCCTAAATCCAGGACTGTACTGAATGAATATTGCTTTCAGACCATCATAAGGTCAAAAATCATAAGCTGAGCCATTGTAAGCCAGGGGCCTTCGGTATCACTTTACAGTGAAAACTGTTCTTTTCCCAAATTTTCTCACTCTCTTTGGCTGCTTTTACAATTTTCTCCTTAACACTGGTTTTCAGCAATTTATGATACGCCTTGATGTTGCTTTCACCATATTTTTTTCTGTTTAGTGTTCACTGCACTTTTGGATCTGTGACTTTTCATCAAATTTATACAATTTTTGGTCACTATAGCTTTAAATAATTGCTCTGTCTCCTGGTTTCCCATCATTGTTCCTTCTGTGACCCAAATTACACTTATGTTAAGACGGCTTGCTATAGTCCCACTGGTCACTGATATTGTGTTCATTTTTTTTTTTTAAATTCTCTGTTCTTCATCTTGGATATTTTGTATTATTGTATTTTCTGGTTTACCAATCTGTTCTTCTGTGGTATCTAATATGCTGTTAATATAATCCAGTATATTTCTAATTTCAGATATACTTTTCACCTCTAGAGATTCAATTTGGATTTTTAAAGACAGCTTCCATTTCTTTGCTCACTACAACCTTTAGTCTACTGTTAATTTTGGTCACACTACTAAGATGATACCCTCTTGAAGAGTCTTAACCAATGCTCCATGTGTTGTGACTTCTTTCTGTTTCTACTAGTGGGCAGAATGAGTCTGTCTTCAGTGAGTTTCAGCCATTGTTTAGCCTATTGCTTTCTGGCGGTTTCCCAGTAGTTTCTTCCCACATATATGCAGATAGCTCATCAGCAAAGGACTCAAGAAGGCTCCTCGGCAGATCTCCAGAATGCCTTTTGTGTGCAGCTCTGTCTCCTCAGGCAGTCTCCACCCCATACATTTGAGCTGCTTTGCACCTCCCCCACAACCCCACCCTAATCTCTTTGTCCTTCACTGGGGTAGACCACAAGACTCTGCTTGGACTCCCCCTCCATGTGCTGTGGCCTGGAAACTGCCTCCAAGCATCAAGAGTGATCTTAAGAATCATTTTGTTTGTGTTCCTTCTTTCAGTTGTCACAGTTCCATACTACCTATTGATCAATGTCTGGCTGTGGTTTTTATATACTTTTTCTGGTTTGCTAGTTGCTTAAGATGGGAAAGTAAATGTAGTTCTTCCATCATGAACAAAAGTAGAAATTTCGTTTATATTCTTGGTTCTACTGATTTGTTCGTGTGAATGCCAACCAGTGACTTTAATAGGCTTCAGTTTCTACACATATAAAATAAGATTAACTTAATCAGTAATTTTCAACCCCCTTTATACAGACTGAACTGCTTCAGGATTCTTTCGTCATCCATGTTTCATGAGCACATCTCACCCAGCAAAGTGTTACATTAACACTGTCATATTCAGTAGGCTGTTCACTAAGATCTTGCAATTGGTGATTTCATTTAACATTTAATCTTGTAGAGGGCACTGCTTATTTTTCAGTACACAGAACAAGTTTCTTATTTTTGCATAAAAGCTCCCAATCCATGTGAATCGTATAGAGCTGACCTCTTCCCCAGCTCCAGGGGAAGACCTGGATCTAAGCCAGCACATTCCCTTCTCCTGACTGGAGCTACTGGTGCAGAGATGAGCATATGATATAATTGGTCAATGACTGCCATGCCCAGAACCTTTGTTCAAACAGTCTTGTCTTTGAGGCTGACTAGAATCTGGGAGGATACAGAGCTGAAGACTTTGACAGTCATCTTGTCACCAGAGGGAGCCTAAAAATGAAGAGGTGGGAGACAGGGTTCTGGTGGGATTTTAAGCCCCTAAGTCAAAGGATACCTTCAATTAATGCTGGACTTTTTCTACTATGTGACACAACAAATTCCCTTTTTTCTTAGTCCAGTGTGGGCTAGGTTTTCTGACACTTGTAATAAAGTCTCTTAACTGTTCCATCAAATAGTAAATATATTCATGGTAACAGATTAAGAAAAACACCCTGAAGTAATACAGTTGTGGAGTAATGAGCTGTAACAGCAGCCATCAAAGCAAATTAGCATACCCCCCAGAGATGGACTTCTCTTTAAGAACAAGGGCATGTGTACCAGGCAGAGCACAAGCAGAGATCAGGGTTGTGTCACATGCAAGAGGTGAAGCTCCAAACAAAGGTAGTTTTAAAAAGAGAAATAGGGAATATGATATTTTGGGCCTGATTTGGGCAAATCCATTCACATGGATAGCCAAAACGTCACCTGTAATACAAAAGACTGGAGGATATCACCTAATGTGACAACAAGCCTCTGACTACCATGACCTAAAAATAGATGTGTTCTTTTAATTTTTAAGTCTGGATAATACCTTACAAAATGCGCCAGTTCTATTTTTGCTCCCCAAAGAACATAAAAATATAGAAAATAAGCAGCTGATGATATAGCGGTTCTTCAACTGTTGGGCTACTGGCCTTTTCCTTTATAGTTTTCCTATTTTGTAACCAGAAGAATCTCAAGAAAATTTAAGAAGAAGGATTAGAAAACTGAAAAAAAAAAATCTATTAGTATGTTGCTTGTCAAAAAAATAATTTACAGTGGTTTTCAGCTACCAGAAGTTTTTGTGTAGTAAAAATATTTAAAAAGAAAAACCATTGCTTGTCATGTTTTCTCTTCATTTATTTTTTAAACTATATTCCACTTCCTTTGGTGTATATACACATCTCTTTCTCTACTCTCTATCCTTTGGGCTATTTGACGAAGGCAACAATATTTTTGTGTCATGTACTATTACATAAGAAATGATGAACACCGACTAATGATACTAAGTTTACTGAGATATGGAGTACTTGACAACATAGACAATAATTGAGGCAAGATGCTAAGACATGTACGTATTCTTTAGGCACATACTTTAACCATCCTACTAATAGTCATGGTAAACCTCACTCTTTTTTTTTCTTTTTTGGGATGGAGTTTGCTCTTGTTGCCCAGGCTGGAGTGCAATGGCACGATCTTGGCTCATTGCAGCCTCCGCCTCCTAGGTTTAAGCAATTCTCCTGCCTCAGCCTCCCAAGTAGCTGGGATTACAGGCATGCGCCATCACACCCGGCTAATTTTGTATTTTTAGTAGAGACAAGCTTTCTCCATGTTGATCAGGCTGGTCTTGAACTCCTGACCTCAGGTGATCCATCCGCTTCGGCCTCCCAAAGTGCTGGGATTACAGGAATGAGCCACTGCGCCCGGCCAAACCTCACTCTTAATAAGACTTTGTCCTCTAGGGAATGTTGACACAGTGGGTCACAAAAATGATGAAGTGTGATAGCACAATTTGTCAGCTAAACAAGGCTTGAAACAAAAGAGACATGAAATATTACATATGGTATTTCTCCTATTAACTTACAAAATAAGCAAAAGAGAATTAAGACCCAATCCTCAGTTAAATCTGGAAGGGGTGAGTGAATATAAGATAGAAGAGATTACGAGAAGGGGCTTTACAGTTCCAACATGTCTCAAATGGGGGAAAAACCAACTCCTGAAGGTTGCACTGTTGTATGAACATGTAAACTGAAGTATTAAGAATTTTACAGGCCAGGTGCAGTGGCTCATGCCTATAATCCCAGCACTTTGGGAGGCTGAGGTGGGCAGATCACCTGAGGTCAGGAGTTTGAGACCAGCCTGACCAACATGGCGAAACCCCATCTCTACTAAAAACACAAAAACGTGTGCGTGGTGGCAGGCACCTGTAATCCCAGCTACTAGGGAGGCTGAGACAGGAGAATTGCTTGAACCCAGGAGGTGGAGGTTGCAGTGAGCTGAGATCGTGCCACTGCACTCCAGCCTCGGCAACAGAGACTCTGTCTCAAAAAACAACAACAACAACAATAAAAAATTTTAGAAGTGACTTAAAAAAATTATTTCATTTTTAATTGACAAATAAAAATTATATTTACTCCACACAACATGTTTTGAAATGCAAATACATTGTGAAATGGCTAAATTGAGCTAATTAATGTAAGCATTACCTCACATATTTTTTGTAGTGAGAACACTTAAAATCTACTCTCAGAGAGATTTTCAAGAATACATTGTTATTAACCGTAAGAGGTGACTTTTAAAAATTGCGTGTTTTTCCTATGCATTTATATCCTTAACGTATGGTATATATGTACAATAGAATATTTATTCAGCCTTATAAAGGAAATCCTGCCATATATGACTCCATGAGATGAACCTGGAGGACATGATGTTAAGTGAAATAAGTCAGTCACAGAAGGACAAATACTGCATGATTCCACTTATATGAGGTATCTATAATAATCAAACTCATAGAATAGAGAGTGGTTGCTGGGATGGTAGAGGGAGAAATGGGGAGCTGCTGTTCAATGCATATCAAGGTTCAGTTATAATAGATTAGTACCTTCTAGAACCTTGCGAGCAACATTACGCCTTTACTTAACAATACTGTGTTGCGCACTTAAAGATTTTTTTTTTTTTTTTTTGACATAGAGTCTTGCTCTATCGTCCAGGCCGTATTGCAGTGGCACAATCACAGCTCACAGCAGCCTCGATTTCCTGGGCCCCAGTGATCCTCTCACCTCAGCCTTTTGGGTAGCTAGGACCACAGGCATGTGCCACCATGCCCAGCTAAGTTTTGTATTTTTGATAGAAACAGAGTTTTGCCATGTTGCCTAGGCTGGTCTCAAACTCCTAGGCTCAAGTGATCTGCCTATCTCAGCCTCTCAAAGTGCTGGGATTATAGGCATAAGCCACTGCACCTGGCCTTACTTAAATATTTAAGAGGGTAGATCTCATGTGACATGTTCTTATCACAAAAAAAAAAAATCTCTCCCCAAAGTTTAAACTACCCTCTGTCGAATTATACTCTGCATACTCACTTCTGACTGTCATTCTGTTTCAGGCAGAGATGTCATTTATATTTGCATATGAAATATTGAACCATGAGGAATATGACATTATTATACATATGTGGCACATAAAATTAAAGGTATTTTGCCAGTGTTTATGCATAAAACCATTCTTTTTTTTTTTTTCTGAGATGGGGTCCTGCTCTGTCTCCCAGGCTGGAGTGCAGTGGTGTATTCACAGCTCACTGCAACCTCTATCTCCTGGCTCAAGTGATCTTCTCACCTCAGCCTCCTAAGTAGCTGGAACCACAGGTGCACAAAATCATACCCAGCTAATGTTTTAAATTTTTTGTAAAGACAAGTTCTCTCTATGTTGCCCAGGCCGGTCTTAAACTCCTGGGCTCAAGTGATCCTCCTGACTTGGCCTCCCAAAGTGTGGGGATTACAGGCATGAGCCACTGTGCCTGGCCCCAAACCCTTCCTATGACCTTCTCATCATTCTCATTATATTGACATTTGCTTTCTTTTCAGTCAGTTTGCATATATCCAGCAGTCAAGGACCGTATATTACATATTACTGTGTCTCCTCCCATGTCTAACAGAGTGGTCTGCACACAACAGCTGCTTGATAAATACTTGAGGGATGAGCAAGGGGGAAATGGAGCATATGCATGCTAGGAAAGCCTGGAGAGTCTTATTTTAGATTAGCGAATACTGTGGGCAAGATGTTTCAACACTGTTCAGGGATTTTTCTTTGAAAAGATTGAGTTAGTATGTTCAACAGCAACTTTTCATACATATATTGAAAGAACCAATCTTTTCAGGGCCCACATAGACATGGAACAAGAGGCTAGAAAGGAAGGTGTTTCCAAAACATGTCTTCCTCATTTAAAACATTAAAAAAAGATGATATAGTAGAAAGCTTGAATGGAAGAGATGAAAAACATACTGATAAGTAATTTGTATCAGCGAGGCAGTACAATAGAGAGATGCCAAATTTGGAACTTGGGGAATAAAGACAGATTATAAAACATCTCCAGAATAAAGGGCCATGGTCTGTGAGAATAATATGGGTTTCTCTTAAGTATAGCAATTTAAATTCTCTAGTCCCATAAGATAGCTACAAAGAAGTATATGCAACTATGTGCAAACCAACAAGAACTTTGTGAAATGTTTCTTTTTGGATTATTAGTGGCAGGTAGTAACCTTTCTGATAACCTTAATGATCTGAATGACTTGCACTCAGGGTGTCATACCAGTTCCCCAGCCAGCATGACAAACCATAAGGGCCAGGCAGGGTGAGGTTGAGAGGGCCGCAGTGCTGAGGGGCAGTGCACAGGTTCTGTGGTCCTCCTCACCAGCAGCATTGGCAGAAGTGGAAAGCGGAGCAGTGGCTGCCATTTTTGGCTTCTGCAGCATCAGATATGTACTATAATAGGCAGCAACAGAAATACAATGTTTACAGGGACTTTAAAGATGATTCTGACCAATTTCCTAGTTTCTCTTCATCAGTCCTCTACATGTCCGATTGCCTTAGGCAAACAGAACCTATGCTACATACTGATCTGCGCTATTTTTGTCTTCTCTTGCAAGTGGCCCACATTGAGAACTGGAGAAAGAGTGTGTGTGTGTGCATGTGTATAAGAGAAATACATATAATTCCACTTAATTTCTTTCTTGGAGAAATTCCAAGTAAGAAATTATTTAAAATTATTTAAATTTCCAAGTAAAATTATTTAAAGGGATAATTCACATTATTCCTTTAAAATGTTTATGTTGGACACTCCTTGTTCATATCCACACAAGAGGCAATGATGAGAGACATTATTGCAGAAGCATAATGAAGCATTCTAGATTGTCATTTCCATTTTGTAATATTGCATTTACCTTCATTTATAATACCATTAATTCAAAACACTATTCAAATTCCTAAGCATTCAAAATATGTACACAGATTCTCTAGTAAATATCAGATAACATGATGGTATCTTGGGTTTTATTTCATTTTTAAAACTCACATAAATCTGATTAAAAGAAAACATTGTAACAATACAGATCTTAAGACCAATAGAAGAATCTATTTTTGTGTTAATTTCCTGCTGTCATGAGAAGAGGTTTTCAAGTAACAACAACCAAAAGTCCCCCCTATGTCACACTGCATACTCATTTAGTCAATTATCAAATGCTTCTTGAGCATCTGCTAGTTACAGGCATTTTACTAGACATCGGGAAAGGGCAAGGAAGAATGGAGGGAGGCAAGGTGGTGGTGTGAGGGTTGGTGGGGATAATATGAAAGAGGTGATAGACACTGTTTCTGAATGACATTTCACTGCTGTTAATATAAAGTTTTAAATATTCTTTCATATATAGTTAATTTTAGTTCCTTTTCAAATCAACATGTTGAAAATTTGTCTCCATAGGAACTTCAATAAAATTTTAATGAAAAATGGAATACTTGTAATAAATCTAATGGTGCACAATACACTATAATTCAGTCCGAGAATTTTAGAGCTGTAAGAGAACCCTTAGACCATGTGGTTTAAAACTTCACAGTTTATATTAAAATTATTTTTATGGCTGGGCGTGGTGGCTCACGCTTGTAATCCCAGCACTTTGGGAGGCCGAGGCGGGTGGATCACGAGGTCAGGAGATCGAGACCATGGTGAAACCCCGTCTCTACTAAAAATACAAAAAATTAGCTGGGTGTGGTGGCGGGCGCCCGTAGTCCCAGCTACTCGGAGAGGCTGAGGCAGGAGAATGGTGTGAACCCGGGAGGCGGAGCTTGCAGTGAGCCGAGATCGCGCCACTGCACTCCAGCCTGGGTGACAGAGTGAGACTCTGTCTCAAAAAAAAAAAAAAAAAAAAAAAAAAAAAAAAAAAAATTATTTTTATTTGTTCATTCATTTTGTATTTATTTTATTATAAATGTGAACCAAATAAAGACCAAAAATTATTTTTATTTGTTCATTCATTTTGTATTTATTTTATTATAAATGTGAACCAAATAAAGACCAAAGGGGGCTCGGATTTGCCCACGTCCTCAGGAGGAAAGGAAAGACTACCCTCAGCAAGAGTGTCGGCCACTGCCGCCCTTCAGTTCATCAGACAGCACAGTGTTCAGTCTGTTGGCTAGGATTGCGGGGTTCAGTATGATCTCTTTTTCCTAGGAGGTCTTGAATCAGTAATTTTATTAACTATTATAAGGTTCACGTTACAGTGTTATTTTAATTGCAGTATCAATTCACATTTCAGGATTCACTGTTTGCCTGTTATCTTGGCAACACTAAATCTATTAATACAATATCTCATATCTTTCATTATGCAGAATGCAGGTACCTGAAATGAAAATCAACAACTAATTCAAGACTACCTTAAAAAAATTAAACTCATATTTTTAGTATCTACTCACGATAATTCTTAATGTTGTTTTCTTTTAATTACTTAATTTGCCTAGGTAGCCTAGCTTTTGTCATTATTATAATATTGTATCTGCTCTTGATTTTATTTTATAGAGCTATCTGAATTAAGCAACAAACCAAATGAAACATTTAACAGTTTAATTTGAAAAGAGTAAAATAAATATAGAGGATTTCACTGCATTCTGTAATGCATGAAAAATGTAGCATGCATTTATTTATTTATTTATTTATTTATTTATTTATTTATTTATTTATTTATTTATGAGATGGAGTTTTGCTCTTGTTGCCCAGGCTGGAGTTCAGTGATGTGATCTCAGCTCACTGCAACCTCTGCCTCCTGGGTTCAAGCGATTCTCCTGCCTCAGCCTCCAGAGGAGCTGGGACTACAGTCATGTGCCACCACACCCGGCTAATTTTGTATTTTTAGTAGAGACGGGGTTTCCCCATGTTGGCTAAGATGTTCTCAATCTCCTGACCTTTCAATCCGCCCACCTCGGCCTCCCAAAGTGCTGGGATTACAGGCGTGAGCCACTCTGCCTGGCCAAATGTAGCTATTCTTATGTAACATCTAACTCTGCCTAAGAACTAGGCACAGTCCCCACAATCATGCTAAGGTTTTCAATCACATCATAATCTCTGCAACTGCACAGGAAGAAGAGGATTCAGATGAACCCTTAAGTATAAATGTCAGTACAGATTCAGAAAAAAAAAAAAACCCACTTAGGGGTATTTGTAGTAACAAAAATAGTGGCTACCATGTATCTACATGTACTGGGAGCTCAATTTTTCTGATGTAGAGAGAGATTAAGCAGTTGACCCAAGGTGGTGCATATAATAAGTAAGCTCCTGAGGGCAAAGGCTGGGTCTTATTTATCATTTTACCCAGAAAGCCTCAGAATGCATGGCACAATCATTGCTGGAGGGGTGCCTGAGTTTTATTTTTAATGTTAGAGGTTGTTTTGTTTTGTTCTCTCTCTCTCTCTTTGTGTGTGTGTGTGTGTTGTATGTTGTATTAGGATGAGGTAGTTCTTAAAATGAGAGGTTGATCCAGGGGACAATTACAGTTATTTTCTAACTGATGTAGATAACTTATTGTGTAATAGTTTTTAGAGGATTTGGTACATTTATCTGTAAAATAACCTCCCTAAGGGATATAACTATCCTTGTGATAGATGCTTTCTCAAATCCTTATAAGTAACAACAGAAAAAAAAAAAGAGACTGTGTTACATAACATAGCAAAATGGAAACCTTCCTCTTTTATTCTACTAAAAAAACCCCAAACCCAAAAAAACAAACGCCTGTCTGTAGACTGAAGTTAGGTCCAGTTGGTTTATTTGGCTTTCACCTTGGTGAGTGCTTTCACCAAAGGTAGAAGGCATTCTTGGCTTCACTCCCTGAAATAAGGTTTGACAGCTGTTCGGCTCCACAGAGCAGTATTACATAACAAGGCAGTTCAAGAAGCAAAAAAGAAAACCACCTTGAAATGAGGCTTTGGTGAGTGGGCTCGTGCTTATACAGAATACACTTTTACCACCATAGAAAAATAGTTAATGACAAGGATACATGAATGATTATCATCATGGAAATGCTACGGTTTTTCCCCACACAAATTTCTGAACTGTACATACATAGATGTGTATATCACAATCAGTGACCTTCTGTGTGGGGGAGAACTGCACCTGCCACAGAGTCTGGGATGTTCTTGGAAGTCAAGTATGACTTTCCTCCTTTCTTTCTTATTTTTTATAGTGCCACCCCACAGAAACATTTTTTAAATAACAGTAATTTCAATGGAAAGAGTCAATTCTGAGATTTCTGACCTTATTAGCAACTCTAAGTAATATGTAATGCAACTCACTGTCTAAAATGAGCTCTTTCTTGAGCATAAATACTCCTTTTTAAGAACAAGTCCAAGCTGGTTTTCATTATTTTTCAGCTCCAGAGAAGGAAGAAGTTTTCCATTTTTTAAGGCTTAAAAAAAAAAACACCCAAGTATCTTTAAAGCAGTTCAGATACCAAGGTAAGAGTCACAGTTGATCGCAGAGTCAGAACTTTCCAGCTGTGTAGAATTTATTCATTAAAGCCATGTGTTAAAATTGAGAAACAACTGGAAGATACAACCACAAAAAGTTTGTTTACGCAAATTCTTGAGTAGACCTCCTAGTTGCTCTTAATCAATATTGATAAAAAGCATGTATAATGAACTTGACCTAGCACTCAAATGGCATTCTTAGTAGGTTTTTGCTGAACAAATCAGAGTACATCTTTGGAGATATATTTAAGATCTCAGCCATTTCTAAACAGTGTACATACAATTTCCTCTTTATTAGTAACCTAAAGACTTCTTTTGTGACATAACTTCATATTGGCAAAAGGATTTATTTGGGGTCATTTTCCTGATAAAAATCCTGTCAGATCAGGTTGTATATCATGTAAGAAGAAACTGAGGCCTAGAAGCTTGCATGTATTGCTTAGGTTCCTAAATGAAAGATGTAGTGAAAGCTAGATACACATATGATACCTCTTTTCTATCCGGTATTTAATCTACTAAGTTGCCTCTATTTTATTTTAAATCAAGATATTGGTTGAAAGGTAAGGTCCTTAATATGTTTAAAGAGGAAGAAGAAAATGTTATTTAGTTTACTTTAAAGTATTAGCAATTTTTACATAGCCCACATATTTAAGAAACATAATTTTATTAAGTAATTTCTCCTTCATCCCAAAATGATCTGAAGATCACAAAAACCTATTCCTCACTATGGAAAATGCAGAGCATATGGGTTCGGGGGTGGGGGGCGGGTGTTGGTATTTAGTGTTTGAGTAAAATAAATACTGGTGTTAAAAATCAGAATAAATTGCAAATGTGGAATGAAATTATCTAGTTCAGAGCCTGGTGCATTATAGGTGCTGAATAAATGTTGAATAAATTAATAAATAAATGAAAGATCACGATTTCCAGCTTTATCACATTTTGAAACCAAATTATTCCCTTTCTAAAATAAAACCTAATGATATTTTGTCTAAACTAAGAACATTCACGTCTCAAGAACCACATCACAAAGTTGTCTAACTATTGGGAAGTTACTATAGAAATGCCAGTGCATCTACCTATTAAATGTAACTGGGTCTACTTACGCACCACCTCACGTTGTTTAATCTCTGAATTAGATTGCAAAGGACAGAAATTCAAGGCCTTATATCATGCTGTAAATACAGACAAGATCTACATACAGCTTGAATCAACACACATATCACCTTGAAAGAAAATTCAAGTACAGTTGATAAACCACATTAACACAATAATTAAAAACTACACATACACATACGTGGTGAAAGCAAATACTCAAAAAGTGAAGAGAAGCTGCTAGTGTCAGCAGCATCAACAGTCCCATGGTAGCCATCCTCCTTTCATCGTGGTCAATTCATTAACAGGGGAGAAAAGACAGAAACTATGAGAAATGCAAACCATCTGCTCAATCCAGATGCAATAGCACATGCCTCTTATATCCAAACCTTTTTACCAGAAACACAGATAAGATCTAATCCTCTCATAAAATCTCCAACAGAGGTATTCAGACACATTTGTATCACAAATAAAAACAATGCCAAAAATCATCATTAACTGAGACCTTTTAAATATCAGTCAAGACTTTTACCAGTGTACCAGAGTACACACTGATAAAACAATATTAAAACAGCATTAGAGAAAAACAGGGTTGGATTTCTATTAGCCTTATTCAGCTATTCCTTAAGTAAAATCAGGCTGAAAACATCTCACTCCTTAAATAGCAAGAACGTTTCAGTCAAGTCATCCTAGTTTTAAAAAGACATAAGATATTCCTTTAATATTATATATTTCAAGTAATGTGCATTTCTTAAAAGACAGCAAATATTCTTACCTTGAAATTGTGAATCTTTTCATATTTTGGAATTTGCTCGTTTTCTTTCAGAGTTGCTCTTCTAACAAGTGATGTCAACTGCGAATAAGCAAAGAGTTTCAGAGGTTGCCAGATTGTCACAGACGACTTTGGAGAACCCAGTTTCATTCCCAAGGCTGCTATCAATAAATCTTGCTGACGGCCCTCTTGTTTTGATTTGTGAACTGCAGCCCTATTAGTTTTCCTCCCCGACCAAGACTCTTTGGATGGCATTTTGGAATTCACAGGGAAAGAAAACCTATAGTGGTCTATGTCTGTCGATGATATCTATTCAGCTAACACATGAGCATTCTGCCAGGCAGCACAGAACCCTAACCTACAGAGAGCTGCAGAGAAACACCACGGAGAGGTGGAGGAGGAGGATGAAGCACTTCTTAAACAGAGGTTGACTAACCAGCAAATTCTTCTTTCTTCCTTTTTTTTCTTAAAGGGATCTATATTCTAGCTTCTAAAAACTTGAGTCTGAACAGAAATAAAAAGAGTCGATGCTAACATACAAAACACTCAGCATCCCTTTTTATCGCTTTTTAAAAGGCATGCAATTTTGACAAATGATACATTTCTAAAAGCTTTCTTCTCTATTCAAGATATTAATGTCCATTCTTAATGAAAGATGCCTACATACTGCCTGCAATCAGTTTCTAGCAACAGACACCCTGTGAAGCCCCTAGCAGGGAAGGTGGGGGGAAGGGAGGGATTTCACAAGGAAGGCTGCATTAGACTGGCCACCGTAAGAAAGGAGATAACCAATGAAAATCAAGCAACAGTATTTAAGTACTGTATTCCTAAACTCACTCTGTCTCTCTGTTTCTCCCTCCTCTCATGTAAGTTTCTTGCTGGCTCAAGGCAAAAAAAAAAAAAAAATCAGTGGGAAGGTAATGAGAAATGAATGAGTCATGCATTTATTGCAAAATGGAATTTTTTTAACCTATTAAAAGCAGAGGAAAATTAACATACATATAGCACTAGGTTTTAAAAATAATGCAGCACAACTGCCAGGTAAATTATGAAAGGCTTATCTGTATCCTTTGCTCATTATGGACTGAGGTTAAATAACCAAAACCCAATTTTATTAAAGACAAGGAAAAACTGGTGAGTATTTTGATGAAAAATAAAAGAAGTTTAACTAGGTATCATACTATTTTCATGCAGAACAAGGAGCATGCATATTACACTGCTAACAGCTTGGAGTGGTCAGTTTTGTCTCTGCATTATGAGTAATTTCGTTGTGGGCTACACTTACATAGAAGAAACCATTATTTTAATTCTCTAGTCTCAACATTTTTTTTTATTCAGAGAGCTTGAGGCCAGGTCATAGTGGAAGCCAGTTGGGAATAATTCCTTATTTGCACAGATCTCAATTATAGTGTAACTACTTATAGGACTCAGATATTTTTTGTTTGCTGGTGTAGAAACGGGGTGGCTAGGTGAGGACTTGGCACAACTTGATTTAGGAGCAATACCTACATTTTTTCACTAAGGTGCTACAAGATGCTTACATTTCCCATTTTGGTTCCCTAAGTACCTCCTATTATCTGTTTCTCATGCTATAATAATTAAGTTAAACCAATTATGCCAATGTTACACTGTATTTAAAGCATCTAAAATTCTATGTATTTAAATGGATTCAGTATATTTGTAGTGTAAATACTTTAATCTCAGATTTCATAATCTATGGGGGGTATGTGCCTAGTGCATATTCTAGTTTAATTAGGGCATGAAGTGGTTCTTAAGCTATGCTAGACATTGAAAATAACAAATGATTGATTTTCTAAACATCCCTAAATTATTTTTGTTTACTTGAGTCTTTAGTCCCTTTTATTCTTCTAAAATTATGTCTAAGTAAATAAAAGGCAAAATTTATTTACATAGGAGTTTCAATTTCATGAGTTTATATACTTAGATAATTAATATGAGACAAAAAATGCTCCCATTGCAAGAAGAAATGCAATGGAAAAAGTCTCCTTGCCTAGCCTAAATTGCTTTTCAGATTGGACCTATTTTGTCACATGATGACTAAAAATATAAATGCCAACCGACTCTTTAGACATGTACAGCCTAAAGTGAAGTTTAACCAATTCTCAGTAGGAATCAGAAAAAACAGCTCCAAACGACAGTAAAATTTTTTCTTCAACAATATTTGATATCAAGTTACTAAGTTAAAGAAAACAATCACACATGTAACCAAAGTAGCATCTTTTTCTTGAGTATTTTTGATCAACATCCTATTTTATAGATCATTCCTGGTTCTATAGCTATAGTTACTAAAATTCAAGCATAAAAATATGATAGTTACCCAGAAAATTTATAGCTGGGTAAAAGTAAACATTTTGTCATTCAGAGGTAAGGTCTACTGTAGACTCTGCAGATTGTACTGTATTTCCTGAGTAATGTTCTATTTAGTCAAGAAATTCTGGATTAACTGCAATCTGAGCAGCTACCTAGGGCAGTAAGGAGATAGAAAACAACAGCTTAGGATGAAAACAGCTTTGGCTACTCTCAAATGGCTAAGGGTTTGGTCACTATTATGCCTTCAACATGGCAGTAACTGCACTTCTGCATTAATTTTGGTGAAGAACTTGTAAATAACAAAAATTGCTAACTCTAAAATTCAGAACCAATATAATCAATAGTCTGACATTCTAGACAAATGTGTATCACTCATGCTTACATTCTCTAGTAGATATCCGTCTATTTATAGAATCTATTAATTATGGCTATCACTTATTAGTTATTGAGTACATATATTCCAGATACCCAACTAAGCACTTTATATATAGAATCCCACTGAATCCACAGATAAACGCTATGAGGCATAAATTATCTTAATTTCATAGTTGAGAGAGCTAAGGCCTACAGTTTACTTCCCAAAGTTGCACAGCTAGTAGGTGGTGGGGTTGGGCTCATAAACACTACACTATATCCACCCAGACGAGAAAATGAGAGGAAACCATGGAGTCTTCTCTCTGATTCTATTCAAGGTGGTTTCTCTAGTTACCTTCTTTCAATTTTGAGGAGCAGCAATAGATGGTAAGACAGACTAGCAGCAATGGATGGTAAGAAAAATGTAGTAACCAAGATCTTATGATCTCAAGTTTAGCATGTAGTAGGAAATGCAGACTTCAAGGCTCAATTCAAACACACCCTCCTACGTGATGGCTTTGATAATCTTCACCAATCAGAAGTGATCTCATCCACTTGTGAACCTCACAGTCTTTCACTGGTTCATTAGTTATGGGACTACCACATGCTACCTCATATCAGTTATCTGTGTAGCTGTTTAAATAGAATTAGGCTTTATGTATATTTCTATATATTTTTACACACCTTGAATCTAGCATAGCAGCTTACACAAATAAAGGTTCAATATATATTTGGTTAAAAAATAAAACCAAATGAAGGCAGCTATTTTTATTGGGGGGCAGTGTGGTATAATGAAGAAAATATGATTTAAAATCAGAGAAACTGAAGTTTGAATACTGACCTTGGGAGTTCTGCTTTGTTTCTTGGTTACCTCATCTACATAATATGAATAATAATACCTGTCTCACAGGTTACTGGGAAGTTTAAAGAAATGACATACAAAAAAGACTATCTGCAGGGAGTAACCAATAAATGATAGGATTACAGGGGTGCTGAGTCCAATATTAGCTGTAGGTATATAATGTAAGACACAGGTCCCTACCCTCAAGGAGTCTGTAATCTGCTTTAGGTCTATACCACATAAGCATGCCTGGAAACACTGCCCTTCCCATTGTGTTTTGTCTCTACCCAATTACCCATACTCTGGATCTAATCCTAATTTTTAAAAGGCATATAATGACATGTACGCCAGCTGAGGAAGCAGGTTAGGAGAGAAGTGGAAAGTGGCAAGAAAAGGAGATACTCAGTATTGTTAAGGATCCAGGAACACTGTTGATGCTTCCCAAGGCTGTCTTATCTATTGTTCCCACAGCCATCCTGGGAAGTATGTTGCATAATGGTCACTTTATAGATGAGGAAACTGGGGCTCACAGAGTGAGTTGCTCAAGGTCACACAAGATGTGGAGGTCTGAGTTCAGAATCCCCATCTTTTGTCTTCAAAGCCTGACAGCTCTTTCTGCTACCTTATGAGAGTAGTATATAAACATAAGGTGTTAGGCATATAGCACCTCTCATATTCTGGCTCTATAAAACAGAAGAAATAGTTTAACTGGGTGGGAACCTAAACTGGTTGGGCACATATCTTACAAGGTCATTCTTGATAGAAACATTAACAGTATCTAGCTTGTTATTTTGACTGGGAATCTTTGACCTGTTGTGGGACCTGATCCTGCCCATCCTTTTTTTTGAGACAAGGTCTCACTCTGTTGCCCAGACTGGAGTGCAGTGGTGTGACCACAGCTCACTGCAGCCTCAACCTCCTGGGCTCCATTGATCCTCCCCTCCCACCTCAGCCTCCTGAGTAGCAGGGACTAGAGGCACATGCCACTACACCCAGATAATTCTTGTATTTTTTTTCTAGAGATGGAGTTTCTCCATGTTGCCCAGGCTGGTCTGGAACTCCTGGGCTCAAGTGATTCACTGGCCTCAGGCTCCCAAAGTGCTGGGATTATAGGCGTGAGCCATCGCACCCAGTGATCCTGCCCATCTTGACACAGATATCAATTCTGTAGGTTCATCTGAATGAGGCCTGGAAAATGGGATGGGGAATGAGCAGATTCCACAATCCTCTGTTTCTACCTTTGTCCATACTATCTCCAATACAGAGAGGAGGACTATAAAAACGGCAAGGAGGAAGTCCTAGACAGAACAATCAGAGAAGAGAAATAAAAGGAATCCAAATAGGAAAAGAAGGAGTCAAACTATTTCTCTTCATGGACAATATGATTCTATATTTAGGAAACCTTAAATTAGACTCTGGCAACAGGCTATCAGAACTGATAAATGATTTTAGGAAGGTTTCAGTTTACAAAATCAATGTACAAAAATCAGTAGCATTTCTATACACCAATAATGTCCATGCTGAGAGTCAAATCAAGAACATAATCCCATCTGGGCACAGTGGCTCACACCTGTAATCCCAGCACTTTAGAAGGCTGAGGTGGTAGGATCACTTGAGGTCAGGAGTTTGAGACCAGCCTGGCCAACATGATGAAACCCCTTTTTTTTTCTCTACTAAAAAAAAAAAAAAATACAAAAATCAGCCGGGCCTGGTGGTAGGCACCTGTAACCTCAGCTACTTGGGAGGCTGAGGCAGGAGAATCACTTGAACCTGGGAGGCGGTGGTTGCAGTGAGCCGAGATTGCACCACAGGACTCCAGCTTGGGCGACAGAGATTCTGTCTCAAAAAAACAAAACAAAACCAATAACGAAAACATAATCCCATTTAAAGTAGCCACAAAGAAAATAAAATACCTGGGGATATGGCTAACCAAGGAGGTGAAAGATCTCTACAAGGAGAGCTACAAAACATTGCTGAAAGAAATCAAAGATGACACAAATAAATGGAAAAACATCACATGCTTATAGATTGGAAGAATCAATTCATAAAAATGGCCATAATGCCCAAAGCAATTTATAGATTCGACACTATTCCTGTCAAATTACCAACATCACTCTTCACAGAACTAGAAAAACCTATTCTAAAATTCATATGGAACCAAAAAAGAGCCTGGCTAGACAAAGCAATCCTAAGCAAAAAGAACAAAGCTGGAGGTATCACACTACCTGACTTCAAACTAAGTTATAAGGCTATAGTAACCAAGACAGCAAGGTACTGGTACAAAAACAGACACACAGACCAATGGAAGAGAGCAGAATACCAAGAAATAAAGCCTCACACTTAAAACAATCTGATCTTCGACAAGGCTGACAAAAATAAGCAATGGAGGAAGGACTCCCTAAGAAACAAGTAACGGGAAAAGGATTCAATAAATAGTGCTGGGATAACTGGCTAGTCATATGCAGAAGAATGAAAATTGGATCCTTACCTTTCACCATATACAAAACTTAACTCAACATGGATTAAAGATTTAAAGACCTCAAACTATAAAAATCCTAGAGGAGAACCTAGGAAATACCCTTTTTCGTATCAACTTTGGGAAAGAATTTTTGTGTAATTCCTAAAAGCAACTGCAACAAAAACAAAAATTGACAAGTGGGCCTAATTCAACCGAAGAGCTTGTGCACAGCAAAAGAAACTATCAATAGAGTAAACAGACAACTTACAGAATGGGAGAAAATATTTGCAAACTATGCACCCAGCGAAGGTCGAATAACTAAAGTCTATAACAATCTATAATAAACTTAAATCAACAAGCAAAAAACAACCCCAATAAAAAATGGGCAAAGGACATGAACAAACACTTCTCAAAGGAAGACATATAAACGGCTGACAAACATATGAAAAAATGCTCATCATCACTAATCATCAGAGAAATGCAAATCAAAACCAAAATGAGATACCATCTCACACCAGTCAGAAATGCTATTATTAAAAAAGTCTAACAGATGCTGGTGAGGCTGTGGAGAAAAGAGAACACTTATACAATGTTGGTGGGAATATAAATTAGTTCAGCCACTGTGGAAAGCAGTTTGGGGATTTCCCAAATAATTTAAAACAGAACTACCATTCGACCCAGCAATCCCACTACTAGGTATATACCCAAAGGAAAATAGATCATTATACCCAAAAGACACATGCACTTGCATGTTCATCACAACACTATTCACAATAGCAAAGAGATGGAATCAACCCAGGCGCCCATCAATGGTGGACTGGATAAAGAAAATGTGGTACATAGACACTATAGTATACTATGCAGCCATTAAAAAAAAATCATGTCCTTTGCAGCAACATGGACAGAGCTGGAGGCCATAATCCTAAACAGATGAATGCAGGAACAGAAACCCAAATAATGCATGTTCTCACTTACATGCAGGAGTTAAATGCTGAGCATGCACGAACATAAACTTGGGAACAATAGATACTGTGAGCTACTAGAAGGGAGAGGGTGGGATGCATCTAAAAACTATCTATTGGGTACTATGTTCACTACCTGAGTGCAATATACCCATGTCACAAACCTGCACATGTACGCCCTGTATCTACAATTAAAGTTGAGTGAAAAAATAAATAAAAATTTAAAGTACTGTTAATACTTCAAAAAATATGATCAAATTTTCATAGCAGATCTTTGCATTTTACAATAGTGTTTAAAATACTATATTCTATTTTTCTCATTTTAATACTGTCTTGTGATTATAATTACAATGATCAATTTTACTCAGTGCCAACCTGAGAACCACTTTTCACCTGTTTGTGAAGAGACATGGATTTTAAGCCACAATGTACATTGCCTATGTCACTGAAAAGAAAAAAAAAAAAAACGTAAGCGGTGGGGTAGAGGAGCAGTGTGAGGGATAAGAAATAGAAGGTGAAATAGGTGACCTTGAATAGGAACACATTCACTGTTTTTCAAATAAATTCCCACTGATCTTACTACCCTGTTGTTTGTCCAATAAACAAAAATCCACAAATACTGGATTTGCATTGAGCTAGCATCTCATTTTCACCAAGTGTGGTAAAATAGGAAACTCAAGGGCTCTGGGGCCAGACAAAAGTGCTAACCTTAACTCTGTCATTTATTGGCTGTGGCACCTCCTTGGTCAAGTAACTGATTTATTTCTGTCTTTGTTTCTTTATATGTAAAATGAATTGAAAATACTTATGGTATAGAATTATTAGGAATCAAATGTGATACTATGTGGGAAGCATTTTTGCATTATTTCTGGCACAGAAAGGAAATCAATAAATGGAAGTTTGCCTCCCTTTCCTTGTGTCAAAGGACCTACATTTCCAAGATCAGAGTTAGCATAATTTGTGACTATGATATGGATTAAAGACCTACGGCCATTGTTCTATGCAATGTGAGCTCAGGTCAAATTATAACCAATAATTTAGGGACACATTATAAGCATCACTGTTATGCAATTTTTACTTTACCTTATTTCTGGCAATTTTATAATTAAAAGAACATCCATGCTCAAACTCAGTAATCCCATCAAATCCTGCTTATAGGAAAGGGTCTTATCAATTCACACTAAAGTACAAATGACCGATTATACTCTTTTCCACAAATACCTAGTTTTTAATGTGGAATCAAGACTTAAGCCAAAGAAATAATTCTCCAACTAATAAATGTCAGGACTTATAGTAAGAATGTTCTCTAGGACATTGGAAGGACCTCATGTAACACAAAAAGCCATCTCCTTTGTAACATCAAGGTGATACCATAGAATCATTAGCACAATGCTCCAGTTATCAAAGCTAAGTCAACAATCCATCCAGAAAGCACCACAGAGGAATGTTCTGGCTGGCATGACTCTTATGATTGGGAAGGTGCTAAGTAACTGGATTAACTCTTAGGTAATATGAGTTTCTTGTTCAAGTTTAGTGAAATCCTGCAATTTCTATAAAATGTTAAAATTGAGGCACAAATAACACAGCTTTCCTGAAACCTCCAATATCAAGTTATAACATAAACATTTATGGATTCAAGCAAATTCAACTCACCTTAGATATACAGATTATTCTTACCTTCATACCCTGAATTATAATATGTAACCTATTTTTTCTCCATTAGAGCTGAGAGTGGAATATATTCCAAGGTACTTAACAATAATATGTCAGCTTCCATCAATTAACTGACAATTGCATAACACTGTACTAGTAAATGCTTTATATGTATGATATAGTTTGGTTGTCAAAACAACCAGTAAGGTAGTTATTACAATTCTCATTTTATAGATGAGAATTGTATACTTAGACTTAAAGACCTTTAAGAATTGTATACTTTAAAGACTTAAAGAAACACTATTATAGATGAAGAAACAAAAGCTCAGATAAATTAAGTATCTTGCTGAAGGTCACCTAACTAGTACATGATGAAAGTAAGACTTGAACCCATGTCTATTTGACTTCAAATTGTCTCTCTCCTCTAGACTACCCTGCCTCTCTTATTATCTATTGTTAACATGCCATTTTGAAAGGTTGCCATTTGAATAAATTTCTGGAGCATTTATATTCCAGTGCCTCTCAGATCAATAGGCCTTTTACTACTGCTATATTTGAATTTATAGTGACTACCAGATTCAACAATCAAGCAAAATTTTCAAATGTATTTTAAGTCAAACATTAGAGACTTCTGTATCAGAACTCTATAAATTCCTTAAATTATGTTGGGATAAATAAATTTTTATATTACACAGAAAACTCTTAACATTATGCCAGGACTCAATTTTTATGCTACTGGCAGCAATCACATCATAATTCCTAACTCAGTCTTCATTATATAGCTCCTCTAGCATTAACATAATATCCATCTAAACAGATAACAATAAGGCACATCAGTGCATTCATTTCAGTATATAATAAATTTAAATCACACTATACTAACACTGCCACTACCAAATGTTGTATACTCTCTGACCGATTCACCTGCTCCCTGATTGATTCACATGCAATAATATTTAAACATAAGACATTTGAAAACAATGCAAACAAAAAAGGATAGCCCTTGCATTCCTCTTTCAAGAAACAATAGAAATGTGAGAAATTCTCCAAGCACCAGCTGTGAAGGGAGCTTTTTCACAATACATGAAGAACACTATGCCCAAGGAGGAGGGGGTGGAATGGCACACAGCCTGGCTTCCAAGCCTTGTTCTTACTGCTATTAGACAAGCCACTTAGCTTTTCTAAGTCTCAGGCCTGGGGACTAAATGAGCTCTATGGTCTTCTCCATATTTTTAATAGAAATTCAAAAGGAAAGAAAAGGTTCATACTCATTTAGCACACAAGTATGTGCTGAAAGATTTGGGGATGTCTATGAGGGAAAGGCCTGCTGGCTATATCAAGTGGGTCTTCAGAAGATAGCTCTGGCAAATTTACAATGGGCTTTTGGCTGGTACCCAATCAAGCAGGCTCAGAAATGGAGTTTGTCAGCACTATTTCTTAAGGGGAGACAAAAAATACCAAGCTCATGAAACTCATAGGTAAATCAGAATGGCACTTGTCTAGTTCATAACAAAATATAATCAGATACAGTTTTGTTTTTTTTTTTTTTTGAGACGGAGTCTCGCTCTGTCGCCCAGGCTGGAGTGCAGTGGCGGGATCTCGGCTCACTGCAAGCTCCGCCTCCCGGGTTCACGCCATTCTCCTGCCTCAGCCTCTCCGAGTAGCTGGGACTACAGGCGCCCGCCACCGCGCCCGGCTAATTTTTTGTATTTTTAGTAGAGACGGGGTTTCACCGTGGTCTCAATCTCCTGACCTCGTGATCCACCCACCTCGGCCTCCCAAAGTGCTAGGATTACAGGCGTGAGCCACCGCGCCCGGCCCAGATACAGTTATTAATATCATAAAGTAGTGACCAACATGCTCTTTTTGGTAGCACACCTACACTGCAAACAAAAAATAATTAGGAAGTTGGTGGGAATGGAATTGGAGCAAGTAGAGTGAGATAAATTGAATACTTAATGTGTAGAGTTAGAACAACCTGTACAATTAGGATGGCCTTGCTGATGGACTAGAATACTCAGCGTCCATTTCATGGGTCTCCCTCACTTTAGGTCTCTGCTTGAATTGGCATAATCAACTTCTGCCTATTTCAGTCTCCTCTTTAAATTATTTCTTTATGATTTTACATATCATTGCTTAGATATCTTAGGTGATCTTAAAGTTAATTCATAAGATACAGTCTTATTTTTTCACTTATAAATTATTGGAGGGCGGCAGATTGTGGTCCTGATGTATTGGCAACAACCTATACAATAAACGGAAGATGTCCTTATTCTGAATTATGTAACAATATATAAATATAAACAAAATTACATAAGAATAAAATGTTCTAACACTATCTAATGTTTGGTTACCAGGAGTGATGGTTGTATAACAACATTCTTCCTTGGCTCTTCCTAATCAAAAGCTGAAACTGGGCTTCATGAGAAGGTCCTCTTGATCTTCCCCCCAACCCCCATGAATCTGAGGGGATACTTGGGGAAATGTGTCATTACATTTTTATTTTTGTCAATTTTTACCCAATTTTTGATACCTATTACCTTTAAGACTTAAAGAAACACTATTATTGTTCTGTAGCAATAGAGAAGGTGAAATCAGAGGTCTAACACTTTGTCAACAATGAGGAACTTTAAATCTAGTACAAAATTCTTGAATCATAAACATTTTCACTTTTTCAAAAAGTTTTTGGATATAATATACATATAAAAAATACAACTAAAAGGCAGACTCAGATTGATATTATTAGGAGTGTTTTCAGATTTTAAACTGCTATATGAGGTTATTTCAAGTTATTGCATCTCAGCGAACACTCTATACTCACTAATTTAATGGAGGCAATCTAGTATATCAAAACAAAAGCTAAGTGTTATATTTTTAGTTTTCTCATTCCTTTAGTGACTTCTGTTGATTAGGCCTAAGTGATTTGGTTATTTTAAAAAAGGCCTGTTACAGACTTCTTTAAACTTCAGTTAGAAAAGCTAATTTCCTTTATATGGCAAAAATAAACCACAGTTTGATTAGAGTATGTCAATTGTAATTTATTTAAAATATTCATTTTAAGTCTCAATAGAGATATATATTGATTCATGGTATAAAGCAGACTTGTGATGTTCAAACATACTTTTGAAAATTTGCTTTTATTTTGAAAATGGCAACAGTGGCCTGAAGACAAAAGATTTAACGTTCATAAACAATTACCCTGGGAAGAAGTACAAGCATGGGCATAATTCCCAGATATGTTAATTGTCCACTGTACTGCCATACATTTAATTTTCTTTGTAATGACTCTGCTATACTTATTGCACGTTTTATAAGATAACGATGTTTGAAAAGTAAAAGTAGCTTGCTTTTGGGCATGTTCTAAAACAAACTTTTTTTTTTTTTTTTTTTGAGACGGAGTCTCGCTCTGTTGCCCAGGCTGGAGTGCAGTGGCGCAATCTCGGCTCACTGCAAGCTCCGCCTCCCGGGTTCACGCCTTTCTCCTGCCTCGGCCTCTACGAGTAGCTGAGACTACAGGCGCCCGCCACCACGCCCGGCTAATTTTTTGTATTTTTAGTAGAGACGGGGTTTCACCGTGGTCTCGATCTCCTGACCTCGTGATCCGCCTGCCTCGGCCTCCCAAAGTGCTGGGATTACAAGCGTGAGCCACCACGCCCGGCCTAAAACAAACTTTTTATATCATGCCCATAGCATTTCATTTATGAAATTCCTGTTGGTTCAAAGGATCCTAATAAAACTAATAGAAAACTTAACAACCCCAAACTTATATGCTCTTCATATAAGAGATAGTCATTAGGTTCTTATTTTTATACAGACTGTGTCCCATATGGAACTCAGTATCTTAAGAGTGATTTGAGGCATCTGTACAAGGTCCACATGTGGTCAGTATGTTAGAAAGGAAGACACAGTCAGACTGCAACAAGTGGCACTTGTGAGGAAGAAGAAAAGATTAAAGGATGATTTAATATCTTTCAGTGACATTTTAATGGACTGAGAAAAATCTACCACGCTGATTTCCTCCTCCACACACACACACACACACACACACACACACAAACCAAACAAACAAAAAAAAAGGTTAAAGTAAGATAGCAATTGAAGATTTTAGCTTGATAAGGTCAAATGTTATTTGAGGCTATCTGGCCAGCTGAGACTGGTGCATTACTACCTTGCCCACTAAAATGCCCCTAATAGCAACCAACAGCAACTAGGGATGTGCACAGATCCAGGAGTGGCCCTCAAAACTCCTCAGAATGTACCTAAGCTTGTTGAATATAAAAATATTTTCAGTCCATTACTACTGAGTAAAACTAATGCTCTAAGAAGATATGTCATATTCACCTTTAGGTTTAGCATATCCTTGACAACTAGCAGGAAAAACATAGTTTCAGGAGAACAGGCTTGGGTGCCCAAAGGAGGACTTAGAAACCTCTTCCAGGCCTAGGCCTGATTCTATAACCAGGTGGCATATCAAGAAGTAATCTGTGAGGTAACTGGTTTAATAATCTGGTACTAATTCTACTTTACAATAATTTTAATTACTGTAGTCTTCTGCCAATCTGGCTAAAAAGAAATCCAGGCACACTTTTACACTGTCCCCAAATCGGTAGCACTTACAGCTTTACATTCCACAAAGTGATTTGTCATATATACTATTTCATTGTAACTTCCTATTCTTGTTTTTCAAAAGGGAAATTCACTGATGTTAAGGTGTTTGTTCAGGGCAGATAGTAAGCAAAGCAGCCAAGATGGAAACCAGGCCTTCTGACTTGCCTATCCTCTCTCTACTCTACTGTGCTTGCCTGAGACCTAGGGATATAACAGGCTGACTCTTAACCCTAAGTAAGGCTCAGCTGTCACAAAGACCCAGAATCATCAGCAAACAGAAACATTCACAACTAAAAATGACCACTCTTAATTCAGTTCTAAGCCTGACAATTGGTTTACAACATACAGAGAAGTAAGGTCAGCCTTGGTGATTAACTTCAGCATTAAAAAAAAACTTTTCCATTATTTTGATGGTGGGGGATAGGAGGTAAAGTGATATGTTGATCTCATTTAGATACATGCAGTTTTTTGTCAGATAATATATCAGGGCTTCAAAGAGAGTTACTGAGTAGCATGCCTTTTTGTTTTTGTTAATTTTGCACTGGCTTTTCCTGATCTTTAAATAAAAACATATCAACAAAACTACCTCCAAACCAATGAAATGAGAGCGTAGTCTCTTGAGCAACTAATTAAACTGTTTTTAGAAATAGCTAATTAAGCTTTCCATTAAAATCCACCAAATAGACATACATAATTTACAAGGTGGAAAGCCATTTCAATCTCATGGGGAAAATAATTAAACAAGTCTTAAATTTATAACAGAGACTGCAGATTGGCTAATTCAGTGAGTAATTATAGAATTAGGATGTATTTTATCTTTAAAAGAATATAATGTAAAAAAATAAAAATTTTTGGGTGCTAGACATGTGGCCAAAGTGTAAAAACTTTATAAAACCCACAGATTCATTAAATGAAACTACTGAAATGCTCAAAGTATATATGTACAATACTAAGTGCTCATAAATAGTTTTCACTCAACATACATTTTATTGAGTATCTACTATATGCTAGGCACTAATGAAACTAGCTTCATACCAGAGACTAGGGTGGTATACTATTTTACAAGGATCCAATATTAAATACATATTTAATAAGTAAATTATAATTGAGATAAGTGCTGCATGAATGATGTATTTTCGCACCCTATTTTTGTCCCATAATCACATTTTCTAACGAAAGTTGAATTTGTCCATGAAATCTATGACCATGCCCTCCTTCCAAACTGCTCCCTCCTCTCACGGGCTTTCTGACACTCTCACAGGTGACTTCTACTCCTCTCTCCATCCCAGATTTCTCACTCTTTCCAATATGGATGTGCTTTTAAAGTCCTCTGAAGTCCAAACCACAGGGTAGTTTGTGACCATCTCATACGGTCCTTTTATCAGAAATAATACAGAAAGGGAGCTGCAGTTTATAAACTCTCCTCCTCAATCTGCCTAATCCCTCCTTCCATAAAGCGTTTAAAAAATTAAATTGTTCTAAATTTAAAAATTTAAAATTTTTAAAATTCAGTGTTAAGTGGTTAAAAGCTTGGCTCTTGAGTAAAGACTAGCTATAAAAGAATCTTAGCTCCATTTACTAGTTATGGGATCTTAGATAAGTCTCAGTTTCTTTATTTGTAAAACTGGAATGAAGATAGTACCTATACTTCATGGGGACTGGAAGGATGAGATGAGATAATGTAGGTAGAATGTATGGAATATACATAAGGCATATATTTTTAGTACCCAGCATGCAGAGAGCTCTCAAAACTCTCAAAGACTATGTGGTGATGCTGATGTTGATACTGTTACCATCATTAGCATCAGTCTTATAGCTTAACACAAGACTTGGACAAAGTAGATGCTAAATAAATGTTAAAAGAATGAGCAAAATTCATGGCACATTCGTAAGCCTCACTGAATTCTTCAGACTCATAGATGAGTGCCTGTCTGAATGATTTCAGTCTTCTGCCCTTATACTGTCAGAATAGATTTAATACAAAGAAATGTATAAATGTTTTGTCTTTTCTCTAGGTTATTCAAAAAGTAATGGCAGGTCAGAGGTGCTAAGAAGAATGGCATTTTAAATATTGTTTCTTCATTTGGCAGTCAAAATATATGCAGAGTATGAACTAAAAACATGTTAGAGAGAAAACTTTGATAACATAGGTATCTTAGCAACATAGCTGACTAAAGGAGACACTGAATTGAAAACAATTGTTGTGCTGAGAGAACATGTGCCACCTGAAATAAGAAGGATGTTTAGGATTCATGAACTGTAGTTTTCTATTCCACAGGTTGTTGAATCATTGTGGTTTAAACTAATCTTCAGGACCAAAACAACTATTACTGGAGGAATAATGTAAAGTGCCATGAACATTTTTGGATAACTAAAAACCCTCTGCAATAAATTCCAAGAAAATATTAGAAGGAAAAGGGAATTTAGGTAGTATCTATCATTAGGAAGCCTAAGTCTGATCACTTTTCCTTCTATGAACTCAAACCCATAACTTGCTATAAAATTACAAAATGAAGTTATTTTCATTATTTTAAAATGCATGTCTTAATAATAGAGACATGAAAATAAGAAGTATATTGTTTTTAAAAAAAACTTGTCTAAAATATCTCCTCCTGCAGGATCAGCTGTAGAAAGGTTCTTAGAGGGTATGCTTTTGTTACGTTTTCACTGTCAAAATATCAAACCATGTCCTCAGTTGAATAATGTTTCTTTGTTGGTTTCATTTTTCAGGGTCTTTGAGATACTAGGTATAGAATTTAATACATTATGTTATACCAACGATTTTTTTTTTTTTTTTTTTTTTTTTTTTGAGACGGAGTCTTGCTCTGTTGCCAGGCTGGAGTGCAGTGGCGCAATCTCGGCTCACTGCAACCTCCACCTCCCAGGTTCAAGCAATTCTCCTGCCTCAGCCTCCCGAGTAGCTGGGACTGCAGGCACATGCCACCACGCTCGGCTAATTTTTGTATTTTTATAGAGACGGGGTTTTACCATGTTGGTCAGGATGGTCTCAATCTCCTAACCTCGTGATCCACCTGCCTCAGCCTCCCAAAGTGCTGGGATTACTGGTGTGAGCCACCACGCCTGGCCATGATACTGTTTTTAATGAACAATAGCATATTAAATTAGTTACTGTAGGCTTTTTGTTTGTTTTCATTGTCTCTCCTCCTGTAGCTTACATTAAATTTAGAGTTTTACACTTCCACATTTGAAAACCTCTCCAAAAGAGAAAGTTAGGTTCACATCACATGATATGAAAGGTATTTCTGGGTTCCCTTTAGAGATGGTTGTCTTGAGGAAAAGTATTGTTTTAGTAGTAAGCTGAGCTAGCACCTTTCCCCACGGAAGTACCATCTTTTTACTGGAAAGAATGAATAAAACAAATTTTGGTTGTTCAGGCTTGGGTGTTTGGCATTTTCTATAAAATGAATGAAGTGCTTTGGCTACCTCAAGGAAAAAACTGACAGTCAATGATAAAATTAAAACTTTCAGGTAAAATTAGAATTTTGGAAAATTTGTATCTGCCACCCTATACTTGACAGCTTCCTACTACTTCAATGAGTTATCTGGTATGATCAACGATGATACTAACAAATGTGACTTTTTGATATTGTATAAAATATGTCAACATTTGGAAGACCTACCTAACTCAGTGAACCAATATTTTACAAGTGATCAATGCATGATGTTTCAAAATCATGCACAGTT
Source organism: Symphalangus syndactylus (assembly GCF_028878055.3). Lineage (NCBI taxonomy): Eukaryota > Metazoa > Chordata > Mammalia > Primates > Hylobatidae > Symphalangus > Symphalangus syndactylus. The sequence continues at coordinate 78,858,621 of NC_072430.2, forward strand.
TGAAAGATCCATCTGAAGTTCAATAGACCAATGGGTTTCAGTGTAACAGAGTAAAAAATGGCTATTAATAAGGTTTCAGACTCCACATTACAAGTAACCTTTAAGAAATTACTACTTGTCCAGTTTGGTATTACCACAGACTGAACACAGAAGCATTTATGAGAACCCAGTTTCATTTCCTTAAAATTAAGCCATACATTTAAGAGATTCACAGAAATGTAAAACCCTGCCACTCTTCTAAATTTTTTTGTTTCAAAAATTGGTTATTTAATAATATTGTTAACATGTAATTTTTATCATTTCTTAAAGATATTTTATAAAATCTATTTTAATTTCCAATATAGTAAATATCAATAGATATAATCCACATAAACAAAACCTCTTCAAGGTCTTCAGTAATTTTTAAAGTGTAAAGGGGTCCTGACTCCAAAAATCTTCAGAACCACATATCTAATCTATCAGTTGTAACTTTTACTGAGCAACGGAACCACACATGTGATATAGATGTGTCGACAGAAAGATAAATATATTAATATAGATGTTTAGGCTCCATGCTGATTATACTGAATCAAAATTTCTGCAGATATCTCAATTTTATAGAAAGCTTCATTGGTGAGAACACTGATCGTCAGCACTTTAATAAAAAATTATTTATCACTGCATGTTTCAGAACTTCCCCCAAATTTAAAGTTTTATTCTACTTATTTCTCATAAGTACTAGCATTAGTAAGACCCTCTTTAATTTTTTTGTTTTATAGTTATGAAATGCTAATCCTTCTGTGTTATTGATTTCTTCTGAGAGATAACATAGAAAATGATAAACTGACAAACTGTGTTAAAGACCTGAGAGGGTTTCTGTTTGTTTGCTTCTGTTTTATTTTCCTTTTTTTAACTTCTAAATAATAATAAACTCTCTACAGTAAGTGTTACATACAGACTCTAGAGTATTGATTTGGAAAGCACTTCAACTATCTTAAAAATCTTGTTTATCTGGGAGGTGACTATCAACTCAGAGGTCTTTTGTCAGTTTCAAAGAGCTAGGTATGCTTAAACTTTGACAATGAAATGCTAATAAGCACTTTGAAGACTGAAATGATGAAAACCTAAAACTATCAAACTGAGTTTAAGTCAACTGTTGAAGATGTAAATGTATGCTGACTTATCTAAAATATAACAAATGCAATATGCCTTATATTACAAATCTTAGTTATCAGATTTCATTAATATGCAAATAAATTAGGTTAATCATTTAATATGGCTCAATTATTTAAAAATTTACCTGTATCTCATCCTACTAAGCATACTGCTATTTAAAATTCACATGTTCTGGCTGGGCACAGTGGCTCATGCTTGTAATCCCAGCACTTTGGGAGGCTGAGGCGGGCAGACCGCTTGAGCCCAGAAGTTCAAGACCAGCCTGGGCAATATGGCAAAACCCTATCGCTACAAAAAAATCACCTAGGCATGGTGGTGCATGCCTGAAGTACCAGTACTTCAGAGGCTCAGGTAGGAGGATTGCTTTAGCCCAGGAGTTCTTGGGCTCACTGTAGTGAGCCATGATCGCACTACTGTAGTCCAGCCTGGGTTGACAGATGGAGACCCTGTCTCTAAATAAATAAATAAAATAAAATTCACTTGTTGAATTAGTGCACACTTATGTGTAATTTACACAACCACTAAGTCTAAATCCTTTCTTATTTATTTATTGTTGTTGTTCCTGTGAAAGGAACAAGATTATTTGAATTTGTACATCTGTGTGATACTTAATGAAGAGAGGACAGCATTTGACATAGGCAACTAAGAACTAAGCTACACTTTAAGAAAGCATATTTTATTTTTCTACATTAAAAATTCCATATCATAGGTTTTCTTACTCAATGAATTGGAATCTTCGTTCCTTCAGCATTTGGTAAGAGTTTACTTAAAAAACTGAACATAAGAGTTGCAGTTCTAGACTGACATTCTTTAATGGCCCATCTGAACCATGCTTCAACTTCCTTTGGGCAGCTCTAGAGGTACTACTCCCTTTTGGTAAACTAACTACTTAAAAGATAGTGATCTACTTAGTCTTTATTCAGTCCAACATTAAGTCTCTACAATGATACTAAGGGGCACTGTGTGGAAGGGTCTGGCTGTCCTCTATGATTTCATTCCCCAAAATAGAGGATGCACTATTAAGACAACCCCCTAGAATATCTTGATAACTCACCATAAACCTATCACCCCCGAAGATCTCCATGTTAATACCTATCCCTACAAGATTGCATTAAAGATTAAAGGAGATAACCTGGTGAAGTACTTCACACAGCTTCTGAAACACCATGCTCAATAAATGTTAGTTATTTCTGTTATAATTCTAAGCTTTACAATCCTTAGAAATGTATAGTAGGGAGCTAGAACAGACTTTCAATGTCCTAAGGCCAAAGGGAATGGTTTGGTTGGCTCAAAGATTTATAATCCTAGTCAGTAGCAGATTTAAGTATTCACGTCTATACTTAAACCTGTATGTGTTCAGCCTATTCTACCTCTTGGAATAAGTTGTCAGAAGTACAGAATCTTTAATCGGAAAAACCTCTTAAGGGTTAACAAAAAGAACATATGGGTAGAAAATTATGGCAGCTAGAAGGGACCTCGTGGTCATCTATGAAGCTGAGTCCTTCATTTTACTACTGAGGCCCAGAGAGGTTATTAAAACATGCTTAAAGCAAAAATCATTAGCTAAAGTGAGAGACTAGGATCCAGATCTCTTCTTCAAAGTAGATGCCCAATTAAAAAGTTGGTTATTTTTCTGTGTGTGATGGAATTGCTGGATAAACAGGACATAACATGTGATAAAGCTGCTTTTGAAGTGTTTCCATTTAAAGAGTGAAGGTGGATCTTTATGAAAAACAAATCTCAAAAAGTTAAGAAATTAAGGGAGGAAAAGAATAGCAGAAAAAGAACCAGATACTGTGGATCACTCCAAGCTATGACCAAACACTTAGCATATAGACTACAGAAATTCTTTTAGGAATCTCAACACCAGATAAAACATTAAAGATCCATTACTGTTTAAGTACCTTTTTCTAAAGAAAAATAAATTAGCTTAAAAGTTTAAAATATTTTTGTACAAAATCAAAAGTGATGTAATATTAAAAACATTTATAATCAATGTCTGTATGATTTTTAAAAATAAAACATAGAAAAAACCCATCCCCTTGCAGTAACACTGCTTCCAAAAAAAAGCATTTTCATATTCATTAGTTAGGGGAAGGCATTTTGTGGGGGCTTTATCTGTAAGGGGACAAAGGGAATTCACTATTCACATTGAAATACGTGGTAATTAGAATGTTATAGCCACAAGATAGCAAAATAGTTCTGGTTTAAATAACAATTTCAGCTAAGCCGCTCAATGCACACTGCAGATGGAAATTATGGAAATCCTTTCCTTTCAAAATACTTTGTGAATTTAGAACTGGGCAACTCTAAAGTGTAGACAAGCTTGACTATGATTACATATGAAGCTAATGTACAAGCATTCTATATTCAGCAAATTCAGAAAAATGTTTCTCTCATATAGAAGTTTTATAATTTTAAAGATACAGATTATTCCAAGAAAAACAATTTGCACGTGTTTTTAATTATCTCCGAAGGAAATTAATTTATAAATTTAAATTTTTACTAGTTATCCTTATTTATAAATAAATGCTGCTTTTTAGAGCATTAAATATTCTGGAAACAAACGAAAAAGCCATTTTGCAAGACTAAACAAAATTCTAAACTTACAAAGACTGTTAAAATGGCAACTTTTTTTACTTCTTTTTTTTTTTTTTTTTTTTTTTAAAGATTACTTAAGGGCCAGGAGCAGTGGCTCATGCCTGTAATCCTAGCACTTTGGGAGGCCAAGGCAGGCGGATCAGTTGAACTCAGGAGTTGGAGACCAGCCTGGGCAACGTGGTGAAACTCCATCTCTACTAAAAATACAAAAAAATTAGCTGAACGTGGTGGTGCACGCCTGTAGTCCCAGCTACTCGGGAGGCTGAGGCATGAGAATCACCTGAACTCAGGAGATGGAGGTTGCAGTGAGCCGAGATTGTGTTAAACTGCACTCAAGCACAGGTGACAGAGCGAGACTCTGTCTCAAAAAAAAAAAAAAAAAAAAAAAAAAAAAAGATTACTTCAGGAAGATTTATTGTTAAACATAGACTGTATAGGGAAAAAGAGTACTGGTTACCAATCACTAAAGAACAAAATGTCCTGGCAAGAAGAGTTTCTCTCTCTCTACTCCAATTTCCTCATCTTTAAAAATGATGCAAATAATATTTAAGTTTCTTTTTTTGTATTCTGGGTGTGAATGACAAAAATTAACTTCATGAACAGAGCCATGATGGTCTTGTTCATTACACAATAAATATTTAAAGAATGAATGAATAAAAAGAATTAAAGGACTAGCTAAATTCCCTGCACATAAATATAAAGGAACATTATATAGGCATTTAAAACATAAAGCAGATATATATATACGTTCATATGGAAAGACTGTTCATAGCCCAATGGTCAATAAAGCAAATTACAAAGTAGTTTATATAGAAGAAACATTCCTTGCCCCCCAGCTCTGGAAGGACAAACAGCAGAATATTATTAGTTATATTATCTGTCAATGGTGTGATCTGGGGTAATTTTTATATTCTTATTGTTTCTCATAGTTTTATTATTTTTGTAAGCAATGAACATGGGTTACTTAAAATAAAAATATAAAAATGTACATTAATCTATGCGTAGGAAGACAGACTAAAAGGAAACTCATCAAAATGTTAACATAAAGTTGGCTTTGAATGGTGGAGCTATAAGTAAGCCCCTTCCTTCTTTCTTTGTTTTTCATATCTTTCCAATTTTTTATAAAGAGCTTGTATTTCTTTAATGCTTGGAAAAATATCTTAAATTTATTAATTAGATATATCAACATGATTTGTTTTTAAAGTTAAGAACAGTTTTAGATAATATAATTGGACTTGCTCACAAATATCACCTATACATGTTGGCATACCATGATGAGTTAGTCAGTGCAAATGAAATCTTTCTACCATTTTCTACTACTTTGGTACTCTGGTACCCTCCTCTCTGCAATAGATTCCCGGTGCTCCCAGACTTAAGAAACACTACACCTCCAGAATGGGGCCAATAAACCGTGCAGAGTTCTAAAGGCAGGTCACAAGAAGAGACTGTTGAGCCCCTAATGGCTGCTTCCTTAGAGAGCAATTCCAGATCACTGGAGGGCCTACTCCAGTCAAGGTGCATTGAAATCAGTTACTAAAACTAATATGCAAATAATTTAATCTTTTTTAAAGAAATTAGAATGAAGTCAAGGTTCTGCCTATATTAACATTCCTCAAACAATTACATTCCAATAGGTTTTCCTAAAGGCAACAGGAGAAAAGTTATAATCATTTCTCCAGGAATTTTACACAACCCACAATCCACCCATGGGAGGCTGTTACACAAGAGAATGTCATTCTTCACCTGGGACTGGGTAAAGGAGAACTCCATCCTACAGGACAGTTGAGTGGGCTGCACCTACATAGTTTCAAGGAGCATAAGGAGACAAATCTAAATGTCTTAGTGGTGTTCCATAGGAAACTCTGAAATCATACAACTGCCATAATTTCCCCATTTGAGTTAGACTGGGAGAAGGAAATGCAGAAATGACAGTTTTTCTCACTGTGGTACCTGGTACCATGAGGTAGAGTTCACACTCAGAGAGCAGGGGATGCTCTACTTTCCCATCAACTGTGATCATGAGTATCACCTGCTGGGGGACCTGTTCAGGCCTGAGAGGAAGAGCAAAGATATAGTCAATGATTAAAGGAGGGCTGGCTGAGTGAATCTGGCTCAGGTCCAAGATCCCAACAGAGCAGAGAGGCTCTTCTCCCTGCACCCAGGAATCCTCCCTCACTGTGTACTCAAATTTATTGAAGCATTTATTACTGATTAAAAGGTGAAGACTCCCTAATGATACGACTGAAACCTTCAACAAGTTATACTGCCTTGTAATCACTACTATACACCTCTAATTCCTTTGCTGCTCATATTTCCCTAAGAAAAATGACCTGAGAAATTTTACATTCCAAAATTGGAGTTAAGGAAGGTAGATATTAAAGATAATTAGATGATATGCTTATAATAAATAAAAAGAGGAAAAACAAAGAAAGGAGTACTTCAAATATAAGAAACTAAAAATAAGATGTCACCTGTTATGTCAACAATTTAAAATTTTTCTTGTCCTAATAGAAATCCCGGGGGACAGGGGTGGGGGTAAGATTTTCTACAAGAGGGCATGAGAGAATTTTCTGGAGTTTCTATATATTGATTGTAGGGTTGGTTATACAGGTGCATATAGTTGTCAAAACTCATCAAACTGTACATGGAACTGTGCACATTTTACTGTATGTAAATTATACCTTAAAAAGTTGTCTTTTTAAAAATTCTTGGAAACATGGAGATATAGGCTCATTTGTAGAGTTTCCACATTATAAAGAAAAACAGAACTTTCTCAAGGGATGAGGACTACAGCTTTTTTCTCACTATGAACTTAGGCAGCAGCCCAAAGCCATTCTAAAGTTAATAAGCAAACTATCCCCAGAACAGAGATTCCCTTCCTGTTTAGTGGGTGAAAGGAAGAGGGGTGTAAAATCTCTTAACAAGGTGCTAAACAATCTGCAGCTTGCATAAAAGCCCCTGTTTTTGGAGAGAAATTTTACAGTAAAGATGACCTTTTACTAAACACTGTTAGTAAATAAGTACAAGATGAAGTAATGTAGATATTATTAACGAAAATGTTTACACTGGATAAGATGTAAAATTTAAGAATGTAAATGAAGCCATCAGCAAACCTACAGCATTTAGTGAATGTTTACTGAACGGTGTTAGAAGCTAATGAAATGAAGGATAATAGGGCTGATTCCTTCAAGTTACTGACAAACCACAGTGAAAATAATGCAGCATACTTTAAAAGGGACATAAAGACAAGGATAAGATTAGTAGCCATTATAGCTGCCTATAACTTCCTGTTGAAAGAATCCAGTTATTGCAATATAATGCCTATGTTTAAGCATTTTTGACCAGTTGTAGTAATTTGAAAGAGGCCCCCAAAGAGTTAGGGACTAATTTATGAGGCCACATTAAAAACAAGTGTTTTCATAACTTAAGTAAAGTCTCGGAGGCATGGCTATTGTTTTCCAGTCTCTCAGAGGTACAAATACTAGGAGAAAGGAGAAATGATTCCAAATAAAAAAGGAAAATACGATAGAGCAAAACGCGTAAGATGAAAATTACAGATCCAGAGTATGTGGTCTAATGTGAGGATTTACAACTGGAAAGCAGATTCTTTTAGAACTGCCCACAAAGTTAGTGTGTGAGCAACACGGCCAAGACCAGATTAACTGCTTGATAGTCTCATCTTGCTTTGTACCCCAAATGGTGTTACTCTTCTATAAGCTACCAGAGTTGATTCCTTTTGAAAAGTTAGATGAATAAAGATTTTGACATCAATGATTATTTCCTCACCAAAATAAAGACTTTGAAGTAGCAGTCGTGAAAGAATTTCTAATAGCTTTCTTTTCTAACCCTTAAATCAGTAATTTAAGGGATTTTATTTGTCTAGTTGGCCCAGATACAGAAACCTTCCAAAACTGCAGCTGGCTTGGAAAATTACAATTTGGTCTTCTGTTGGCCTGGTTCTTTGGAACTGGGGAACTGATGTTTATCTTCCATCTTCCTCTTTCCATCTGGTTTTCCCTAATGGCCTTCAATTGCTAATCTTTTCTGTGGGTGATAAGATGGAAGGATGGATGAGATTCACACAAATAATTTCCTGGGCCCCATTTGAGTTTTCTTTAATCATTACAGCATGGGATTCTCTGGTAAGGTGTAGATGGTCCCAACACAAAATTGATGGCCATGAGCTTGGTCACTTACCATCTTGGCTGCTTTGAACATAGCCCTAAAGAGGAGCATCTAGCCACCACCCTCACAAACTATTTCATGTCACAAAAGACAATTGTTTTCTACCTCTGATGCTTTAACCATAGAATGAAGAATGACCCTCTCCACCTCCCAAGGACATTCTAAGGATTCTGAATTCTTTAAGGGAAAAATACATAGTAGCAAATCAAACTGAATGACTGTTTTTCTTTCTCAGTCTCAGGACTGATTTCTATTAGGACCTTGGATTTGGCTGAACTCATTTTTAAAAAGTCATTTATGTAGTCGGTCAACAACTGTTCATATAAAACTCAAGGTATCGAGTCACAAATGAAACAATACTGGGGGTAAAAGCCTTGAAACTGCGGTGGAATGCCAGAATCTCATATTAATTTCTTATTCATGATTCTGAAAAATCAGTTTTCTTATCTACAAAGGTGTTTTCTGTGGTCTGCTGGGCTATGATAAAGGCAAACTCAAATCAAAGTGAGTCCACCTTAATATTTATTTAATGTCTGTGATAATATACAGATGATAAAGGCAGCTTGCCTCCTGCTTTCAAGATGCCTAAGTGTTATTAAATAGGGAGAAATAACGAAACATTAAACTGTAAGTTCTTTGAGACAGGGCTTAAATCTTAAACATCTTTTATTTCCTCCAGAGCCCAGCCTGTTTCCTTGCAAATGGGAGGCATACAATAAATGCTGAATTAAGTGCAATTAATTTTGATAGGAGATAAGTTAGTTCAGGAGACTGAAGAAGAAACTGAGATAATATTCCTGCCTTGCTCTTAACTTGTTTAAATTCCAACATAAGGCCAGGCACTGTGGCTCACGTCTGTAATCCCAGTACTTTGGGAGGCGGAGGTGGGTAGATCAGTTGAGCTCAAGAGTTTGAGACCAGCTTGGGCAACATGGAGAAACCTCATCTCTACAAAAAATACAAAAATTAGCCAGGTATGGTAATGCACAGCTTGTAGTCCCAGCTATTTGGGAGGCTAAGGCAGGAGGATCGCTTGAGCCTAGGTGGTCAAGGCTGCAGTGAGCCATGTTTGCATCACTGCACTCCAGTCTGGGTGACAAAGTGAGACCCTGTCTCAAAAAAAAAAGGATCCAACATAACTTCTGAATATCAAGAACAAATTGTGTAGATGGCTCATGAAAGACTATTTAGAAAATGAAATGTAAAGATATTAAACAGACTTACAGAAAATCTGAAACATTGTAATGGGCTCAAGATGGAGTGCAGGTTTAATAAAAGTTCACTGAGAGGCATAGAAGCAGAAAGCTTGACTTGTCTTACATTCAGGGAAAGGAAAGTTAAAATACTGTTTGATACTAAAATGCAAATACCACAGGAAAATAATATATTTTGGCCTTAAAAGTCATTAGAGAATTATTGGACAAAGGCATACGTTTCCTGATTAGAGACAGAGCTATCACCATATTATTAAAAGAGAAACTGCTTTCTTCATAATGCAATTAGCAGCCCTTTACTCCTAACACAAGATAACAATCTTGTGAACTTAAAGAGCAGTTCAAGCACTCAAAAGATGGATCTTTTTTTTTTTTTTTTTTTTTTTTTTTTTGAGACAGAGTCTCGCTCTGTCGCCCAGGCTGGAGTGCAGTGGCGCGCAATCTCGGCTCACTGCAAGCTCCGCCTCCCAGGTTCATGCCATTCTCCTGCCTCAGCCTCTCCGAGTAGCTGAGACTACAGGCGCCCGCCACCACGCCCGGCTAATTTTTTGTATTTTTAGTAGAGACAGGGTTTCACCGTGGTCTTGATCTCCTGACCTCATGATCCGCCCGCCTCGGCCTCCCAAAGTGCTGGGATTACAAGCGTGAGCCACCGCGCCCGGCCTGGATCTTTTTTTTTTTTTATTGTACTTTAAGTTTTAGGGTACATGTGCACAATGTGCAGGTTTGTTACATATGTATCCATGTGCCATATTGGTGTGCTGCACCCATCAACTCGTCATTTAGCATTAGGCATATCTCCTAGTGCTATCCCTCCCCCCTTCCCCTACCTCACAACAGTCCCCGGAGTGTGATGTTCCCCTTCCTGTGTCCACGTGTTCTCACTGTTCAATTCCCACCTATGAGTGAGAACATGAGGTGTTTGGTTTTTTGTCCTTGCAATAGTTTACTGAGAATGATGGTTTCCAGTTTCATTCATGTCCCTACAAACGACATGAACTCATCATTTTTTATGGCTGCATAGTATTCCATGGTGCAGATGTGCCACATTTTCTTAATCCATTCTATCGTTGTTGGACATTTGTGTTGGTTCCAAGTATTTGCTATTGTGAATAGTGCCGCAATAAACATACGTGTGCATGTGTCTTTATAGCAGCATGATTTATAATCCTTTGGGTATATACCCAGTAATGGGATGGCTGGGTCAAATGGTATTTCTAGTTCTAGATCCCTGAGGAATCGCCACACTGACTTCCACAGTGGTTGAACTAGTTTACAGTCCCACCAACAGTGTAAAAGTGTTCCTATTTCTCCACATCCTCTCCAGCACCTGTTGTTTCCTGACTTTTTAATGATGGCCATACTAACTGGTATGAGATGGTATCTCATTGTGGTTTTGATTTGCATTTCTCTGATGGCCAGTGATGATGAGCATTTTTGCATGTGTTTTTTGGCTGCATAAATGTCTTCTTTTGAGAAGTGTCTGTTCATGTCCTTCGTCCACTTTTTGATGGGGTTGTTTTTTTCTTGTAAATTTGTTTGAGTTCATTGTAGATTCTGGATATTAGCCCTTTGTCAGATGAGTAGGTTGTGAAAATTTTCTCCCATTTTGAAAAGATGGATCTTAAAGAGAAATCTGAACATGCTGTTCCTAGCAAAAGCTAGGGGGATAGTACCAAGACCCAGGAATAGGCACCTGGTTGGGGACTCCTCTGATCCCAGAAAGCAATAATTCTTCATGCAATGCTTCACATTTACTAGGAAGGCCACATTATAAAATCTTTGCAATACTCCTGTTCACCAGAGTAATGGTATCCATAATCCCCATTTTAGAGACTGGGGCAACTTGAGACTTAGGGAGGTTAAGGACTTGTTCAAGACCACACAGACTAATATATACTTTTTTTTTTTTTTAACTTTACTTGATTTCTTAAGGAGGCTGTTTATAGAGGATAAACGCACTATGAGAAGTTCTGTGCAGAAATTGTAGTCTTCCTCATAAATTACTAAACTGGCTTTTTAATGCAAATCAGTAACCCTGGGCACAACTGGCGATCTCTAAGAGCCTGTTCATTCCAGAACAACTGATCTTAACCTTGAACAAGCCACATTGGAGACTTGGGCATGTAAACTTGGGGGAGAGCGAGAAGTGGATTTTAAAAGGCAGGGCTAAGAGGGAGAAGAACAAAAAGAGGAGCACAGCTTGAGCATGAACAAGGAATGACGAAAAAGGCCCAAAAGACTGGGAAGGTACAAAATCAAGAAATCAACAGTTTTCTGCAAACTTCTTTGTGCCATGCACTCCTCTGGTATTGTTACTTTTATTCGTGATTAAGTATCACCTTACTGCTGATTTCTACACTGAGATTACATGGATACAGGTAATGGCCTATATATATATTTGAAGCAAAGTAAAAACATTTAGAAGACTTGCCTTGTGAGAGACTAAGCCAATTAACAAAGCAGACTGACCATGCCCCTTTTGCTATTCCAGGGAACAAAGACTCCTATCATTTTGTGGAGGTATCCAAAGAATTCAAGTAGTTATGGCAGTTTTGGGCAAGGACCCAATTACATTTCAACTTAAAATTTCACAAGGCTTTTCAATACAACACACAGTCTGGTGATCCCAAAAGAATTCTTCAAAAATGGAACCTAAATGTTAAAGAAATTCCTTAAAAATAAATTAATATGACAATGTGTCAAGCACTGCATTCATTCCAAGCTTAGAGGGGAAGAAAAAAAAATACACACACAGACACACATAGGTTATTTAGTATGTCAAAGTTCCATAAAATAAAAAAATTCATTTTGTACACCCTTGACATCTCAAGCATCCTTACATGTGGGACAGGTTTAGATCTTAGATAACAAAATCCCAAAGTAAAGACATCCTGCCTAGATTCAGAGATCTGGCTCGCAGTATGGCTTCCGAAATGCAAATTATATCATTTGTTTGATAGCTTATATTATTAACAATTATATGAGACATTTTGAAAGCATGGTTTGGGGGAATTAAAATTATATTATTAAGTGTAAAATTATCATAAAAACTATTGCATTCAGCCATTGGTCCAGTATCTGTTGACGTAAACATATAGTATTCACTACTTGGAATACCAAACTATTCAAATACAGTTCCAAGATAAATAGAAAGAAGTAACTAATAAAAGTTGGGCTCTTGGCCAGTCTGGACTGCTAAATTAAGCCATTTTAGAAGGGAAGAAAGTCTGGCTTCTCAAGATGCTGCAATTTCATGATTAAATATTTTTATCTATTTCAGTGTTTTCCAATTGATATTTCAGGCTGAGGAAGCAACTGAAATAGTTAATGAGAAAAATGACATAGCTATCACTTGGAAAAAAAATACTTTTCACACCAGATCCTAGGGACAAGTAAGAATCTTCAGGATTCACTCCTCATGGTAAAAACCTTCATGGCCATGAAACCATCCTGCCAGCCTTTCCCAAAAGCTCAGATGCACAACTTACACCTTTAGGACTGCAACAACAACAAAAAAACACTCGGAATTCTCATCTTTCTATTTTAAAACAAAGAAAGACCTTAGGAAATTATCTGGTTCAAAATTTCCCAAAGTGGGTTTCATGAAACATTATTTTTCAAAAATGTTCTTAATAATGGCAAGGTGATCAACTGAGTATGAGAACACTCTTAGAGAGTCATAATCATATTAAGTCATGAATAACGCAGAGCAGGCCTACAGAAAGGATCAGACTTTCATTTATTTTTTATGTATTCTTTTTTTTTTTTTTTTTTTGAGACAAAGTTTCACTCTTGTCGCCCAGGCTGGTATGCAGTGGCACGATTTCTGCTCATTGCAACCTCCGCCTCCCAGGTTCAGGTGATTCTCCTGCCTCAGCCTCCCTAGTAGCTGGGATTATGAGTAAGTGCCACCATGCCCGGCTAATTTTTGTATTTTTAGTAGAGACGAGGTTTCACCATGTTGGCCAGGCTGGTCTTGAATGCCTGACCTCAGGTGATCTGCCTCGCCTTGGCCTCCCAATGTGCTGGGATTACAGGTGTGAGCCACCATGCCCAGCCAGGATCAAACTTTTAAAAAAACTTAAATTTTCATCAAACCTATTTGAGCATAGAACCCTTTCTGCAGTATTTATTAAAATCCTGTATAATTATTGTTTTGTAGAAAATGCCTTATCTCATACGAAGAAACTGAAGTCCAGACAGGTGAGGTGATTGTCCCAAGGTCATACAATTAGTTGGTGAATAAGTTAAAAGCAGACCTCACTTCTCAGGACCACATCAAGTATTCCTTTTGGTACTATGTTGTCCTGCTTCTACAATACCTACACTCCTTAAAGGACCACAGACTAGAAGAACCACATCTTGGAGACCACCTAGTCCAAAGCCCTCCCAGAAAGATGGGAAATACAGTCTCAGAAAAGTAAAGCAGTTTGCCCAAAGTGACATATAAAATTCATTCTTGTAGAAATAGAACATAGCTCTTAATTCCAACACTAGTATCTTTTCACAACAGCATGCTAATTCCTGCAAAGCCAACACTTTTGGCCTCTGAGGTAAAGAATTCACGGACAAGAGGGGTTTTAGCTATTAAGGGCCCATTAAATATTTATTAAACCATACTTGTGTCAATAGATACTTTAAATCAATTAAACATGATTGTCTTTACTTACAAATGTCATCCATTGTGACAGGGAATCAATGTTTCAAGCTGTTGAACAGGTCATCAACCCTGTCCTGTTGGATGACACCTGTAAATAAAATAAATCTATTTTTGAGTGAGTAGATTTTAAGCCAGCTAGATTTAAGATGCATGCGGTTTAAAGCAAAGAGTAATTTTAAAAATGATTCTTAATTATGTACTGCCGCAGAGAGATACTTCCCAGTGCCAGCAATTTCACTCTCAGTAGCTATCGCTGTCCACCAGCACAGAACAAGACCAGGGAATTCAGTACAGAAAGTTGCTAGAATACACAGGGAATCATGACTCCTGGAGCTACAAGGGTCTTCTAGGTATCTACCTCAGCTTACTATCTCTGTGAATATCAGTTCTACTTTGATGGGGGACAACCAAGGCCTGGTGAAGTCAAATGACTTGCCTAATGTTAGACAGCTAAGTGTCTTTAGCTAAAGTCCCTTGGTGTTGGAAAGCACGTTCAGAATGCATTAACAAAGGTTATCACTAGGCTGATCAATTTTGAAAGACTCACATGTACACATTTTTAAACATTTCACAAATGTTGACTTAGAATGTTCTAGCAAATCTGCAAAGAATATAATGTCAGTATTAGATATTCAAATACAAGCATTACTAAAAAATGCCATAAATGGAAAATCAACCAATAGTGAGAAAATGGGTATTAGACCATGAAAAGAACAATATTAAATACAGCAGGTACTAAGGATTTTAAGTTCTGGCTACTTCCAAACAAGATTTGTGGTTCCTAGCAAATATGAATATATAAAAAAACAATTTTTATACATTTTCTACAGTTTATCCTTTTAAATGTTGTTTTCTCCGTAGCCACAAAATGCCAATGTAAGATCTGCCAAAAACCAAAATTTGAGCTGGACACAAACTTTCTTATTTCCATTCTGTACCCAAATACTCTAAGGTAATGGGGAGTTATTTGAGGATGCTGCCTTGAGGTAAGATGGCTGCTATATAACAACATTACCATCAAACTTACATTGAGTGTCTACATGTGCCAAGTGCTGATGGAGCATTTTACGCTTGCTATCTCACTCACTCCTCACAGCAACTTGACCATTATTACAATTTTACAAATAAGACAATCAAAAGCACAGACAAATTAGGTATTACAGCTTGCACACAAATCTATTTGGTGATAGAATCCAAGCTCAAGACCTATTGCATTTCTTTGGTTTAGCAATTGAAGATTCTCAAAACCATAAAAATGAATTAACACAGTTCCAATTACAATACATAAAATACCCCCAACTAAATGTCACACACTATAAAACATCAGGAAAATCTCTTACTTTTTTCTTGGGGGTGAGGAGGAGGCTGGGGGCAATTTTCAAAAGTAAAATAATCTTAATGCCAAGAAATTAAAACTTTTATGTTAACCTGAAATATATCACAATTAAAATATGACAGCTAAAAAACTTAAATTGTCTTTTGGAATTAATTGTCTCTTATAATTAAAGAAAAGTAAAAGTGAATCTTACTCATTCAATTACTTCTTAACAGATTATAAAGAGATAAATCCTCCTCCTACTCAAGAATGACTGACTCCCAAAATGTGTGTGTATACATACACACACACATAATATATACACACACATAAAATCTTGCTAAGAACACAACTATTTATAAAGTAAATTATCTTTAAGGAAAACAAAAAAGTAATTTTGAGAGATAATGCAATCCCCTCAATTACTTATGTAATAGTAGCTATCTTTTCTTGACCAGGAGTTATGCTTCTGACCAATCCCCTGAACTATTTTTTATTAGGGGCCATTTTTTCAACATAGTTTTAAAATTGTGAAACTGATAAAACAGAAAACAACCAGGAATATAAAAATATACCTGACATATTTTAATAGAACAAGAATTAGTTATAAGCAAAGCTCAGCATCACAGAAACTAGACATTAAGAAAAATGAATATACTTTCCAAAGCACTGTGGATAAATCAATCTCTTCTGGCAATAATGGCTTTCTTAAAAGAACCCCAAACAGAAAAAGATAAAGTGTGGTTTCATAGTAGCTTACCCTTTTCTCTGACACCCCATCCTGGCCTGTAGAATCTCTCTCATCATGTGTCTCTTTCAGGACTGGCATATGTTTTTTGTATGCTGGCTCTCTGTTTAAGGTTGTGTATCCTATGTGCTCATAAATTGGGTTTATCGTCATCTTGGCAATGTATTCTGCTGCCTTGGTTTCAATATAGAGAGTAATCAAGCCATCAGTCACCAGATCGTGGATGGACTCAAAGCGTTTCTCCCCAACAAAGTGCTTGCCATCGTAGTAGAGCCTGAAGTTTCTGGTTTGACTTCCAAATCTGCCTCAATGAAATGGGAAAGATGTTTTAAGAAAAGTAAGCAACTGAATTCTTACTGAAAAAAAAAAAAAAACTATTGCTTTGTTTTGTGTGTGTCTTCTTTGTTTAAATAAGCTGTGGCTAATCTCTCTGAATCGTCTGGAATATATAAAATTAAACCTTTGAACACAAAGAATGAACTTGTAATAACTAGGGACAACTAGTCAAAAGTATGCCTACCATAGAAAGAATTTTTTTTATTTATCTTTTTAAACCACTTTGTTATGCCTGTGGAAAAAATGGGAGAAAATAAACCTCACACCACATTAAAACATAGTCAATATTCAATTGGCCAACTCCATAATAGATGACATTTCTATACTAACATTTTTTCTTCAAGTTGATCAATAAGAATATTCAATGTACTTTAGACCTCAGCAGTCATGTCTTTTAATAGGAAAATTCCATTTAGGGCTAACCAGAATATGATGCCAGCAATCACTTAAAGTAGAGCTGACTCCAGAAACCTGAGCCATGCAGGGCAGGATGGCACAGAAACACACTTTTGCTACTTCTGGCCACAGGCCAAGGACTTATTCTTTCCTTTTTAAAGAGTCATTATTCTGTCTGCTGGTTAGGTCTGTGCAAGAAATGTTTGAAATATATACAGCACAAAAGTCATAAGCTATTGGACTATAGAAATTCTGTTTTCAATTTTATGTTCTGATGACGTGCTCTAACAACTGAAGAATAATGGTTTACTTTTATGATAATTTCAGTATTTTGCTTCCTGCAGCAGACCTCAGAAATGGATCCAATCTGGCATCATTAACATCAGTGTCCTTGCAGGAAGACACAGGCAAGAAAATGCACTGACTTTAATGAAAGCAGATGTCAAAAGGCAACAAGGCAACAAGAGCTGCCAGTGTCATGGTCTCCTGAAGGTAACCCTGAGTGAGACTAATTAAAAACTAAACAAGTCACAAAGGATATATTTAATTTCATTGTTAAAAGTACGACAGAACAGGGATGAACTAAAATACTAAAATAAACGCTGTTTAAGTAAAGTGTTAAATGGGACTACAACCTTGTTATATAACAAAATTGTTCTGGTATAGGTTATATTCCAAATGGATAAGAGTTAGAAACATCTTAATGTGGAAATAAAATATGGAAAGGAAATAAAATATTTTTAAAAATAATAGCCAGAGGATGTCTGTTTCTGTGGTTCAAATTAGACTTTAATAACAATTTAATCTAGAATCCAACATACTATCCATGTTGGCCCTTCTAAAGTATAATTTATCCATCCTTTAGTAACAATCAAATTTTGATTTACACTTAAGTGAACTATCCATATAATTACACTGTCTTGTTCTCCATTTTCCTCTAATGTTAAAGACACATTTCTCCCAAGTATATTTTCATTATAAAGCCTAAAAAATTAGAAATGTGAAATTTCTACACCAAAGTTAAATATAAAAGTTTTTCAGTTTAATATACTGCTTTCATCATTTCCTTTTTTTCTAATATACATTATCTGCAACATGGAAAGCAACTCCATAGTTTTATAAAACTCCTACAATAATAAACACACATAGCATTGAGTCCCTTTATGTTTCGGTTGTATCAGAGACATTTCAATGAGGACTCAGACCATTTTACTCCTGCTGGGACTTAAGATTTTACAGTGGGCATTTCCACAGTGGATATAGCATTTAAAAACAATCCAAGCAATGGCGTCCATCATTTAGTACTCAATTGCCTTTTGAAATCTGAGAAGTATGGGGGGCACAGGGCATGAAGGGAAGATGGCTGCACTGGGAATGGTTTGACTGACTAGGAACTAGGAAGTCTAGAGTTAACTTCCTAATTCTTTCCAATGGACGATGCCTAATTCATCCAAGAAGAGGCCTGGCTACCTGTAAGGAGCTGTGCAAAAAACCCTATTTATCCTTTTCTTTCTCAACTCAGTGACTTCAGGAGACCCTGCCCACAATTTCCAATTCTTGCTCCACCTGTACTTCAGCTCCAGGCTTCCAATCCAATAAAACTTTCAGTCTAAAGGGAGATGATCAGATAACCAAAAAAACTTAGAACAGTTTGATTAAAACTTTGCTTCAAAGGGTAAAAAAAAAAAAAAAAAAAAAAAAAAAAGAATTTCCATTTTGGAATTATGAGTGATCTTTTTAAAGAAAAATTGCATTATATTTTACTAAGAGAACTGCCAAGCTTTCCTGGCCTACTCTGAACTACTCTCTTTTACTTGGGAAGTTACCTAGGAACAGCACCACAGCACAGACTGTCAAAGACTTCTCCACTTTCTTTTTTTTTTTTTTTTGAGATGGAGTCTTGCTCTGTCCCCCAGGCTGGAGTGCAGTGGCACGATCTCAGCTCACTGCAAGCTCCGCCTCCCGGGTTCACGCCATTCTCCTGCCTCAGCCTCCCAAGTAGCTGGGACTACAGGTGCCCGCCAACACGTCCGGCTAATTTTTTGTATTTTTAGTAGAGACGGGGTTTCACCGTGTTAGCCAGGATGGTCTCGATCTCCTGACCTCGTGATCCGCCTGCCTCGGCCTCCCAAAGTGCTGGGACTACAGGCTTGAGCCACCGCACCCAGCCTCCACTTTCTTTATCTGAAAGGCATATAGTGCTTTGTGAGATTAGAAGAAGAGAAAGAGGACAGAAAATCCTTGAGAAAGGTGGGAATGGATGTGCCTATTCTACATAAGAAGAGCCATAAAAGGGGAGATTCCAAATCTAAGGTCAAAGAAAGACTCTTTCCTTGAAGTTCACTGCTTGCAGATTGTCATTTATTCAACAAATAGTTAACAAAACACCCAGGTACTTTACTGTCAAGTATTAGGTGGTTCACAATAAAGTTCCTAGTCCCTTGGTAACCCCAGTGGTAAAAAGATAAACATAAAACAGGTCAATACAAAGACACAAAATGCTAAATTTAAAAAAGTCTATCTTGCCAGGTGTGGTGGCTCACGCCTGTAATCCCAGCACTTTGGGAGGCTGAGGCGGGCGGATCACCTGAGGTCGAGAGTTTGAGACCAGCATGACCAACATGGAGAAACCCCATCTCTACTAAAAATACAAAATTAGCTGGGCGTGGTAGTGCATGCCTGTAATCCTAGCTACTCGGGAAGCTGAGGCAGGAGAATTGCTTGAACCTGGGAGGTGGAGGTTGTGGTGAGCCAAGATTGCACCATTGCACTCCAGCCTGGGCAACAAGAGTGAAACTCCATCTCAAAAAAAAAAAAAAAAAAAAGTCCATCTTCAGATTGATTTATTTTAATAACTATATACATATAGACTCTTGCTCTTATGTAGAAAGATTCTGTAAAGTGATTCACAAAACCAAGTGAATCCAGTATCTCCTTCATACCATAAAACCAAGAAACTCACTGCCTAGTACAACAGAGCACAACAGTTATGCTTACATAAGATCTCAGAGCTACTGCTTATGTCCAAGTACAAAAGCACCCTTGCAGTTTCTCTTGTAGTCTTGAAATATGGTTTGGCCAGGGGCAGGCAAATGTGGGTCCTATATGTTTAAGAGAAAACCTTAGGCTTTGGCATCAGACAGTTGTAAGTTTAAATCCTGGATCTGCCACTTCCTAGCTGGGTGACTTTGGGAAAATCATTCGTCAGATTCTGCATCTAAAAAATAGGAATAACATCACCCTACCCCAGATGGCTGTGAGGATTACATGAGGATATTTAAGTCAAAGCTAAATATATATAGTAGGCTCGAGTGGTAGTTCCCTTTCTCCTTCTCTGTTAGCTTAGGCCCCTGCAGAGAATGACAGAATGAGTTACCAACACTAAAGTAAAACAGCAAAAATATTCAATAGATATGCATGGAAGATGGCTAAATAAATAACTGGCAACACTGCCTGTACAGGAACATCTCTGCACTGATTTACTTTACAGTTAACAAAAGGCAAGGAGGAGCTCTTTGTGAAATTTTCTCCTGGATGTCTCTGAATAAGTTTGTATTTGCCACTTGGTTAAATAGAGTGGGAAGACAATAGAGTGCAAAGCGGGGAGGAGGAGCAAGCAAAGAAGGTCTTTCCACTGTGTCCTGGGAATAAGGCCTCTGAATTCAAAGGAGAAAGCTGAGAGATTTACATATATTGAAAGCGGAACATATTAAGTGGACCTAGTGACAGCTACTGAACCCTAGATTACAGAGCATTGATTTGTAAAAACTGTTGAGGCTAAATCATTTCCCTTTGACTTCTATAGGATAATTTTCTTTTCATCTTTTCCTTTTATTATCTGACTCTGCCCTTACTTAATAGCTGTTTATTCCTTGGTGAACATACTTGAAGTTGCATAGGCCCAACTCCCATCTAGGTAGAGTTCAGCAAGATGAAAATTCATTTTCTCCAGAGTGGTACTATAGTAAACAAATAGAAAAGAAAGGCTTTTAACTGCTACTGTTGTACATAATACCGCTTTCTAGAAAGAATATCTTTCTCCAGTGATTCCAGGTTTTGGGTTTCCTATTTTAAAAAGCTGTTTAATGCTGTGCTCAGATGCATTCAGATGCATTTCAAGATATACAATTCTAACATCTTTTTAAAAATAAACAAAATCCTTAATACAGCATCTTTTCTATTTTTCAGCAAATAAATCATATCGACAAAAAATTCAGTCTAGAAGAAAAAAATGATGAAAAAATATATAAAGAATAGCTTTCGGAATTTTACTTTACTTTATACAAAACCAAGAATTAATTCTAATTTGAGGCCAAAGTGATTTGAAAGAATCTCTTCAAAGGAAAGCTCCAAGCTAACAGATGTTTTGTGTTAATAAACAGAAAACAAAACATATACAACACACTCATCTAAGCTAACAATAAAATGTTAGAAGTATTTCCAGCAACCAACATACAAAAACAGTTTTATTTATCATAAATACATATTTGTGTGTTGTTTACCAGAGTCAAAAAAGCTAATCTAATGGTGAAATACAAATATCTCATACATTCATTCAATCACAAGATACTCTTGGAAGAAAATTTAAAACAGAAATAAAATATGATGATGCATTCGATTAAGTACTACAAAATAAATTTAGATGAATTCTATGAACTAAGGAAGGCTACGGAAGACAGCGCATAGTTATATACAACATTAAAATGATCTCCTATCCAAAACTTTGTTAGGCTATGACTTTTGTCTATCTTGCTATATAATTTTGGATTATGGAGGAAAGTATTAAATTATGTCAACTCATAATGATATTTCCCTGGCCAAATAAATCATTTTCAGTGAAGAAGAAATCCAGTTTGCCTAACTAAACTTCCAAAGAAGCCATCTTCTGAACAGTGGAACTGACATAGCTCTGGAAGGTAGAACTGATATAGAAGGATTAACTCAAAGTCCATTTAAAAAGCAGTTAGATATTCCTCCTGCCCTCCCCAATCCTGTCCCCACTGTTATCCCTTCCCGACCATGGCAGAAGACTTAAGTTCTGTTTTCTAGACAGGATAAAACATGGAGATAGTGAACTGAGGGACTACAAGCAGAGGTATCATCTTGAAAACTAAGTGAAAGTTTTAAATACCCAAAATTTAAATACTAAAGAAACTGATACCTCCATTTCTCTTCACCATGAGGCTATCAGAAGGCTTGGCTTGTACCTTTCCTGATAGGAGACTGAAAGATTCTACTCTTGGAAATCTGATCAACTCAACTAAAAAGACTTAAGAGTAGAGACCATCATCCTATAATTGTCAAGCTTCCCCCAAGCTCTCAGAACTACTAGCCAGCCTTTTAGGGTTCCATATGCTTCAATATGAGCAGTCAGCCAAGGATCACCCGACATTTGAGGAAAACTCCTCTCATGAAAGACAAAGACTATGATAAACAAACAGAATCAAAGCAAGTTAGAGGAAACAAAATCAGGCATGGGAATGAAAATATGCTCAAAAACCCAAAATAAGATGTTTCCTGTTCCTATTCTTGAATAGAGTTTAAACAAAAAACATTAGAATGCTGTAAAAAAGGAATAAATATAGAATATATAGAAAAATAAGTAGAAAAAGGAATATAGCATAAATGAAAGTTTTTTTAAAAAAAGATAAAGTTGAGAAAATTTTAAAGAACAAAAAGACAAAAAGATGAAAAAAAGGAGAGAAAATAATTAAGATAGAGAATCAATCCAGAAAGTCTAACTTTTTTTTTTTTTTTTTTTTTTTTGAGACAGAGTCTCGCTCTGTCGCCCAGGCTAGGGTGCAGTGGTGCAATCTCAGCTCACTGCAAGTTCCGCCTCCCGGGTCCATGCCATTTTCCTTTCTCAGCCTCCCAAGTAGCTGGGACTACAGGCACCTGCCACCACGCCTGCCTAATTTTTTTGCATTTTCTTAGTACAGGCGGGGTTTCACCATGTTAACCAGGATGGTCTCGATCTCCTGACCTCATGATCCACCCGCCTCGGCCTCCCAAAGTGCTGGGATTACAGGCGTGAGCCACCGCGCCCGGCCTGAAAGTCTAACATTTACAGAAAGAGAGAAGAGACAAAATGGCAGGGGAAGGAATCAAAGCGATAACTCAAAAAATTTATTATAATGGAGAACACACATTTACACAATGGATGAAAACAGACTCACACCAAGAACTGGTGCTCACAAAATAGTCCGGTAATTGCAAATAAATCCTCAGACTGGCAAAATTTAACAAGCCTAACAATACTAAGTACCAGCAAGGATACAGAGCAGCTAATATAACCAGTACCTGCAATGTTGTTTAACAAAGGGGTTTTATATTATTTACTAAAGTTGAATATATACATACCCTAGAACATATTAATCCTACTCCTAGGAGTCTAATATCATAGACAATATGTGTGATTATATGTACCAGCATATATATATATACATCTGGCAGCAACATCCATATATATATACAAATACATATATATCCACATATATGCATATATATATACACATCTGGCAGCAACATCCATAAATGGCTAAACCCACATTAAGTATCCAGTAAAACAGAAAAAATTATGGGACATATACTGTGATAATTAATATTATGCATTTGAGGGATCCTATCATATGATTTTTCCCTCTTGAAAACTGTTAACGGTTCGCTATTGCCTATGAGTCCTTAAGAATCGGTTATTCGTTTTACTTACTTTAAAGCACCAGAGACTGGCATAGTACTTTGGCATATATCATACCTCCTAAGTAAGTGGAATAGAATTAGTAAAGACTTCATAAATAGTTTCCCCTAAGTTAGCTAGCTATATGCAACAATAAAAAGAATTTTTGAAAATACACAGAAATTAGCCGGGCGCGGTGGCTCATGCCTGTAATCCCAGCACTTTGGGAGGCCAAGGTGGGCAGATCACGATGAGGTCAGGAGATCAAGACCATCCTGACTAACATGGTGAAACCCCGTCTCTACTAAAAATAAAAATAAAAAAATCAGCCAGGTGTGGTGGCGGGCGCCCGTAGTCCCAGCTACTCAGGAGGATGAGACAGGAGAATCGCTTGAACCCGGGAGGCGGAGGTTGCAGTGAGTCGAGATCACGCCACTGCACTCCAGCTTGGGCAACAGAGTGAGACTCGGTCTCAAAAAAAAAAAAAAAAAAAAAAAATATATATATATATATACACACACACACACACACACACACAGAAATTACATATAACTGCCAAAATATAATCAGATTACCATAGTTTTGTTGGACATAATTTAAAAAGTAGAGTGTCTGCCATTTACAGAGCCATAATGGTCTTAGTGTGATGACCTATATAATATGAAGCTGCTTTTTCTATTGACAATTGGGAGTAAATAAGTGATAAACAATTTTTCTTTTTTTTCTGAGACAGAGTCTCCCTCTGTCACTCAGGCTGGAGTGCAGTGGCATAATCTTGGCTCACTGCAACCTCCACCTCCCTGGTTCAAGTAATCCTGAGTAGCTGGGATTACAGACATGCACCACCAAGCCCAGCTAATATTTAGTAGAGTTGGGGTTTTGCCATGTTGGCCAGGCTGGTCTTGAATTCCTGGCTTCATGTGACCTGCCTGCCTCAGCCTCTGAAAGTGCTGGGATTACATTCGTGAGCCTGGCCTACAAAAAACTTTTCTAATTTAGTGAGCCAATTATAGTAACTTCTGCTACCTACTATGTTTCATTTTACTACTAAACCACAGGACCAATACTAAATATTGTGTCCCGCTACTACATACATTTATATTTGTACTTACAGAAAAGTATTTTACACGTATTCCAATTATTTAAAAACTAGAGTAGGCCTAGAAATAATCAACATGTTTGAATAATAGACTTGGCATATTCAAGAGTTGGTGATCAGTCCCACTAAAAGCTAACTGAAATCTTATTATAAATGAGGTTACTACTATGTCAGGATAAAAAGTCAGACCATGACAGAAGTCTACAAAAGCACAGAGTAATACGTAAGTGTGAGTGCTTATAGAGTTCTATACATGTATAAGAATGAGTGTGTGTACAAACACAAACCCACAAATTCATATGCAGGTTTTTCAGATTCCTATTTAATTCTGTTAAACAATACAATGCTTTTATTTAATCATTTCCATATAAATTACACCATCCTAAGTATCATACGTGGAATACAATTTAACATTTTTCTTGATGACTCAAGTTTATTAACATATTAGTGTTTGAATACAGAAATATCCCAGAGACTATTGTAGTGTATTGAGTTGCCTTTCTCTTACCTAAATTGACTCCAATTATTAAACTTCTAGTTCTTAGATCTAGTTCTATATTTTTAAATCCTCCTTGCAGGTTATTAACTGTGTTCTCCTTCCAATTCGCTTTTTATCCACTGTAAGTTTGGAAACAAGACAAAACGACTTATTAATTTTTATATAAAACTGTCTTAAATAGACTGGGATTATTGAGCACTCTTTTGCAATAAAGGCATGGGTTTTGTGATGGGTATTTAGGCATTTCCCATTTATTTCCAGCTTCAGGACCATATTTTGGAGGTCTGATGCTGCCAACAGTCTGGTTTCCATATGGGCAGGATGTTAATATAAATGAGCAGACACAGGCCTAAATTTGGTCAAGTACATGCCTTTAGGTTTAGGACTTAGTGTTCATTAACAATCAGCAGAGTATCACATTTTTCTCAGAAAAAAATGTCTTACTAAAAAAATCAGTTTATTAATGTATAATTTACATAGAATAAACTGCTTCCATTGCAAGTGCACAATTCAATGAGTTTTGGCATATATTATTATCAAGGTCAAGATACAGAACATTTCCAATACCTCCAATGGCTTCCTCATGCCCTTTTGCAGTTTGGCGTTGTCCTGTTTAACCACTTAATCTGTTTTCTGTTACTATAATTTTCTATTTTATATAAATGGAATTACATAACATATATTCTTTTGTGCTTGGATAGCTAAGTTTTTAAGATAAAAAATTACATTAAGCTGATAGCTATTCTTCTTATCAGACTTTAAATACAACTAGACTAGGATTTCTGACTATGGAAAAGCAATAAACCATATTTGTATTTGCTACTTAGTTTCTGGGGTTAATTAGCTTTTTCTCTTTAATGAAGATATTAGGCATCAGATATAATCAACCTATTAGACGAAAAAAAGAATTATCAACATAACAATAGTTACCACTTGTTGATTTGTAATGGCTAATAAGCAAAAGGCTTAAAATGTAATACAGAATGTATCTCTGTGTGTTTATTTTAATAATACTATCTAATACTTTTTGAGTGTTATATCCTAGGCACTATGTATGTATTATCTCAAATAATCCCTCCAGTGTCTCTAGGAGGTATTATTATTATTACATCCTCATCTTATAGATAAGGAAACTGAAACTTAAGAAGATAAAGTAACTTGCCCAAACTCATATAGAAAATGTAAAAAAGAATTTGAATCCAGGACTGTCTGACTGCAAAGTCATGTTCTGAATAATCAACCACCTATATTTATTTAAAATCACAGGACCAAAACGATTATCAAAAGCCCCATAATTAGGCTATGTATCTTTTAGAGCAACATAACAAAGAAATCATGAATATCTGTCTACTTAAGAGATCCTAAGACAAGAGTGGTAAACGGAATGAAAAATGGATTTCCGCAGTTTCCTATTTATGTAAAGAACCATATTACAGAAAAGCGTTCTAAGTCTGACAATTTATTACTCAATGCAATTCTACTAAATAAGCCCAGTATATGCCAACCACTGCAAAAGGTTTAAGGAAACCAAGATGTACAAGACTTCATTTCTGCCCTGGAGGACCTTAGTTCATTTTTAAAGACAGACAGACTTACAAATATTTACTATAGGTAGTGCCTGCACTTAGGTATATTTATAGAACATGTGAAGATATTTTCAGAAAATTAAAAACTATATGATCAAAAGCACCAGGAAAAAAACATATTCAATAGAGACTCAAATATATAATCTTGCACATTAGGTACCATCTCTAAAAATCAAAATACTTGAGTCATGAATACATTTTTTCTTTTTTTAGTGAACCTAAAAACCTGGCAGCAAACAGTTATTGGAACCGTTGGCAAAATTTTGAAAGTCCTAGCAGCAAGGGTCAATCTGCAGCTTGGAGAATGACCACAATTGAGAGCAGAAGCTGAGCCAAAACCTACACGATTGTCTGAAATAAGAGCAGATGGGGAGCAAGAGGAGGGAGAAACACTCACTCGGAAGGATGACAAGAACCATAAGGTGGCGATTGTAGCCTGGGGATAACACGCAGCATTCATAGATCTGTACTACTATACTCAAGGAAGAAAGGGCAATATGGGGTGTTGAGGGGAGACAAATCAAAACAAACATTCAGTGCATTTAGTAAGATAAGAGTAATATATCAATAAATCAAAATACCTTTAAGAGAACTTCAGAAACCAGTTAAGAAGTTGCAGTACTCCAGGTAAGTGCAAAGCCCAGAAGAGGTGCATTGAAGGTAAGAAGAGCCATTTCACTTTATCCACAATAACCTCTTCCCCAAGCTGCAGAGCTAAGCTCTTCTTGCAGCTTCTGGGTGATGGGGGAGAGCAGTGGGGAGAAGAGTGGAACAGGTATGCAATGTTGGGTTTTTAGAGGGTTTCTTGAAGGACTGTTTTTCCTCTTGCCTCAGGGCACTCAAAGCACTAATGGAACTGGTAATGTAAGGATGGCTTGCAGCAGCAAAAGAGGTCTTATGGTGCCACAGAGAAGCCAGTGCAGCCTGGTGTGAATCCACAAAAGATAGGAGGGAGAAGAGTGGAGTATGAATATGGTGTTCCAACTTATCAGGGAGCTATTCAAGGGACTAACATTTCACTTGATTCAGGGGAGAGTGGGACAGCTTGCTGCTGTAGACCAAAAACCTGCAAAACTACCCACAGATACCAGAGGGAGCAAGAGATTAAAATCTCCTGAAAAAGAAACCAGCAAATCTCTCCAACTGGGAAATTACACACACATGCCCAGAGAAAACACATCTCCCCTAAAAGGTTTTAGAGGCCCCTGGAATCTCTACACAGGTTAATTCATAAAGGTTTTCTCCTGTATGAAAGCAGTCCATAAAGGCTGGAAAAGGTGGTTTTTTTTTTCAAACACACTCAGCTAAAAACAAGAATGAACTTACAAGCATATGAAGAAACAAGGAAATAGCACAATCAATGGAACAAAATTAATCTCCTGAAACTAAACCCAAATAAATGGATATCTATGAAATATCTGAAAAAGAATTCAAAATAAATGTCTAAAAGAAGTTCAATGACCTACAAGACAACACAGATAAGCAACTAAACAATACCAAGGAAAAAAAATGCATGACAAAATAAAATCAACAAAGACACAGAAACTATAAAAAAGAAACCAATAAATTCTATAGTTGAATGATACAATAAATGGATTAAAAAGGGGTTCAACAACAGACTTTATAAAGCAAAAGAAAGAATTAGCAAACTTAAAGACAGGTCATTTGAAATTATTAACCCCAAAGAATAAAGAGAAACATGAACCCAAAAAAGTGAAGAAATCCTAAGGGACTTATGGGATACTATAAAGTGTATCAATATATGCATTATGGGAATTCCAGAAAGAGAAAAAGCAGCAGAGCTAATTTGAAGAAATAATATCCCAGGTTTGAGGAAAGGAAATAGAAATCCAAATTCAAGAAGCTTGAAGAATTCTAACCAGAATAAATAAATGTGTGTGTGTGTGCACGAAATACACAAAAGAAAATGAGAAGGGAATCAAACCACATCAATAAAAAAATCAATGAAACAAAAATGAAAGCAACCAGAGAAGAGAGACAATAGCTATAAGCAAAAAACAATTAACAAAATGGCAATAGTAAGTCCTCCACTATCCATAACTAGTTTAAATGTAAACGATTAAACTCTTCAATTGAAAGATAGAGAGTGGCTGAATAAATACACAAGCAAGATGCAACTATACACTGTCTACAAAAGACTCACCTTAGATGTAAAAACACACAGGCCAAGAGTAAAAGGGTGGACAAAGATACTCCATGCAAATGGTAACCAAAGGAAGGCAGGTGACCATACTTGTATCAGGGAAAATAGACTTTTACTAAGTAAAAAGCTGTTACAAGAGGCAAAGAAGGACATTACATGATAATAAAAGGGTCAATTCACCAGGAAGATATAGCACATATAAATATAAGGATGTAGACACTTAGCCAGGTACAGTAGCATGTACCTGCCCTAGTCCTAGCTACTCAACAGGCTGAGGCAGAAGCATCGTTTAAGCCCAGAAGTTCGAGACCAGCATGGGCAATACAGCAAGACCATCTCAAAAAAGAAGAAGAAGAAGAAAAAAATATATATATGCACCTATTAAAGCACCCAAATATACAAAGCTAAAGTTTTGTTATTATGATGTTACTATGAACTTCAAGGAGAAATTACTTTAATAATGAATAGAAAAACCAGATAGACAATCAACAAGGAATAGGAGGACTTAAACAGCATTATACCCCAACTGAACGTAATAGGCACATACAGAACACTCCACCAAACAGCAGAAGAATGCATATTCTTCTCACATATACATGGAATATTCTCCAGGTTGGATCATGTGTTAGGCCTCAAAACAAGTCTTAAAAAATTTAAGAAGGCTTAAATCATACCAAGTATCTTTTCTGATCACAGTGAAGTGAAACCAAATATCAATAGCAGTAGAAAAACTAAAAAATTGGCCACGCACGGTAGCTCACGCCTGTAATCCCAGTACTTTGGGAGGCCAAGGCAGGTGGATCATGAGGTCAGGAGATCAAGACCATCCTGGCTAACATGGTGAAACCCCGTCTCTACTAAAAATACAAAAAAAAATTAGCCAGGTGTGGTAGTGGGCGGCTGTGGTCCCAGCTACTTGGGAGGCAGGAGAATGGCGTGAACCCGGGAGGCGGAGCTTGCAGTGAGCAGAGATAGTGCCACTGCACTCCAGCTTGGGCGACAGAGCGAGACTCCATCTCAAAAAAAAAAGAAAAAAGAAAAACAAAAAAATTCGCAAATATGTGGAAATCAAATAATATACTCTTGGAAAAACTATGGGTCAAAGAAGAAATCACAAGGAAAACTAGAAAATATCTTGAGACAAATGAAAATAGGCCAGGCGCGGTGGCTCACGCCTGTAATCCCAGCACTTTGGGGGCCGAGATGGGTGGATCATGAGGTCAGGAGTTCAAGACCAGCCTGGCCAAGATGGTGAAACGCCGTCTCTACTAAAAATACAAAAATTAGCTGGGCGTGGTGGTGGGCACTTGTAATCTCAGCTACTCAGGAGGCTGAGGCAGAGATTGCTTGAACCCAGGAGGTGGAAGTTGCAGTGAGCCGGGATCATGCCATTGCATTCCAGCCTGGGCAACAGAGCAAGACTCCATCTCAAAAAAAAAAAAAAAGAAAAAAAGAAAAGAAAAACACAACATACTTTTGGGATGCAGCAAGAGCAGAACTAAGAGGCAGTTTATAGTGGTAAATACCTACATTAAAAAAGAAAGATCTCAATCAAATAATTTTGCACCTCAAGGAACTAGGGGGAAAAAAAGACCAATAAAACTCAAAGTTAGCAAGAGGAAGGTAATAGCAGTGATTAGAGCTGAAATAAACAAAATAGACACTAGAAAAACAACAGAGGACCAACTATGAGTTAGTTTTTTAAAAAGATCAACAAAACTGACAAGCCATTAAGAAAAATATAGCAAAGACCCAAATAAATCAGAAGTGAAACAAGAAACATTACAACTGATGCCACAAAAATAAAAAGTAAAAGAAATTACTATGAATAACTGTATGTCAACAAACTGGATAACCTAAAAATGAATTAATTCACATAAACATATAACCTACCAAGACTGAATTATAAAGAAACAGAAAATCTGAACAGACTTGTAACTAGCAAGGACATCGAATCAGTAGTCAACAGCTTCCCAATAAAGAAAAGGCCAGGACCAGATGGCTTCAGTGAAAAACTCTACCATACATTTAAAAAAGAATAATTGCCATTCCTTCTCAAACTCTTCTAAAAATTTGAAGAGGAGGTGTTATTTGAATGTTTGTGTCCCCTGCAAAATTAATGTTGAAACTTAATCTCCAATGCAGTGGTATTAAGAGGTGGGGCCTTTATGAAACAATCACTTTGTAAATGGAATTAAAGCCTTTATAAAAGAGGCTTCACCCAGGGTTTGGCCCTTTTTCCCTTCTGTTCCTTTCATAACGTGAGAACACAGTGTTCAGATTGCCATCTTGGAAGCATAGTCTGGGCCCTCACCAGACACTAAATGTGCTAACACCATGGTCTTGGATTTACCAGATGCCAGCACTATGAGAAATAAATACCAATTGTCTATATATTACCCAGTCTGCTGTATTTTGTTACAGCAGCACAAACAGTCTAAGACAGGAAGGAATATTTCCAAACTCATTTTATGATGCTAGCATTACTGTGATACCAAAGCCAGACAAAGATTACTACAAGAAAACTACAGACCAATATCCTTGATGAATATTGAAACAAAAATCCTCACCAACCTAGTGAACCAAATTAAATAGCACATTAAAAGAATTATATACATAACATGGCCACGTGAAATTTACCCCTGGGGATGCAAGAATGAGTCACTATACAAAATCAATAAATGTAATATACCACATTGACAAAATGAAGGGCAAAAACCACATGATCACCTCAATTGATGCAGAAAAAGTATCTAACTAAATTCAGCACCCTTGCATTTAAACAACAAAAAACACCACTCAGCAAACTGGGAATAGAAGGAAATTACCTCAGTATAACAAGGGTCATAGATGAAAAGCCCTCACCTTATATCAAATTTAATGCTGAAAAACTGAAAGCTCTTCCTCTAAGATCAGGAACAAGGCAAGGATGGCCACCCTCACCATTTCTGTTCAACCTAGTACTGGAAGTTCTTGGCAGAGCAATTAGGCAAGAAAAAGAAATTAAAAGCATCCAAATTGCAAAGGAACAAGTAAAATTACCTCTGTTCACAGATGACATCATCTCATATGCAGAAAACCTTAAAGACTCCACAAGAAAACTATTAGAACCAATAAATGAATTTAGTAAAATTGCAGGATACAAAAATCAACACAGAAAAATCAGCTATATTTCTATGTAGTAACAATGAACAATCCGAAAGGGTAACTAAGAAAACAATTCCATTTACAAGAATATCAAAAAGAATAAAATATTTAGAAATAAACTTAAGAGGCAAAAGACTTGTATACTAAAAACTACAAAAAATTACTGAAAGAAACTGAAGAAGACACAAATAAATGTGAAGACATTCATGTTTACAGGTTAGAAAACTTAATATTGTTAAAAATGTCCATACTATCCAAAGCAATCTAGACACTAAAGCAATCTAGATACTAAAGCAATCCCTACTAAAACCTCCATAGAATTTTTGCAGAAGTAGAAAAAAGATTCTGAAATTCATATGAAATCTCAAAAGACCACAAATGGCCAAAACGATCTTCAGAAAGACAAACAAGGCTGGATGCCTCAAATGTCCTCATTTCAAAGCATATAACAAAGCTACAAAGCTACAGTAATCAAAACTGTATGGTTTTGGACATAGACCAGTGAAAGAGAACAGAGAGCCCAGATATAAACTGTCATGTGTATGGTCAAACGATCTTTACCGAGAGTACCAAGACTACACAACAGGAAAAGGATAGTCTCTTCAACAAACAGTGTTGGGAAATCTAGACACCTATATGCAAAGCAATCATCTGGATACACCATGTACAAACATCAACTCAAAATGGATTAAAGACCTAAATAGAAGACCTGAAACAACAGAACTCCTAGAAGAAAACATAGGGGAAAAACTTCATGACATTGGAATGGGCAGTAATTTCTTGTATATGACACCAAAAGCACAAGTAACAAGAGCAAAAACAGACAGATGGCACTATAGCACAAAAAACTTCTGCACAATGAGGGAAACAATCAACAGAGTGAAAAGGTAACCTAGGGAATGGGAGGAAATATTTGTAAACCATATTATCAGATACGGGGGTAATATCCAGACTATATAAAATATATAAGGAACTCCTATAACTCAATAACCAAAAAGTAGTAATAACCCAATTAAAAACTGGCCAAAGGAATAGACATTCCTCCAAAGAAGATATACAAATGACAAACAAGCATATGAAAAGATGTCCAACATCACTAATCGTAAGGGAAATGCAAATCAAAACCATAATGAGATATCACTTCATGCCCATTAAAATGGCCACTACTAAAAAAAACAGAAAATAACAAATATTGGTGAGGATGTGGAGAAAATGGAATGTTTGTGTACAGTTGGTGAGGCTGGAAAATGGTGAAAAACACTATGAAAAACAGTATGGAGGTTCCTCACAAAATTAAAAATAGAACTATTATATGACCCAGCAATCTGACTTCCGCATATCTACTCAAAAGGATAGAAAACAGGATCTTGAAGATACTTGCACACCCATATTCGCTGCAGCATTGTTCACAATAGCCAAGATGTGAAAGAAACCAAGACGTCCATTGATGGATGAGTGGATAAAGAAAATGTGGTACAGTAGTCCACCTTATCCATGATTTCGTTTTCTGTGGTTTCAGTTACCTATGGTCAACCACGGTATGAAAACATTAAATGGAAAATTTAGAAATAAATAATTCACATGTCTTACATTGTGTGCCATTCTGAACAGCATGATGAAATCTTGCCCCTTCACTCTCTGTCTCTCCCAGGACATGAACTGTCCCTTTATCCAGCATATCCATTTTGTATAAGCTACCTACCTGTTAGTCACTTAGTAGCTCATTATCAGCTGGAAAAAACATAGTATATACACACACATGCACACACACACATGCGCACACACACACACACACACACAGGGTTTAGTACTATCCACAGTTTCAGGCATCCACTGGGGTCTTGAATGTATACACTGCAGATAAGAGAGGACTACTGTATATATATATATATATGTGTGTGTGTGTGTGTGGTTATATATAGGAGTATATATATATACTGCAGTATATATATATACACTGCAGATAAGAGAGGACTACTATGTATATATATATATGTGGTTATATATAGGAATATACACACACACACACACACACACACAATGTAGTATTATTCAGCTTTTAAAATGAAGGAAATCCTTTCATATGCTACAACATGGATGAACTGTGAGGACATTATGTTAAGCAAAATAAGCCAATCATAAAAAGAATCCACTTATACCGATATCTAGAGTAGTCAAAATCATGCAAACAAAAAGTAGAATGGTGGCTGCTATGGGGTAGGAGGAAGGGAAATGCGGAGTTGTTCAATGGGTATAGATTTTCAGTCACACAAAAGGAAAAAGTTCTGGAGATCTGTTGTACAACAATGTGCATAGAGTTAACAATACTGTAATTGCACTTAAAAATTAAGTTAAAAAAGATAAACAAACAAGTTCAGAAAAACAGGGCTACAGATTAGGAGAACCAAAAGGATAATCCATTGAGACAAATTAATAACTGCCCTTCCCTCTGTAAATCCAAACATATCTCTTCACGCAAGACAAGAGAAGTAATTATTACCCTTAATCTAAAAACTGAATGGGCCATCTGAAAAATTATGCTATTCATAGCGAAGTAGGTTTCTGAAATCTCAGTCCCTTCAGATTCTACTATAAATATTAATTATATATGGAAAGTTTCCATTTTCTCCTCAGCTCAACTCACAAAAAACTGTTCACAGAGGAGAGTTGAAGGTTCATCGGCAGCTTCAGTGAGCAGAGGAGAGAAGTGAATGTGATTAAAATCAAGACATTGAAACATTTCTGATAAAAGAGAAAAGTGACTTTGGACCAATTAATTAAGAATACCCAAAACACCTATACTGACTCTAAATCCACATCTATGTATGCTTATATGACATAAGTTCTTAATAATTTTGGGCTTCAATTTTTTTAAATTATAGAAGTTGGAAAATGAGAAGTCACAAAGGCCAAATCTAAAATTAAAAAAAAAACTCCTTTATATATAAGATCTACATATGTTCATTATAAGCCCCAGTATAGTATAAAGAGCCTGGTTTGTATTCCTGAGATAGAACTGAATACTGCTACATAACGCATTAACTTCTCTATGTATTAGATATGCTAAAGATTACACTTATAAAAGAGAAAACACAAACCTCTTTGCTTCATATCTTTATCTGTATTCTCCTCCCTCTTCTTAATCAAGTTCCTATTTTATTTCATACTGTTTTCAAGGCATGTTACCAGCCTGTCACTTCTTCCTAAGCTTTGCTAATTTCTTAAAAACTAAACAATTAAATCACGGTTTTCTAAAAAGCATATGGTGACATTTGGCTGGGATAGAGAGGACAGTTTAATTAGGTAGGTAACTATATGAACTTAATATATATCTTTCAATAAAAGTATTTTAGTAAACAATACATGTATTTGTGCTGAAAATTATGATGTCAGTCCAACTCACAGTTTGTTACATCATGCTTTTACACAATTTTTAGAAAGACATACAGACAGCACTACACAAAAGCCCACATTTTGTATATATCATATTCATCCTCTTAATCTGCAAAGTAAATGAGTAAATTCAGATAATGACTACATTAAACATTTAACCTTCAACAGTTATGGGTGTTGGTGCTTCTAGTTTTCCTGTTTCCAACACCACTGTACTTAATTCTGTTTATCAACACATCCTCAAAATTTGTATTTGTTGGTTAATGAATATCACCACCATATGTATATAATATATATCTACTATCTAATGATATAAATTATCTTTTTACCTATACTGTAAATATATCAACATTCAAATCATATATATAAATTTAGTGAAATGGCTTATAATTAAATGTGAAAGAGTACAGAGAGGAGGGAAGCAAAGGAAGAAAGGGATTTCTCCTCCCACCTTCTATTGATAGATTCTGGCAAATTCTAAAATTGGTGTATTCTCTGTGTGTTCCGGCAAAATTTGGGTATAAAATGCTGGATAACCATTTGCAACCTTGTGCTCTTTCTTATTCAAAATGGATGTTCCAGTTTCTGAAATGTACTGATTTTAAAGACTGAAAAGATGATTATTCCTGAATTAAGCAATATCTTATTGTGTACACTTACTGAATTTTTATTGTTTGGCACATTATAATGTAAGAGAAATGCATTTATTCTTTTGTATTTTGGCAGAGCAGAAGCCTGTCCTTGAATGGCTGTCAGCATAAACGACAAAAGATCAACATTTGCCTTAAGATCACAACAGAATTATCAACAGATAAAATAAATCTCTGTGTGCTTGTGTGTGTGTGTGTGTGTGTGTATATATATATATATATATATGTATACATAAACATATATTTCCAGATAGGTCTTAGACATGTTCGTTCTATTGGCAAGATAGTTAAAAAAAAAAAAATCAAAATACCCCAAAGTTTAGCTCCATGTAATAAAAGTATTCCCCCTGCCTCCTGTAGTAGATCAAAAAAGCAATGTAGAGTTTCATCAGCCCCTCTAGTGGCTAGTTAAGCTACCCATATATGTATGTACTTTTATTTTGAAAACAAGCAAACTCATAACTTGATAGAAAACACAAAAATAAACACAATGAAAATGAAAGCTGGCTAAGCCAGACAGTTCAGACAACACAGAAAGAGTAGGTTCCTTAGAACTGATTTACAATTTATTCTCTTTTGGGACTATTAATAAAAAAAGGCCTGTGGTGAAAAAAAGAGGCAGGGAGAAGGAAAGAACCCACTTAAAGTATTTCTCCAGCTGAGTGGCCTGCTCCTAAATCTGACAGAAATCCATCTTTTATTTCTGCCACAGAGACTGCTGATAGCCTCCGAATATCTATTTCTCTCTTTTTCCTCAGTGATAGAATCCTGATTTTCGGGCCGGGCGCGGTGGCTCACGCTTGTAATCCCAGCACTTTGGGAGGCCGAGGCGGGCGGATCACGAGGTCAGGAGATCGAGACCACGGTGAAACCCCGTCTCTACTAAAAATACAAAAAAAATTAGCCGGGCGTGGTGGCGGGCGCCTGTAGTCCCAGCTACTCAGAGAGGCTGAGGCAGGAGAATGGCGTGAACCCGGGAGGCGGAGCTTGCAGTGAGCCGAGATCGCGCCACTGCACTCCAGCCTGGGCGACAGAGCAAGACTCCGTCTCCAAAAAAAAAAAAAAAAAAAAAAAAAAAAAGAATCCTGATTTTCAGGTATGAACATGGCTCCCTAGACTAACTACTACATTTCTCAGCTTCTTTTACCTTGCTAGTAGGACTGACAAATGAGAATAAATCCAAATGGTATCTTCACCCCTCTGCCGTCTCATTAGCTGGAATGTGCATATAGTCTGGTGCCTTGCAGCCACCACGAGATAAATTTGGGTGCCACACACAGGAAAAGCAACAAAATGGAACTAGTCAGGGCCTCTCACCTTGTGGAGAGCCACACCAGCCTTGAAGTCACTCCCAATGCTTTGAACATCAGAGAAAAACAAACAACTATTTTGGGTAAGAAATTGTCACTTCTGGCCAGGTGCGGTAGCTCATGCTTGTAATCCCAGCACTTTGGGAAGCCAAGGCGGGCGGATCACGAGGTCAGGAGATTGAGACCATCCTGGCCAACATGGTGAAATCCTGTCTCTACTAAAAAAAAAAAAAAAAAAAAAAGCTGGGCCTGGTGGTGCACACCTGTAGTCCCAGCTACTCAGGAGGCTGAGGCAGGAGAATCACTTGAACCCGGGAGGCAGAGGTTGCAGTGACCCAAGATCACGCCACTGCACTCCAGCCTGGGTGACAGAGCGAGACTCCATCTCAAAAAAACAAAGAAATTGTCGCTTCTTATTCAGTTACTTGTAGTCAAACCTAATTCCAGTTCTCATTCCTTACTGCAAAGATAGAATAATTTCATTATTTTAAGATTTTTTTTCTAAAAGTCATGTCTTTCTGGGCATAATACTATAAATTTTTAAAAAGGTTATCCTATGTTAACTTTCTCCCCAACAGTGGCAGAAAATTCTTGTCTAAGAATTCTACCATAATAACAAAATTAATAAACTAAAGAAACGTATAAACAGGAAGTCCCTAAAATATTCTCAATTACCTATTATTGCCACCCCAAAATATACTTTTGTTTGTCTGTTACAATGATATAGGAAAAATAAAGAGTATAATTTTAGTTATTTTTATGGGGATTGGGCTTGCTTAGAAAATTCCAAGAAAATCCTGGGGGAGTCACAGAGCTTTAAAACTCCTTGGCTGCCAGTGGGATGGGCTCCTTTGGTTCCTAGACCCCCATACAGGCTTGTTACCTTCTCAGTTCCTTTTTTATATACATTTATACCAGTAGATTCTTTTTGAATGAAAAAGTGCTGTAAGAAGCCTAGTCTAAGAAAAATTTTGGTAACTGAAAAGGTAGGGCACTCAGGAGAAGACAGACACGATACATATGAATTAGAAAGAGTCACAGTATAGGTAAGTTTAAAAATCATCAATAAAAATAATAGCAATTATATGTGAACAACGAAAGCAAAGTGAAAATAAAAACACTTACATCCTGTGAATATCTTCTTGTCCCTGTGTCTGTGACTCAGTATATATGTCAACTCTAGATTGTGTAAAGAGGTCAAAGGTTTGCCAAAGATGGTAGCAGTAACAGACAGGGGTTGCCAAACTTTAGCTCTAGAGCCAAATCTAGGCCACTGCCTATTATTGTATCACCAACAAGCTAAACATTGGTTTTAAATTTTTCAGTGGTTACCTTTTAAATGGCTACACAAGCATCTATATAACATAATACTCTCAATTGGCCTGCAATGCCTAAAATATTTACTATAGGTTCCTTTACAGAAAAAGTTTGCCAGCACCTGATCTATGTGCTTAGCCATGTCTTTTTGACTAAAATTAAGGACAGGAAAAATAAATGTAACCTCAATTTTGAGGAGCTTGTCAAATTCCAAAGTAGAGTTGACATCAATAAGATGTTAAGAATAATTCCCCAAAATTGGGAAAGGGGGTGGAAAGGCCACCCAGATTGAATTTGAACCACTGCTTAGCCATTAGCAAACAAATCTTAGAATTATACCATACAGTATTCTGTGAGGCGTAAGTGTTACCTGTTTTCAAAAAAGTTAGGGAAATAACAAACTGTCAGTTTTTATGTGTATATGTATGTTCATTTTGTTTCACTGCAAAACTTCTCAGAATCTTTAAAAATATCACCAGGACAGGGATACAGTATGCAACAATCCCCAAATATATTCTACTTTACTTCTGTGTACCTATTAATATTTTGAAGAAAGTATTAAATACAATACAGTTGGGAAAATATTTATCTAATATCAAAATAAATTATTGGCAGATAAACAAGTTACATGTATAAAATACACCATGAAATCTAGAAGAGAGTAAATGTAACTACCAAGGCCAGGGGCAGTGACTTATAACTACAATCACAGCACTTTGGGACCCCGAGAAGGGAGGATTGCTTCTCGGGCCAGGAGTTCAGGAGAAGGCCAGGAGTTCAAGACCAGCCTGGTGGCACCCTGTCTCTACATAAAAATGAAAAAATTAGCCAGGTGTGGTGATATGTGCCTGTAGTCCTAGCTACTTGGGAGGCTGAGGCAGGAGGATCACTTTAGCTGAGGAGTTCCAGGATACTGTGAGCTATGATCACACTCCAGGCTAGACAGCAGAGCAAGACCCTGTCTCATAAAAATTTTTAAAACATAACTATCAAGGCCAGGCACAGTGGCTCACGCCTGTAATCCCAGTATTTCGGGAGGCCAAGGCGGGTGGATCACCTGAGGTCAGGAGTTCGAGACCAACCTGGCCAACATGGTGAAACCGCGTCTCTACTAAAAATACAAAATTAGCCGGGCATGGTGGCAGGTGCCTGTATGCCCAGCTACACGGGAGGGTGAGGCAAGAGAATCGCTTGAACCCAGGAAGCAGAGGTTGCAGTGAGCTGAGATCGCACCATTGCACCCCAGCCTGGGCAAAAAGAGCGAAACTCCATCTCAAAAAAAAAAAAAAAAAGTAACTATCAAATATCTTGTGGAGGTGTGCTATCTAGGGCAAAGAAAAATGGAATAAATTTTATAAAATAAAATTTTCACTAGAAAAAGATTCACTGAAGTGTAACCAGGAAACATTAAATTATGTCAAAGACCAACAAAAATAGAGAAAACTTGCATGGTAAATATAATAAATGGTTGCATAAATACTATACACAAAATATATAGAGCAATGGACATGAAGAGGTTACTAAGAGAAAAGGTAACAAGTAACTTTCTTGTGTTCATCCACTATTGATCTACTTCAGCTGTTTATTCTTCAGAAACCAAAAGGAAATTCAAGCTCAGGTTATGTCACAGCCCAGCTCTTAGAATAAAGAGCAAAATTCTTAACAGGGCCTACAAGAAGCAGATGTGCAGCCTCACTTCTTCCCTCTCCAACTCACTGTGCTCCCGGCCACCCTCTTCTTTCAGTTCAGAGATGTGCACTGCAGCCCCTGCATGGACATGCTAGTCGGGCTTCTAGGTTCTTTCTCTTTGCCCTCTCACTCACTCTCTTCCCTTAGATCACTCTCACAACCCTTCAGTTCTCAAATCAGACTTTCCTTTCTCAGAAAAGCCTTCCCTGACTGCAATTTAGATTTAGAGTGAGACTCCGGGTTTAGATCAGATCCTCCTTTGTGCACTCATAGCTCCCTTGCTTTCCTTCCACGGCACTTGCCTCAGTTTTTAGCTTGGCATTTGTGGGACAATTCATTAAAGTCTAATCCTCTCTCTACCTAATAAACTGTTAAGCTGCATAAGGCCAGGGATCTTGACCGTTTTGTTTTTCCTTGTATCTCCAGCACCTAGAAGGATACTGCAATTTTCTAAAAACAAAGCAACAGGGAGAACAACAAAAATACATTTAATAAATGCCAAAAAATAATGTTTGTCTTTGAGGGCCATGAGATTATAGGTAATATTTTTCTTTTCCTACTTTTCTGCATTTTATATATAGTACACATGGTAATAAAAACAAAGTTACTGATAGACCTACATTTAAATAAGTAAATATAAGTGAAAATCAGAATTTTTAAAAAGGGGAGGTGAAACTTAACCTTATGAAGAATTAATTCAAATAGCAAACTTCTCATATATTTATCAACATGGAAAATATTCATGATACACAGCTAACTGAAAAAAAGCATACTATAATATAGTGTACCTTGTATAAAGTCATTTCTGTATAACTTGGGAAAATGCTAGAATTTCATACAACATAGTTTTAACAGTGATTATTTCTGGATAGTAGAATTGGGGTGCTTTTTGCTTTTCTTTGTGTTTTTCTATATTTTTAAATATTTTTGTATTGTATATTTGTCAGGGAAAAATACTAATCTTTTTGAACAGCTATCTCCTCTTGTGCATTTACAATACAGTTCAATTTGCAACACATTGTCAGGAACACATCAATTTTTTCAAGTAAGGGATGCCTTATGTTATCCACTTCCTACTGTGTCATATCAATTACTTTCTATGGTTTGTTTTATCAAAGAAGACCTGAGCAAGGGTACCTCACATAAACTGGAATTACTATATCAATGTTTTTAAAAAGCTTTTTAGCACTGATAATATATTATATTTTTAAATAAAATGTGCTATCCCCTTCATCAATATTAATTTTCCAATACTGCAGAACTAAATCTTACTGTCATCATGTGTTATCACTTACTCTTATATCTTAAAATTTTCCCATAAAATGATTCATAATCTAAGAGGAGAAAAACAGTTTTGAAAAATTTTCTACAGAACATTATTTTTCACTTATTCCAAATAGCATAACAAGAAGGTTTGCAGGAAATGGAATGAAACCATGGTAACCAACTGAACCTATCATGAGCTATCAGATCAAAAGAACACACAGTACATTACACGTCAACGCCTACTAGCAGCATAATCCTTCCCCAGTTCCTTTTGATCCTTCTTCTTTAACATGAAAAATGCTTTCAACCAATTTTCATATTTTAAAACTGCAAAAGCCCCTTTATCAGTATCTACTATGATTCTCTGGCTTTACTCAGGAACTCTTTGGCCAAGCTCACTTTATAAGTCAACCTGATGTTTTGAGATTCAATTAGGAATTGTTGGGTGTTTTCAATCATTAGCAAAATTACATTTTTTACTTCAGTGCATTTTATCATTTTCTAACAGAGCAGCAATAGTTTCTTCACACAAAATCTTCAGTACTGTAAAGACTGTATCACCCAGGCTGGGCGCGGTGGCTCACGCCTATAATCCCAGCACTTTGGGAGGCTGAGGCAGGTGGATCACGAGGTCAGGAGTTCAAGACCAGCCTGGCCAAGAAGGTGAAACCCTGTCTCTACTAAAAATACAAAAATTAGCCGGGCGTGGCGGCAGGCACCTGTAATCCCAGCTACTCAGGAGGCTGAGGCAGAGAATTGCTTGAACCCAGGAGGCAGGGGTTGCAGTGAGCCGAGACTGGGCCATTGCACTCCAGCCTGGATGACAGAGCTAGACTCCATCTAAAAAAAAAAAAAAAAAGACTGTATCACCCTCTCACAGAAATCCCTTGCTTAACAGAATTTTATCAGTATTCTAAACTCAAAGCCACAATAAATTAAATAACAATTACATTTACAGAACAGAGATGAGTCCTTTTTGACTATCTGGTTGTCCATTCTATCACTGATCATCAACCTCCTCATAGGCACTGAAGCTAAACTCACAGAATCTGGCTCAACATGATCTTAAACTACCAATTCGCTAAAACTAAATAAACAAGGTAATGATGGCTTTTGTCGGGCATTAGCTGTTTACTGCACAACTATATAGTCAGGTAGACAATAGGGCAAACCTCTGCAAAGACTAGAGATCATCTTTGCTGTTACAGTTAGCCACTCCTTAACGGTTTTCATTTAAAATAAAACACAATATGCATATATGCCATAAAAACAGAAGTATATTTTATGCATGACCAGCTTCTGGAAGGATAGAAAGTAATCGTGAATGGTGTTATCTCTAGGGAGTGGAACTGGAAGTATGTCACGGTGGGAAAGTACTATAATTTATCATTCTAAACACTTTTATTTCAAAATTTTTAAACCATATCTATGTGTTGCTTTTATAATAGAAATATAATAAATTACACAGATGCAAATATGCTGTTATTTTTATAAAGAATTACTGCTGTTTTACTTTAATAAGTTATACAAAGTTACTATAAAATTATTTTTATAAGTACAAATAATTACCAAGTGATCTTATAATGGGATTTTTGTTTAAATTATTAAACTGCAAATACACTTAATTTGGCTTTTTTCTTTTGAGACTACGGGGGTGGAAAGTTAACCCTTGAGAATAAGTTGGAATAAACCTTATTTTTAAAGGCTTTAAACAAAGGTATATCTGTTTATAAAAGTAGTAATGTGTTGATAACTTTAAAATCTTAATTACTAAAATGGCATTGATTTAAAAACTAAGAGTAGGCCGGGCACAGTGGCTCACGCCTGTAATCCCAGCACTTTCGGAGGCTGAGGCAGGCGGATCACCTGTAGTCGGGAGTTCGAGACCAGCCTAACCAACATGGAGAAACTCCGTCTCTACTAAAAAATACAAAATTAGCTGGGCATGGTGGCGCATGCCTGTAATCCCAGCTACTCGGGAGGCTGAGGCAGGAGAATCACTTGAACCTGGGAGGTGGAGGTTGTGGTGAGCCAAGATTGCACCATTGCACTCCAGCCTGAGCAACAAGAGCAAAACTCCGTCTCAAAAAAAAAATAATAATGATAGTAAAAAAATAAAAACTAAGAGTTTACTCTTGTGTCATACCTCTTGTCAACTTAAAGTGCTGCATGTTTTATGACTGCTTTTGAATTTTTTTTTTTTTGAGATGGAGTTTCACTCTTGCTGCCCAGGCTGGAGTGCAATGGTGCGATCTTGGCTCACCGCAACCTCCACCTCCCGGGTTCAAGCAATTCTCCTGCCTCAGCCTCCCGAGTAGCTGGGATTACAGGCATGTGCCACCACACCTGGCTAATTTTGTACTTTTAGTAGAGATGGGGTTTCTCCATGTTGGTCGGGCTGGTCTCAAACTCCCAACCTCAGGTGATCTGCCCACCTTGGCCTCCTAAAGTGCTGCGATTACAGGCATGAGCCACCATGCCCGGCCGGATATTGTTTTTAAACAAGTTATATTTCTTAGTTTTATTGCTGTTTGTTCTTGAGCAAGTTAAGCCTTGGTTTTCTCATCTGTAAAATAGGGAAAATAATAGTATCTACCACATGGTCTTATTTTATAGATAAAACTTAATTTTCCAATCTGTTGCCAAGAACAGAGGTTATGGGTTACAAGACAGCAAACCTGTCTAGCCCTTTCAGAGGCCAAAAAGTGTCTGATACATTGAAGTCCTTGAGCCAGTCACACTGGGCCATGATCAATCTCATGCATTTACCTTAATGTACCACACATTATCACTTTGTATGAGTGCCAGAAAAAGTTTGGGTTATCTAAAAGATAATTCACATAAAGTATTTGCCACAATGCCTGGAAGAGTAAAGATTTGGAAATGTTAGCTATTATTATATTTATAAAACTGTTAAGTCCATTAAAAAATATTTGGTGGCTCCAAATCATTCACAGAAAAGGAATCACATTATCAACAT
Organism: Symphalangus syndactylus; assembly: GCF_028878055.3. Classification (NCBI taxonomy): domain Eukaryota; kingdom Metazoa; phylum Chordata; class Mammalia; order Primates; family Hylobatidae; genus Symphalangus; species Symphalangus syndactylus. The sequence goes on from NC_072430.2 coordinate 78,903,010, forward strand.
ATGCTAGGACTGTATCTAGTTACTAAAAAGAGAATCTAGCATGTCTTCCACTGTACCTTAAAGCAGATACACACATGAGATTCTAGTTCTTCTTTGCAAAGTAGATAACTGGAGAGACAGTCATCCTCTTTATGTACAAGTTTCTATTAGCCCCAAAATGTACTTGAAACTCAACTCTACCCTTAAATGAAATAATAAAATTTGCTTTATACTATGCCTTAAAAATACAAAAGCCAAAAATATCTTGAAATCAGCTTGGCTTTCTCTACCTTCTATTTTAAATCCACCGCTATGTATGCATACTTTTGAGAGAGAACTGAAGTTTGAATAGACAGAATACTAGTGAATAAAAACCATGCTGAGGATAAAATTTTTTTTTTTTTTGAGACAGAGTCTCGCTCTGTTGCCCAGGCTGGAGTGCAGTGGTGCAATCTAGGCTCACTGCAAACTCCGCCTCCCGGGTTCATGCCATTCTCCTGCCTCAGCCTCCTGAGCAGCTGGGACTACAGCTACCATGCCCAGCTAATTTTTTGTGTTTTTCAGTAGAGACAGGGTTTCACCGTGTTAGCCAGGATGGTCTCGATCTCCTGACCTCGTGATCCGCCTGCCTCGGCCTCTCAAAGTGCTGGGATTACAGGTGTGAGCCACTGCACCCAGCCAGATAAAAATGTTTTTAAATGAAATACCATTCAAGAGTAAGGTGCAAATCAATCCTTAATGAGATAGCACTTCACATATACTAGGATGTCTATATTCAAAGAGATATAACGAGTGTTAAAAAGGATGTGAAGAAACTGGAACCTTCACACACTGCTGGTGGGACTATAATGATATAACCACTTTGGAAAACCATTCCATGATTCCTCAAAAGGTTACTTTTGAGTTACAATATGACCCAGCAACTTCACTCCTAGGTATATACCCAAGAGAAATAAAAACATATGTTTATACAAAAACTTGTACACAATTTTATTCATAATAACGTTATTTACAGCAGTATTAGTCATAATAGCCAAAAAGTAGAATCAACTCAAATGTCCATCAACTATTGGAATATGTTTCTAATATTATTCATTAGTAAAAAGGAACAAAGTACTTATACATGCTACAACATGGATAAACTTTGAAAACATTATGCTAAGGGAAAAATGTCAGTCACAAAAGAACATATATTATATAATGCCATTTATATGAAATGTCTAGGTTGTTTACATCAATAGAGACAAAAGTAGATTAATGGTTGCTTAGGGCTAGGAGACCTGAGGAGAAACAGAAAGTGAGGGCAAATGGGTATAGAGGTTCTTTTCGGGGGATTAAATGTTCTAAAATTGATTATGTCATAATTTTGTGAATGTACTAAAAACCACTGAACTGTACACTTGAAATAGGTGAATTGCTATGCTATATAACTGAAGAAACAGTTTTAAGAAAGTAAGATATGAGAACATGCAAAAGCCATGCTTGCAAACAGAGTAAGAAAAAAAAAGATGCAATTTTATAATACATAGAAACAGTGCTTGGTTGCCTTCAGTAGATGTTTCGTAACACTCTTTGGATAGGAGGCAGTCTTTTTTGGTCCAGGAAAAAAATGAGAAAACAGGAAGAAAAAGAATCAGTGAGGCAATTAACCCTTAACATTTTTTTTTTTTTTTTTTTGAGACAGAGTCTTGCTCTGTAGCCTGGGCTGGAGTGCAGTGGCGCAATCTCGGCTCACTGCAAGCTCCGCCTCCCGGGTTCACGCCATTCTCCTGCCTCAGCCTCCGAGTAGCTGGGACTACAGGCGCCCGCCACCGCGCCCGGCTAATTTTTTGTATTTTTTAGTAGAGACGGGGTTTCACCGTGGTCTCGATCTCCTGACCTCGTGATCCGCCCGCCTCGGCCTCCCAAAGTGCTGGGATTACAAGCGTGAGCCACCGCGCCCGGCCCCCTTAACATTTTTTACTCTATCAAGTTAACACTTTAGCAAGCAGTCATTTTAGGTTCATTGATCAAAAAAGGGTGTCTTTTTAAAGGGGGGGAAAAATGAGGACTGGGGAGTGCATGTTTATCTGAATTTACCAAACAGAAGAAACCTTGTAGACTTTCTTCCTTCTTTTCCTCCCAGTAGTCCCAGCATTTAATCTTAATTTGTTAATTGAAAATGAGAAATAATAATTCAAAGCCTCTGAACACTCAGTCTATATATTTTAAGTTTTCTCACTCTGTAGACAGACAATACGGAAAGTCATTAATCAGAAGGCTGCTTGGTGAGCATGAGGTCCAGAGCAAGAGGAAATGAGGGATCAAATGTTGAATGGAACATTTTTCAAAGTGTGTTCCACTGAGAAAGTCCATGAAAAGGGGGTCTCATGATCAAATGAGTTCGTATTAACAATACTCATAGGCTCTGGGAACTACTGACAGAAAAAAAATTCAATTGATTATGTTTAATGGCAGAGAGACCCATATGGCTCCTTTTTCCTCTCCATGCCAGAGACAGCACTGCCAGTGCTGGTCAAGACTCCCCTCCCATATAGACCTTGGATGGAACAGAGGCCTCTTTGACTTTTCTTTCTATTGCCCCAGGGCTGACCAATCCTTCCAAGGAATTATTTAAATAAATTGATACATTCTGTTTAGTGTCAAATCTTTGGAGATTTAGGAGGTATTACCTTTTGTTTTGACCCAACATTGCAACTAATGTCTTCATTTCTTCTCAAAATAAAAATAACTCTTTTGGGTTTTTTTTTCTGCCTGTGAAATGATACATGTGCATTGTAAAAAAAAAAATCAGGTAACTCAAAAAATACAAAGAAGTAGCAATCATGTTTAAGTTAGTCACTAAGAGATAAACACCAAACATTTTGGTGATCATTCTTTTAGACACCTTTCTATTTAAATATACACCCATAGGTATGAAATTTTATATAAGTAGTATGATACTATACATACTATTCTGTATAATAAATTTTATTTTTCAGATTGATAAAAGTTTTGTTTCTGAATTTATGAAATGTGACATATTTTAAAAGAAAATATAATTTTCGGCCGGGCGTGGTGGCTCACGCTTGTAATTCCAGCACTTTGGGAGGCCGAGGCGGGCGGATCACGAGGTCAGGAGATTGAGACCATGGTGAAACCCCGTCTCTACTAAAAATACAAAAAATTAGCCGGGCGTGGTGGCGGGCACCTGTAGTCTCAGCTACTCGGAGAGGCTGAGGCAGGAGAATGGCATGAACCCGGGAGGTGGAGCTTGCAGTGAGCCGAGATCGCGCCACTGCACTCCAGCCTGGGTGACAGAGCGAGACTCCATCTCAAAAAAAAAAAAAAAAAAAGAAAATATAATTTTCCCAAATACCATGTTTTTTCAGTGTTTATCATTTGTTCTCAATTACTAAAATTTTTTAAAGAATTCTTATGTTATTGTCAGAATGAAATCAACAGGAAAGTGCCAAGTATTGTAGGTATAAGGCATTCTCTGGAATATGTCCAAATATGCCCTGAAATATCCAGATACCGGGTTTGGGGATTATCAAGACTCCTGCACATGTCACTTTGTTCTTCTCCCAATTTAGAGAAGCTAAAATGAGTCAGATTAACAGAAATGTCTCTGGAGTTGCCAAATTTGGAGTTAACAGTTCTCTTCAAAGTGAATCCTTTAAAATCTATAAGGTATACAGAAGCCCTTTTAAATATCAGTTCTCCATAGTCAAAGAAAAACTGCTTACTAAATTAATTATCCAAATAATTCTGGTAAAACATAGTTCCTACCACCCTTTCCACTCAGCATTCTAATTCCTCCAGCAATGATCTTTCTAAATCATAAATGTAACCCTATTGTCTTCTACTAAAAGCCTTCAATGATTCCCATTTCCTACAGATAAAGCCCAAATTCTTAAGCATGAAATTCTAGGCTCTCCTGGCACACTAAGTGCTAAAATTTCCCATACTCCCAGTCCCTCAGCAGACTGCCATACACGAAATGCTCCATGCTGTTCTACATTCCGGCACCATTTCTTCTTCCCAAAATGCTTGTTTTTCACCATATTCTACCCTTTTACTTGGTAAGCCAGTCTACCTTTAAGAGCTAGTTTAAATGTCTTCTTTCTTGACCCACTTGAATAGTATCTGGCACAATATAGAAGCTCAATAAAAGCTGCTCTTTTTAATAATTCAGAATCTGGAGAATTATTTCAATTGTCCAATTTAACACTGAAGAGCAAGCCCCTCCAATTTCCATGAAAAGGCCTTGACACATATTAGTGACATACCAGGGATACATATTTTTAGATATTAATAAAAAGTCTATGGGTTTCATTATGCTAAAATTATTAATATAATTAGGTTTTCCATATCACCTTTAAAATGCTGACCTAAAGTCAGTTTGGAAAACATTACAAATCAAATTTCTAAAATATTATAGGCAAAAGAACATTATCAAAACACATTTTACCAAACTCTTTGACACCTGCCTCACATAAAACTGTCTTTGGAACTCACACCTGATTTTCTTACTACAGTATTTACTAAAGCTAAAATTAGATATACAACTTTAGTAAGAGATTGACCAGAGCTAAAATATTTGAAAAATTACACCATGGGTTGATCTGCCTAACAAAGAAACTGCTTTCTAAGTATAGCCTGTACTTGGCTATAGTTAACTATCTAACTGGTATACACGTTCCCTCCCTTCCTCCAACCTTCTTCCTTCACTTAAAACAAGAAAAGAAAACCAGATTTTGTTTGGTCATTCATTCTTCCTTCCAAAGCCTTATCTTCCAGAAGAAGCTGACCCATTTCCAAGTTCTAGGAGCAGGTGCTAGGTTAGACAAGCAATCAGTACAGGCATTTCTCTCAGATGTTATTGGTCCAGGAATGGGAAAGGCAGACTCATGCTAGCACTATTAACCTGAAGGAAAGGATGCATACTGCAAGAGAGAAGAGAGGTTCCCTTACACTCTCCTGCTGGACATAAACAAGAAATCTTACAATTCTGATTGCACTGGCAGCCACCTTTTGACCGCAAGGAAAACCAACCTTAGACTGAAGTTGATGCTGTGACTAGCCATGAATACAAACAGAAAGATCACAAGTCCTTCATAACATCACTAGAATACTGACCATCCATGCTATTATTACATTTCTGAACTTAGTATGTGAGATATTACCTTAAATAACTTATGTCTAAGTGAGTAGAGTTTGCTTATTTTGAATGTCAAGTAATACTTGTGTCTGAAAGCATCTCAATGGATAGAGAATATGATTCTTGAAAGTGGGATGCTGCTAATAACAGAATTTTAAAAGGTCCCTTTGCAATATACTGGGATTATTATCCCTGTTTTATAAATAGGAAACTAAAGCTTGAAAAGGTTAAATATACAAAATAAGGCAGGCAACTAGAACTCAGGTTTGTCTAATTCTAAAGTCTATACTACAACTTCATTTCCAAAGTTCTAACAGTGAGAGTGGGTAACTGCAATTATTTTCTGATAGTTTTTTTTTAAATCTTAATTCCTTAATCTCTCTGATTTTCCTCTATTCTTTCAATCTATACATTACATAGAAAGTGTTCCTGTTTAAGTTGTTAACATTTTAAATGTTTCTTTTTCCAGTTTTCTTTTGTAGTTTTAGTGAAATATACACAATATTTATTTTTCTTAGTAAAAATGAACAAATTTAGCAGGTTAAGTCATTGTGAAAAAGAGGTATTTTATGTCAAAGGGAACCAACATTGACAGAGAGCCCAATAATAAGTCAAAGTTAATGCATAACTTTAGTCTTATGCCATATTAAATGTCCAACGTTGATAAAGAATTGTTTTTGTTTTTTTTTTAACTTCCAAGAAAACTCTTGGACAGAGTCTAGGCAAATGTGCTCTGCAATACATGGATGACTTAGGAGAAATAATAGTAAGATCCTAATTTTAGGCTATAATTCACCTATTTGCATTATTTTCGTTAAGGCAGGAAAAGTAAACAGCCATTAGGATAAAAATGATACAAATTTGTTAAGTTAGTAAAGGCCTTTTGGCATTTACAGCAATCCTCCCCAAAATAAAATGTTTAGATAAAAACAGCCAGAAAAAAATTAGTTCTGAATGGGTTATGATTGTATTTATACCCATAAGTTGTTTGGGTTTTTATCCAGGACAGTGGTGACAATGAGAAAGTAGATATCAAATATTTAAAAGATCATTTCATATATTCACTCATATTAGCTCTCCACAAGGTTTTTCACCTTCTTAAATTTCACTATTTCCAAACATCAAATGAAAATTCTGGAACTAAATAACATAGTATTTGACATTAAAAACTCAACGGATGGGTCTAACAGCAGATCAGAAACACCAGAAGTCAGGAATAGTAAACCAGAAAAATGGCCCATAGAAAATGTCCAAACTCAACCTAATATTTTTTTCTTTTAGTGACAAAAACTAGAGTGTCTTATAAAACATATCTTTTAAATAATTAGTTCTAAAATGATGAAAGCCATGTGTTTTCAATCAAACCTCTTAAATTATTTTAGGTTACTTGTAACTGCTATTTGCCACATCTGATTAAACTACAATGAATACAAATGTTGTCAAAATCAGCATACAGAAAATCTGAGAATCACTTTGAAACACTTCATGAGTCATAACCAAGTGCCTGGCTAGCATCTTCTTTTCAACTACACACTCTGAACATGCAAATGTCTGTCTATATGCTTCCCTTGTGTGACAAACATTCACTGAGTAAAAATCATTTTTCCTGAGTCAAGAGATGAATATGAGCATAGGTAGAAAAGCCAGACAAGGTTCAGCCTAAAATTTAGGCGGAGATGGGGCATGGAAGAAGATGCAAATGAAGAGCGAAAAATATCTCACCCATAGAACACCTGCCATGCCACATGGTGAAAACTTCTTTTCTGACTGCAGAAAGTTAGTAGTGTGACAGCACACATACAATACACACTCCCCTAAACAGCACCTCATAGCATTCATTAGGGTCCTCAGTAGAGGGCTAGTCCCCTTTAAGTGCAGGAGAGATGCCAATGCTTGAGGGAGGTGTGTTCTTTGAAACTCTGTGCTCTACTTAACCTTACAACCTTGCTGATCACACCATTGGATTTTCAGGCAGATCATTTATAGTACTGGGAAGGATAAGGCTGGACACACAGACATTTCTTAGGCAGTTACTTAACTAGTCCAGAAAGTGGCTTAGAGTTGAAAAGGAGAGGTAATTTTGAGAAATACTTAAGAAATAAGATTGTTGGTTTTGGCTGTGTGAGATGAGCAACAAAGAAAAAGTCCTCTTAATCATTATCATACAGGTACAATACCCAGGGCTTGCCAGGGTCCAAGAAAAGTGAAAAATACAAAAATATAAAAAATATGAAATATGAAAAGAAAGGTATGGCTCCAAAACAGAAAAAAAGAAAATTATAAAACTAAAGTTAATTTCAAAAGCAATTTACATAAAATCCTTACATAATTTTAACAGCAGAAAATATGTATTTGATATGAAGTATAGTGTGTAGTATAATGTAAGGTAGGGGCCTCTGGATGAATAGTGCCAGGCCTTACAAATACAATAAAATACACCTAAAAGAAAAACTGAAAATAATTTCTTAGTTTCTGTCTTATGGAATTGACTGAATAACAATGTGACCAGCCAATAAAGGAAATATAGATATCACAGCATATTTGGGAGAAAAGTGTTGAGTTCAGTTTGAGATATATTGAGATTGAGGTACCCATGAGGAATCAAGTTCAAGGACTTATTCCTAATTTTAGAGCCCCTCGTTGACACAGTAAATGCATAAATAACACTGATGGGTATAAAATAGACAAACTGGCTACCCCTTAATGGATTACATGTATGTTAAAAACAAATTGATATGAACTGGGAGAATCATCAGTTGAAATGGGAGTATCAGGTAAGAATAATACATCAATGGAACTTCTATTTCAGACTTTGCTTAACACTTCCCAGCCATACATCAAGTTTAAAACAAGGAAAATGTCAATCATATTTGGGCACATAAATTACTCAATGTATATTGTAAGTAAAATTCCTCTATCTATGACCATTACAGCCCCCTTTTACTCACTATTATTTCTTTTCCAAGTAATGATTTTACGGCAATTTTCAGTAACAAAAGAAAGGCTTTAAGTTACCCCAGAGATATGAATTTGAAACATTCCCATCAAGATTTACTGGGCCAAAGTGGATGGGAAGTGATTATAAATGTAAAGCCATGAGTAGAATGGGAGAGTGCAAGAAGGCGGGAATGAGAAAGAGATATGAAGGTCTGGGTGCTACTTTTCTCCGAACTAAATCCCTTAGCCTTCAAGTATTTGCTGGTATCAGCTGGTGAAAACTGTGTGACAGATATAAGATGATAGGCAATGTGGCGTAATGTGGTGAAAGTACTTGAATTTTGCAGTTAGGAAAAACTGAGTTCAAATTAAAGTTTTATAACTTCTTTGTGATCCTGGAGAAATGCAGGGGAAATGGCAACCAAGGGGAAAGAAAGAGAGGCTTCTGTTTCTCATTTTACCTCACCTTCTTCCTTCCTTATTCTGGACCACCAGCGTTTACATCAAGGCTGTTTACCATAGACAATCAGATGACCAGATTATTTGGAAATAAGGTGGTGAAGAATTCTAGAATTATAATATGTTAGGAGTAGAAAGATGAAGAAACCAACTTCAAGAAATTCTGTGATTTGCCCCAAATCAGTCTTCTAATTCAATTAATGGTAAATTGAATAGGTATTTGAATTGCCATACCAGAATTTTTTTCCTGTATACCACAATTTAAACCTGAAAAAAACAGTATAATTAAGTAATTGAAGGGGAATTTACACTTTATAATTTACCATAAAAAGCAAATTTCCATGAACTCCTGTGACGAGCTCTATTCTCCAAGTATTCAATTATTTCAGCATTCAGTATGAAATAATACTGAATTGTATCATTCTATTTAACAGAAAGATTAATATCAAATCTTGTGGACAGGAATCAGAGCAGGCCCTGCTCGTTCACACAGGTATTAAGTGATTGGAGAAGGAATTAGACATGTTAGTCCTAAACATTAACATCAACTTTCTATCCTCTATTTGTGACTACCAAAGGAAATTTCATATATTTGACCTCTGTCTTCAGAAGTCTCTGCTTTTAAGTCTTTTCCAAATAGATGAATGTATATATGAATGAACAAATAAAGGGATGAACAAAGACAATGGATAATTATTCCCAGCCTTTGGTGAGGCAGCAATGTAGAATGACTAAGAGCAAAGACTCCGAAGTCAGACAATCTGGGTTCAAATAGCAGCAGCACAAGTTATTAAATGTGTGACCTTCACCAAGTTATTCAACCTCCATCCAGGTCTTCTGTTTCCTCATCTGTAAAATGGGGGTAATAACAATACATAGAGTGGTTGTGAGGATTAAATGAGGTTAGAGGCCTGGCATAAGGTAAGTCCAATGGACAAGTATGCTCTTGTATTATTGTTCTTACTGTTGGGTTATTATTGCAGGGTTAGCAGGAGTATTTGTTTCTGGGCACTGTACTGTAAGCCAAAACACTAAGTGAAGCTCAGCTGATAGGGAAGAGTCAAGAGCTCCCAAGAAAAACTGCTCCAACCAAAAGGCAACCTAAGAGTAATGGCACTGAATTTAGCTTTATGAGTTATGAAGATCTTTTCTCTTGATCTCTTTCCTTATTCAAGAAATTGATGGAAGCCGACAAGCTAGACAAACAGGAAAGAAGGGGTAAGATGGAATGGAAGGAAGCAGCTACTGCAAAATGCTTTAAAAGTTTTTCAGGCCAGGCGTGGTGGTTCACGCCTATAATCCCAGCACTTTGGAGGCCAAGGTGGGTGAACCACGAAGTCAAGAGATCGAGACCATCCTGGCCAACATGGTGAAACCCGTCTCTACTAAAAATGCAAAGATTAGCTGGGCGTAGTGGCACATGTCTGTAATCCCAGCTACTCAGGAGGCTGAGGCAGGAGAATCACTTGAACCTGGAAGTGGAGGGGTTGCAGTGAGCCGAGATCGTGCCACTGCACTCCAGCCTGGCAACAGAGTGAGATTCCATTTCAAAAAAAAAAAAAAAAAAAAAAAAAAGTTTTTCTATTCTTAATTACTGAGTGTTACCATTCACGAGGAATTTTTAAAGGGTCTCAAAGCTATTAAAATGGTAATTAGATCCCAAGAAAACAAGAACCAATTCAATTACATGCTGGATGCTTTTAAAATTTAAAGCCCTCTATTAAGAGAGTTTTAAATAAAGCACAGTAGTAATTGCAGGCCCATGACCAACCTTAAAGCCAAAGTGTAGGTCCCTGGCTGCCGCTGGCTCTCCCGTATGAGGTAGCTCCCCTCAGCCACAATCAAGAGCTGGTCGGCTGCTTCTCTGGAGATCATGCCATGAAACCTAAGAAACAAAGTCTACTCAGAAACTGTGCTTTCTACATTTTTCAATAAAACAAGATAAAACAACATCCCACCACCACCACCTTCTCCTGTTGTTTTCAAGATGAAGTACTGCCACACAATGGAAGGGAAGCACTTGGGTTTAACCATGCTTGTGTCTCTCTGGGCCTGGCCCCCAGCCAGCTTCTCTGTGGTGATAAGAACAGCACCAAAGTACTACCCAATCCAGTTAACAACCATGGAATCAAAATTCACATCCATCTAAGGGAAGATCAACCACCTCTCTCAAGAGGACAATTCCTTTCTTATGTATCCATTTAACCATATGGCTTGCTAAAGAAAAGAAAAAAAAAATAAAACACAGAAATGTATTCTATTTTCCTTTCTTCCCATTAGCAGCACTGCTCCAAAATTTTGGCTGAGTCTATGTTGGCAATTTTCCAGGACCCTGGGTTGTTCTTAATTGGCATGATTGCCCAATAATGTGCATAATCTGCATTACTGAACACTCAAGCCCAAAGCAAACAACTATCATACTTGTTTTCATTCCCTGCTAAAACCTTATCTTTGATTAACATAGAAAAATAGAGAAAAAATAAACATAAATAACATAAATAACATGCTCTTTACACAAACACAGATGAACCTATAACAATCTGGCATAAAACACTGAAAAAAAATGTCAGTTGTGACACATACTAAAAATAAGAAGCCACCTTACATTTGTATAGCGATTTACAATTTACAAAGAACCTATATGTCCTTCTATAACTCAAAGATAATGAAGGAATTCGGGACATGTCACCCCAAAATATGCCACTTTGCTGTATCAAGTATTTTGAGCTAAAGGCACTTTAAAAACATCAAATGCAGACACAGGCTTTCTCTGACTCTCCCTATCTACCTAAAGACAGATCATCCAAAAGGAACTCAACTGTTAGCAATGCCCTCCCATGAGTTTCAGCAACCAGGGAAGACTGACTCTTATGGAGGAGAGGAGACTAAAAGTTGACAACACGCTCAGACAAACTCTGTCACATACTATCATTTACCTTCCCATAAATGGCCAGAAACTTCCCTCCCATTCCCGTTATGATGGTATAAAAATTCTAAACCTCACTTTTTGGAGTGGTATTCACTTTATTTTTTTCTGTGATGCCCCTGTGCAAGTAGTATTAAAAATTAATAAATTTGTATACCTTCTCTCCTGTTAATTTGCCTATTGTTTGTTTATTTCATAGACCCAGCTCTCAAACATAGGAGGGTAGAGGGAAAGTCTTTCCTCCCTTACAATAACTGCAATGACTCATTGCTCAAAAGAAATTTTGCAGCTTTTACTGGTACTAAAGGAACAATAGTCACTTGAATTTGGAATGATACATTTAAAAGGCGTTGAAATGGCACCTTAACAATTCAGGAACATTACTAGGGGCAAGAGTAATCCCAGCACTTTGGAAAGCCGAGGCAGGTGGATCAACTGAGGTCAGGAGTTCGAGACTAGCCTGGCCAACATGGTGAAACCCCGTCTCTACTAAAAACACAAAAAATTAGCTGGGTGTTGTGGCAGTTGCCTGTAGTCCCAGCTACTCGGGAGGCTGAGGTGGGATAACCGCCTGAACCCAGGAGGTTTTGTAATTTTTAAAACCTCATTGCAGGCCAGGTGCGGTGGCTCACGTCTATAATCCCAACACTTTGGGAAGCTGAGACGGGTGGATCACCTGAGGTCAGGAGTTTGAGACCAGCCTGACCAACATGGTGAAACCCCGTCTCTACTAAAAATACAAAAATTAACCAGGCATAGTGGCGGGCGCCTGTAATCCCAGTTACCTGGGAGGCTTAGGCAGGAGAATCGCTTGAACCCAGGAGGCGGAGGTTATAGTGAACCGAGATCACACCATTGCACTCCAGCCTGAGCAGCAAGAGAGAAACTCCATCTTAAAAAAAAAAAAATTCAATTAACTTAAAAGAAAATCAAACTAAAGAAAAACTCTGAAACAAAACTTGACAATATATTTAAATAATTTTAAAATTATTTGCACAAGTTGATCAAAAATTTCTAACCCCCAAGACCCCATGTACTGAGATGTTTCATATGGTGTTACTTCCAATAGTATAGTTTAAAAGCAACCTATACCAAAAGCAGAATGACTATATAAATTACAATACAACTGTACTGTAGAATATCAGTGGTTCTTAACTTTGAAATCACACTTTCCTCAACTCATCGGTGTGCATCTGTAATCCATTTCTAAGTCTTGAAAACATGAAGAATTTTAAATAATTAAAAAATATTTATAATGTATATTTTTATCTGATATGATCTCCAGTCATAAGAAACAAACAATTTTGAGGAATGAGATTATGAGTGATTTTTATTCTTTTCCCCAAAGTGCTACATTTCTGTTTTTCAATAACCTGAAAAATTAAGGACTTTAAAAATCATTGCATTTTTCACAAAACAGAAAAATGCTCATTGTCAATTTTAAATGAAACAATCAGGCTATAAAATGGTACGTATAATATCTCAATTTGGTTCAAATCCATTAGGAAAATATTTCTTCAGATAGTAATACTTCAAATTGTTAACATTAGCTGTTTCTGAGTAGCATGAATTATTATATTTTTCTCATAATAAAGATAATACACACTATTTAAGAAAATCTGAAAAATAAAAATATATAGAATAAATCACCCACATCCCACTGTACATACGTGTGGGTATATACATATCTATATGCCTAAGTACATAAAAACACAAATATGTACATTTTCCTCATATACATCTAAGATTATTTACTTGTATGGTTTGCATCCTTAACATTATTGCATGTACATTTTCCCATGCTATTTTCTTATTTATACTTGTCTTTATTGTCTATATTGTTCACCAATTAGATCACATTTGAAATTTTTAAGAAATAAATGCAACTCCATCAAACTTGAATACTTCATCTTGCTTTCACTTAAAAGCATCCGTTTACCCTGTCTCTCTTACATATGCCAATCTATAAAATGTTTTCTAATAATCCATACTTACTCTCTTCCATAATACTTTGGTCTGTTTTCCACCTATTGGGAAAGCAAAAAAAAAAAGGGCATATTTGTAAAAATGCAAATGTGCAGAACATAACTCAACATTTTGTGCATGTGACAAAGTAAAGCACATATTAAAAAAAGAATTCAAATAACAGAGTATGGAGTCCCAGTTCTACCAGCAGGTTACCTGTGCCATTTGGACTGGTCACTTCATCTCCCCAGACCTATTTCTTATTTATAAAATGCTGTGTATGTAGTTGGACTAAACTATCTTTAGTTTCTAGAATTTAACAAGCTGAAAAAAATTTCACTTTATTCAAGAGTAAAATATAACACCCCAAAACATACAGCCACAATTGTGACACACTCAATTGTAGCTATCTCCCTCATCCTCCTCTGCTATTCCTCTCCTTCTTGCTCCAGACTCTCCATTCTGTTAGCATCTCCATATACTCTTACCCTTCTGTTGTCCCATCATCTCTTCCCTCACCACAGCTTATCAGGGCATGTGTGTTGGCTATAGCTAAGAAAAGCCCCAGCAAGATAAATGCCCAGGAATTTTCACAGGAAGACAGAGAACATTCAAAATCCACTCACTGAACAGCAAATATGTGACAGGCATTGTTCTACCTGCAGGGACACATTACTGTATAAGACCAAAACTCTTTTGGAGCTTACATTCTAATAGTGACAGACAGACAATAAAGTTTAAAAATGAAAACAGAAAGTAGTAGTAAATACTATAATGAAAATAGGAGTGGGTAACAAAACGGAAGACTAGTGAGCTACTTATTAAGCTGGGTGGTTAGCAAAGCTCTCTCTGAGATGACATTTAAAGTGAGTCCTGAATGGCAAGATGCCAACTCTGACTACAAAATCATAGGAACAGCAAAAAAGCTTTTCCCTAGTAGGTACTTTGATGACACCATGAACTATGTTATTGAGCTCTTGCTATTTGCTATGTGTGTTAGTTACATTTAAAGATCACTGAATCCTCAAAATAAGACAGGAATTATTCTACTTCGTCTTTATGAAATAGTATTATCATCCTCATTTTATTTATTTTTCTGGGCAAAATTCACCTTTTCTTTTAAATGTACTTATAATTAAAAAATAAAAGGGGTGTGTGTGTGTATTATGGTATATGGCATGATGTTTTGATATTTGTATATATTGTGGAATGGCTAAAATAAGCTAATTAACACACACAATACTTCACATCTTTTTTTGTGGTTAGAACACATAAAATTTACCCTCAGCAATTTTCAAGTATATAATACATTGTTATTAAATATAGTCACTAAGTTGTACAACAGATCTTTTGAACATATTCCTCCAACCTAAATGAAATTTTGTATCCTTTAACCAATATCTCCTGAATTCCCACCCCAACCACATTCTTTCCTACTCCTTCCCTCTGCCCCTGATAACCACTATTCTACTTCTTGCTACTACGAATTCAACATTTTTAGATTCCACAAGTGAGATCATGCAGTATTTGTCGTTCTGGGCCTGCTTTGTTTCACTTAACATAATGTCCTCTAAGTTCATCCGTGTTGTTGCAAATGACAGGACTTCCTTTGGTATTCAATTTGAAATAAACAGTATTCCACTGTATACCGAAATGGAATATACAGTATTCCATTATGTATATATACACCACATTTTTTTTATCCATTCATTCACTGATGAACATTTAGATTGGTTCCATATCTTGAATACTATGAATAATGCTGCAATGAACATGGGAGTGCAGATATTTCATCAACATATTAATTTTATTTCCTTTGGGTATACACCAACTAGTGAGATTGCAGAATCATGGTAGTGGAGAAACTGAGCATCCGAGAGATTACATAACTTATTCAAGGTTACTTGTTCAAGTGGTGGGGCTCAAGGCACAATTGGGATTCTTACTCAAAAATGGCAAAAAGGGAACAAGCCCTCTGTCTATTTGACACTGACTCACTTGAATTTGGTTAAATATGGCAGTTCCCAAAGCAACTCAAAGCCTATCTTTTCAGTGATCTTCTCCCTTAGTTCTGCATACAGCTTGGGTGCCAAGTCTGATATTGTTTTCAAAAAACTTGATATAGTTACTCACAGCATAGAAAAACTTTTGTGTTTCAATAAAAAATTGTGCATCATCTATAGCAGTGATCCCCAACATTTTTGGCACCAGGGACTGGTTTTGGGGAAGACAATTTTTCCATGGACCAGGGCAGGAGCGGGGGAATGGTTTCAGGATGATTCAAGCACATTGCACTTACTGCGCACTTTATTTCTATTATTATTATATACTCACCATAATGTAGAATCAGTGAGAGCCCTGAGCTTGTTTTCCTGCAACTAGATGGTCCCATCTGGGGGTGATGGGAGACAGTGACAGATCATCAAGCATTGGATTCTCATAAGGGGCATGCAACCTAGGTCCCTTGCGTGCGCAATTCACAATAGGGTTCGTGTTCCCATGAGTCTAATATGGCCGCTGATCTGAGAGGAGGCGGAGCTCAGGCAATAATGTGAGCAATGGGGAGTGGCTGTAGATGAAACTTCACTGGCTCACCTACCATTCACCTCCTGCTGTGCAGCCTGGTTCCTGACAGGCCACAGAGTGGTACTGGTCCATGGCCTGGGGATTGGGGACACCTAATCTATAGCATACCCTACTGGCTTATCAGATTCTAGCACAGTGCCTTTTGTCTGACTATTTTGGTACTGCCTAAGTTGTAGGTAACTAATAGATACATTTTTTCCTGCATATTTGTGGTTGAACTGACTTTTCCTCTACCCTCTCTCCGAGTGAAAAAACTAGTTTTGTCTCCATGTGCAATTCATCTCAATATTCCTTGACTCCATATAAGAGTTTTTGGAGTTTTCCTTTCAACCGATTATAACATCTGCCTAGTTCTCTCACATTTTATGAGTAAAATAAATTTTTAACGTGTTCATTTTCTTATCTATAGGAGAGTCATGATTTTAACTTTTCATAAAAATTATACTGTATTAGTCCATCCTCACACTTTTAATAAAGACATACGTGATGAAACTGGGTAATTTATAAAGGAAAGAGGTTTAATTAACTCACAGTTCCACATGGCTGGGAGGTTTCAGGAAACTTACAATCATGGCAGAAGGGGAAGCAAACAGGTCCTTCTTCATATGGCGGCAGCAAGAAGAAGTGCCAAGCAAAAGAGGGAAAAGCCCCTTACAAAACCATCAGATCTCATGAGAACTCACTCACTATCACGAGAACTGCATGAAGGTAACTGCTCCCATGATTCAATTATCTCCCACTGGGTCCCTCGCCCAACACATGGGAATTATGGGGACTACAATTCAAGATAAGATTTGGGTGAGGACACAGCCAAACCATATCATATACTTAAATAATACTTTATCGCTCATGAATCTTCTGTTATCTGTGAGGTTGTAGTCAGGTTATTTATTATCTTCCCGAGGTAAGTTCCACCTGATTTGGCCTTGTTCCATAATAATTTCTCTGCTCATAAAACTCAATGTACTAAGAATATGTCAGCTGGCTCCTACAGCTACAGATGATGGCTATTCTAGTTTCAGTCCAGAGCTTATAGAATGGAGTCAGGCAACTACTTGAGAATAAACCTTTGCTTACAAAGATTAAATTTCAATGTTTAAGTCTTAGATAATTAATTTTCTATAGCATCATATGATAAAATGTTACTCAAAAGAACCATTTAGCAGTGTCCTTTCCAACTAAAAATGTGAAATGCTCAGTATTTACTCTAAAGGAAGATATACATGCACATGTACATATGAAAACGTGAATAAGAATGTTCTCATATGCACTGTTCATAGTCATTTTTAAAATGGGTTAGTCAGGCATGGTGGCTCATACCTGTAATCCCAGCACTTTGGGAGACCAAGGTAGGAGAACTGCTTGAGGCCACAAGCTCAAGTCTAGCCTGGCAACACAGCAAGACCCCTATCTCTACAAAATATTTTTAAATATTTTTTTGGTGGTGGCACATGCCTGTAGTCCTAGGTATTCAGGAGGCTGAGATGAGAGGATTGCCTGAGCCCAGGAGGTTGAGGCTGCAGTGAGCCATGATCACATCACTGCACTCTCAGCCTGAGCGACAGAGTAATTCATTCATTCACTCATACATATATAAAAAATATTTTCACTTTGGGAGGCCGAGGCGGGCGGATCACAAGGTCAGGAGATCGAGACCATCCTGGCTAACACAGTGAAACCCCGTCTCTACTAAAAATACAAAAAATTAGCCGGGCGAGGTGGTGGGCGCCTGTAGTCCCAACTACTTGGGAGGCTGAGGCAGGAGAATGGTGTGAACCCCGGGGGGCGGAGCCTGCAGTGAGCCGAGATCGCGCCACTGTACTCCAGCCTGGGCGACAGCGAGACTGTCTCAAAAAAAAAAAAAAAAAAAACATTTTAAATATACACCAATAGGGCAATAACTAACCTGATTTATAATGTAAATAATATACACAGTTTGAAGGAACAATGTAGATCTATCGAGACTAACATGGCAAAATCATTAAGACAAACTATTGAATACAAATATAAATTATGAAATAACAATATAGAATGACACCGTTTAGGAAAAAGCACACACACATGATATGTATTTATGGCATAAATAGAGATCTGGAAGTATGCATACCAAACTCAAACTGTTACCTCAAGGAAAGTGGGTGGAGAACAGACCTGAGGAGGCCAAGGAAAAGGCATAAAAGGAACTTTAATCTTGACCATAATATCATAACTCTTAAAGAAAAATGTATTTGTACATTAATTATAAACCTAATATCACCCTTAACAATATAAATTTTTTTTTTTTTTTTTGAGATGGAGTCTCGCTCTGTCACCCAAGCTGGAGTGCAGTGGCTTGATCTCGGCTCACTGCTAGCTCCGCCTCCTGGGTTCACGCCATTCTCCTGCCTCAGCCTCCCGAGTAGCTGGGACTACAGGCGCCCGCTACCATGCCCGGCTAATTTTTTGTATTTTTAGTAGAGACGGGGTTTCACTGTGTTAGCCAGGATGGTCTCCAACTCCTCACCTTGTGATCCACCCGCCTCGGCCTCCCAAAGTGCTGGGATTACAGGTGCGAGCCACCGCGCCCGGCCAACAATGTAAATTAATATTAGCTTTTGTGTAACCTAATATCGAAGCTTGAGACACATTAGAATGGGGTCCCCCAACATTTTGAGAAGAGATCATGACCTTTCCTTCAAATCATGAGATCTTTGCAGGTAGTTGAAGGTATATGGCACTGAGGTTAAAGGAGAGCTTTTGAAAATACTCTACTTATCAAGGAAAATCCTGGACAAGTACAAAGAAGTGTGACAGTAGTGAGATTGGTGGCTGCAAATGGTGTGGCAATCCATTACATTTCCCAATCCAAGACAAATACTGATTATTTATTCAATAGTCTTACAGTAAGTCCATAATCTGCTTCCATTAATTGCCTAAGTAATCATCTTCGGAAAACAATTGATTATGGCCTTATATTACTAAATAATTATTTGCTTTACCCAAAATAATTCTGAATTAAAGGAATTAGCACTGATAATTAAGAGTATTTTATATATAATAAGCACTATATCAAAAATAAAATTCACACACCAATTTCATCTTTCCTGTATTTTTATAATTGAAATGTCAATCAAAACTTAAGTTTAGATTTCTTTTCTCTCATGTCTAGATAGTAAAGGGGATCACAATACACTACCCTAAAACATGCTACATTAGCATAAGAATTATTTTAAACTTATTAATTATATTTTAAAAATTTAAATTATTTTAAAATTATTTAAACAATTTAGAAACATCAAACATAGACACTTTCTGTACTCCCCCTTTCTGTCTAAAAACAGCATAAATTCCCTTTTGTAAAAGAAATTTACATTTGTAAAGAAAATTTCCATATGTAAAGATGTACTCTTATACCATACTAGGATAGGAAGAGGAAATCAACTCCAGAGACAATTCTTATCTCCTGAGATGACCTGAGTCTGCATAACAAATCTTACTAAAAATTCTTATTTATCACATATTTCCTTCCCATAACTTACCACCCTGCCAAGGCCAAATCCCTTTTTCTTTGTCTAGTCTCTTATCTCTATCACCCTTTGTTAAAATGGTATATAACCCCTAAGTCTAACTGCCTCCTTGCTGTTTTCACTTCTTTTCTGTGAGATCCCCCTCTCCATGTGCATGTGAAATAAACCTTTTCTCCTGTTAATCTGCCTTTTGTCAGTATAGTCCAAAAATCCCAGCTACTGAATCTAATAGGGTAGAGAAGTTTTTCTTCCTCTATAATAGCATTTAGATGTTTTGCTGAGATCTAAGGTATGATTACTTCAGTGGTGATTTGGAATCGTCTTTTCAAACTCAGAGACAATATAACAGTACTTGGATGATTAAATTAAGGAATTCATTAATATAAAAATGATTATTAATAACCCTAAATTAGTTTACTTGCAAATACATCAAATGAGGAACTTCAAGTGTTACATGCTATAGGAAAAACATCTTTATGCTTACACAAACATTTATATGGTTGTTTCTAAGTTTTATAAATTAACAATAATAGGAAACTGTTTACAGACTAAAACTGGTTGAACTCAATGTAACTAAGATATGTTTTAAAATGAGTACTTGTATTGAATTATATGCTTTGCTTTCTCCAATTTTCTGTATTTAGTAGTTAACATTTTTTCATGATACCATAAAATGGGTAGGAAAAATGAGAAGTGAAGAGAAGAAAAATGATTTCTAACTGAAAATAAAAGGTGCCTATAAAATGTTTTACCACATAAACAAAGAAACAAAAATCCTAAGGTCTCCAACCAACTAAATGGACTCCCTGTTGGCCAATGGGGCCCCAAAGAAACCTGAAAAACTGAATTCCTAGCCATGATGGGAAGAGAGGTTGGACACACCTCCTCATACCTCCCCCGCCCCGCTCCCTTTTGGTGTTTAGGCACAACTGACCAGCATTAACATTGAAATAGAGATCATAAGGCTGACAACAGAGACTGTGGCAATAAGATACCAAATACCAATCCAACTCTGGTATGGTATCGTATGACAGATAGCAGATTCCAAAGGAGATACAAATATTTTATCCCAAAATATATTTCTTTGACATATTTTGAAAAGGCCCTGCAAAGGCCATCCCTTGTGGGGGAATTTGCAACTGTGGAGAATTTCCATTAATACAGCCAGGCCTTCCCTTTCTAGGTCTTTCCTGGACCTAGGAGTGATTAAACAAGAATGTGACACCTTTAAGGTCTAAAAGAGACATTTACCATCTTTTCTTTCCAAAGGCTGCTACCCAGAGGCTTCATCTACATAACAAGAACCTTGGTCTCCACAACTCCCTCTACCTTAACTCAAGCATTTCTTTCTACTGACTTCAAGTCTTTATAAGCAAAGTTTAACTCTTTCAACCAACTGCCAATCAAAAAATATCTGAATCCACCTATGACTGTAACACTTCAAGATATAACACCTCTTTAGGCTGAACCAATGTTCTTCCATGTATGGATTTATGATTTTACCCATAATTCCTGTCTCCCTAAAATGTATAAAACTGAACTAACCCAACTGCCTCAGGCACATTTTCTCACAAGCTCTTGAGAATGTTCTCTGGGCCTTGTTACTTAAATTGGCTCAGAATGAATTTTTAAATATTTTACAGTGTTTGGTTTTTCTGTTAACAATAGCATGGTTTGCATAAATGTTATATGCTATTTCACTGGAGAAAAAAACTTTAAGTTAATCTACCATTATTGAATGTGGCATAAAATACATAGTACAATGTAGGAATTCAATAAATAACTGAACAGCAGATCAATCATTTTACAATGTTTAAAATATCAATGAAATTCATTAAATTAACATTGACTGTACAGTTTTATAAACAATGAACTACTTTCATATTTTTTTTTTCTTTTGTGAGACAAGGTCTTGCTCTGTCACCCAGGCTGGAGTGCAGTAGTGATCATAGCTCACTGCAACCTTGAATTCTGGGGCTCAAGCAATCCTCCTACCTCAGACCCCTGAGTAGCTGGGACTACAGGCACATGCCACCACACCAAGCTGATTATTTTTTAAATTTTGTAGAGATGGGTGTGAAAGAAAAATAAATTATCAGGACCCCCAAATCACTAAGCCAAAGGGAAAAGTCAAGCTGAGAACTGCATCAGGCAAACCTGCCTCCCATTTTATTCTGTTGACTTTCACCCTGGCAATGTAAATTGATAGCTTACTTTCACAAGTGCTGGACAAAGGACAGAACTCCAAGTCATCCCTGTGCCAACCTGAGACAAATGTATATCTGATTGCTTCCTCTGATGGAAAAATGCAGATTCACTGAGCTAGACAAAGGCCTAAATGACTATTTCCCTATCTCCCCTCACAAGGTAAATTGTGTATTTGGTGAAAGTCTGACCAAAGACTCAAGGGTGCAACCATTTGTCTCTTATCTACCTACACCTTTTTTTTTTTTTTTTTTTTTAGACAGAGTCTTGCTCTGTTGCCCAGGCTGGAGTGCAGTGGCGCAATCTCGACTCACTGCAAGCTCCGCCTCCCGGGTTCACGCCATTCTCCTGCCTCAGCCTCCCGAGTAGCTGGGACTACAGGCGCCCGCCACCACGCCCAGCTAATTTTTTTGTATTTTTTAGTAGAGACGGGGTTTCACCGTGTTTGCCAGGATAGTCTCGATCTCCTGACCTCGTGATCTGCCCGCCTCGGCCTCCAAAAGTGCTGGGATTACAGGCGTGAGCCACTGCGCCCGGCCTACCCACACCTTTTTCAAATTCCTTCCTCCTTCTCCAATATCTGCTCTTTCCCCTTTAAATACTGACTCCCTCACAATCATCCTTAGAGAAAGGCACAGACTCCTGCCTCCCAAGCATGCATCCTTAACTCTGTCAAAATAAACTTTCTAAATTAAGACCTGTCTCAGATACTTTTGGTTTACATAGGATTTTGCCACATTGCCTAGACTGGTCTTGAACTCCTGGGCTCAGGCAATCCTCTTGCCTTGGCCTCCCAAAGTGTTATGATTACAGGCATGAGCCACCATACTGGGCCTATTTTCCTCATACATAAACATTTTAATCTAATTCACTACATTATATTTTTTCAAATTAAAGTCTGACTTCTTGTATCTTATTTTCAACAAAGACAATAAAAGCTTTTTTAATGTAGAAGTATGTTGCTCTCCACAGGAAATCTGAAAAGAGTAGAAATAAGCAATAAAAGTATTATAAATGTTAATTCCCTTCTCTTCTCCCCAACAATGTTATATTATTTCTTTTTCTTATTCCTGTTTATTTCTTTTAGTAAGGAAACTTTTCCATGGCTACGGTTCAAGACAGTAGTCCAAAAAAAAAAAAAAAACCCAAAAAAAACCACAACAATAAAATTCTGCAGGTAATGCCACTAAAACATTTACAAAATTTCAAAAATGTTTAACGTTGTTCTTGCCTACAGTGGTAGTCATCGGGTCAGAAGTCAAAGGAATCATTACGTCCTTTGTTCACCCTGTGAAAAATGATACACATAGGCAGGCAATTTAGCATTTTAAACCTAGTCTGGAAGTCTATATGATGCTTCTTAAAAGCTAGCACATTACATACATGAAAATAATATGACTACACTGGCAAAATAGTACTTTTTTTTCAGGTAACAGTCTAGAGAATATGTATATAAAGATTATACATTAAAAAAATAAGTATTCTCAACTGAAGATTTGGTTCTGCATTGTACTCCAAAATGGCTCAGTTGTCTGGAGAAGTAGAAGGGGAAAAGGAGAACAATATGCATTTGATATTTGCTATCTACAGAGGTATATTCCAAATTAAAGGCTAGTAAGACAGTCAGGATTCAACTCTAGCTTTGGATCTATTTTAATTTCTTATACTATAAAGTAAGGAAGGAGGAAGGGCAGGGAGGAAGAGAAACAGAAGCCACTGCCACTGACTCATGGCTTAGGAAAATAATCATAGTAATTCTATATATACACTGCTATCATATTTTAAGTCGAAATTAGAATTGAATAACAAACTTTACAAGTTTCTTATAAATTATTCATCATATTAAGATACAGTTATATTTAAGTGAAAAAAATCAAGGTAAGGGATCTAACTGTTGTTTAAAGATAATTCACAAATAAAGGAAATCATGACTCATACAGATATAAAAATAAACACATTCAAAGTTTAATTGTAATCATTAATCAATGAGGGGATCAGGCAGATGATATAGCCAGTCCAAAAGACAATCTGAAGAACAGACACATTTATAGATTAGAAATTTTGAAATGAATGTGCAAATAAGGGCAAAATGAGTTTTTCCACAATGGTATGCATGGGAGAGGTGTATGACTGAACCTTCGCTGGACAAGGCAAAATATACATGTCTATAAATGCATTACTACCAGTTATCTACAAGTTACAGAGTTTAAAATAGGCCAAAGCCAAGGAAAGGCTAGAACCAGATAACCTGGGAAAATGTGCTCTCTGCAGACAAGGCAGTTTTCCATTGAAACACATATTTTCACTATGTTTTCTAAATTATTTTTCTCACTGCACTTTAAGCCATAGAAAATATCAATATGGTAATAGCTAAGCTTCAACAAATCAATAAACTTTAAACTTACAAAATCTTCAAGAAAAAAACTGAGTAGCAGCAAAGTGGAGGAATACTTATCAAAGACCTACACAGAGTTGGAAGTGACTTACAGGGGAAACAATCGGGAAAATGAGAATCAGATATGTTATGAAACTTACACAGATTGTTTGACTTTTATTACTCCATTTGTAGTAAGATAAACTTTCAGATACCTGTCTTCCTACTCAGTGCTACAGCATTCTAGTTACCAGTACTAGAAATGCAGCTTGTTTTCCATTGTGTTTTACATTTTCTCAAAGAAAACCATTAACCTTCAGCATGCCAAATAAGTTATCTCACTATCTACAATCAAATTTTACTAATTCAATAAAGAATATTTACAAAGTTTTTTTTTTTAATACTCCATAAATACTACTTAATAACTTGCAAAGGCCAGACATGGTGGCTGATGCCTGTAGTCCCAGCCCTTTGGGAGGCAAAGGTGGGCAGATCACCTGAAGTCAGAAGTTCAAGACCAGCCTGGCCAACATGGTGAAACCCTGCCTCTACTAAAAATACAAAAATTAGCCACGCATGGTGGCAAGTGCCTGTAGTCTCAGCTACTTGGGAGACTGAGGCATAAGAATCACTTGAACTCGGGAGTTGGAGGTTGCAGTGAGCTGAGATCACGCCACTGCACTCCAGCCTGGGTGACAGAGTGAAACTCTATTTCAAAAAAAAGGGAAAAAAAACTTGAGAAAACCCTTTGCAAAAAACTCAGCTTCTTAAGATTAGTTTTTTGGTTTTCAGTTTTCAAAAAATCAGACTGCATTGGAAAAGGATAATACATAAGTTTCATAATTCAAACTTCTTTGTATTCACTATTTTCCTACCTTAGATTCAAGTAACCAGTAGTGGTTAAGGTGTGGAAACTACCAATCTGTTTATTTAATAATTAACTCGTAAAGAAGTTCCTTTTGGAATTGTCACTGTGATCTTCAGTTTTACAAATGTGCGTCTACATTAGGATATTGCAGATTTCTACTCCAATGCATATCTTACTACTTGTTTGTGAACTCTGATGGTGTGTTTTCCTCTTAGCGTTGGAGTCTCTCTCTGGAGAGTGGCTATAAATTCAAGCCCTGCCCTAACAGGGTTCCAGGGTAAGTGGTCACAGATGTGTATAGCTTGTCTTTAACAGGATACTTTTTTATCCAGTCGATGGCCTAATGCCTAAGTGTCTGACCCATGACCAGGTGTCACAGGAAACTTTTTTATACCGGCAGATATAACTTGTGGCTCTTGTCTGACCTGTGTCCAATTTATTTCTCCCGAGATAGCCATTTTCTAGGAGAGCCCTGACCAGGAGGAGAGTCAGGTATGGATATGTTAGGTGAGACAGAGAAGGAAACAAAAAAGCAAAGTGCATGACATAACAGAAGCAGTGTATTACTTGGTGATTATTGCAGAGAAGAGGACAGCACACTTCAAAATGCCAGAAAAGTGAGGAGGCCACTTGCACATGCAACCAGCAGGTGGGATCACAAGAGAGAAAGGAAGAGATCAAAGCACTTTATTACAGCCCAGGGTGTTACCGGTGGGCTTACAAAAAGCAGGCATGAGCTCCGTGGAGTCATGCTGTGACTCAGAGGTGGTCAATTAGATATATCTGGGCAGACCATGCCAGGGTATGGGGGTTGGGGGGCAAGTCAAGTAGGTTGTACCTAGCTGGCCCGAAGGGAGGTCAACAAAAGAGGCTGCATAAGGCAAATATCTGGATCAGCAACATGAAGAAACTGGCAGGAGGTAGGGAATTAGAAACTGCGTCAAGGGTGACTAAGCCCTGTTTCTGGTATGAAAAAGTCCAACTTAACATTCAAGATGGATGCCTAGGTAACAAACAATTACAGGAATTTACTATAGCTGATTTTTTTTTCTTTTTTTGAGACACAGTCTCGCTCTGTCTCCCAGGCTGGAGTGCAGTGGCGCGATCTCAGCTCACTGCAAGCTCTGCCTCCCGAGTTTTATGCCATTCTCCTGCCTCAGCCTCCCAAGTAGCTGGGATTACAGGTGTGCACCACCTAAGTCTGGCTAATTTTTTTGTATTTTCAGTAGAAACGGGGTTTCACCATGTTAGCCAGGATGGTCTCGAACTCCTGATCTCGTGATCTGCCCGCCTCAGCCTCCCAAAGTGCTGGGATTACAGGCGTGAGCCACTGCACCAGGCCTATAGCTGAATTTTAAACAAGAGCAAAAGATAGCACTAAAAGACCACTTCAAAAGAAATATATGGAAAAAAAATAGCCTTTGAGTGATAGGATGATTTTTAAATAAATGGTTGGTTTCAATAATTCACAGCTATCACTCAGCATTCATATAAAATGCTTCTATCTGCAAAGCATATTATAAGTGTTAAATAACAGATTATCACAACACCAAGATATATGAGCATGTGAATCTTTATTTTTTTGGAACCAAAAGTTGCACTATAGGCTGTGTGTGCACATAGTGCAACCAGTGGCCAAACTCTAATTTCAATTAGAGTGCTTTCCTCCCACTCCTGTGCCAAACTCAATGCTCCCACCTAACAGAATATGTCCTCTCAAAAGGACTAAGTATAAAACAAGCACATTGTACCTCCCATCCATTCAATTAACAAGTCTTTATTAAGCACCTACTATGTGTCAAGCACTGTTCCAGGAACCTGGGAAATACTGATAAACAAAACAGACCAAAATCGCTACCTGCATAGAGCCTCTATTCTAGTAAGGGAAAACAGCAGTAAACAATAATAAGTAAGTGAACTATATAGTATGTAACAAAATGAAAAGTGTTGTGTAGACAAGACAAAGTAGAACAGGAAAAGACTGGGAATGCTGGGGGGATGACAAAGTCTAATTCTTAATATAGTGGTCACAATGGGCCTCGCTGGGAAGATTTGAAGCATATGAATGAATGAGCCAAGTGTGTATCAGAGAGAACATTCCAGGAAGAGGAGTCAGCGGGAGGGCTGAGAAAGGATCACACCTGCTGTATCTGAGGAGCATGAAGACTGGTGGGGCTGAAGCAGAACAGGGGCAGGGAAGAGGAGGCAAGGAAGCAGTAAGAGATGAGTTAGAGAGGACCTTATAAGGCATTGTGAATGTTTGGCTTTTACTCTGAGTGAAAGGGAAAGCCAATGGAGAGTTCTGAGCAGAACAGTGACATGAGCTGACTGTGCTTTCAAAAAGATTACTCTGTGCTGGGAATAGACTATGAGAGGAAACATCAGTTAAGAACTAGCTCAGTTACCCTCCTGAGGGATTACTGTGTGGTAAGGTAGGATAATTCACTATGACAAATCAACCTAAATATATAATAACTAGACACAACAGAAGTGTATTTCTTGTTTATATAACATTCCTGTATATGTACTCAGGTTGGCAAGACAACTGTCCTACATCCATATCCCCTCAATTTTGTAGATATACCATCTCCTTGTGGAGATGTTTTTACCTGAATGCAAGCAGGATTTAAG
The DNA here is from genome assembly GCF_028878055.3 of Symphalangus syndactylus. NCBI lineage: Eukaryota > Metazoa > Chordata > Mammalia > Primates > Hylobatidae > Symphalangus > Symphalangus syndactylus. The sequence goes on from NC_072430.2 coordinate 78,930,589, forward strand.
TTGGCAAAAAGTTTTAATGGGTCTAGCATTAAAGTTAATGTCTGTTCCACTAGAGAAAACTGTCAAATTGACATAAGTATCTAAAAGAGGCTGGGAAAATTTAGGTTACCCAGGTTTTCAAAGGAAGGAAGACTGGATTTTGCTGAGTATCTCACAGCTTCCACAGTTCATCCTTGATTGGTAGCCATGAAACAGGTTACCACTAAAAGTTAGTGATATGGTTTAGATCTGTGTCTCCACCCAAATGTCATGTCGAATTGAAATCCCCAATGGTGGACGTGGGGACTGGTGGGAGGTGATTGGATTATGGGGGTGGATTTCCCTCTTTGGTGCTGTTTTTGTGATAGAGTTCTCATGAAATCTGGTTGTTTAAAAGTGTGTGGCGCCTGCCCTCTCTCTGTCTTCCTCCTGCTATGGCCATGTGAAGATGCCTGCTCTGGCTTTGCCTTCCACCATGAGTAAAAGTTTCCTGAGGCCTCCCCAGCCATGCTTCCTGTACAGCCTGTGGAACTATGAGCCAATTAAACATCTCTTTTCTCTATGTATTACCCAGTCTCTGGCATTTCTTTACAGCAGTGTGAGAACAGACTAATACAGTTAGGATTCTGGACATATTCTGAAGATAGACCCAATATGACTTCCTGATTTTGATCTGGGCAACTGGAATTAAGTAACTGCCAACAATTGAGATCTGGAAGGCTGTGGTAATAGAAGATTGGGCAGGAAGGTGAAGCTCAGTTCTGTTTTGAACAGGCTATTTCTGTTTGAGATGTCTATTAGACATACGAGAGGGGATGTAGAGTAGGAAACTGGATATATATATGTGTGTGTATATATATATATGTATATAGGAGTTTGGGAGAAAGGACTGGACATATAAAGAAATGTAAGTTACATTAAAACCTGAAACTGGTAAGATCATAATAAAGTAAATATAGGTAGATAAGAAAAGAGGAGAGGATTTGGGGGCACCCCAAAATCAAGAGATCAGGTTGAAGTAGCACCACAGAAATAGACTGTGGGGGCAAGAGAAAAAACAAAAGAATGTAGTATCCTGGAAATGAAGTGAGAAACATGTATCAAGGAGGAGAAAGTCATCACTTGTATTAGATGCTCCTAATGGGACGATGAGAGAAAAACCAACTACTAGATTTGCATGTATGGGGAAGGTCAGTGCTGACCTTGCCAAAGCAGTTCTGCTTGGAGTGGCAGTGGGTAAAGTTCTGAGTGCAGACAGCAAGTACAGACAACACTTTGAAATATTTTCTACAAAAGAAAGCAAAGAAATTGAGTGAGGCAAATGGAGAAAGCAGAGTCAAAAGAAACTTTTTAAGATAAGAGAAATAATAGGATATTTGTGGGCTGATGAAAATGATCTTGCAGAAAGGGAAAAGCTGTTGATGGTAGAGGAAAGGAGAGAATTGCTAGGATTATGTCCTTAAGCAGATGAGAGGAAATGAGGTTTAGTGTAGTGAAGAGCTAGCTATCATCTATGAGGATAAGCAAGAACGCAGAACATACAGACACAAATGCTGATGGTTGGGTGGATGTGACGGTGGAAGTTTGTGGAAATTCCCTTCTGATGGCTTTAAGCAGGAATAAAGTAGGATACAAAATTATGAGCTGAAAATTAGGAGAGGGAGTAAGGTATCAGAGCAGTGGTCCCCAACCTTTTTGGCACCAGGGACCAGTTTCGTGGGAGACAATTTTTCAATTTTTCTACAGACCGGGGTCAGAGGTGAGGGGATGGTTTTGGAATGATTCATGCACATTACATTTAGTGTGTACTTTATTTCTATTATTATTACATTGTAATATATAATGAAATAATTATACAGCTCACCATAATATAGAATCAGTGGGAGCCCTGAGCTTGTTTTCTTGCAACTAGACAGTCTCATCTGGGGGTAATGGGAGACAGTGACAGATCATCAGGCATTAGATTTTCATAAGAAGTGCACAACCTAGATCCCTTGCATGGGCAGTTCACAATAGGGGTCACACTCCTATGAGAATCTAATGCCACTACTGATCTGACAGGAGGCAGAGCTCAGGCAGTAATGTGAGCGATGGGGAGTAGCTATAAACACAGATGAAGCTTCACTTGCTCACTTGCCTGCTGCTCACCTCCTGCTGTGTGGCCCAGTTCCTAACAAGCCACAAGACAGTACCAGTCTGTGGCACAGGGGCTGGGGACCCCTGTATTAGAGGTTTGAGAAGAGAGAAAAGGCATGACATGAATAAAGGCAGTACAGGGAGCATTAAGTACCAACTTGAAGTTCAGAAATTCCGAAATATTTCATTTTCCTCCAGCCATACTGTTACTTGGCAGAATGTGCAAAATAGGCAGAGATAGCAATAGGGTTGCAGTTTTGCCAAGCAAGTATGATGTGAGAGAAGATTAGGAGAGTTGACTAGTTCCTGAAAATCTACTAGACTCCCTCTCATGCAACCCATGACCATCTTGTCACCAAGTCCTGAGAATTCTACTGCTTTAAATATTCCCCTTTCCTAATCCCTCTTGACTATTCTCAGAACCAGTGTCTTGCAGGTTCTTTTCACTTATCACAAGGACTATTGTAATAGCCTCCTAAACCAGTCTTTTTGTCTCTAAAATATCCATCCTCTTCCCTGCAGCCAGATGTTCTTTTTAAGCCTAACCAATCATGTTTTTCTCCTGCTTAACATATTTTCACTTCTGTAGTCTAAACTCTAAGCTTAGGACATAGAACCCTTTATTACTAATGCCTGGTTAGCATTCCAGACTTATCTTTTACCACTCTCCCACAAGTACTCTGCCCTTGGCCAGAGGAGCTGCATACATGTGTATCAAGGTAAATACTACCAACTCTGTGCTTCTGCGCTATGTCAAGGTTGAGCTACTGCTCCATTCCCCACCTAGACTGGAAGCTCCTTCAGGAGAGGGATCTTGCTTTATTTGACTTGAAACCTGAGGGCCTGGCAGATGGTAGCCCCTCCAAGAATGCTGATTGAATGAACAAATATATACGTGTGACAGAAAGAACCACAGCATCTCTAACAGATATAGGTATTAATGCACACATTTTGTAAGCCATATTGTAAGAACATTGTATTGAAAAATAAATTAGGCAAAGATACTCATTCATTCATTCCATTCTACCAGTATTTAACAACCTATACTACACACCAGTCAGCATACCTAGGTGCTGAACATAATCTGCTTGGGGGAGACAGGTGAGTAAAATGATTACAGTCAATTTCCTACTTCCATAAGTAGGTCTGAAGAAAAACATTTTTAAAACATGTGTTGGCCTGGCACGGTGGCTCATGCCTGTAATCCCAGCACTTTGGGAGGCTGAGGCAGGAGGATTGCTTGAGCCCAGGAGTTCAAGACAAGCCTGAGGAACATAGTAAGACCTTGTCTCTATAACAAAACAAAACAAAACAAAACAAAAAAGCCAGCCATGGTGGTGCACACGTGCAGTCCCAGCTACTCAGGAGGCTGAGGTAGAAGGATCACTCGAGCCTGGCAATGCAAGGCTGCAGTGAGCTAAAATTGGGCCACTGCACTCCAGCCCAGGCAACAGAGCAAGATTCTGTCTCTAAAAAAAATATTAATAGTAAATAAAAATAAAACATGTGCTACCAAAATACATACTCAGTATTCCTCTAATTGGTATTGTAGTTAGAATTTGAATACAGTGTAAATTGTGTAATTTTATCTACATTTCTCATTACACTAATAGCACTGACTTGTGTTTCAGTACATTTTGTCCAGCCTCAGCCTACTTTACCCATTTAGCCTAGAGAAAGACAACCTCATTGTTACTATAATGTACACCTGTACTCAAAAATGCTATCCAACTCCCTGCAATACTAACTTGAAAAATGTGCCACAGGGAATAGAAATTTGGTTTCATGTGTTTAAAAAAAATCATCACTACATTTCCCACTGTGCGGATAGCAGGGGAAAAAGTGCGTCCACTTTGAGGGTCCATGTTTAATAATGGTCCGATGCCAAATACACTGTATTAATATCAGTGAACAAAAGATATGGAGCTTCTCTCATGTCTCTATCTGAATTAGATAGATAGATTTTATACCTATGTAATAAATAGATATAGCTTATACCTATATAATTTATACTTGTGTCTAGTCAGTCACTCTATATACATACATGTACACACACACATATATAGATACACATTTACTTGAATTCAACCAAGTGCTTAACATGAAATAACAAACAAAACCATTTTTACACAATTGAAAATGATAGTATATATTTTATATTTATTATATACTGTATTTCACTGAATAAATCATATATTTATATATACCTATAAATGACAGAGTTGTACACACAAAAATATGTACCATTACTTTATGGGTGATAAGGAATTTCCAGGGGTAATTCTGACTATATAAGACTTTCACTTTATGTGCTAACTTCAGAATTAACTCTCCCATAAGATACAACTGTATCATGTAGCAACATTATTAAGAATAATTTTCAAGCTTTTAAGTATGTGCTTGGTTTTTAAAGCCTGCCTAAAATAATTAGTTGTGTCCTGGTCATCTTCCTCCTTTAAGAAGGATTATTTACATCTGAATTTCAAAATTGATCTCAACAATAACCTTTAATAAAAAAATCATTTATATTTTAGTGTCCACAATAACAACTGGCAAGATTTTCTGGAATTAGGAAAAAAGCATTAGTTATAATTTGATTTTCTGTCAAATTATTTATTATTGCTAGATATTTTGCATTTTAGAGTTCTGCCACTAATAGTTTATGATTGTTTTAATAGTTGATAATTCAGGTTTTGAAATAAGGTGCTACACATTTGGTTTCAAAATGCTAACAGAAATTCACCTAAGAGCAGAACACAGAATTTATCACCAAAACAAGGGGTAGACCACAAAAGAAAGGTCACACACACATGGCTAGTCACTAAATGTATGTTTCCTTTGAGCCTGGCGTAGTTACTGAATTTGTAAGCTGTGATACAATACTATCATTAGAAGAAACTGGAATGGAAATGTGCACATGCAAACAAATAGGGCCAGTGCTCCCTTTCCTATCATTGTTAAGTAAGCATAATTCTGAAAGACAAAGTCACTGGATCCATTTAAAAAATTACAATTAGCACCCATAAATAATTAATAATTATTACTTTTAAAAAACTATCAACTTATCAATTGTATTAACTTTTCTCTTTTTCTCTCAACATTTCAGTGGAGAACCAACATACAGTGTCTGATGTGGTTTGGGTGTTTGTTCCCTCTAAATCTCATGTTGAAATGTGATCCCCAATGTTGGGGACAGAGCCTGGTGGGAGGTGTTTCGGTCACAGGAGCGGATCCTTCATGAATATCTTGGTGCCCTCCCCACAGTAATGAGTGAGTTCTTACTCTCTTAGTTACCATGAAATCTGATTGCTAAAAAGCCTGGCATCTCGTCCTATTAATATTTCTTGCTCCCTCAGTTACCATGTGATATGCCAGCTCCCCCTCTGCCTTCCATCATGACTGTGAGCTTCCTGAAGCCTCAGTAGAAGGAGATGCTGGCACTATACTTCTTCTTGTACATTCTGCAGAACAATGGGCCAAAAATAAACCTCTTTTTAAAATACATTGCCCAGCCTCAGGTATTCCTTTATAACAGCACAAAATGGACTAACACAGTAGCCCAAATCTAATTCCTCAGTTAAAAAAAAAATTTTTTAAGAGACAGGCTCAAGAAATCCTAGGCTCAAGTGATCCTCCCGCCTCAACCTCCCAAGTAGCTGGAATTATAGGTGCACACCACCACACCACCATACCTGGCTCACAGTTAAATACTTAAGGGTGAACATCAAATGGTACTTTAGTACATCTTTATCCTTAACAGCTCATCATTCTCAATAATCTTTAGTTCTTCCAAACCAATCACTAATCATTTCATCAAGCCTAACTCTGAAACCTTCTTCCTTCAAAAAGTATTTTTAGATCAGCTCCATCCCACTACTTAATCCTTTAGTTTCATTTCTAATGGATATTCAAGTTACTTAATTGTTATACAGATATTTAACTTAATAGAATAAGCAAACCATTAGCATTAGTGGCTTATAAATACTTTCCATGTCTCTATTTGTAAATCTAATCATTATAATAATATTATATATGAATTTCATTTCTTTAAAGGAAGACCACTTATGCCTATTTAGTAACTGTCATTTAGTTATCACCTGGGAAAAACAGAAAAACATTGAACAACCTAGAGAACGGTCAAATATAGAAACAAATTATCACCACTAATTTCCAAAGTAAAGACATTTATTGTATGCACACATATTTAATCCTTATTAAACAGTCAAACTTAAGGAACTGACTATAAGCTGTTAATAAGTAACAGACTATAAGCTGTGAATAATATGTAAGGATAGTTTCATTGTACAAGGAGAGCCAGTCATAGTAAATCCTTTCATTCTGAACATTTTGCCCACCAATTTAGTCATTAGAACATGACTGCTATTTTTTTGGAGAAAAAAGTATAAATATTTTTAAATATAAACAAACATAAAATATTTACAAAAAATTTATATTTTTGTGAAACATAAATATTTCACAAAATATTGTGAAAAGTTAATACAATAAATATTTTTTATATTGCAAAGTGGAAATGATGAATAAATTGCTCAATTTAAGTAGGAAAATGTCAATTATACAATTTGCTTCTCTGGTTTTTCAATGCTTTCATGCCTGCTTTTAACCAAAGGAGAGAATACAAATAAATGGTCTAGTTCCTCAGGGGATGGCAGCATTCAATCAATCACAGAGCAAAGGTAAATAAAAAGAAATTATTTTCAGAGAATCTAATATCCATCTATTCATCCAGTATCTTATTCTATCTTGTGTCTTTGCATCAAGGTGAATCACCAGAAAGCTAGCTACTGTGATCACATCAGCTTAGCCCTTCAAAAGTGAGTTCCATTGATTTATCGTACCTTAATGTCACGCCAAATGAATTTTTTTAAACAATTTAATTCAGGAAAAAACTGGATCATACTGGCCTTCAGAGTTTTATATACTTTATAACTGTGAAACACTTTTCACACAATTACACTGAACCTCAATCAGCACTGCAATCTACTGGCATTTTGCTGTTTTTATTCCCTCAACTTTTCTTTATTCTTTTTATTACATCTTCATTTGTGTGGTCTCAAATTATTTTAAGAAAGGAATAATATAGCTATTTTTCAATAAAGATAATAGTCTTACTAATAAATACTTCAGGACTTTCCAAAGTACTGCCAATTTCTCACTTTCAGTTTCTCACATACTTAAAAAGTATGTGTGAACAGAACATGAAACAAAATGAAACATTTTATTAAATAGCATTTTTAAAAGTCCCATTACATGCAAATTATTTAATCATCCTTGATCACAGTGAGCAGCAATGAAAGGCAATAATCAAGTACCTCATACTTATTCTATGCTTACATATACACAGACTGGAAATCTACATATATCTAAACTGCACCTGGACATTCAAAAGACAATCCCATGAAACTCCTGCCTAATTCTGTAAAGTGGTTCTCTTTGTAACTAATTATATACTTTCAAAGCTATATTGTGTTTTAAACCAGAAGTCACAATGACAAAATCCATTTTAACATTTTTATCAATAGAGAAATAATTATTTTATTACTTTTATTTTATTTATTTATTTATTTATTTTTAGACAGAGTCTTCCTCTGTTGCCCAAGCTGGAGTGCAGTGGTGTGATCTTGGCACACTGCAACCTCCGCCTCCCGGGTTTAAGCAATTTTCCTGCCTCAGCCTCCTGAGTAGCTGGGACTACAGGCGCATGCCACAATGGCCGGCTAATTTTTTGTGTTTTTAGTAGAGACGGGGTTTCACCATATTGGCCAGGCTAGTCTTGATCTGATCTCGTGATCCACCCACCTCAGCCTCCCAAAGTGCCGAGATCATAGGCGTGAGCCACCACGCCCAACCGAGAAGTAATTATTTTTCAATAATGTATCATCTAGGAAAGTTATTATGATTCCACATTACCTAATACAGTCCACACTCAAATTTATCAACTGTACTCAAAATTTATAGCTTTAAAATATATGTATAAGTTGAGGACCCGATCAACGTCCTTGAATCTGATCGCCATGTCTCTTTAGTCTCCTTTAATTTTATATCATCCCACCACTGTTTTTTTTTTTTTTATGATGATGACATTATTTGTAAACCCAGGGAAGATGTCTTATGGAATGTACACATTCTGAATTTGTCTGATTCATACTTTAGATTTAAGTTAAACAGTTTTGGCAAAAATATTATACAGGTGATACTGTGTGTTTCACTGTATCACTTCAGGAGACACATGTCCGTTTGTCCCATTACAGGTAATGCTAAATTTGACCACCAGATCTCTCCACTTTAAAGGCATATTTTTCTCTTTGCAATTAACAAATAATTGGTGGTGTCATACCTTGAGACCATGTAAATATCCTGTTCACCTACAGCCTTTCACCCAATGGTTTTAACATCCAATGATTGATGATCCTTGCCTGGAGTCAATCGTTAGTGCAAATTAGTGATTTTGTAATTTTATATTTTTTCTACATTTTAAGTGTCATTTCTTCTGCAAAGAACAACTGTATATTTCCCAATTTTTTCTCTTCGTAACAAAGTGAGTTTTTTTAAATTTTAAAGTATAATTATGGACTTACAATTTCTCTCTCACATAATGTGTTATAATCCACACCTACCATTATTCTTTTAGATGTTCAAATTGTTCCAAGTTTTGATGGTAGGAACCTTTCAAATAGGCTGCTGTGCCTTTTTGACATGTCTCCATCAGTTTTTGAGCACATTCTTGCTTTCCGACACAATATGTTCCAGGACCTCTTTGCCCCACATTAAGAAATCAGGAACTTCTCTAAGGAACATTGTCTCCGTTTGGTAGGAAACTGTATTTGGAACCCAAAATCCCTGGATATACTCATTCTTACTGGGGTTTCTAGGTCCTTTCCTTGGACTGAGATAGAAAAAAAGTTTTTTTAAATCTGTGAGTTAATATTAATGCCACCAATTCAAAACTAATACCACAGTATACTTTCTAATTGTGTCCCATTCTCCGAATTAATTAATATCTCCTAAGAACCCTGGTTCCCCCAATCCAATAAAATTATTTCTTTGCTCTATCCTATATTACAAACAAAATAATTTCAAGATGACTACACATGTAGTTAAGACTTCTCTAAGTCTGTTTTTATATAGCTGTGACTTTTGAACTATGTAAATGTTCACATGTTGAACATTTGATCATCTACTCCTTATGATAATTGTTTTACTGGTCTCTGGTTTAATCCTTCTGTGCCTCTCTTTGGCAAAAATAAACTATTTTTTTTTCTTTTTTGTGGAGAACAGGATCTCACCATGTTGCCAGGCAGGTCTTGAACCCCTGGGCTCAAGCTGTCTTCTCACCTCTGCCTTTTGCAATTTTTGTCCTTAGAATATTTCTCTCTGAGTTTGTACAGTCAGAATAATATGTTTAAAAGTTACTTAAGCCAAGAAGTATATGGAAAAATGCGCAGTATCACTAAACATCAGGGAAATGCAAATCGAAACCACAGTTAGTATGTCACCCCAGTTAGTATAGCTACTATCAAAAAGACAAAACAAATGCTGGCAGAGACGCAGAGAAAAGGGAATTCATACACTGATGGTGGGAATGCAAATTAATACAGCCATTATGGAAAATGGTACGGAGGTTCCACTAAAAAACTAAAAATAGAACTACTGTATAATCCACCAATCTCATTACTGGGGTTATATCCAAAGAAAAGGAAATCAGTATGTCAAAGAGGTGTCTGTGTTCTCATGTTTATTACAGCATTTTTCACAATAGCCAAAATATGGAATCAACCTAAGTGTCCATCAACAGACAAATGGATAAAGAAAATGTGGTTTGTTTACACAATGGAATACAATTCAGCCATTAAAAAGAATGAAATCCTGTCATTTGCAGCAACATGGATGAACCTGGAAGACATTATGTTAAATGAAATAAGAAAGGCACAGAAAGATGAATACTGCACATTCTCATTCATATGTGGAAGCTAAATAAATTGATCTCACAGAAGATGAGCAAGACAGTGGCATCTAGAGGCTGGGAAGGGTAGAGAAAAGAAAAGGATAGGGAAAGGTTGGTTAATAGATATAAAATTATCCTGGATAACAGTTACAAATAATTTATTTTATATTTTCAATTAGCCAGAAGAGAGAATTGTGAATGTCTCAACACAAAGATTTGAGGTAATGGATATGCTAATTACCCTCGTTAATCATTACAGTGTATACATGTATCAAAATATCACTCTGTACTACACAAATATGTACAATTATTATGTGTCAATTTAAAATATTTTTTAAAAAGCAACTTAAAAGGCCAGGTGCCCTGGCTCACACCTGTAATCCCAACACTTTAGGAGGCCATGGTGGGTGGATCCCTTGAGCTTAGGCATTTGAGATCAGCTTGGGCAACATGGCAAAACCCCACCTCTACAAAAAAATACAAAAATGAGCCAGACATGGTGGCACATGCCTGTAGTCCCAGCTACTTGGGAGGCAGAGGTAGGAGTATCACTTGAGCTCAGGAGGTTGAGGCTGCAGTGAGCCAGATCACACCACTGGACTGTAGCTTGGGTGACAGAGCAAGACTCTGTCTAAAAAAAAAAAACCAAAAAGTTAAATAAATAAATAAATAAATAAAAGCTATTTAAGTTATCTTTTTGGTGATTATGCTGTGAATTTTTAAAGTTAATTTGTTCTTATTTGTATTCAATTTTAGGGTTTGCTTACGTGTGTGTGTGTATGTGTGTATGTGTTTTTGTTTTTGTTTTGAGATGGAGTCTTGCTCTGTTGCCCACGCTGGAGTGCAGTGGTGCCATCTCAGCTCACTGCAACCTCTGCCTCCCGGATTCACGCAATTCTCCTGCCTCAGCCTCCTGAGTAGCCAGGATTACAGGCGCCCGCCACCACAACCAGCTAATTTTTGTATTTTTAGTAGAGACTGGGTTTCACCATGTTGGCCAGGCTGGTCTCGAACTCTTGACCTCGTGATCTGCCCACCTCAGCCTCCCAAAGTGCTTGGATTACAGGCATAAGCCATCACGCCCGGCCGGGTTTGCTTTTTAAAAATCACTTTTCTTTTTTTTGTTTCAATACGTGACCATTTACATAGTTCAAAAGTCACAACTCAGACTAAAAATCAGACTCAGAAAAATCTCACTCCCATCCCTATTTCCTCCGCAGTGCTCTTACATTGCTCTTCATCCACTCCTTATCATAATTATTTTACCAGTCTCTGGTTTAATCCTTTCTGTGCTTCTCTTTTGCAAAAATAAACTATATCTACAAATATACTTTTCCTTTTTGTGGAGAACAAGGTCTATGTTGCCCAGGCTGGTCTTGAACTCCTGGATCAAGCTGTCTTCTCACCTGTGCCTTGCTAAGTGTTGAGATTACTGGCATGAGCTGCTTTGCCTGACCAGACTATATATTTTTTATTTTCTATTCTTTCATATGAAAAAGGGACCATACTTACTATATCTATATACATTTTATATCTGGAAATCTTTCCATATCAGTACATAGAAATCTTCCTTATTTTAGTATTCTATTCTATTCAATCAGTCTCCTCTGGACAGACATTTAGGTTTTTTTCTGCTATTACTAACAATCCTACAATGAAAAGCTTTGAGCATATGTTATTCTATATTTGTACAGGTGGTTCATCAGGATAAATTCCTAGAATTTGCACTGGTAAGTCAAAGGCAGTTGAAGGTATAATTTGGTAGATACTACAAAATTCTCATAAAGTTATAGCATGTCACATTCCAATCTGCAATGTAAGTGCCTGTTTTCTCACAGGCTTGCCAAGTAAGTATATTCTGAGCTTTTAACTTTTGCCAATCTGCAAAGTAAAAACGATCTCTCCGTATTTTAATTGGCATTTTTCTTATTATCAACGAAATCTGAACATCTTTACATATATTGTCATACATCATTTCTTTTTTTGGTGAACTATCCACATCTTTTGTTCATTTTTAAAATCATAAGTTAAATACTTATTTCAATGTAAAAAAGAATTCAACAATCCTACAATGATGGCTCCAAACTTTGTTCTAAAAAAAGAATATTAGACAATGAAAAAACAATGTATGAATTAACTGAAAAGAATACGAACAACCCTTAAAACTATATGGTCATATTCTATACTGTGTTCCAAACAGTCCACTAAAAAGTGGAAGTTAAATCAAATGAGAAGGATATTAAGGAAAATGTATTCAAGTTATAATTTTATGATATCGATTAGTGTTAAGTGGTTAATCTCACAAACAAACAAGCCACTGAAGATGGTGAAAGTTTGGGAAACAGATGGTTGAGAGACATTTTTTGGTAGCAGTTTCATTACACCCACCTCGCAAGTACAGGTAATTCTTCGAGGATGAGGGGCTTCCTGTTGTAGCTGATATACTGTGAGAAGGTAGAAACAAAAAGTGTCAATGTCCCTTACATAAAACTTATCAATATATTAGAAATAAAAACCTGGCTGTTTTTTATGTTCACAAGAAAACTGGTATAACCTTATTTACTAAATTGTGTTATGAACAAAACAAAGAAAGTAAGCAAAACTACATTTAGTGAAAGCCCAGGAGCAATACAAACAGAAAAATCATAATCCAAACAAGTGTCTTTTTACCTTATAACAAGTCAGTGCTGGATATTTGGCTCTGTTCCCTGTAATCTGGTCATTTATTTTCCCCAATTCTTTGTGGGGATATTAAAGGATGTCTTTGATATAAACCAATAATGGTTATATATACATATATTTAAAGCATGTTATTAAGTGTCAGGCTTGAAACTAAAATCAAGATTTATAGGCTAAATGTAACGAATACACTGTTTTTCTCCCCTATTTATATTGCAAACATCTATCTTCAAAGATAATTTTCCTCTTCCCCTAAAAACAAAAGGTCTGAGCCAAAGTTACCACTGCTTATTCAACTAGGGCAAATATAGCAAAAGAAAGAATTCAGATATTCAAATAACTTGCCAAAAGAGGGAATCATTTTTAGGGCATCTGAAAATGCATCAGTGAAAATTATACTGATACCATGACTTCCTTCTAGCCTCACTTCAGGCTTTTTTATTTAAAATGAAAAAAGAATGAATAGGATGTGTGGCTATACATGTCTAAGTTTATCTCTTAGAGATTTTTTTTCTATTTCTACATATATAATCACATATAATTTAATAGTCTAAATACTTAAGATATTTTGTCAACATAACATCAAACTACCCAGTAATCTGGGACTGTCAGATAACGGATGACTCAGATTTCAAATGGATATAATTACACAGATTCTACTTCTGACCACATTCATTCATATACATCATAGGAACATATATAGAATAAATACAATCAGACTATACACACATACATAATTAGCCTGTGTGTGTGTGTATATATATATATAAATGTGTGTGTATATATATACTATCTCTCTCTACACACACACACAGTGAACACACACAGATACACATAACTGTGCATACTTCTATGCAAAGGGGATACAGCAATGTGGTTAAGAATTTGAACTCTTGAACCAAACCATCTAGAGTCTCAACACTGGGACTCTGTCACTAGCACTGCATTCTATGCCTTCATTTTCCTTATTTGCAAAATGGGATTAATAATAGCTTCTACTTCACAGATTACTTAAGGATATAAATAATTTATGTGAAAGATGTAAAATAGTCCCTAGCACACAGTAAATGCTCAATAAAGTTTACTTATTATTATGCATAGGTGATTGATATTAATACATAAAATTCTTTATAATAATACTTGATTACTAGGATGCATCTTGAGTTCATCACTAAAACATAATATCAGGGCAATGCTATAATTTAAAAGGAACTGAGAAAATACAGCTTTATTGTTTAAAAACCAAACACAAAGCCACTTCATCAGGAATGTTTAAATTCTACTGGTAGAAGTGTATTCCTTTACCTTTTTCTCCTGATGGCAAAAATCCCTAAGAGAGGTAATATGTTAAAATAGTTTTAGATACCCATATTTCATTGTGAGAGTTAATAAGAAATATTCCTGTGAATATAGTTTTATATATTGTTACAGAGATGGCACAAAGGGAGTTAATTCTGAGGTAGAAAAGGGAAGAAAAAGCACTAAAGTCAAATTTGTCTGGCCCTGATAATGAAAAGTACATGTGTATCACCCCATGATATGTGTAAATCTCCATCCTCCTTAAAAGTGGCCAAAACATGATTTGTAAGAAAGAAGGATTCTTAAAGGGCCAGGCACAGTGGCTCACACTTGTAATCCCAGCACTTTGGGAGGCCAAGGTGGGAGGATCGTTTGAGCTCAAGAGACCAGCCTGGCAACATAGCAAGACCCTGTCTCTAAAAAATGTAAAAAAAAAAAAAAAGATTCTTCAAGTCCATTCCTCCATATTGGTAACTATAAGGTGAAAATTCAGTTCACGTTTCTACTTTGATCAGTAATTCTCAAAACATTGGTTTTTTCCTTTGTCAAGAAAATGCTCTGGAAAGTGCTGCCATCTATGAAAACCCAATTCGGAGAACTGAATGATAGTCAAGAAGAACATTAAAAGTTAATACAGAAAGTAAAATGTCGATTTTGACTCAAAGCACAAATACTGTAGTATCTGGTTATCAGCAGTAAGCATTTGCCTGTTCAGTAAGCATACATTAAGATGAGCCACTATGAAAAAAAGGGAGACAATATTGTCATATGAGAATTGATCTGAGTTTCAAATTTGCTTTCATCAGAGTTTCAAAGGCTATAGTATTTTCTTAACATTAAGTCACATAAGGTTATTTACTTTTCAATTTCTTTCAAATCCTTCTAATTGTCTCAAAGGATAAAGCTCTGTTTCATTAAGAGGAACTTTTAGACAAATGCCTCCTGATTGGCTACCAGTGGTTACTAATGGTTACTCTATCTTTAAGACTCTTTTTTTTTAATTCTTTTTTTTTTTTTTTGAGACAGTGTCTCACTTGGTAACCCAGGCTGGAGTGCAGTGGCACAAACACGACTCACTGCAGCCTCAACCTCCCGAGTTCAAGCAATCCTCATACCTCAGAACCCAAGTAGCTGGGACTACAGGCACACACCACCACGTCCAGCTAATTTTTTTATTTTTTATAGAGACCGGGTTTCACCATCTTGCCCAGGCTGGTCTCAAACTCCTGAGCTCAAGTGATCCTCCCACCTTGGCTTCTTAAAATGCTGGGATTACAGGTGTGAGCCACTGTGCCTGGTCAAGTCTTGGATATTTTATAACAAATATAACAAATTTGGATTCAAAAAACACCTATCAAAAAGATCATTAAAAAATTATACAAAGTAAGGAGGTCTAATTCAGGCCCTTCTCTCTCAGTTTGGAATTTTTGGTAATCAGAATTGGAACTCAGCTGAATTTAAATAAGCACAATCATTAAATGATTCACCAAAAATTAATAGCTAAATTCAAGATGAGGGAATATATGATTAAAGTACTTAATATTTTCAATCACCTTAAAAGTGTCAATGCGTATATACTTATTAATGAAATTCTCAATCCCTACAGACAATAAATTGTTCATCAAGTCCAAAGATCACAAATTGGTATCTTGAAGTCAAAATTGGTCCACATGTGTTTTGTTTGCTATCTTTTACATTTGAGTAGGTTTTTAACATTAAAAAATTATGAAACTTAAGGACAACAAAAGCAAAAGAGAATTCCAGCCTCTCTTGAAAACTCAGATCTGGCAATATTGAACCCAGAGTCTAACATGACAATAAAAGGAGCTAATTTTGAGCTACTCACTATAGACAAGGTCTCCACGGTCTACTTGCTCACAGTCCTAATCTGGCTTGCTTGCCTCATTTATTACATGTAAGGTTCCTGGTTTAATTCACACAAGAAGTATTGAAAAGCGACAAAATGGTATTTGTTTAAAAGGAGTCCGCAACTTAGACTTCTTGCTAATTTTACTTCCCTATTGGTTTATATTTGTAAGACTTCAGAGTTACATTTTTACAAGATCAATGGAACTAACAGTAGGAAGTACAAGATAGGCATGGGTAAAATAAGTTTCTTCTACAATCAAATTGTGAAATGCTGTTCAGATTCCACCATGCCAAAAATAGAAAAACAAAACACACTAACATGTAGCAACTTTTGACATTAAATTAAATCATCGTGTTTACTTTTATAGATCTATTACAGAAGTGAACAATTAGAACTTCTTGAATAGCTTTCAATGGGTGTGCCACCTTACATGAATTGACATACCTAATTATTTTTAAAATTTCAGCCCATTTCTATTTTATTACCATTTTAAGAATTTTTTAATAACTAAATTTAAGTCACATCACAGAGATGCTGAAGCATTATAGTTTGTCGGTCCCAAAGATTATTAGTAGAAAATATTGTCAATTATCAATTCTAAACTATATATATATCTGGCCTAAGACTGTCATGGCTCAAATATTAAGGATACTGAACAATGCCTACTATCTCAGTTATTTAAAATTCCAGTCTCTACTGATGAAGTCAGGGTATAACAGGTCTGTCAGTCTTTAAAATTTTTCCTACTAAAATGTAAAGATTCCTAAGAAATGAAGTCCTTAAGGTACAATTAATAAACATCTTACTGAAGATTATTTAGAGCTGGTTGTAAAAACTGTAAAACTGTCTGAGTGGTAAAAGATAATATAAACAAAAAGTTCAACTTAATCACATTTTTTTCTAAGATCAGAATTTGACAAACACATTAACCATCTATATGATCATAAAAAGTCATCATTAGAATGCATTTATTTATTTAATATGAATGAATAAATGAATGAGACAGGGTCTGGAGTTCAGAGTACTGATCACAACTCACTGCAGCCTCCATACCCCTTGGACCCAAGTAATCCTCCCACCTCCATCCCAGAAGCAGTTCCTCCCACCTCCACCTCCCAAGTAGCTGGGACCACAGGAGTGCAACACCATGCCCAGCTAATGTTTTTATTTTTTATTTTTTGGTAGAGATGGGATCCCCCTAAATTGGCCAGCCTGGCCTCAAACTCCTGGGCTCAAGTGATCCTCCCACCTCAGTCTCCCCAGACTACTAGGATTACAGGCCTGAGTCACCAAGCCTGTCTGCAATTTTTATTCCTCATTTGTCAAAATTTGCACATACTCAAATCTTGGAAGATTAATATCATAATCTTATAAGAAAATTTCTAAAAAGGATTTTTCCACTTGCTTTTAACATAGTTTAATTATAAAATTTCCTTGAATCAGAAGTTTTTTTCATGTGACAAATGAAAAAGTCAAAAGATAAAATATCTATTTTAATAATTTCCTATACATTTCTACTATTAAAATGATTATGGGTAGTTCAGACATTGAAGTCATTAAGAGAAATGACAAAACTCCATAACAGAATTGTAGTCTTATTAAAGAAAGATTCAGCTGGGCACAGTGGCTCACACCTATAATCCCAACACTTGGGAGGCCAAGGAGGCAGGGTCACTTGAGGTCAGGAGTTGGAGACCTTCCTGGGCAACACAGTGAGACCTCGTAGTCTACAAAATAAAATTTTTAAAAATCAACCTGTGGTCACAGCTACTCAGGAGGTTGAAGAGGGAGGATCACTTGAGCCCAGGGGGTCAAGGCTGTTGCGTGCCAAGATTGCGCCACTGCACACCAGCCTGGGTGACAAAGCAATAGCCTATCTCTTTTTTTTTTAAATGTCTTTTTTTTTTTTTTTTTGAGACATAGTTTTGCTCTTTGCTGTTGTTGCCCAGGCTGGAGTGCAATGGTGCGATCTCGGCTCACTACAGTCTCCACCTCTCAGGTACAAGCGATTCTCCTGTCTCAGCCTCCCAAGTAGCTGGGATTACAGGCATGCACCACTACGCCCAGCTAATTTTTTGGTATTTAGTAGAGACGGGTTTCACCATGTTAGGCTGGTCACGAACTCCTGACCTCAGGTGATCCACCCGCCTCAGTCTCCCAAAGTGTTGGGATTACATAAATGCCTTATTTTAAAACAAATGATAGCTACTGCAAGACATGCGAGATATGTGAAGCTACAAAAAATACCAATTGCATATACTACATTTACTAATTGATACTTTTCATGGAGGAAAAGATCACAACAAACTCAATAATAGTCTGAGGCTTCATAAATGTTCTCACATTAAAAATGTGCAGGGTGCAAGTCAGAGTCAGGGAATAAAGATAAACTGAAAACCAGAAAATGCAGAGAAGTTTTTTATTATTTATTTATTTATTTATTTATTTTTGAGATGGAGTCTCGCTCTGTTGCCCAGGCTGGAGTGCAGTAGCGCGATCTTGGCTCACTGCAACCTCTGCCTCCCTAGTTCAAGCGATTCTCCTGCCTCAGCCTCCCAAGTAGCTGGGACTACAGGTGTGTGGCATCACGCCCAGATAATTTTTGTATTTTCAGTACAGATGGGTTTCACCATGTTGGCTAGGCTGGTCTCAAACTCCTGACCTCAGGCAATCCACCTGCCTCGGCCTCCCAAAGTGCTGGGATTACAGGCATGAGCCACAGCGCCCGGCCAGAGAAGAATTTTAAATAGGCTTCCAGCCAATGAGATTATGAAACAAAATCTTTAAGAGGTAAAGAACATTAGTCATTTTTACACATTCGTATAACTATACTCCCAAGGGAAAAAAGAAAAAGGCACCAGCAGCGTTGAGGGGAAGCATCTATGGCAATATTTTTAGATACTGTTCATATTTTACTTATAATTAGCCCAAAGTGGCAACCTATTAAAAAAAAATTATCTGTTCTGAGAACATAAGACCAATGAGAATCTGAATTGCTGTTCCTTCAGTCGGCAAATTTCAGCAACCTACAATCATCAGATTTATAATAAACCTCAACATTTACAAAGATGTTAATCTATAATTAAAGTACAGGTTTCTTAGGCTGCTTATTCAACTACAGAAACAACAAACAAGAACTTATACTGCTTTTCCATAATAATGCATTCATAAATTTTAAAAAACCATTTTGATTATATTAGCCCTATTTCAACTTTTAAAATCTGAAATATCCTTTACTTGGTGAAATAATATTCTCTAGAAAATAAGGAAAGGAAAATAAAGAACTAAAACCCTAGACGTTTAAAAAGAAATATTTATCCCAACGCAGTTTAAAGAGCAGCATGGAATCAAGTATCTCCCTTATGTTTTGGGAAAGTAATTATTTAAAAGTTAGATCACCTTTTTTTCCCTCTTTTCACTTATTCTTTCTATCAACATAGCCTCCTGAATTATTGTCATTTAAATATTCCTTTCTTCACATAAAGAATCAGGACCTGAAAATAATTAGACTGTTTGAATTCTCGGTGTCTCCCTGCATTAGCTTTATTAGCCACTCTTAACAAGTGGTCTCAAGTTTCACTACATGGAATTCCTGCAAGCTCAGAGGGATGAAATGTATTCCAGACAGAAAACCATAAACTGTACAGACTTTGTGTAAACACTTACTTAACCACAATTATTTCTATGCTACTCCCAAACCTTGTTTAAATTAATTTTTCAACCATGGGTACAAAATGGAATGAGTATTTCTATCTAATAATCCCATATTTTTATATTACTTATAAAGCACTATAACCCACACAATTATTTGTAGACTTACAGTAAGATTTCCAAACAGGAGGTCTGTATTCATCTGTATCTGAAAGAAAAAACATCAAATTAACATTACTGAATATTTAAATTTTAAATGAGACATTTTAATCATTAACTCATTTAACATATATTTGTTGAAATCTATTTGTTCTAGGTATTGTGCTAGGCACTAAGGGGCATTCAAGGGTTTTTTTTTTAGTCTTGGTCCTTAGTTGGAGTAATTTTACAAAGATGTTTAAATAAAGTTACTGTATTTATTCAATTGCTTATTACAAAAAAACATCAAGGTTAACTTTTACTGCTGGTATTCATTTCTTACTATCACTGAAGTAATAGTCAATAAAGGCTTTTGTTCTTTGGGCTTAATGATTATTTCACTGAAAGATCCCTAAAATTATTGAATTTTTTCTTTTTCAGTCAAATTCACCAAATTAATCATTTTAATCACCCCAAAAGTTAAGTATTTCTATTATTTTCCCCCATTACATTTAGGGGATTCCAATGTACATGGTTTTACTAACATGAAGAGAGAAGGAATAGCAAGGTTCAGATCTCAGTCCTCACGCATCCTGGACAATCAAAATCAGGAAATGAGAAACACTTCAATGGAAGAGAGTGTATCTAGGGAACCACAACGAACATGAGGTGAACATCTGCACTTCAAGTCTATTTCCCCTCATGTTGCCTGAGTGCAGATGTAGGAGACAGTATAAATAGGAAGTGGAAAGAGATGGAAATACAAACACATGAGGGACGTGGAGTAATCAGAGAAAGGAGAAGCGGCCAGTGTAGCTTCTGGCTACACTGTGTGGCTTCTGGCTACACTGTGTGGCTTCTCATCAGTAAAGCATAGCTGGGGACTAATTTTTGCCAGCCAAGAGCTCTGCCTGCAAGACTATATAGCCAAGACTGCAGAAACATTTTTTGGTATAGAAAGGTATGGCCAGCCACATCACCTGGCTCTGCTGGAAACCAACATGAACCCATTAGGCAATCTGATCCTAAAATTTTGATCTCCAAGGAAGCAAAAAAATCCCTGGAAAGTTTATTGAGAAGACTAAACAAGTAACTCAGGTAAAAAGGTCATAGACATAAGACATTCAGCCTCCAATCTGCAACCTTTAAACTGCAATATCACACTTCATTTATAATGTGTTATCATAAACCACACAAACACTCTGAGAAAAAGGGTTACAGCAAGACTACTAATAGTGGGCATAAGAACATAACATGGAAATTTTAAATCATGTGGAAATTGCTTGGCACCCCATAGGAGTGTTCAAATATGTCTGCTTCAAGATAAAGAAATAATGGGCATCCAAATTGGTTCGCTGGTTGCTGATGACATGACTGCACACCTAGAAAACCCTAAACACTCATCCAAAAAGCTCCTAGAACTGTTAAATGAATTCAGCAAAGTGTCCAAAGTTAATGTACACAAATCAGTAGCTCTGCTATACACCAACTGTGGCCAAGCTGAGAATCAAGAACTCAATCTCTTATACAAAAGCTGCAAAATACAAAGAAAAAACAAAACCAAAAACCAAAAAAACTTAGGAATACACATAACCAAGGAGGTGAAAAACCTCTGCAAGGAAAACTTCAAAACACTACTGAAAGAAATCACAGATGAAACAAACAAATGGAAACACATCCCATGCTCATGGATGGGTAGCATCAATATTGTGAAAATGAGCATACTACCAAAAGTAATCTGCAAATCCAATGCAACTCCCATCAAAATACCACCATCATTCTTCACAGAACTAGAAAACACAATCCTAAAATTCATATGGAACCAAAAGAGAGCCTGCACAGCCACAGCAAGACTACGCAAAAAGAACAAATCTGGAGGCATTACATTATCCATCTTCAAACTATACTATAAGGCCATAGTTACCAAAACAGCATAGTACTGGTATCAAAATAAGGATATGGACCAGTGAAACAGAATAGAGAATCCAGAAATAAAGCCAAATACTTACAGCCAACTGACCTTCAACAAAGCAAACAAAAACATTAAGTGGGGAAAAGATACCTTATTCAACAAATGGTGCTGGGATAATTGGCAAGCCACATGTAGAAGAACAAAAGTGGATCCTCATTTCTCACCCTATACAAAAATCAACTCGAGATGGATCAAAGACTTAAATCTAAGACCTGAAATCATAACAATTCTGGAAGATAAGATTGGAAAACCCCTTCTAGATACTGGCTTAGGCAAAGACTTCATGACCAAGAACCCAAAAGCAAACGCAACAAAAGCAAAGATAAATAGATGGAACTTAATTAAATAAATCCCAGAACTTTGGGAGGCCAAGATAGGCGGGTCACCTGAGGTGAGGAGCTCGAGACCAGCCTTGGCCAACATGATGAAACCCCATCTCTACTAAAAATACAAACATTAGTTGGGCGTGGTGGCAGGTACCTGTACCCCAGCTACTCAGGAGGCTGAGGCAGGGAGAACTGCTTGAACCCAGTGGGCAGAGGCTGCAGTGAGCTGAGATCACACCACTGCTCTCTAGCCTGGGTGACACAGCAAGACTCTATCTCAAAAAAAAAAAAAAAAAGAATGAATAACAGATTACATGAATAAATGAATAATGAATGAAATAATGCAGCAAATAAAGTCATTTCTCATTATTCACAGTAGTTATATGCTATGATGTTACCTCAAACACTGAATTTAGCAGCAAATACTGAACCACTGCTCCTGGGGGCAACACAGGGTTAGGTTCCTGTGTGCCTCTGGTCACAACATTTTCATCAACCATTAAATACATAACCTTATGTTATATGTGTATGTCTTTAAAGACACCGTATTTAGTATATACCGTTGATTCATTAACACTGAACTCACAGCAACAACACTGTAACTCATGCCTGTATGAAGCTTATCTAACACATGCATACTCTCCAAAAGATGTATCACAGCCTTCTTGCTCTTAGGAACACCGTCTAGACAGCACTTCAGCACGAGGCTTGGGGACCATTTTAAATGGCAAAATCACTAACAACAACAACAACAATAAAACCCCACAAAAAGGTAAAAAAGTGTGGCCCTGAAAAGACCATGAAAAGAGGACTTGTTTACAGTGTGAGAGCTGAAACAAGGCGGAGCACTGCCTTGCTTGGCCACAGCCGGGAACAGGCAGGTCATATGACTCAAATTTTTTACTTAACTGTGATTATTTGCAAGTGACCACAAAAACGCCACAATGATTTATTTTAGGGTTACAAATAAATGTTAGAAAGGGGGCAAATTTGCAAGTATGGAATCCATGAATAATAAATAAATAATAAGCAATTATTTAGGAAAACAGCTTGCTCAGGTGAACTTACCCAGTGACGATAAAAGTTAGAATGAAACACAACCTTAATGCAGTGATAGATACATACATCTTTCCTCTGCTAGAGGGTGTGTGTGTGTGTGTGTGTGTGTGTGTGTGTGTGTTGGGGGTTAATTATATTGAAGTTTGTCTTAATAAGTAAACCATAATTAACTCAATTGTATTTTTAATACTAGAAAAAATTTGCCTGTAAGCATTCAAGTCGTGTTATTATTTCCTTGATATTTTGCTGTTATTATAATTCAATCCTAAGGAGTATGACGTATAGTGAGTTTCCAGTTTATAACAGGACACCCATATTCTATGTGTGTCTCCACTTCCTTGTGGGGCTCCAAACCATAAGAGGTGGTGACCAGGTACCTCCTGATCCACTGTGAGGGGCTAGGAAGGGAGGGAGCCCTCAATGAGACTGGGACCCTATGTAGTAAATAATTTAATCTTGTCTCAGAAGAGGTCTAGACCTTGCCTTCAAAGATCATTTTTGTTTGCCTGGGGCCAGCCAGAGAGTAACTTGGGGCTTTGGGTCACTGGTATCAGTTAAGGAACCACATGGACAGTCAATCAACGATGCTTATGCAATAAAGCCCCAATGAAAGCTCTGAACACCGAGGCCGGGAGAGCTTCTCTGGTTGGAAATATCCCACACGGATCATCACACATAAATGCAAGAAGAAGCCAGGGATGACATAACTGTAATCCCAGCTACTCTGGAGGCTGAGGCAGGAGGACTGCTTGAGCCCAGGAGTTCAAGATCAGCCTGGGCACCAAGGAAGGAAGGAAAGGGAAGGAAGGGAGGAAGTAAGGAAGGAAGGACAGGAGGAGAGAAGGAAGGGAGGGAGGGAGGGTGGGCGTGTGTCCTGACTCCAAGGAGAGAGGACAATGGAAGCTGTGCGTTTTGCATTTCTCCTGGACCCTGTCCTGTGCGTGTCTTCCCCTGGCTGATTTTAATATGTATCCTTTCCTGGCAATAACCATGACTGTAAGTAATGTTTAGTGAGTTCTGCTGAGTCCTTCTAGTGAATTTTAGTCCGTGAAGGTGATTGGGGAACTCCCCCACTCAATTTGCAGTTGGTGTCAAAAGTTAGGAAGTCTTGGAGATTTTGTAGTTGGCCCTAACGCCTCACAGACCCTGTGCAAAGCTACACCTATGAGCCATGAGGGCCTCCCGGAGATCACTCTGACTTTGGAGAAGGTGAGAGAGAAAGGCTAATTCTCAAAGTCCTTACTCTGAGAACTGTGTACTTGGTGCTAGGTGGCGCTTTCTTAGGGAACATCAACCTTTACTTGCTCTGTGACTTTAGAAAATTTACTACCTCTCTGCATCTTAATCAATCTATTTATTTATAAAATGGAGTAACAATATCATCTAAAATGGAAATAGTAACAACATAGGTTTGCTGTTGAGAATTAAGTTAGGTATCATCTATAAAGCACCTTGTACTTAGAAGACCTTCAGTAAATAAGTACCCTCTCTTGCCTTCACCAAAAGTGATTCTGAAAACACAATATTACCATATTAGCCTCAAGCCGCTGTTAACGATTTCAGCCATGTATTCCCTTCCTACTATTTTGGTCTTCCATGTACACCTGCTCTGTTATAAAAGACATTATTCAAGATGCTACAGATCACAATCATGGCCAAACAAATTTAGTATTTGGCAAAAAAACAAGAAATATTAGGGGAAAAGTTTGAATTTCTTTTAATATTCTTTTAATATTAAAACAATTCTAATTAATGACATTTAAGAGCACTGTTTAGGTTTTAAATATATTTTCCTAGCAATCTATGTTTTGCTGGTAGAAGTGTCAACTGGCATAACCTCTCTGGAGAGCAATTAGCTATATATACCACAAGCTTAACTGTGTAACAGGTATCTATTAAGGCAGAGATTAGATGAAATGTTCTTTGAAGGAGAACATTTAAAAATTATTTTGGCCTTTCTTATGTTTATGGGTAGAGACCTTAGATCACTGGTGTGGATCCTTTCGCTGAGAGAAAAGCGGCTTGAATGTTCCTTTAGTTGACCAGTGGGTAGATGCCACTGTCCTTAGGACTCAGGGGAGGAGGGGACACTGGGAGGGGAAAGTTGAATGGCTTAGGAAAAAGTGCCTGAATCTCTTGATATGCAGAATTAGTTGCTAAAGGCAGGAAGACCAATTTTCCAGGACCCTAAATCTTCCTGGAAAGGAAGAAACATTACCCCAATCTTTAATTCCTGAGATTCAAAATTAAAGAGTTCTGTCACAGAAGACACTCATAGCTCAAGCCAAGTCCCACTGGCAAGAAGAGGCACAGACATTCCTGAAACAAAATGGCCTTGAAGAAGGAATAACTGAAACTGGTAATCTAAGGTCACACAAAAAGCTTCTGCATTTATCAGGGAGGACAGATTCTGGCACAACCTAAGGTGGATGCTGGAAGTGTCTCTGACCTCAGCCTCCCTGGTACACTAAATCCTTGAGTAAAAGAATATGAACTTTTAAAAAACTGCAACCTTGATCTTCAACTGGGGTGACTGCTGTGACCTGGGCCATGGTCTGACCAGAAACGGGATCCTAGTGGCAGTTCAAGCAACTATTGCCAAACAGTGCAGGGCTGGTCTTAAATGCTGACAAAAAATGATGATGGGAAGGAAGAGCAATAGTGTAGTCAGTTCTCTTTCTGGCATTTGGAGGCAGATGGGATGACTCTGGGACTGGGAAAGCCTCCTGGGACTCAAACTTGGAGGCAGAGACTATCTAAAAAGGAACGTACTAAATTTCCTGCTGATTAATAGAAAAAAATATGAGAGTATATTTGGCCCCTGAATTTATGTAACAGGTCATGCCGGTTCCTTCTGCATACCTTTAGACCCAGCAGTTCTATTTTTAGAAATTCATTGTAAACAATTAAGGATGTTAGAAAAATATTAATGCAGAAGAATATCACAATATTACTTTTAAAGACTAAAATACTGTACTCAAATGTCCAACAACTGAAAACCAGCTTAATCCATTATGATTAAGTATGATTAAGTATTCCAGTTTGAAGATACCTGGACTACATGAAAAGGACTTTACCTTTTAATCTCTTAGAAAGTGTGTTCTCTGTTATCTTAAATATTTTAAATCTTATAAACCAGTGGCTGTCGATCTTTTGGGTCTCAGAAATCTGGATTCTAAAGAGCTTTTAATATTTATTGATATTAGCCACACTGGAAATTAAAACACAGCTGGGGCCAGGCACGGTGGCTCATGCCTGTAATCCCAGCACTTTGGGAGTCCAAGGAGGGTGGATCACAAGGTCAGGAGTTCGAGACCAACCTGGCCAATATGGTGAAACCCCATCTCTACTAAAAATACAAAAATCAGCTAGGCGTGGTGGTGCACACCTGTAGTCCCAGCTACTCGGGAGGCTGAGGTAGGAGAATCGCTTGAACCCAGGAGGCAGAGGTTGCAGTGAGCCGAGATCGTGCCACTGTACTCTGGCCTGGGCGACAGAGTGTGACTCTGTCTCAAAAAAATAAAAATAAAAATAAAAACACAGCTGGGCACAGTGGCTCATGCCTGTAATGTCAGCACTTTGGGAGGCTGAGGCAGGAGGATCACTTGAGTACAGGAGTTCGAGACTAGCCTGGGCAACAAGTGAGACCTTGTCTCTACAAAAAAGACAAAAAGAAAAAAAAAAATTAGGTGGCACGTGACCGTAGTCCCAGCTACACAGGAAACTGGGGTGGAAGGATCACTTGAGCCCAGGAAGTGGAGGCTGCAGTGAGCTGTGTTTGTGCCACTGCACACTGGTCTGGGTGACACTGATGGAGGGAAGGAAGGAAGGGAGGAAAGGAAGGGAGGGAGGAAGGCAGGGAGGGAAGGAAGGGAACGAACACAGGGAAGGGAGGGAAGGAAGAAGGAAGGGAGGGAGGGAGGGAGGAAGGCAGGCAGGCAGGCAGAAACGTGAATTGTATTTTTTTGTTAATTCATTTAAAAATAATTAGCCGGCAGGGCATGGTGGCTCACACCTGTAATCCCAGCACTTTGGGAGGCTGAGGCGGGTGGATTACCTGAGATCGGGAGGTCAAGACCAGCCTGACCAACATGGAGAAACCCCATCTCTACTAAAAATACAAAATTAGCTGGGCATGGTTGCAGGTGCCTGTAATCCCAGCTACTCGGGAGGCTGAGGCAGGAGAACCACTTGAACCCGGGAGGCGGAGGTTGCAGTGAGCCGAGATCACGCCATTGCACTCTAGCCTGGGCAAAAGAGTGAAACTTCGTCTCAAAAATAAATAAATAAATAAAAATAAAAATAAAATTAAAAAAAGAAAAATAAGCCGATTACATCTTAACATTTTTATGAAAAATAACTATATTTTTCAGAACAAAAAAATGGTTTTACATTCTGCAAATCTCTTTAATGTCCAGCCTAATACAAGACAGCTGGATTCTCATATCTACATCTGTTGTTATACCACATGCCATGTAGCTTCTAGAAGATTCCATTAGATACTTGCAAGAGAATTAGAGTGATGAAAATAATGTCTCAGTATTATTACAAAAACAGTCTTGACTTTGTAAAATCTCCCTCAGGAGTCCCTGGACCATGCTTTGAGAATGAGTATTTTAAACCGTAATTTCCTTGGCACATCTAGGATATGGGATAGAATGGGGGTAACAAACATTTCATCTAGGGCCAGGCGCGGTGGCTCACGCCTGTTATCACAGCACTTTGTTAGGCCGAGGCAGACAGATCACGAGGTCAAGAGTTCGAGACCAGCCTGACCAACATGGTGAAACCCCGTCTCTACTAAAAATACGAAAATTAGCTGGGCGGGGTGGCACGCGCCTGTAATCCCAGCTACTCAGGAGGCTGAGGCAGGAGAATCGCTTGAACCTGAGAGGCGGAGTTTGCAGTGAGCCGAGATCACGCCACTGCATTCCAGCCTGGGCAACAGACTGAGACTCCGTCTCAAAAACAAACAAACAAACAAAGAAAAAATATTTCATCTAACAGAAGAAATACAAAAATTAGGAAGAGAAAAGAGAGAAAATCGTGTGTTCTTTTGGCAGAGAACAGCAGCTTGTTCAAAGTTATCCAGGGCTAATACTCCGAAAATGTTTGTGATTGCCTTCAGCTAAAGGTCTCAAGAGCCCACAACACCTCTTTTTGATTCTGTCAGAAAATCCACCCAGACCCAGCATACGAATGTGTCAAACTCCACCAGTAGAATATGACTGAGAATAAGAAGCAGATAACCTATGACTTAAGAATAGCTGCTTAAAATATCTTTATCATGGTATGGCTGGGCACGGTGGCTCACGCCTGCAATCCCAGCACTTTGGGAGGCCCAAGGGGGCAGATTACCTGAGGTCAGGAGTTTCCGACCAGCCTAGCCAACAGGGTGAAACCCTGTCTCTACTAAAAATATAAAAATTAGCCGAGCATGGTGGCATGCCCCTGTAATCCCAGCTACTCAGGAGGCTGAGGCAGGAGAATTGCTTGAACCAGGGAGGCAGAGGTTGCAGTGAGCCAAGATCGTGCCACTGCACTCCAGCCTGGGCAATAGAGCAAGACTCTGTCTCAAAAAATAATAATAATTATTATATATATACATCCTTATCATGATATGTATGACTATTTAAGTATATACCCATAAAATCTATTAAAAGGTTTTCTCCATTGCCATGAAGCATTAGTAATACTTTTCATACCTAATATAAAAGATAATTTTATAAAAATATCAGTTATGCTGGCATACAGAAATGTTAAAATAATCAGGAAGTTTCACTCATTCAGTAATTACACATGAAACACCTTCTACGGGAGAGGGTGTCAGTTACGAGGCGGGTCCAGATATAGTTGTGCCTTCAATGGCAGTAACAAAAATATGATGGATATTATTCACAAACAAGGTAATAAAGTAAGAGTAATAGAAGTTTTACAAACATTGTCTTGTCTAAATGCCTGGCAAGAATAGGTCTATAGTAAGTATTTGCTGAACTGATGAATGAATGGAAGGAAAGAAGGAATCACTTTTGGCCAGAGAGTCAAGAAACACATACCAGAAGAGGTATTATGTGACAAGACCCTTAAAGGATAGATGGTTTTTAAAATAAAGGGGCTGCGAATAACAGGCAGAAGGACACTAAACAGAGGAGAACACGGTGAATAAGAGGGCAGAAACAAGAAAGTTCAGTCCATGTTTGAGGAACTGCAAACAATGCAGAGTGGTTGAAATAAAGATATACTGAGGAAAGTTTGTGACTCAGGCCCTGGAGGGAACCTGGGCTGAGTTGTCAGGAGGCATCCATAAATAACGCACTATGAGTTTTTCTCTGGTTTGTATGTTCTTCCAATTAAATACTCAGCTATTTGAGGACAGAAGAATGCTGTAGTCAGGTCCAGCTCACTTCTCAAGAGTCGGAGAAAGCAAGTCAGGCAGCAGGAAAGCCAAAGACAGAAGACAACAAGCACAACTCATGGAGCAGACTCACAAGAGCACAAAGTAATGAACTGAAAATTGCAGGTGGCAGCAAGGCCTGGGAAAGGGGAGAGAAGCTTCATGTCTAAGCTAGGTTCTGTGTGAGACATTCTCCTCGAGACTTGATGTAAAAACACAAACAAATCCATGAAAATGAAAGAAAAAGATGAGATCAAAATAAGCCTAAGTTAATTCATATGTACACTACAACCTTGTCAGTGAATTTTTTCATTTTTTTATAAATGAAAGAAAAGATATTCCTGTGTATATGTATGTGCATGT
This sequence comes from Symphalangus syndactylus, assembly GCF_028878055.3. NCBI lineage: Eukaryota > Metazoa > Chordata > Mammalia > Primates > Hylobatidae > Symphalangus > Symphalangus syndactylus. The sequence continues at coordinate 78,960,418 of NC_072430.2, forward strand.
GTACACAGGGGGGAGAGAGAGGATGAAAGAACTAGAAAGACACACACTAGAAGGGTAACAGTAGTGATCTCTAGATCAGCCTTTCTCCTCCTCTAAAGCAAGCCTGGATAATGTTTCAAGTGACTGTTTTCTTAGTTCTCCCCCAAGTATGGGAGATAACAAACTTTCTGGAAGCACAGGAGAGAAGTTACCTTATTACATGTAATGGATGCCCTATGGTCTTGGAGTATTATTCTCTCCTAGAACCAGGAGGAGAAAGGCCTCTCTATTATACAATGAATATATTATATTTGTGCTAACAGAGAACTATTAAAAACAAAAAAGTGTAAGTAAACTATCTGTAAGATGAAGAAAACATGGAAACTGAATCAGACAGAGAAAAGTCCTCTTTAACAAACTCCACAGGAGGCTCTAATTGTTTTAAGTGGGCTCTTGAACTGCATGTACTACCAGAGAAATCCCAGTCTGAGAGGCTTAGAAATCAACTATAGCTTTGTGGCAAACTTATGCATAATAAAGCACCACATTCTTCCAAAGCCTTTGAATTCCCCCTCAGAATTCCTGTGGAGGTCTTCATTTACCTCTTCTGTTGGTTCTAATTGAATTTGCTGAATGTCAAGCATTTGTTATAGGAAATGAAAAACAGTTTCTTTTAAATTTTCTTTCATTCTTGGTTAACTGCTAGAATTGCAAGTCAAGAAAACCTTATCTAAACATATTTTTATATATTCTATCATGTTTATGAAAAGTGATTCCAATTTTTCTTGCTTTTTTAAACTCAAAGGTATAGATTTTAAGCAAGATTTAGGGTTAAACTCATTGTTGCCATAATCTTTTGTGCTGCATTTTCTCTAAATATTAGTATGGTCAGGACATTCACTTTTCTTTAAATAACAAAAATTTCAAGATACTTATCTGAGCCTTTAGGCAATGATTTTAAAAATCCCTAGTTAAATCTATCTTTGATATAATTTATAACATTATAGTTATTTAGGAGATACTCAAAAGTATTCATTTACTGACTGATAGGATTAAATTTACTTATAAATACCTTAATGTCCTGATTTTTTGGATTAATTTATAACATTTTATGACTGAATACATCTTCATGTTCTCTCCAATTAGATCCTATTTACATCCACTATATCTATAGAAGTTGTTAAAAATGATCTCTGAAAACAAAAATTATTTCTTTTTTTTGTTATATATTCTTTTTGTATCATTATATAATTTATATCTTATGCATTCTTTGGTTTAGAATAATATTCCTCTGGTAAAGTTTAAACCTGCTTAACATTTTACTTTTAAAATTAAACAGTTCATTCTAGAACAGACTAGAATGTTAAATTTAAGCTGTTTATTGTTTTAGGGTCAAACCAAAGGCTGTTACAACTTTTAAACAATATAATGAATTCTCAAAAAGGACTATATTGCATTTTAAATAAGGTTGAGACAAATGACCTATAAACACTCAAAAATTGTGAGTTAGGTTTTAAAGCATATTAGTTTCAGATTGCCTTTGGTTTGAAAATTAACAATTTTGAATTGTATAAACAGAATGACATTTATTGGCAAGAAAAAAGACCATTTCTTCCCTTCAAGTGAAGAGTTGCCTTTCAACCAACTGGTGAGATTTCCTGTACTGCTTTAATCCAAAAATGTACAGCAATAATAATTAATCTCCACCTGTTGCTGTTCTGTTTCTGTTCAATATTTAGACACACCAAAATAATGACATGCTTAAACTCTTATTTTACTATAAAGTGATTTTTGAAACAAGGGCATAAACAGTAAATACCAAACAAGTACTATAGTTAATATGTGAAAGAGTCACAAAGAAAACATCCAAGCTCTTTAATGAAGTTTCTTGGAAAACAAAAATTCACAGTGAAAATGGCTCCTAATAACATACACGATTCTAAACTAAAGAGGAACAAAAATGAGCCTTGATAGGTTTCTAGGTATCTTACATCCTGACTAAACTTCTTTCCTAGAAGATGCTTCAAAATGTGGAAAGAAGGCATTACAACTAAGATAATTAAAATTCACTCTGCAAAGTCATGGTCAAATCAGGTCAGTTAAATTCACCCTTAGAAGCAACAAAGTCATTTAAAACTGTTCCAAGTTGAAAACTGATGTGTCATGATTCAACTCTGATGGAAATAAACTATTTTTAAAATCAAAGACAATTATTTTTAATTCTTCAGAGAATAGTGACCCAGAACCGTTAATACTCAGGAAGAAAACAAACAAACACTTCTGAAACTGTGCAACTACAGTGCTCACATTAACTTCATCAAAGATCCACAGAAACAAATATTTTGTAAATGCAGTGCTCAATTCTTGACCACGGACCCACAGCCTGGGCAAACAAAGCCTCCTAAATGAAATGTGAAGCAAACTTGGAAACCTCTCCTATTTAAAACTAAAGCTTGGTCTTTAATAAAAGACCTAAGCAGTTTCCTCTAACCAGCTTGGCAGACCTGGCAAACAGATTACACAAAGTCCTTCTGCTTACTCAAATCTTTCACTATACTCTTGAAAACAAAAAGCTATACACAGGAAATGGGTCGTTTAACTCAATCCAAAGGTAAAAGAGTGTCATTCTCCAACCTACTAATTCTTCTAGACAAGTCAAATCTGAGGTGAGAAGAAGAGAACTTCTGATAATGTTTCTCCTAACACGTCAGCATATTTACAGAAAGTCCTCAGACAGGCCTGTTTACCTACAGGATTTCCAAAAGGGAACTTCAAGATGACGTTTAATTCCTGTCAATCCTCTCAATGGCATCTCAGCATTCCCAACTGGTTCCCATTTGGATTTTGTAGGGTACATTTCAAAAAATCACCATTAATAATATAATACATTTCCTGAAACCGTCTGCCCCAGAAAACAGAATATGCAAAACTCGACAACGAAAATAAAGTAGGTCCTTCTACTTCTCTGCATCTCACGTCTAAAATTAAAATGCGGCTGGGTGCGGGGACTCAAACCTGTAATCCCAGCACTTTGGGAGGCCAAGGCAGGGGATCACTTGAGCTCAGGAGTTCAAGACCAGCCTGCGCAATGTGGCGAAACCCTGTCTCTACAAAAAATACAAAAATTAATCAGGTGTAGTGGCATGCATCTGTAGTCCCAGCTACTGGGGTAGGGGGCAGGAGTGGCATGCAGGGAGGATTGCTCGAGCCAGGAAGGTCGAGACTGCAGTGAGCTGAGATGACATCATCTCTGTTGCCTGGGCAACAGAGTGAGATCCTGTCTCAAAAATTAAATTAAGTTAAATTAAAATGCAACATGTTTATAAGTCTTTATAATTCATCCTTAAAAGAATATACTATATGTTATATATGTTTTACTACAATAAAATAATATGCTTGATGAACATTTTTTCCAATGTTCGTGTTCCAATGTTCATGTTCCAATGTTTCCATTTTTTCCAATTCAACAACTTAGACTTTTAACCATTCATAGCACTTGAAATTCCAGATATTAACAAAATGTAACCATACGAACACTCTTTGGAGAATTTTTAGTTTTTACAAGTACAAGTTCTGGAAAATAATCAACTATAGTTTAAGTGGAGATTTTCCTTGTCAGTTATCTTTCCAACTATAATTCAGTGGTCTCAGACAACCCTCACCTCCTTCAGCAGACACCCAGTATACAACCTCCTTAACCTTTTCTTAAAAGAAAAATTGCAAATGATGTTTTTCTCCTTGCTATTATTCATTCTTTGGCACAAATTATTCCTAACCCATGCTTTCCCCATACTCCAACATAGTTTTGTAGCACTGACCTACTTGGATTCTTGCCCTTGGAACAGGAATCGATCATATTCCCTGGCCTGGGAGCATTTAAAATAGTGTGTTTATTAGAATGTGCATTATTCTACAATGTGGATTCGCAGGATTTTCCAATGACAAGAGTCAATATGTCATTTTGCCAGCAGGCATTAAAATAGCAACCCTTCAGAGTCTTCCTTACATCCATGTTTTCAAGCTTTATCAAAAGGACAGTTGCTCAGAAAGTAAGATAAACTAACGCTTAAATGAAACTATTGGGAAAAGAGAGATGAGCCTCCTATTAGTAATACTCACATCACAGGTAACTGAGATGGGAAAAGACCACAACATTTCTCATCTTATTTTGATCATTTCCAAATGCATTTCTTTTAAACTGGATACCGCTGGGAAAACCACTCAGTCACTAAGGAAAAAAAAAAAAGTGGATTCTGAGGAACACAGAGAGGTTTGCCTTAGATTATAAACTGTAGAGCCAAATGTGGAATAAGGCAGCTCACAGCTGTAAGGAAGAAAGCAAAGTCAGACATGGAAGTAATACTGTGGCAACCACAAATGAGCAGAGTTGGATAATTCTAAAGCACGTTAACTATCCTAAAGTATAGTAAAATGCTTGGCATCTTTTAATTAACTAGCTTTTATGGCATACACAACAGAATAAGTTGCCAAGGGGCAAAAACTCTTTATAAATGAGAACCTGTGTTTCAAATTGATAGGTACTTGTTTTTCTTCCTGAGAGCAGAACCAGAATATGAAAGACCTGGGGCTGTAATGTTTCTTGCTGACACTTGCATACAACAAGGCCTAAAATGAACATGTAATGGACTGGTTGTCTTGAAGAAGTTCCAGCAGTGTAGGGATATGAGCAACTAACAAGTATAATACCAACAAAGGTCTGTATTTTCTCAATTATAAAATCCAAATGCCTTAAAAAGTGAATTTTTTTTTTTTTTTTTTTTTGAGACGGAGTCTCGCTCTGTCACCCAGGCTGCAGTGCAGTGGCGCGATCTCGGCTCACTGCAAGCTCCGCCTCCCGGGTTCACCCCATTCTCCTGCCTCAGCCTCTCTGAGTAGCTGGGACTACAGGTGCCCGCCACCACGCCTGGCTAATTTTTTGTATTTTTAGTAGAGACGGGGTTTCACCATGGTCTCAATCTCCTGACCTCGTGATCCGCCCGCCTCGGCCTCCCAAAGTGCTGGGATTACAAGCGTGAGCCACCGCGCCCGGCCAAAAAGTGAAAGTATTTTTATAATGCATTTGGCAGCAAAGCCTGGTCTCACCTGAACGTCAACGTATTTTAATAACTCTTTATAACTCATTTGGTGCCAAAAACCTCACTTGATCAATGTAAGAATATTTAGTCTTTATCCCATTGAATGTGACCATTTATTTCATTGCAGAAATACTAATGTGTGATTATAGAGTAATGCCTCAGACACTGTTTCAAATGTTACAAAATATACTATATATATATGTGAAATGTACTACCTTTCTAAAGTCTGAAAAATCCTGCATTCCAGCACAAATCTGGTCCCAAGGGTTTTGGATAAGGGATTACAGACCTGCTACTGTTATTAATATTTATAGCTGATCATGTTAAAACATAAATCAGAATATGCCACTCTTCTGCTGCGTTCTCTCCAATGACTTCCTGTGTCTCTCAGAATAAAAGCCAAACTCTTTACAACTGCCTACAAAGACTGCTATTTAAAGACCACAACAGTGGCATCATCTGGTAACTTGGAAATGCAGAAGTGCAGAACCCAACTCCCAACTACAAATCAGAATCTGCACTTTCACAAGACCAAGTCATGTGCACGCATAACAATTTTTCAGAAACACTGACCTACAAAACCCTGGGTGACCTGCCCCCACTAAGCCCCCGAGTTCATCTACTTCACTTCCTCTCACTCACTCTTCTCCAGCCTCTTTGTTCCTCTGCCATTCATCAGACATATAAGACACACTTCCACCTAGCTGTTTCTTCGGTCTAGAATATTCCTGCCCAGGTGTCTCTATAGTTTGCTCTGTCACCTACTTCAGTTCTTGACTTAGTGAAGCCTTCCCTGTCATTTAAAAAGTTCAAAACCCCCTGACACTTCGTACTCTTTTTTTTTCTACTTAGTACTTATTGCTATCTAAAATACTATATATTTTATCAATTTTATATTGTTGTTTGTCTCTCTACACCAGAAGGTAAGCTCGATGAGTGCAGGATTTTTTTTGTCATCTGTTGTTCACACTGCTGTTTCTTACTGCCTAGAACAGTAATTCTCAGTGTGGTCTGTAAACACTTGTGGGTCACTAAGACTCTTTCAGGAGAGGTCAACAACACCCAAACTATTTTAATAGTAATCCTAAGAAGGATTTTGCCTTTTTCACTACATTGACGTTTGTACTGTTGGTACAAAAACTATGCTGGGTAAAACAAAGCAGTGGCAACTAGGCTGTCACTGTACTTCACCAGTACACACTCATAGTAAAAAGAAAAATTGTTTAACCTAAGAATGCCCTTGATGAAGCAGTTTTAAAGTATTGGTTTTGTTAAATCTTGATCCTTGAGTACACTTCTTTTGGTCATTGTGTTAAAAAAAAAAGTGAGAAGTGTGCATAAAGCACCATCTGTTGTTGTATACTAAGTATGATGGTTGTCTTGAAGAAAAGCATATCTGAGGTCACTGGGGTTGTGAGCTGAACTAGCTCCATTTTCATAATAGTCATTTCACTTGAAAGAAGGACTCACAAACTATGACTAATCAGACTTGGGTATTTAATAGGTATTTACTCAAGAATAAGCAAAGTGAGCTTGCGACTCCAACAAAAATAACTAACAGTATTTACTGCTAGTCACAAAAATTCAAGCTTTCAAGTGAAAATAAGAATTCAAGGAAACTTGTATCCATCACCATGAGCTTGACAGTTTGTTAATATTTAAAGATTTTTCCCATGAGATCGATGGTGATATTAAAGAACATGATTCTAAGATAGACTGCATGATGAAATGTGTTAACATTCACAAGATTTACATAAATCAATGAACTAATATTTTTGAAATGACAAACGTAGGATAATACAGTATCATGTGTGGGCAAAAGATCCAGTCAAACACAAGATAGAACAGTAGATTATAATGTACCAGAGTAAAAATGTCATTGATATGTTTTCAAAGTCTACATTGCAATTGACCTTTAAAAAACTACCACTTGTCAAGTGTTAGTGTAGTATCAAAGAAAGATATCTATAACTATTTGAAAAGATTATTAAAATATGCCCATTTTTTGAACTATATATCTGTATAAGGCCAGATTTTCTTCATATATCCCAAACAAAACAATATATTTCAAAAGATGACTGCAAATAGAGAATCTAGCTCTCTCCTAAGCCAGACATTAAAGAGTTTATAAAAATGCAAAACAATGACTCTTCTTACTACATTTAAAAATGTAGTCATTTTTCGGCCTGGCGCAATGGCTCAAGCCTGTAATTCCAGCACTTTGGGAGGCCCAGGTGGGCGGATCACGAGGTCAGGAGATTGAGACCATCCTGGCTAACACGGTGAAACCCCGTCTCTACTAAAAATACAAAAAATAAGCCAAGCGTGGTGGTGGGCGCCTGTAGTCCCAGCTACTCGGGAGGCTGAGGCAGGAGAACGGCTTGAACCCGGGAGGCAGAGCTTGCAGTGAGCCAAGATGGCGCCACTGCACTCCAGCCTGGGTGACAGAGCGAGACTCCATCTCTTAAAAAAAAAAAAAAAAGTCATTTTACATAAAATGTGTTACTTATGTTAACATGTAATGAGTTTACTTTTTAATTGGTAATTTTTAAAAACTTCTCAATTTTAATTTCAAATTCAGTAAATAGCAACATATATAACCCACATAACAAATGCACCTTAGGATTCTCAACGTTGTAGAATATAAATGGATCCTGAGATTTAAAAGTTTGAAAACCACTGGCCTAAAACAATAACTAGAACACAATAGTAAATTATGTTGCACTGAACACTTACAATGTGCCAGTCTCTTGTTAAATGTTTTTATACTTATTTCATTTATGTCTCAAAACAATGTTATAAGGTATTATTACTATTACCATTTTATGGATGAGAAAACAAGTAATTGAGAGGGATCAAGGCACCTGTTTAAAGTCACAAGGAGCAGAGCCAGTCCTTGAACCAAGACAATGTGCCTCCAGATCTCATACTCCTGACCAAAACTGATGGTATAATAAAGGGATGCTAAGTTACAAACAAGGCAAACAGTGCCACGCCAGGTGACTACATCTAAAAATATCAAGGCAATAAGAAGAAGCCAAAATACAAAGCCAAATGAATTGGGGATTGAAGGGAGATAACCTAAGCAAGCTCATATGAGCAAGAGAAAGGCCAGGACAACTTCTCAGAGGCAGATGCAGATGCTTGAGGAAATACTTCAAGTGCAGTCCACAAGGGCCCGACAACTATCACTAGGCTAAACAATGAACAATAATAACCCTGAGGTATCTGGCTTCAAGCCCAGCTTCCAGGACAACAAGCTGGTATCCCTTATGGTCAGGTTCATTCATGATACTATTAAAGTCTTCTCCTTGCTGCTACTGGTTTCCTTGTAGCTCAAGCTTGAGTACAACCTTCAATGAAATGTTTAGGATGTTCTCTGGTTCCCATGTCCAAACAGAGTTGTCATCTCATTAAAACCATCAAGTCCAAGAAATATCTTCTCTCTGACCCACGGCAGGGTGATATCCTGATGCTTCATCACTCCAATAAGCTTAGTGACAAGACAGGCACTTACTGTCTGCATCTCAAGGAGGAGTCCTGTAAGGTCAAGAACAGTAATCCCTTACCCAATTTAAAATTCCCCTAAGCTAAACATTCCTGCTAGAATATGCAGACAGACTTTCTAAAATCTTGGAATTTACACTTCCTGTAATATTTAGTCTATGAATTACTTTGTTGGGGATGATTAATAAATGAGTGATCTAGGATTGGGAAGAAAAAAAGGTGAAGTGGGTGGCAGAGCAGTCGTCATTGTTTGAGCTACGCAGCATTCAGACAATGGAAGTTGGAGCAAAGAAAGTAAAGTGAGATCTTGGAACTGTCCTCCTCACTCACTCTATTAGGAGGGAGGGAGGGAGGCCATAAAGTCAAGTTGATTCAGTGCCAAGGCTAAGTGTTATCACGTAAGGAATTATACTACATAACCCTATCAGAGAGAATGTTTAAAAAATTCTGACTCAGCTATGCATAAGGAAGATCAGAAATAGAAAATATAACTCCTTAGTATGCATAATATCTGCATCCATGGAAAAAGTGAATTTATAAACATATTCTCCAAATTTTAAATGAGGGAGATTCTGAAAAGTTCCTAACATAATCACTGATATTCTCTTTTTCTAGTGTTCTATCCTCATTTTATATCAGCAAATATAAAAAGAAAATTAAAGCTTTCATAGCTTTACTAGTGACCTAGGATCACCCTAACACTTTTTTTGCCTTGAATCCTTCAGTTGTTCCACCACAAATTCTTCCACACTGGGTCATCATAGTAAAAGTCTAAGAGTTAGAAAGAGAATGCTGCATAACAATGATTATGCTCACTGGTATCTTCCACAGTTGAATGGGCTACTGTGCAATCTGCATGCCTCCTTCCTACTATAGCTCATGCTTCAACATATGATATGCAGAACTATCTTGACAACATTTTGTCAGATCACGAAACAGAAAACATACATAATGAACACAGTTATTCAGTGTTTTAGATGCCACAGAGCACTGTAAATCTTCCTGATGATAACAGTAGACCAACTCAGGCTGCTGGAAGCCCATTCACAAAACACGTTTTTTTCAGGAAGGGCAGAAACCTAGGCAGGAGCTGACAAAATATACTTCAAGCCTAGGGAAACTAATGACTGAAAGTAAGTTCTGGGATATTTTCTATGCACAAGCAAAACAAGGGAAGACAAAGTGATGAAGAAGCAGCAGCAAAAGCAAGCAAAAGATGAAGGATGCCTGGGCACTTCACTTCCGGGTGCTCAGCAGGAAGAGAAGTTACACATTTTCAGCCAGGTTGATGTGAGTTTCAGGATTGACGATGTGGACCCACCCCACTTTGTGCTGTCAGCTTTGGCAGTGCAGGACAGCGGTGAGAAGTGTGGGCCCTGGAAGTCTGGAAACCTGCCTGTACCAGCACTTACTAATTGTGAGTCTGACCCAGGGCATGTCAATTGGACAAATGAATATTAGCTATTGTTACTGTTATTATTATTACCATCAAAAAACCTTTTAACTGTATTCCTGAAGTATCTGACATTAAGGAAATTTCCAGGGAAAGAAATATAGATGTAACTAGAAAGCTGTATGAAGAAATATGTGAATTAAAGTAGTACAAGGTATCTCTTATATGAACATATGTTAACGGAATACCTAGAGGTCTCAAGATATCATACTTTAAAGAATTTTCCAAAATGCTCTTATTTAGAAAATATTACTTCCTTTTTTCCCATTTCCACTTCAGGACTCAGAATACCGTGACAATGCCAAACATACTTCACATATGAAATGTTATAGTCCAATAGGTTTACTAAAATGGAAAGGTAGATAATCGGTTTGTTTTTAAATATTCAAATAGAGTCTTCTTTTGTTTAACTCCAGACTTGATGTGGATTTCTAATAAGCAATACTATTTGTTATTCAAAAAGCAGACTGAGTGATTTATGTCTGATTTATGTCATGCAGCTGTGAACAAGCATTTTGTTGAAAATATCGTCTGCATGCTTTACTGCACTAACATTGCTGGAATGCCCGCAAGGATGTTGAATACTAGGAATTGAAAAGCAAAAGGTCATTGTCACTGGAAAATGAAAAAAGTTATCTGATTCAAACCCACATCAAGCACAGACAAATGACAGCAATGAAAAAACATTTTCATGTGCTTTTATCAGTCTGCAAGAGAGAATTATTTATCTCTAATAAGACTTTTCAAATTCCCATAATATAACAAAAAATGAATTTTTACTGTTCACAAGTGACAATTAGATCAAATTGTTTTCTCATAAATTTTTAACTATTGGCCTACTCTTCAAAGTCAAGGCAAATATGCTAGTAGTAAATGTTTTCCCAGCACCAATAAAATGTTCAAAAATAAGGGTCATAATAAAGGTAAATAAAATAAAGGTAAGAGTAATATACTTTTGTTCATATCATTAATAAACACACAAACATGAGATTGGGTTCCTTCATGCACATATAACATATATGAAATAATTTCAGAAAACCTGAGTTCTCAGTATATATGCCTGTAACTTTACATTCTGATTTTCTGCAAACGGGCCATAAGAAATGATTTAAACACACACACACACACACACACACACACACACACACACACACAGAGAACAAATCGACACAAGCTAAATTGCCCACTGGGGTTAACTGTTGTAGCATTCTTGCCTAACAGACAAGGAAAATAATTTATGTATTTTATTGCTAAATGTAACATTTTCTGGAAGCATAAGAACTTCTAAGAAAACCCCTGGTGGCAAACAACTCCATATTATTAACTTCACCATTTTATTCCTCTACTGCTCAGTAGCAAAAAGCTGACACAATCATAATTAAGCTAAACTAACAATTTAAAAATATGCATTTATAGCATAAATGCAAGTACTTCCTCTAAAAGGGACATGTACTGGGGGAAATGGTTCTTTACATGTGTTTGAGAGCCAAATTTTCATTTCCTAGATTTTATTTTTTAATTTTTAAAATATCCAAGCCTACAAAAACGTTGAAAGAATAGTACACTAAATCAGTATTCTTTCATCTAAATTCACTAATTATTAGTACTTTGTCCTATTTGTTCTCCCTTCTCTATATTATGCCCTCTCCAAGCACTTCAAAGTAAGTTGCAGGCATGCAACACTTCACCTTTTTTTTTTTTTTTTTGAGACGGAGTCTCACTCTGTTGCCCAGGCTGTAGTGCAGTGGCGTGATCTCGGCTCACTGCAAGCTCCGCCTCCCCGGTTCACGCTGAGTAGCTGAGACTACAGGTGCCCGCCACCACGTCCGGTTAATTTTTTGTATTTTTAGTAGAGACGGGGTTTCACCCTGTTAGCTAGGATGGTCTCAATCTCCTGACCTCGTGATCCGCCTGCCTGGGCCTCCCAAAGTGCTGGGATTACAGGCGTGAGCCACCGTGCCCGGCAACACTTCATCTTTAAATCATTCAGCACTTACCTACTAAAAAAACAAGAACCTTCTTCTATATAACCACGAAAACATTATCACACCCAAGAAATTAACCCTCTGTACCTGGAAGAGCAGTCATTACCATTTACCACCCAGGTCCATAAACTCTTTTAATTTATATAAATTTTAGCCAGGCAAAACACACACACACACACACACACACACACACACACACACACACACACACACAGAAGCAATGATAAGCTAGAATCTATTTGATATAAACTAGATGTATTTGAAGCCTGGAATCAGTATTTACATAAATGGAGATATCCCAGGTTCATACACGACAGAATTAATGCGCAGTTAGTTGATGAGACTTCAAAGAATGCTGCCCTTTTGGGGTATATATCTTTAAAACAAACAAAAGTGGCACACGCCTGTAATCCCAGCACATTGGGAGGCCGAGGTGGGCGGATCACGAGGTCAGGAGATCGAGACCATCCTGGCTAACAGGGTGAAACCCCGTCTCTACTAAAAATACAAAAAAATAAATTAGCCAGGTGTGGTGGTGGGTGCCTGTAGTCCCAGCTACTCGGGAGGCTGAGGCAGGCAAATGGCATGAACCCGGGAGGCAGAGCTTGCAGTGAGCCGAGATCGCACCACTGCACTGTAGCCTGGGCAACAGAGCGAGACTCTGTCTCAAAAAAAAAAACAAAAAACAAACAAACAAACAAAATATGGACTAAGATTTTGGCTTTCCTGTTTAAGTTTTTATTAAAATTTCTGCCATGTTATGTTTCACTATCCTTTTATCACATCTGTAAATTAGTCATAAAATGACTTCAAATTTATATAAATTTCACCCAGGCTGGAGTGCAGTGGCGCGATCTCAGCTCACTGCAACCTCCGCCTCCCGGGTTCAAGCGATTCTCCTGCCTCAGCCTCCCGAGTAGCTGGGATCACAGGCACCCACCACCATGCTGGGCTAATTTTTTCTATTTTTAGTACAGACGGGGTTTCACCATGTTGGCCAGCCTGGTCTTGAACTTCTGACCTCAGGTAATCTGCCCACCTCTGCCTCCCAAAGTGCTGGATTACAGGCATGAGCTACCACACCCAGCTGCTTCTGGTTCTGCTTGCACTTGCCCTGTCAAAATGCAATCAAGATTCCAGACTTCAAAAGTATCTTCATTAAGTTCTAGTTTATCATTACTTCTGGTTTTTCCTCTTGCACTTGCATCTTCAAAACAGAATACCTTAAAGAACTCAGATGGCTCATAATTTTGTTGAAGAAAAGACAGCCATCTTCTTTGCTCCATAATTGCAAAATACTTTCATTTTTAGATTTATAAAAACCAATTAAACTGATCAATCCAATAAATTTGTTCATTTCTATATCACTCATTTCCTTCCAGTCATTGTTATGCACATACCTGTCTTTGGCATTTGTCCACTAAATAACTGCATCAAGTATATTCTGGTGCACAAACATCATAAAAGATGAAAAAATACTGTCAATGGTCCTATTAGCAAACGGGATGGTCCAGCATCTTGCTGCAATAAAATCCTTCCTGTTGAATGACTATGTGAGTTTGAATACTATTTCTGTCCTTAGACACATTGTTCACTATCAATTCTTGAGTTTGATGAAATTCACCTTACACAACTAGGTTGGCAAACTTCTGTGAAGTTTCAGAAAGTAGATATTTTAGGCTGCAAAACAAACCCGCCTGTCTCAACGACTGAACTCTGCCTTTGTAGCAGAAAAGCAGCCATAGACAATATGTAAATGAGTGGGCATGGCTTTCCCAATAAAACTCTGGCCAGCTTGTCAACCTTAGACCTAGGATATCATCATCTGATAATTTATATTGACATTTCCTCTATATAATCAATTTAACCATTATCATTAGAGTCCAGAGTGCCATTACCTGTTCACCTGATTTGTCTAATAATTAGAAAAATCTTTCTCTGTCAAAGAATTTCTGTTTGCCAATATGGGCTGAAAATAAACAATTAAAAATTTTCAACTGTGTTTAACAGTGTTCAATGAAAATTTAACAAACAACAAAGATAGCGTCTTTAGGCTGCTTTTACACCTTGTTGAAGATGATGCAACACCTTGGGCAATGCAGTAAGAAAACTGAAGGATGACACAATCGGATCATGTAGTTCACAAATACATAATTCTTTTGTTTGATTTTTATGTTAGTCTTTTTATTTGCAGTATAATTGGGAGTAATTGATAAGCAATGAGCAAATAATTCCTAGGATGATGGAGTGGCAAAATGTTTCAGGATAAGATTGCTAAAATCCCTTCATGAAGCTTACATTTCTAAAGGGACCTGTGTGGTAATTCCAAGATATAAGGACTTTTAGCTGCTCCAATGGTCGTGGGTTATCAAAATTTATTAACGTTAGTGTCACTAAAGTTGAAATCTAACCCCCCATTGCTAAATCTGACTGGCTTTAAAATAAATAAATAAAATATTTAAAAGATATAATGACTTTCATTCTATTAAAAACAAGTAAATTGTTTTCTTTGTTCTGTGGAAGACCTCTAAGAAAAAATAAAAGTAATGAAATGTCGAACTATATAAAGATTTAGAACTGTTCAAAAAAGAAACTCAAAAATTAATATTGGGCAAAAAGGACCCTGATGGTATATTAAGGTTTAAACATATCATCAAGTATTTCCAATTATGTGAAAAATGTTATTTTATTTTGTTCTTTGATCCAGGATCCAATCAAGGTTCATGCATTGCTTTTGGTTACCATGTCTCCTTAGTTAGCGTTCTTCAACCTAGAACATTTCCCACTCCTCTAGGTTTTAAAAACATCTTTCATGACAATGACATCTTTTTAAAAATCAAGACCAGCTGTCTTGTAGAATGTCCACATTCTGTATTTCTGTGATTATTTCCCCATGATTCAGATCAGGATCTGCCAGATAATTTGCAAGCCCCTTGTTCAAAAATTATTAAAAATATCAAAATGGCAGCACAGGGCATTAAACAAAGAATGAGGTCCCTCTGCGTGTGGGCCCTGAGTGACTGCATAGGTCACATGCCAATGAAGCCAGCCTTGATTCAGGTTAAACATTTCTACAAACCTACTTACTACACAGGTAATGGCTCATACTTTTCCCTACATCACACTGAGAGACTAATCCATTTTGTAAATACTAATTCCAGGCTCCAAATGCATCTCTAATCAATTCTAGTTTATTGTTATTTCTGGTTCTTTTTTCACTTACATTTGTCAAAATGCAATAAAGATTCTAGATTTTAAATATATCTTTAATAACTTTTGATAGTGTGAAATGTAGCTAACAATACACAATCATTTTAAACTGTTCTCAGCATGTTATCCTTTGTCCTTCCAGACTGACCAAACCAATAATAAAATGTTTTCAAAATACTCTGGAAATCAAAATGATAGCCAGACCTTTAGTGACTGAAGAGAAAACAAATCTAGATCACCATCAATCACATAAAATCTTATCCATTCACTCCTTCATTCATCCATTCATCAAACATGTATTAAGCACCAACTAGGGCTAAACTGCACAGAGAAAAACATGAGTAAAGCTCAGTCTCTGTATTTGAGAATTCCATAGTTTAGGGTTGAAGAAAGACATTAAATAATCACAATGTGGCACGAGAAAAGCTAGACTAGGGTTGCTAATGGATACCAGAAGGAGAGTCAATTTCAAGTCGAGGCATCATCATTTACTAAATTTTATGAACGGTCAAGATATTTTACAGTGGAATTACAATGAAAGAAAGCACTTTGAAAATAAAATTATTAAGTAATATAGGAAAATGAGAGGTGTTATCCTTATCAACCATAATAACTTGTTATTGGAATTTTTACATAGAATAATTATTCCATTTGATAAAATACTCATGAGCAATGGAAGGTTTTCTGGATTACACACTTATCTATTTTAAAAGAAAGAAAGATCAATTTACTAATATATGACTTAAGCCATAATCTCAGTCCTCTATTTTCTTTCTCTACAGTCAACTCAGGAAACCTGCTTATTGGCAGGCTCTGGTTATGTGCAACCCAAGCGGTACAAGGCAATATTTAAGATGTACATAGGGCTGGGTGCGGTGGCTCACGCCTGTAATCCCAGCACTTTGGGAGGCCGAGGCGGGCAGATCACAAGGTCAAGAGATTGAGACCATCCTGGCCAATACGGTGAAACCCCATCTCTACTGGCGGGTGGATCACGAGGTCAAGAGATCGAGACCATCCTGGCCAACACGGTGAAACCCCATCTCTACTAAAAACACAAAAATTAGCCAGGCATGGTGGCAGGCGCCTGTAGTCCCAGCTACTCGGGAGGCTGAGGCAGGAAAATTGCTTGCACCCGGGAGGTGGAGGTTGCAGTGAGCTGAGATCATACCACTGCACTCCAGCCTGATGAAAGAGCAAAACTCCGTTTCAATAAAAAAAAAAAAAAAAAAAAAAAAAAGATGTACACAGTATTAACATGGCATACCTTTTTAGAACAATTTCATTCCAAGATTTAAAATTTAAGAATTTTTATATGTACCATCTGACTCTCACTTCTCTATAGGGGAAGGAGAAGTTGTCAAAGTCCTAAGAGTAGAAATGCTTCTGTAAAAAAATAACTAGAACTGTTGGCATTTTTATGTTATTAGGGTATTCTTTTTCTCAAGTCTAACTGAACAATAAAAGCTAATGCTTTGAGAATGAGAGGCTATTAATACTGACCAACACAACCTCTGCTATCTCTAATTCACCCAGGGAATTACTCAACAGCAAGACTTACGGAAAAAAAAGTTTTCACGCTAGAAACCAATGTTTGGTTTCCTTGCTTGTTTACTTGAAAACAAAATACAAAAAAACTCCACAAACCCCCACATAGCAGTTTAATTTCCTGCTATAATTGCATTTGATCAAGTATATGGTATATGAACACTGTATTTAGTTCCACTTCTTTGCCACTGTGAGCTCCTCAGAACATAAAAATACCCAGAGTACTGTTTATACATGTGAAAATGTTTAGTCTTTTTTCCCTTTTTTAAAATTATGATTTTAAAATTGTTTTCCAATAGGAACATGCATTATTGGTTAAACACAATTCTTCAATTCCTAATTGAAGAATTAAGCTTAAAGTAAAATTGGAAGCACAAATGATTTAAAATTCAGGTGAGATATGCCTGGTTTCCTAAGAGTGATGAAGATGCTCTGTTTTTCCTTGACTACAACCAACCAATCAGTAATAATTAGCAGTAGACATCTAAAAAGCATGATACATTTTTTTAAATGGGTAGATTGCTGCAAACTTGCAAATGCATCTAAACTATGATATTCTGTATGTTAGAAATACCTGAGTAAAAACTACATTGAAATTATCACTCTTCCAGTGACTTGTAATCATGTAATTTTGAAGGAAAAACTCCAAAGATAGTTTGCAACTAAACAGAAAATATGACTTAGCTAGAAACAATAATATAGGACACTCAAGCAAATTTGCAAATTTAAAAACTGCCAAAGTTTCCATAAAGAGATCAGATTGAGAATTAACCTTAGATGTAAAATTTCACCAAATTTTGCACTGTGGATATAGTGTAATCCACATTTAGCAAAAAGAAGGAAACCAAATTAAAGAAAGGTGCCATGATCAAATGATATTTTTCAATGTGCTCAAAAATCTATTTATTGAGGAAACTAACCTGGATCTTTCACTTCGAGTTGGATAAATGAATCCTAAAAATTGGGTCTTTGTATATTTATAAAAATAATATTGATGTAGACATGTCATTTTGCAAAATGCTTGCCAATAAACAAAGAGATATAAGATCAGCTAAAAAAAATAATTCATGGGCGTGGGCTATAAATAGGTAAAATTATTGTCAAGTTGTCAGCATTAAGGCCACTGAGCACCCCAGAAGCTACTGTATCATCACAGAACCATTATCTTTTGTTACGAAAACATTCCTTTAACAAATTTTTGAGACAGTAAAAGATGCTAACTTTTGAGTAAGCAACTTTATTTCTCATATGACAAAGCAATTTAACTTCTCAGCAGATGAAACATCTATTGCACTCCTACTAAATAAAGACAAAAACACTGTCTGAGCTATTCAGCATCCCTCAGGACGACTGCCTGAACATGTATCACAAAGCAATAAAATAAATTCTTCTAATTTGTGTTAACAGACTTATACATGTCTGAATACTTAATTCAATGCAGTTTTCCATAAGTAACAGTTCATCAGCATTTTGCCCATTAACTTAGGAAAGCAATTGTAAATATTTTTTTCCTGATGATATGAAATACTCTATTAAAAGTAGACAAACTGTGAAGTAGGGTATCAAATTCACACGAATTTTTTTTTATTATTATACTTTAAGTTTTAGGGTACATGTGCACAACATGCAGATTTGTTACATATGTATACATGTGCCATGTTGGTGTGCTGCACCTATTAACTTGTCATTTAACATTAGATATATCTCCTAATACTATCCCTCACCTCTCCCCCCACCCCACGACAGGCCCCAGTGTGTGATGTTCCCCTTCCTGTGTCCATGTGTTCTCACTGTTCAATTCCCACCTATGAGTGAGAACATGCGGTGTTTGGTTTTTTGTCCTTGTGATAGTTTGCTGAGAATGATGGTTTCCAGCTTCATCCATGTCCCTACAAAGGACATGAACTCATCATTTTTTATGGCTGCACAGTATTCTATGGTGTATATGTGCCACATTTTCTTAATCCAGTCTATCATTGTTGGACATTTGGGTTGGTTCCAAGTCTTTGCTATTGTGAACAGTGCCGCAATAAACATACGTGTGCATGTGTCTTTATAGCAGCATGAAGGGTTATAATCCTTTGGGTATATACCCAGTAATGGGATGGCTGGGTCAAATGGTATTTCTAGTTCAAGATCCCTGAGGAATCGCCACACTGAATTCCACAATGGCTGAACTAGTTTACAGTCCCACCAACAGTGTAAAAGTGTTCCTATTTCTCCACATCCTCTCCAGCACCTGTTGTTTCCTGACTTTTTAATGATCACCATTCTAACTGGTGTGAGATGGTATCTCATTGTGGTTTTGATGTGCATTTCTCTGATGGCCAGCAAATTCACACTAATTTTTAACATAAAACATTTAATTTAGAGAAATTCCAGAGTTCTGGCTATATCACTTTGTGACCCAGAAATGTCCCCCAGTAATCCCTGACCCCACCCATTCACTCTTCCTCCTTTGCTGGCGAGTATCAAAACAAGTGTAAGGTTAGGATGCTGTGGGTCACTTCTTCTGTAAGCAAGAGCAGACACATACCTTTAGCTGCTATTGATATATTTCAGTAGTTTAAAACAAACAGTTATATATCAAGAAATATTGAGTTCATTTTTTTAATTTAAAATTTAAAACATATTTTAAAAGACAGTTTTTTCTTGCATGTACAGCCTCCTCCCTTTCCCCCACCAATGAGATTCAGAAGCATTTTACTTGGTTAAACTGGATTCTAATGAAGACTCTAGTATTACAAAAACATTTTATAACCACTACCAAAGAGAAAAAAGAAGATGTTAAAAAAACACAAGGGCAAAACTAACTTATAGTGTTAGATGTCAGCATAGTGATAAACTTTGGGGAGGCAGAAGAGGGCAGTGACTAAGAGAGGTTTTGAGGGGGACTATGCTAGTAATGTTATATCTTTTGACTTGAGCAGTACTTACATATATGTGTTCAGTTTGAAATAATTCATGGAGCTTAGGATTGCTGTATTTTACTTTTTTAGTTCCTTTTATGTTTTACTTAAATACACTTATGCATTGTATATTTTATATGTATGTTACACTTTTGTTTTAAAAAAAAAAAGTTATCTTTTAGGAATAAATGAGCATGACTCCTTACAGTTCCTTTGTTCTTAGTGTAACATCAGTAGTTTTACTAGACTAAGTGTGAGGGGGATGCGATAATTATCTTAAAAAGTGCTTGTCATGGGCCAAAAAAACCCAGGGAGGTCCCACACACATGAAAACAGGGATCAGAAAAAGAAATGAGCAAAATGTATCTGAGCATAGAATCAAACTTCAGAACTCATACATTCATTAAAAAAAAATAAGCTAGACGGCTGGGCACGGTGGCTCATGCTTGTAATCCCAGCACTTCAGGAGGCCAAGGCGGGTGGATCACAAGGTCAGGAGTTTGAGACCAGCCTGGCCAATATGGTGAAACCCCATCTCTACTAAAAATACAAAAATTAGCTGGGCATGGTGGCATGCGCCTGTAGTCCCAGCTGCTCGGGAGGCTGAGGCAGGAGAATCGGTTGAACCCAGGAGGCGGAGGTTGCAGTGAGCTGAGATGGTGCCACTGCACTCCAGCCTAGGCAACAGAGCAAGACTCCGTCTCAAAATAAATAAATAAATAAATAAATAAGCTAGCCAATCAGTCAGCCAACTGAAAAGACAAATCCTTTCATTGACAACTGCATACATGTCTACATTTTCACGAGATGATGGGAAAGACTCAGAAAGAAGAAAAGTCAGTTTGAGCTATTTAATTTTCACTTGGTCTCAAATGTGGACTATAAATGTAAACATAGAAAAAAAGGGAGCATCTACTGCTCCATGCGAGAAGTTTTTTTTTTTTTCATTTTCAGAAATTTCTTAGAATTAAAATTGCTTCAAAGAGAATAAAATACCTAGGAATCCAACTTACAAGGGATGTGAAGGACCTCTTCAAGGAGAACTACAAACCACTGCTCAATGAAATAAAAGAGGATACAAACAAATGGAAGAACATTCCATGCTCATGGGTTGGAAGAATCAATATTGTGAAAATGGCCATACTGCCCAAGGTAATTTATAGATTCAATGCCATCCCCATCAAGCTACCAATGGCTTTCTTCACAGAATTGGAAAAAACTACTTTAAAGTTCATATGGAACCAAAAAAGAGCCCGCATTGCCAAGTCAATCCTAAGCCAAAAGAACAACGCTGGAGGCATCACGCTACCTGACTTCAAACTATACTACAAGGCTACAGTAACCAAAACAGCATGGTACTGGTACCACAACAGAGACATAAATCAATGGAACAGAACAGAGCCCTCAGAAATAATGCCGCATATCTACAACTATCTGATCTTTGACAAACCTGACAAAAACCAGAAATGGGGAAAGGATTCCCTATTTAATAAATGGTACTGGGAAAACTGGCTAGCCATATGTAGAAAGCTCAAACTGGATCCCTTCCTTACACCTTATACAAAAATTAATTCAAGATGGATTAAAGACTTAAATGGTAGAACTAAAACCATTAAAATCCTACAAGAAAACCTAGGCAATACCATTCAGGACATAGGCGTGGGCAAGGACTTCATGTCTAAAACACCAAAAGCAATGGCAACAAAAGCCAAAATTGACAAATGGGATCTAATTAAACTAAAGAGCTTCTGCACAGCAAAAGAAACTACCATCAGAGTGAACAGGCAACCTACAGAATGGGAGAAAATTTTTGCAACCTATTCATCTGACAAAGGGCTAATATCCAGAATCTACAATGAACTCAAACAAATTTACAAGAAAAAAACAAACAACCCCATCAAAAAGTGGGCGAAAGACATGAACAGACACTTCTCAAAAGAAGACATTTATGCAGCCAAAAAACACATGAAAAAATGCTCGTCATCACTGGCCATCAGAGAAATGCAAATCAAAACCACAGTGAGATACCATCTCACACCGGTTAGAATGGCCATCATTAAAAAGTCAGGAAACAACAGGTGCTGGAAAGGATATGGAGAAATAGGAACACTTTTACACTGTTGGTGGGACTGTAAACTAGTTCAACCATTGTGGAAGCCAGTGTGGCGATTCCTCAGGGATCTTGAACTAGAAATACCATTTGACCCAGCCATCCCATTACTGGGTATATACCCAAAGGACTATAAATCATGCTGCTATAAAGACACATGCACACGTATGTTTATTGCGGCACTATTCACAATAGCAAAGAGTTGGAACCAACCCAAATGTTCAACAACGACAGACTGGATTAAGAAAATGTGGCACATACACACCATGGAATACTATGCAGCCATAAAAAATGATGAGTTCATGTCCTTTGTAGGGACATGGATGAAACTGGAAAACATCATTCTCAGTAAACTATCACAAGGACAAAAAACCAAACACCGCATGTTCTCACTCATAGGTGGGAACTGAACAATGAGAACTCATGGACACAGGAAGGGGAACATCACACTCCGGGGACTGTTGTGGGGTGGGGGAGGGGGGAGGGACAGCATTAGGAGATATACCTAATGCTAAATGACGAGTTAATGGGTGCAGCAAAACAACATGGCACATGGATACATATGTAACAAACCTGCACATTGCGCACATGTACCCTAAAACCTAAAGTATAATAATAAAAAAAAACAATAAAAAAAGAATTCTGGAAAAAAATAACTTGAAATAGGCATGTTCGAAAGCTCAATATTCACTTTATCCAGGAGGAAAAAAAAATTTTTTAAATAAGATCTTTCAAAGATGTCAGTGGATGAATCTGCCCTGTGTGCTATGTGTATATCCCTTACATCTGCTCCTACATATAATACTCTCTGATCCATGTTTCTCAAGAAGTTCCTTAGTTCTAAAATCAATTTACCTTAATGTTTCTATAAATTCAATGAAAATTACAGAATGTGTTTTATAAGCTTTTTTTTTTTTTTAGATGGAGTCTCGCTCTGTCACCAGGCTAGAGTGCAGTGGCGCGATCCTGGCTCACTGTAACCTCTGCCTTTCCGATTGAAGTGATTCCCCTGCCTCAGCCTCCCAAGTAGCTGGGACTACAGGTGTGTACCACCATGCCCAGCTAATTTTTGTATTTTTAGTAGAGATGGGGTTTCACCATATTGGCCAGGATGGTCCCGATCCCTTGACCTTGTGATCTGCCTGCCTTGGCCTCCCAAAGTGCTGGGATTACAGGCGTGAGCCACTGTGCCCGGCTGTGTTTTATTAGCTTTTAAAAAGAGATCTTGTGCAAAATAGTATCATGTAAATGATGGTAACCTGAAACTGAACACTAAACCCTTGATAGAAGAAAGGGCAAGCTAACAAAGGAATAGTTTCAATGTGCAGCCTCCTCACAGAACATATTCATTATGCAAGCTTAGCAGCCAGTACATACAAAATCGTTTTTAAAAAGAAACCTGTATTGATTCTTTCTTCATATGTAATAGATTCTTTCTTCAACAAACCTTTACAAGAATGATGAAAAAAAATGAGTGCTTTCACAACTCTCTGAAATACGTGGTTATAAGCTTAAATTTAGATTTCTGCAAGTCTTAGTTTTCAAGAGAAAGTTCCTTGGGCTTTTCTTATTCTATGATATGTCTTTGATACTATTTGCTTGACGATTTTTATGATGAGGCTGAGAAAAATCAGAATGCTACAGACCTGCACCTAATTTGTTCTAGATTTTAGTTGATACACTTTACTGTTTTAGTCTTCTATGAACATGTAGCTCTTTCCATTGAAATTATTGACAGGATTTCAGAAAGCAATAAACAATATAAAACTTCCCTACCAACCTCAACATAATTTCAACATCATTCCCTTCCCTAATGACAATGTTAATGTAAACAGTAAACATCTAAAACAGTATTAATTGTTAAATATACAAGAGTAAAAAAGAAGCCTAATTTAATTAACACTGTGATTGGGTAGATTCCTGTTGTCCTTCATTACCATTACACTTATTAAATTTCATTCATAATTAAAAATTACATAATATATTCCAACTACATCAACTTTTTAAATAGAAAATAACAATTACTTTAGAGCAATTACTAATGCCCATTGTTCTAATAAATGTCCATATTTTAAGATGTCTAGAAATGAGGCATATAGACTACAAGTCTCATAAATCATATATATTATTTTAAAAGTAAAGGCAAACATAGTGAATGCAGGCAGCCCTTTGTATTCTACAGATCCCGGTGTGTTTTACAGATCTTCAACAAAGGATTTTGGCTCCTATACCAGAATGAACACTGTTTAAAATGTTAAATTGAAGCTCATCAATTTCAAGGAGTCCTGACTAAAGCTTCTAGAAATCTAAACTTTAGCATTTTAAGGGCATAAATATTTAGATGTTCCTTCTGAAATTCTGCTGCATTTCCGTAAGTTAAGGAAAAACAGAGGAAACAAGTTGGCAAGTGCCATCTTGTGGACTCTCTGGAAAATGTTTCCACTCTGTTCATCAGTATAATTTCAAAAGCAAATCATTATAAATGTTCAATACAATATTCCCAATAATCAAAATGTTACTTTAATTTAAATTAAAAGGTTAATTTTCCAGGGTCCAAACATCAATAACTATAATAAACTGCAATGGTGGATTTGAGGTAAGATTATTCTAAATCACGTGAAATATTTATAGCCAAATCATCACACTGGATCCCTATATTATCTTCAGGAGTTATGCCACAGAGATATATTATGCAATGAAGCTTGAGAATCTGATACACCAAAGAAATTTAAAAAGCACCTACTCAGCAGAGAAGTTAGAATTACTCTCCTAATTTTATAATATAGCAAACACAGCTATAGAATACACCTTGCAAAAAAAAAAAGGGGGCCCTTTGTTTTTCATAACATCTAAACCAAAAAAGTTACCAAGAATTCTAAAATATAGTGGAACAAATGAATAGACACATCCATAGATCCACCATATGTGTATGCCTAATAACCAAAAGTTTACAGATTAAGAGTTAAGATACATAGTATGTAAAGATGAAAACAAACACAAGACTAATAGGAAAGAAAATACCCCAGAGTCACAATGTCCATGATTCTCTTTAGACTTTAGAAATACAGCCGACCCTTAAACAACACGGGTTTGAACCACGTGGGTCTACTTATAAACAGATTTTCTTGCGCTTCTGTTACCCTTAAGACAGTAAGACCAACCAACCCCTCCTCTTCAGCCTCCTCAACATGAAGACGACAAAGATGAAGACAGTTACGACGATCCACATATTTTCAGTAAATATCTTTTCCTTATGATTTTTTTGTTTGTTTGCTTGTTTTGAGACGGAGTCTCATTCTGTTGCCCAGGCTAGAGTGCAATGGCGCGATCTGGGCTCACTGCAACCTCTGCCTCCTGGGTTCAAGCGATTCTCCTGCCTCCCGAGTAGCTGGGACTACAGGCGCCCACCACCACGCCCAGCTAATTTTTTGTATTTTTAGTAGAGACGGGGTCTCACCGTGTTAGCCAGGATGGCCTCCATCTCCTGACCTCATGATCTGCCTGCCTCGGGCTCCAAAAGTGCTGGGATTACAGGCATGAGGCACCACGCCCAGCCGATTTTATTATTTTCTTAATAACATTTTTTCTCCAGCTTACTTTATTGTAAGAATACAGTATATAATACATATAGCACAAAATATGTGTTAATCAATTGTTTATGTTATTGGTAAGGTTTCCAGTAACCAGTAGGTTATTAGTCAAGTTTTGGGGAAGTCAAAAATTATACGGGGATTTTTGACAGACTAGGCGGGGCAGGGGGCAGGGGGCAGGGGATATCTGCCCTCCTAAGCATCATGTTCAAGGGTCAACTCTAGTATGGTTTTATTATTTCACATAGCATGAAAGAGGAAATATTAACATTCTAGATTTACATGACACTGCCACATACATAGAAATTCAAATTATATTATTGCCTCTTGGTCATAATACTTTTTTTTTTTTTTTTTTTAGTTTGAGACGGAGTATAGCTCTGTCACCCAGGCTGGAGTGCAGTGGCGCAATCTCGGTTCACTGCAACCTCCACCTCCCAGGTTCAAGTGATTCTCCTGCCTCAGCCTCCCGAGTAGCTGGGATAACAGGCACCCGCCACCACTAATTTTTGTATTTTTGTATTAGCCCGCCACCAGCTAATTTTTGTATTTGTAGTACAGACGGGATTTCACTGTGTTGGCCAGGATGATCTCGAACTCCTGATCTCGTGA
Organism: Symphalangus syndactylus; assembly: GCF_028878055.3. Lineage (NCBI taxonomy): Eukaryota > Metazoa > Chordata > Mammalia > Primates > Hylobatidae > Symphalangus > Symphalangus syndactylus. Next base: position 78,986,417 of record NC_072430.2, read on the forward strand.
TCCACCTGCCTCGGCCTCCTAAAGTGCTGGGATTATAAGCGTGAGCCACCGCGCTTGGCAGGTTATAATATTCTTTTACAGAGGTAAGTAAGGAGAAACTGCTTTTATTTCACTTTTTAGGTTGAAGGGAGACAGATTTTAATAACTGTTGAGACTAAATATTTAGATGATGGCAATTTCATATAGATGTGTTGTCTTCTTAGACCTGGTTATCGACAGTCAGTTTTACCTTATCCAGGATGAGGGAGAGGGAGATGTGAGTTTTAATTATTGTGAGGGTGGTCTAAACTGAGAAAGACCAAAAAAAAACCTCCAAAATTTTCACATGCTAAAGAACACTACCATGCCAGTACATAATGAGACTTCCCGAGTATAAGTAAAATTGGGCCATAAAAAGTGACAACAGCCGGGTGCGGTGGCTCACGCCTGTAATCCCAGCACTTTGGGAGGCTGAAGCGGGTGGATCACGAGGTCAAGAGATCGAGACCATCCTGGCTAATACGGTGAAACCCCGTCTCTACTAAAAATACAAAAACAAAATTAGCCGGGCATGGTGGTGGGCGCCTGTAGTCCCAGCTACTCAGGAGGCTGAAGAGGAGAATGGCGTGAACCTGGGAGGCGGAGCTTGCAGTGAGCTGAGATCGTGCCACTGCACTCCAGCCTGGGCGACAGAGCCAGACCCTGTCTCAAAAAAAAAAAAAAAAAAAGTGACAACAAACAAGCATAGGTGAAAGGCATGTTTGATAAATATGTAGTCCTCCTTGAACAAAGAGAATATATCCCTATTCAAAAGGTACAATTAACATGGGAGAAAGCACAAAATATATTGTCAAAAATTTTCTCCAGACCCTGCCAATATCTCAACTGTAGAAATCTTCAACTCACTGTCTTCCCTATCTCTCCCCTCAATTCAATCAAGCCTTCATCTCTAGGATCATCTTCTCCTCCCTAGCTGCCTCATCAAAGATTCTTACCAGGTCAGTCAAGGTTCCCATTTCCACAATATTGAGTTTACAAGTGAAAAGTCATCAACTAGTGGCCTGGAGTCACTTTGCTGATGCATTTTCTTTGGCCTATGCAGTGCTTTTTTGAAGGCCCAAATTACCAACATTTAAAATCAGGAAATTCCTCAGCATTCCCTATTGTCTAGTACCTGTCTGCCCACCGTAAACATCTGAATTGTGGCCCTGGTTTATATTTTTCTTCTAACTTCCCTAATTTTTCCTTCAGGGTTCTTTTTCTCGGTATTCTTTCTTTTTTTTTTTTTTTTTTTTTTGCACGGACACAGGTGGCATCCAAGATCATGTCCTATGACATCATGGAATAATAACTACTTGAGGATTTTTCACCAATGCTCTTCTCAAATGGTGCTTAATCCCAAATCTGCTACTGGTTGATGATGTAGCAACACCTGGGTTTATACAGTATTCACCTTTTTAAATTTATGTTTTGAAATATAAAACTTTGAGAGGGCTTTCTGCTTTGCCTACCTCTTAGATCTGAGGAGATTTGTGTTATAGTTGACATCTTCTTTCTGGGAAAAAAAAAAGACCAAATACTTGGGAAAAAAATAGGTGAACATTTTGGCCAAGTCTAAGCTGGCTTAAGATTTGATGGCATTTTTAATTGTCCACAACTTCCCAACTCTGTTTCAATAAAATTAGCACAGAGTGTACCGTTTTGCAAATATTGCTAATATTTTTTTCTTAGTGCTTTATTAGTGATTACTTATAACAATATATTTAGTTGCCTTGAGACAATATGACAGATAATATTCTATGGCAGCTTTCTCAGCAGCTATGAATCTTCTTATAATAAGGCACTGGAAAATAAAATGAGCCTATAAAACTCATCACTGGTTTGAGCTCTTTAGAAAACAGACAGTATGTAGTGTTAATAAATACAGTATGAAATATACCAGTTTATCTCAGCTTAATATCTCAGCATTAACAATAAATTATTTTTATAATTTGAAAAAAGGTGTATATAGCTGTAATTTAGGGAAATAGATTTGAAAGAACACAAGGGTTTACAGTAGTAGACTTTATTTCAGTACACATTACCATTTCTGCCTGCATTAAAATCATAAGTCAGAAAAAGTACTGCTCAATGGTATTTATTATTAAAAGCTGCCGCATTTTTCAAAAATAGTAGTGAAATTAATCTATTATAAAGTCTTCATCTCTCAATCCGCTAAAAGTCCTATGAACTATGTAGTTTAACTGTATTACCATAAACCTGTTTAAATTTTAAAATAAAAGATAAACAAGGCCAGGCATGGAGGCTCACACCTGTAATCCCAGCATTTAGGGAGGCTGAGGCAGGCAGATCACGAGGTCAGGAGTTCGAGACCAGCCTGGCCAACATGGTGAAACCCCGTCTCCACTAAAAATACAAAAATTAGCTGGGTGTGGTGGCGGGCACCTGTAATCCCAGCTACTCAGGAGGCTGAGGCAGGAGAATGGCTTGAAACCGGAAGGCGGAGGTTGCAGTGAGCCGAGATCACGCCACTGCACTCCAGCCTGGGCAACAAGAGCAAAACTCCACCTCAAATAAATAAATAAATAAATAAACAAACAAATACATCAACTTTTAAAAAGTGTGCCTTGCCACCTAATAATTATGACAGCTGAAAACACACAGTAAGCAACATATTAAAGTTGCATATTAGGCCGGGCATGGTGGATCACACCTGTAATCCTGGCGCTTTGAAGAATTACACTTTGAAGGCTCCTCCTAAGGTGGGAGGAGTGCTTGAGCCCAGAAATTGGAGACCAGCCTGAGCAACACAGGGAGACCCTGTCTCTACAGATAATTTAAGAATTAGCTGGGCATGGTGGCATGCACCTGTGGTCTCAGTCTCAGCTACTTGGGAGGCTGAGGTGGGAAGATCACCTGAGCCCAGGAGGTTAAGGCTGCAGTGAGCAGTGAGCACACCACCACAGTGCAGCCTGGGAAACACAGTGAAACCCTGTCTCAAAAAAAAAAAAAAAAAGTTGCATGTTTATCTTAAATGTACTCTTACAATGAAAAAAACTATTTTGGGACAGATCTTTTACAAATTATCTAATATTAATGTAAATAACATACATCAATTTTCCTTCTTCCCCTGGTACAAACAGATAAGACCTGAAAACACTGGACTTTTTCTATTAAGATTTTGATCAACCTTTAACTAAAAATTATTTCAAAAAAATAGTTTAAAAATTGTCATATGCCTCTGAAGATCAATTATTATACCTGAATAAAGGTAAAAGAAGAAAAGTTTTGATTAGAAGAGTGACATGAGAAGGCATCTTGAGCTGAATGAGGTCTCATCCCAAATGAGTAAGTTCTGGGATCTGTGTGTTCGATCACTGCTCTTTCCTTCCCATTGCTCCTGACACTGGCAGACTTGGTGTGTGTGGGGTGTGTGTGTGTGTGTGTGTGTGTGTGTGTGTGTGTGCAGGTGAGAGAGAGAGAGCACGCGAGCACAAGAGCAAGAGTGCGAGGTCGGGGAGGGAGCGGGGAGATGGAGAGGGAGGGAGAAGAGAGGAAGAAATAAACACTAAAAGAGAAGGCAAGAGCTCCTCTGTCTGGAGAGACCTAGGAACAGCAGATCTTCCCCCACCCACTCCAGTCCCCACCAACCTGTCCCGCCCCTGCAAGAAAGGGGCTTGTGGCTCTCCAGAGAACTGCAGAGCCATGTGTCTGGAAAATTCAGGATGACAAGCCTTTAAGTATTCTGCAAGTGTCCCTACTGTATAGCGATGTCTGTTGCCCCCTTTCTTTTTACCACTGCATTGTTAATCCACCTTGTTCCTTTTCTTGTCCTTTTGAAATAATCTATTCTTTTAACTTCAACTAAAAAAAATGAACTGACATGCCCAGAGAAGCATTTCTCTTTCCAGGAATATATAATAACTTTAAAATATCTGGTTAACTTTTAAACATTATGATAAAAGAAACGTGAATTGTGTTTTCATGGCTCTCATCTTTAATTACATATGCTGTACATATATATAATGACATCTTTATAACATCCAAATCTGAGATCCAAATCTCAGAATAGTAACAAATACCATCCAAAGACTTAATAGGCAAAATCATCTTAAAGGAACAACTTACAGGAGTAGCAAGGTCAATTTCATCAAAACATTTTTTTCAGAATTAAATATTATAATAAGCAATAAGTGAAATGTCCTATAAACCACTGACTGCATCTTTTTCAAGGGTCACGGTTTAATATATTCCATTCTGTAAAACAATCATTAGTGTGAGCTTTTTGGTCTACTACTTAGTGACATCTATTCAGCAACCTTCAAAACACAAGCTAGTTTTTAAGTGGAGGACTAATATGTAAACGTCCTATGAACTTGGCTAACCCACCAGGGTCTGAAAGGGAGACCTGAACAAAGAAAGGCTTCCCTTCACCAACTCCTTGCTAACAGCCTAGAAAAGTCTAAAAGAAGAGAGAACAGCTCTCAGAGCAGAAGAACCCATCATTTTTCCTACCTTTAGCATGGTCCCTCCAGAAGGTTTCTGTTTCCAGTTGACTACTGAACACATGACAACATTAAAGGGGCCAGAAAATCAACCTGGATTATAACAAGCCCTGTGTTTATAGATACTGTTTAGTGTCCCTTCTCCTCTGGTTTGAAAGTTAAAAGAAGGATAAAGAGGTTTTTATAAAATATAACACAGTATAAATGTAACTGTAATTTCACAGGAAACTGTTGGAAAAAGATAAGCTAGCAAAAGGAACCAGTCCCAGCGTAAGTGATGTACCTGCCCTTGACATGAAACAAATACTGCAGGAATACATGTATTTTTTCTGTTAAAGTCTGAAAATAAGATAATTAGTTAACGAAAACAATATATAAGAGATCTGGAAATGTTAACTGTTGATAACTTGATTGAAGTATTATAAAGCAATAGAATAACTTTAAAAACGCTTTATATTTCTACCCTGGAAATTGTTAAGCTACAGGAATACCATGGTTTAGGGGAGCTATTTTATTCATTTAACAAATATTTTCAAGTACCTGCTATGCGTGAAGCACTGTGCTAAGTTTAAGCACTGTGAGGAATACAGAAATGAAAAAGACATGAATCTTACTTTAGAGAAACTGTCAGTCTAGAAAAGATGACAAAAATAAGATACATAACTATTATGAAAGAAATGCATTCACAAATGTCATGAGAGATTCACAGAAAAAATGATACAGAATTCAGAACATGAAGGGACTCCTTCTGATGGGTGACAGGGGGCAGAGGAAGAGGTTGCAAGAACTGAAAGGAAAGGCAGAGCCACAGAAAGAAAGAAGTATGAAAGCCACGCAAAGACTAATCTGCAAGAGTTAGCAGCTGGTTGGGTATCAGAGGCAAGGAAAGAGAGGATGGAAGAATAAACACTAAGAATGTGGGGCTGGAACATGTGGTGTCTGAAGTGTCTATAGGAAATCCAGACAGAGATGTGGAGTGTATGGAAGGGCAGGCTGGAGATAGATAAAGACTCGGGAATCATCCACACGTTGTTCACTGTTGAAGCCTACATGCTTCCAAATGAGAAAAGAAGGTCAGTTCTTGAAAAGCACTGACATAGAGGGGATCAAACAGAACAAACTGAAGCACAGGAAAGGAGTAGCGGCAGAAAACAATGTCTCAAAAGACGAGAGAAAAAAGTTTTAAGAAGAAAGATGTAATCAAAGACATCAAATAGTGCAGAAAGAACAAATATTCAAACAAGCCACTGGATACTGGCTCCTAATGGATAAAGCACTTCCAGTTGATCAGAAGCAAATATAAGATGACACTTGTGACAAGATGCTCTCCTTGATCAAACCTTAGTCAGGCTTCTCCTAGGCCCTCTTCTCAACCAGGCCTCCACCTTGGCCCAGGCCCCACCAGGCCTGCATAGCCCAGTTTTACCAAGAAGCCTGCTAAGTTAGTTGAGAGAGAATCCCTCTACTTTTTATATCTAATCACTTTTTTTTTTTTTTAAGAGACAGAGTCTGACTCTATCACCCAGGCTGGAGTGCTCACTGAAGCCTGGGCTCAAACACCTGGGCTCAAGTAATCCTCCAGCCTCAGCCTACCCAAATAGCTGGAACTACAGGTGTGTGCCACCATGCCAGCTATTTTTTATTTTTGGTAAAGATGAGAGTCTCACTATATTGCTCAGGCTGGTCTTGAATTCCTGGCCTCAAGCAATCCTTCAGCTTCAGCCTCCCAAACTGCTGCGATTACAGGCCTGAGCCACCACACCTGGCTCCAATCACTTGCTAGCTAATGGAATTCCTCATCCCCCTACTCTTGTTATCTGATCACACTGACATGCCCTCAGTAAGAATCCCGTTACGTCAGTTTAGCAATAATTCCCCCACCCTTAATGTCTCCTCTTAGTAACCGTCCATCCACCACCCCCACAACCTGCTTCATGGTTATAAATTCCTGCTTGTTCATGTTGTATTCGGAATTGAGTCCAATCTCTCTCCCCTATCACAACAGTCTGGACACCTATCATGATCATCTTAAATACAATCTTCTTTGCTGCTTTAACAAGCGTTAGAATAAGTTTTTCTTTAACAGTTGTCAATCTCTCCTTTTTCACTAGAGATGAACGACATTCACAAACACCTAAAAACTAATTATTATCTGTGGCACCGTGGCTGGGAAGAGATGGAAACAGACACGTAGAAAGTGGAAGGGGAGCATACAGAGACTTCTCTTTCAATAAGTCCTTGGTAATGGGAGGAGCACCAAAAAAACACATGACAGTGCTTGAGAGGGTACCAAAGTTAAAAAAAAAAAAAAAAAAAAGGCTTTACCATATGGAATGGCAAATCACGGCTACAATCAGAGGGAAACAACCCAAGGGAGAGGAAGAACCTAGTGACACAAGACAGAGAAAAACAAATTCCCATGATTATTGTTTCAATCTTCTTGCACTGAATCTTTTTGTAAATTGCCTCAAATTCTTCCTAGAAAAACAAGAGGCATTAATAAATAACAGAAATAAAAGGTTTTTTAATCCATTTAAAAATGTTAATGTTTAAACTGCTGTTTATATCTGCTCTTCTCATAACCATCTGAAAACTAATAGGAAGGTTCATGTAGCAGACAAATTAATGAAAGATTATGTTGTTTTTATTTTCAGACCTCTAAAAGGTTAAATTAGCCATTTTCATACTGAATTCCTATTCAATTTGATTATGTTCCCTATTGTGAGGGTAAAACATGAACAAACCAAGCTAATTTACGTACAATCCCTTTGTACCATTGAAATGAAAATGAACAATGGTTTAATGAAGTGGAATTTGTTATCTAATTATGCCAAATAATTTAGAAACATCTGCTGGTGGTTAGTAATATTAGAGTTAAACCTCACAGAATTTGATCCAGAGAGATTTCTATTTTATTGGAGCTTTTGTGAGCTTACAATTGGGGAATCCATATTAGAATATAGAACCAAGGGAGACAGAATGACACATTTACTAAATTTTTAAAAATGCACAGAAAATGACGAAAGGAAAACAGGGAGTCCATGTCATATGGATCTGGGCCTTACAGTCAACTCCCAAATTTAATAAATACAGTAGACTCCATAACATCCAACATTTATTGAGTAGCTGGTATGCAGCAGACACTGTGGCGGTTGTTAAATACACAAATAAAAAAACCTATAGCTTTCCCATTAGGGAACTTCATCCAATGGGGAGACACAAGACTATAAACTATTACATCACCACACAGTAAGTGCTAGGGCAGAGATGGGTAGTATAGGGCACTCTGCATGCAGAAAAGGGGTAACTCACAAAGGAAGGCCAGGTAGAAGAGATGATTATTCAAGCTGAGTTTTGCAAGATGTGTAGAGGTGAGGGCAAAGAAGGGATAGGCACATGATGGTGCCAAAGGCTCATTAAGTAAAATTTTTTCTGGAAAGTAGTCCAGTATGGCTGAAGCACAGTCTCTAAGCGGGAGACAGTGAGAGATGAAGTCAGACAGGTCATCAAGGGTCCTATCTTGATAGTCTTATATACAAGCTAGGGAATTTGGACTTAATGGTGACAAGGAACCACTGGAGGATTTTAAGGAGGTAAGTAAATTGTAAACTAACCAATTTCTAAGAGGCAGGTTTAAGTTTCCGATTACAGACTCTCATACAATAAGCAAGGATAATGTGAAATAATAAAGGAGGAAAAAACATAAAAGTAAATGTTTAAATTGATTGAAGGTTATTCACAAGGTACATATATACAGTGACAGTATTGTTATATGTTTATTCTTTCTTTCTTCATTTATTTGCTTAGGCTGAGTACCTTGAGTTTACAGTCCTTGATAAATTTTAAGCGTTATGAGGGCAGGGATGTAACTGATTACAGAAATCCTTATCCAAGGTTTCATTTTTCATGGTTTCAATTACACACAGTCAACTGCAATCTGAAAAAATTAAACGAACAACTCCAGAAAATAAGCAATTCACAAGTTTTTAAGTTGCATGCTGTTCTGAGCAGCATGATGAAATCTTACACTACACAGCTCAATCCCACCAAGCAGTGGTCCCCAACGTTTTTGGCACCAGTGAGCGGTTCTGGTTTCATGGAGAACAATTTTTCCATGGACGGTGGGGGGATGGGGGCATGCAGAGGGAATGTTTTGGGATGCAACTGCTCCACCTCAGATCAACAGGCATTAGATTGTCATAAGGAGTATGCAACCTAGATCCCTCAAATGAGCGGTTCACAATAGGGTTCACGCTCCTATGAGAATCTAATGCCATTGCTGAACTGACAGGGGGCAGAGCGCAGGTGGTAATGCTCACTCGCCTGCTGCTCACCTCCTGCTGTGTGGCCCAGTTCCTAAAAGGCCACCAACCAGCACAAGTCCATGGCCTGGGGGTTGGGGACCCCTGCTGCCAAGAATGTGAGTAATTCCTTTGGCCAGCATATCCATGCTGTAGACACTAACTGCTTGTAAGTCACTTAGTAGCCATTTTAGCAGTATCACAGTGCTTATGTTCAAATAACCCTTATTTTACTTAACAGTGGCACCAAAGTACAAAAGTAGCAATGCTGGCATACTATTATAATTGTTCTATTTTATTATTGGTTATTGTTAATCTCTTACTGTACCTAATTTATAAATTAAAATTTTACCATCGCTATGTTTGTATAGGAAAAAACATAGTAGATAACAGGGTTCTGTAGTATCCAGTTTCAGGCATCCACTGAGGCTCTTGGAATGTATCCGCTGAGGATAAGGGGAGACTACTGCATAAGGTTACCTCCCAAAGGAGAAGCAAGCATTGCCTGTTGTTTACATTTTCAGAGAGTAACAGAAAGTGTCATAGTAGCCAGCACTATCACAGAAATCTACTTGATCTTCACTGTAAGCCCCCTGAACCAGGTCTGCAACGGCACATGGCACTTATTCAGCCACACACACAAAGTAGAAACATTACAAAACCACTTTTTCAAGTGCGTCAACAGACTTGTTAAATGCAGAAATTGTTCTGGTATCTTCAATCTTTGTTAATATTTACAATAACGATATAGGTGACAATATTAGCTACTGTGTATCTTCAACCACTATGCTAAGAACCTTATATAATAATCTCATTTATTCCTGCACAGATGGGATAAGGGAACAGCCCGTTTACTTATAAAGAAATTGAGACTAGAACATATAGCTGATCCTTGGCAGAGAAAGGGGTAAACATAGCTCCCTTGCCACCAAATCCAAGCTCTTTCCACTACACTACATGCTACGAAAGTACCATCCTCCATGAACATCCCATCTCACTCAGTAAAATCTCAAGTCCTTACCAGGCCCTGGGGGATACACCCCAGTACTCTCTATCCCCCAGCTGCCCTCTCTCCTCAACTCCTCCAGCTTTCCCCTTGCTGACTCCACTCCAGCCACACTGGCCCTTCTGTTCCTTAAAACTGCCTAGCACATCCTTGCTTCGAAGCCTGCTCCATGAAGCAATTTCCCCATTTCATATGATGGGTTTCTCACTTCCTTCAAGTCTGCTCAAAATTCACCTGTCTGTGAGGCCTACCCCCTCTCCCCCCACATTGTGAGACAGGTAACCCCTGACCCCTCACTCTCCTCTATTTTTCTTCAAAGCATTTGCCAACCTGGCACATTATACATGTTTTATTGTCTGTCTCTCTCCACTGCAAATATAAACTCCTTGATGGCAGGAACAAATACATACTTGGCACATATTAGGCACTCAATATTCATCAGATAGATGGGTAAACAAATCACAAAATAGGAAAACACATCCCAAGCCTCAAAGCTACTCCTTGGCAAAATTATAGAACAGTATTTACCTAGTTTCTACACCCTTCTCTCACTTAACGGTATCATCCATTCCTTCCCCAGACCTCGAACGTCCTCTGCTTTTTCACGCACTTTTGCTTATGACATCACCTCCTACAAGCCTTCTTAGTAAAGCCCCACACTCTAAAACTTCTGCTTTCTTTTCTCTTACAGTATAATTCTCTCAATCAAAATGCCTGCCCTATGTTTTTACTACTTTAAGACTGTCCATCCATAAACTGAAATAATCCTTTCATGCTAAAAGAATGTACTTATCTACATTTAGCATGTAATTCCTCAGAGGTAACATGCTAAAAATCATGCTTTTAATAGTGTAAATTTCACTTACATCGGAGGTCTGCAGGAAAAAATATTTCAGTCAAACAGATGTTTCCATATTCCTCAAATGGACATCCACACCACTCCCCTGCTGCCTGTCCGACCTAGCACCAACTACTTCAAAACCTAAAATCATCTTTACCAGAGTAACTTCGCAGCCATTAAAGAGCAGAAAACAATGGCAAAGTTCTATGTAAAAGATACAAAAGGCCAGGCGTGGTGGCTCATGTCTGTAATCCCAGCACTTTGAGAGACTGAGGCGGGAGGACCACGAGGTCAGGAGTTCGAGACCAGCCTGGCCAACAAAAATTAGCCAGATGTGGTAGTCCCAGCTACTTGGGAGGCTGATGCAGGAGTATTGTTCAAATCCGGGAGGCAGAGGTTGCAGTGAGCTGAGACCGTGCCATCGCACTCCAGCCTGGGTGACAGAGTAAGACTCTGTCTCGGGGGCAAAAAAAAAAAAAAAAGATACAAGATAGGGCTGGGCACAGTGGTCCATGTCTATAATCCCAGCACTTTGGAGGGCCGAGAGAGGTAGATCACCTGAGGTCAGGAGTTCAAGACCAGCCTGGCCAACATGGTGAAACCCTGTCTCTACTAAATACACAAAAATTAGCCAGGCGTTGTGGCACATGCCTATGGTCCCAGCTACTCAGAAGGCTGAGGCAGGAGAATTGCTTGAACCTGGGAGGTGGAGGTGCAGTGATCTGAGATTACGCCACTGCACTGCAGCCTGGGTGACAGACTGAGACTCTGTCTCAAAAAAAAAAAAAAAAAAAAAGATATGAGATTAAAAAAAAAAACAACATACATACTTTAAGAGCTGAAGATATGACAGAAATGGGAAAAATCAGGAAGAATTTGCAGTTTAAAAAGCCTCAGACTCATTCAGTTTTGAAATGTCAAGTCTGTGGTCACAAAAATCTATTCAAGGAGAGATACGTCTGACATATCCTTGTGCTTGCCTTACTCCACGGAACACATGGAATCCAAAGGAATCGAAAGGTCAGAGTCAGACTGGAAAGAGAAAGGAACCACTTTCAGTGCAGCTGGATAAAAAACAATGAGGTGGCTCTATGCCAGGCCACTGAGCAGCTGGTGACATGCTGGCCTGACTCATCTTCCCTTCTCCCACATTCTCTCAACTGTGGGTATTGGCTCTTTCCAAGAAGTGCTTACTTTTCTAAATTTAAAACAGGTAGGAACATTTTTACCTATCAATTTTTAATTTTATTTTTTGTTCTTTGAGGAAGAAAAGTAAAAAAAAATCTAAAAATGTAAAAAGCTCTTAAAGGTTCTTGGATACAAAATCATTCTTTTCTTCTATTTAATCTTTGTTTTTAAAGCTCAGGTGGTTTTTTAAATTAATGTATCTCAGCTTTACTGACATAAATTCCCATATCATAAATTCACCCTTTCAAAGTGTACACTGTAGTGGTTTTTAGTGTATTCATAAAGTATCTATTCTTTTAAAAATAAGCAGCCAAATTAGGAATGTATATTTATAACTTTATTTTGTCAGGCTTTTTTTTCTATTCAATATGACTTTTCAATGTAAATATGGTCATACTGTATCCTGTTTCCTTAGTTTTGTCCTATCCTATTTTTAAGGACAGTAGGATTATATTAATAAAAAAATCAAAGTTCATAGAAATTATTTTCTCTGTAAGAATGACTAATGGCTGGTAATTTGGTTACAAGGCCAGGCTCAAGGACTTGTCTTGAATTGAGTTTGCACAGAAAGTTCTGTGATTTCATTTAGTTTACATATTTCAGATAAATAAAGTCTTCTAAAGATGCTGTAATTGATGCTTTCTATAAGACTGAGAAAACATCAATTGCCCATAGCAAAGCACCTTATCTTTATCCGACGGACTCTGAGAAACGCTACACCCTCACCAGCCCCAGCAAGGTACTTTTTGTCATGGCTGCTCTCAAGATAGTAAATTCCTAGGTTAAAACAATCGTACAAAAAATCTATAACTTATTATACTAATGGCATTCCTTTAAAACTATTATTATAACATATAAAGTATGACCAAACAGTATTTTTCTGCCTCACTATGTTATGATTGCTTTAAATTAGTATAAAACATGTATTCTCAATGAGTTGAGGAGATGGAGAGTTGGGGTAAAAAAAAGTACTGTATTTACGTTACGCAGAAAGCAGATATATCTACAGTACATAAACAGATACGTAGTATATCTCTGGTATTAAATTTTCATCGGGAGAACAATCAGAAAACAGACCTAAAAGACTGGGAGAGGGAGGATTTTTTAAAAGGTTGAGAAAAAGTAATCTAAAAGAAACTAAAACCTTTATTGACAAATATGTCCAATTTGTATAATTATACATATCACTATCTTTTATGTTCAAAAATTAGGCTGCTTATAGGATGGTTATCTGCAGAGACAGATGTGACTCAAAAGACTGCAGTGCCAACATTCCTCTACAGTGTACACAGATGGTGACTATCAGAGTTATAACAACTATAATTCTTTTATTGTTCTTATATAGTACCAGCTCTCCACACATTAAAAGACAAACTTTAAAGCTAAAATATTAGAACCACAGGCATGCATCACCACACCTGGCTAATTTTTTTTTTTTTTTTTTGAGATGGAGTCTCACTCTACTGCCCAGGCTAGAGTGCAGTGGTGTGATCTCAGCTCACTGCAACCTCTACCTCCTGGGGTTCAAGAGATTCTCCTGCCTCAGCCTCCAGAGTAGCTGGGACTACAAGCGTGTGCCACCATGCCAGGCTAATTTTTGTATTTTTAGTAGAGACATGGTTTTGCTATGTTAGCCAGGTTGGTCTTGAACTCCCAACCTCAGGTGATCACCCACCTTAGCCTCCCAAAGTACTGAGATTACAGGCATGAGCCACCACACCTGGCCTGATTTTTTTTTTTTTTTTGAGACAAAATCTCGCTCTGTCTCCCAGGCTGGAGTGCAGTGGCGCAATCTCAGCTCACTGTAACCTCTGCCTCCTGGGTTCAAGGGATTCTCCTGCATGAGCCTCCCGAGTAGCTGGGACTACAGACACCTGCCACCACACCTGGCTAATATTTGTATTTTTAGTAAAGGTGGGGTTTCACCATGTTGGCCAGGCTGGTCTCGAACTCCTGACCTCAAATGATCCACCCACTTCGGCCTCCCAAAATGCTGGTATTACAGGCGTGAACCACCGCACCCAGCCTTTTTTATTACTATTATTTTCTGTAGAGATGGTATTTCCCTGTGTTATTCAGGCTGGTCTCAAACTCCTGAGCTCAAGTGATCCTCCAGCCTTGGCCCCTCAAAGTGCCAGGAGGCACGGGCCACCCATTACAGATGTGAGCCACCATGCCCAGCTAGGTTTTCTTATTTTTACTCTTTTAGAGACAGGGTCTTGCTATGTTGTCCAGACTGGAGTGCAGTGGCTATTCACAGGCACAATCATAGTGCAACTACAGTCTTGAACTTCTGAACTCAAGCAGTTCTCTTGCCTCAACCTCCTGAGTAGCAGGGACTACAGGCATATTGCCACCATGTCTGACTAAAATAGTAAGTTTTGACATCACTATGAGAAGGAACATGGACAAAAATTTAAATAAGGATGATGACTTAAATGACAGCTGAAAAGAATATATTCTGAAAAAGGCAGATAAGCTCACACCACTGGGCCACCCTCTTGTATTCTCTGGACAACTGAAAAATAAAAATGTCAGCAGAGAGTACAGTCGAGTGGGAATTTCCTATAAAATTAGCTTTCAGTCAAATATGAAAATGTTCAATTGACTTGTCTTTTAAAAAATACATTTTAATTTCAGGACATTCAAATGGGAAACCAGAAAATTTCCTAACTACATCACAAAGAATATGCCATTGCTATTTAATTGCTCCAAAAGATGTCCATAGGTAGGCGCGTCAGGCTAGTGACAGATGCTGAATAAAGTGAGATAATGGAAAGGTTTCCACGGCAGAAGAGTCTGAAGAAAGATGGTACAAAATTATAGCAAAATCATAAGCATTACTAGAAGTGATCTATGGTAGTAAGGATGGTGACTAAATGGTAACAAGAATAAGGGGCAAGAAGGGTGAGCGGCAACGCCAGAGGTGACTCTACCCAGATAGAGGACCATTATTCAAGGTTCAGCCAGCCCAGCCGATGGTAACTGAGTTCCCAATCGCATCAGTTGGTCTGGGCTATAAACCACAGCCCCATTAAGCTATAAATGACAGAGATTCCTGCCAAGGCAAGAGCTGGCAGAATGCTTATTCACCTAGCTCTGCCAACTAAGACTCTATTGGTGTGGCCAATCAGGACATTTTGTCAGGTACACCAGCTACAAATTCCCATATTCAAGGATCTGAGACTTTCCTTTTATCCCAGTAATTACTAGAAAACATGTGCTCTCTACTAAGGAAGTTTTCACAAAGCCTATATGGAATTAGTTAATAGTTAAGTGCCACTCACTATACGGAATTAGGTAATTAGTGAATTAGGTGCATTCGCTATAGTTCTAGAAAAGACTCTGGAGTGCCACTAGAGGACCATGTCTCTTGTACACTGTGACAGATGTTTGCTGAAAAAATGAGCAAGATGAGTGAGCAGAGTCTGTAATACATTTGGATAATGTTTGAAATTGGGGGGATTTAAAAACTATATCGAAGCTGATAATGAGATGTGAGTTCATTTGAAAGGAGAAGAAAAATGGGTGCAAATTCTTAAGCTTTCAAAAATGCACATTTTCAATTCCCCAATGAGACTGTAAAATCATTCAAGATTGGGGTCTGGTTCTTCTATCCCAAAATAAAACAAATATGCATTAAAAATATCATGTTAAGCAGCAAAGGTGATTAATAGTGAAGATGGGAGATAAGACAGTCTTAACTATTCAGCTTAATTTAACAAGTATTTGAGTTTCTATAATATACTTAACAAGCAAAAAAAATTAAATGTTTGCAAATACAAAATCAGGTAATGTTAGAGGCTCCACTTTTTAAAACTAAGTCACCAACTCCCTATAAAAAGAACACTTCTTAAATTTATAAAAAGCCTGAATGGAAAGAAAATGTAAAACACAAAGCAAATAACTAGTCTAGACTCTGCTGCTGGACTACACTAACTAATCAACCAAGATACAAAAGATAGGGCCCTGGCAGTGGTTACTCTGGGAAGCCTCAGGTATAAACTCTGCTGAGCTCTGACAAATCCCGTTGATCTGGTTAGGTCCCTGCCTCTAACTCTTTTCACTACCATCTCACAGAACTTTATTGCTCCATTGTTCTTCTGTTCTAACTTGGTCATTAAGAGTAAATACGAAGGGACATGAGGCACTTCCGACTAAAACCAACTAGTTAAAGGTAGTAAAATCTAAAATAAAATCCATTTCTTCTAACCCTTGGGTACATCTCTCAACATACACAAAAAGCTATTTTGAATTGGGCGAGTTTGACCCAATCTCCTAGCATTTATCTTGAATACAACAGTTCTCAAACTTCAGTGAGCATAAGAATCACAAAGGGAGTCACTTTAAAATCCCCTTCCCCCATGTCTTTGGGCAAAAGAATCTACATTTTTAATAGACATCCCAGATGACTGATGAGTGGTGTACAACCACTTTTAAAAACAGCTGCTGCTCTATCACTACTTAATAGCCTCTGCACTCAAGAGTGCTTTGTTTTATAACACAGAAACGTTCACACTGTAACAAACTGGATTTTGTGAAGTGAATTCTATTTTCCCATAAGCAGACTTTAAAATTTTAAAGATACATTATTCATTTTGAAGGCTGGGAGTGATTTCTTATACTTTCTTCTACAGGCCACATTCCATGCTTTTCCTTCCTCATCTTCACCACAGTGGTTAAAGATTTAGAATTTAGAAATCCTTTTAAAAGAGCACTTTTCACCCCAATTTATCTTTTTTTATTTGTCAGGAATGCGAGTATTTGAAAACTTGACTTGTAAACCTTACTTCTGAAACCAAACCTTGAAAATGCCAAATATCTCTTTAGGAAAGAAAATGTTTGTACCAAAAAGGTCCACATTTAAGGAAAATGCTGCTATTAAATAATGCTTAGATACAAGGTACTGAGAAACAGCGAGAATTTTATTATTTTTCAGAAAAAGAAGACACTTTTTAAAAGTACCTATGGAGGATCATCACCAAGTAAGAAATGGCACTTCTAGTAACATACTTGGGCACAGTAAACACAGTCCCAGACTGAAGCCTGGTGAAGTGAATTGTAGGCTCAGTTTTGCCACAAAAGAGCCATGTGGGAAACAACCTCTCTGGGTCTAAGTTTAATTTAAAAAATAAGATAGTTAAATAAAAGTAACACTTTGATTCCAGCAGCTTAAGTCACTGGGAGGTATTTACCTCAAAAAGCATTTGAGGTATGTAACACCTCTAACGTGTTTGATCAAATGACATAATTAAAACTGAACTGGAAACTTGATATTGTGAATAACTTACTTAGGCTGTTCTCATAGCTATTAATTACATATCATTGTACTTTGCTTCTTCGAAAAAGCTGAATACTTGGAACGTCTAAATGTTCATATATTGAGTTTTCTTAAAGTCAGGTACGTATGTACCATAGTCCAGTTTTGTAAAAGGAAAGAATGTATCTTTTCAGTCCTTTTTCCCAACCCATTGTCATTGCAGACTGAGAAAAAAAACACCTTGAAGTCTTAACCACCAAAAGCAACAGTGTTGCAGTAATTTACACCACAAAAATAACATTTCTTTCTTAATGAATACTCAGTCTCCTGATATTACAGTTATCTTCCGGTAACCAACTTTCTTCTGTCTGCTCTCATTCGTTAGTGCAAACATTTCAATTTTAACCCATATTCAGTTCACAAATCATACTTATTTCCAACGGAATATACTGAGTCCAAAAAAAAATTCCCCAGTAGTCCAACAGGAAGCAACACATGCATTTGGCAATTCCAAGGAGGCTGGGGATGCACAGATACCTCGTTCAAAATAAATAAACTTTCCAAGGATCTTTATTTACCGACAGGAAAGGCAGGTTTGAAAACAACCAGTTAACTTCACTCCCAAGTTGGCATCTTACAGAATCGTGCGTTTGCAAAACACCCAGGACCTCTGAGCCTCCCAGCCGAGAATTGGCCAGGGGAGCACACGCCCATCAGCCCTGCCGGGAGAGGAAACAATGGGAGAGGCGCGAGGGAGCAAGCCGGCGCCCCGGGCGCCCCAACTCTGCGGCCCCGGCCCGCCCCGACCCCACGCGCCGCGCCCCCTCCCCGGGCGCCCAGGCCCCCCAGGCCCCCGCCCCCGAGCCCCGGGACGCGGCCCACCTGCGGCGGCGCGGAGAGACGGCTGCACTTACCAAACAGGGTCAGGGCCATTGTAAAGGCGCTCGCCGCCGCCCGCGAGTCCAGGCGCTCCTCCCAGGCAGGCTAGGGATCACCTCATCAGCCCGCCGCACCCACACCTCAGAGGGAGTGGGGTGCCCGATGGGGCGTGCTGGGGGCGCCGGCGCCCGGGGAGGCTGCAGGCCGGGACGCGGGGGACCGCTGCAAGAAAAAGTTATTCACGCGTTATTGTCTGGCGCACCGGGCCCAGGGAGCCCCGCTAGCTCCCCGCGAGCCGGCACTTGTCGCTGCCATCAGGCGCGGAGCGTGCGCGCGGGAGGAGGTACCTGCGAGGCGGGAGGCTTGGCCGCTGCGCAGTGGCTGGCGGAGAGGCGGCGCCGCAGTGGCGGCGGCGGCGACGGGGAGAGCAGCAGTCTCGCACAGCCCCCGGCGGGGCGCGCTCACTCCGCATCCCGCGGCCTCGCAGACGCCATCTTGCGATAGCGTCTCCCACGAGCTCGGCCGCGCCGCCGCTTCCCGCCTCTCCCTCGGGCGTCCCGGTCGAGGGCGTTCCCATGGCAACGGGCGCGCGCCGGGGTAAGGGGGTGCGCCCTCATTCCCGCGGCGGCGAGGAGCCACCAGCGCCCCCCTGGAGGCGGCTGCCCGGAGCGGGATGGAGCGGGGCCGGTGTGCGTTTTAGCTGAAAGCCCAGGTTTTTTCTTGAATGGAATTTGAGAAGGCGCAGAGAGGAGAAAAACGCTGTTACTCGAAAGAGGAAGAGTCACAGGAGGATGCTGCGTGAATGCAGCGCCCGGGCAGGGTCATCTGGGGACCTGGTGCGTGTGAGGACATATTTCTCCTCTTGGCGCCCTCCAGGCTCACTGTGGCTGGAGCCGGTGACCTGAAGCTGCAAGGCTCTGGAAGGAACAGAGGCACTGAATGCTGCCTTCCTCTCCGTTTGGACTTAGGAGCTGCTAGTAGTTCTGATTAAATTGTCACATATTAGGAAACACGAGTCGCTTAAAAAGCATCTGAGATTACCTAAGATAATTTGTTAAAAGACCAATGCTTACACCTGATTTTCTTCCCTTTACATTATACCTCTTTGATGTTGTCTAAAGGGAAGAAAAATCAGCATGTGTCACTGACTGGCACTTATTTGCCACAAAAGATTGTTCCCCTGAGCTTCTTGTATTTATCTGATAATCACTGGCAACGTCCTCCTTTCTGCGATGTTGTCTCCTCACCTCTGTCTCTGCCAGGAGGAGCCATACAACGCCTTGAGATTGTCAGCCAAAAGATGTTCTTGAAAAGCTGGGTTATGATGTTTTTCGTCGTTGTCGTTTAATGTATTCAAAAAGTCATTCTTCTCTAGTTGCTATATGTGTGCCCTGTTTAAGAAATTCCTTCTTTTTTCTTGTTTCTCTGCTTAGGGATTTGATACTATTTTGGTATCTGATCATGTAGATCTTCTCTTTGGTTCTCCTTTCTTTCTACAGGCGTCTTTCCTCTTAGTTCCTCAGGTTCCCTAGTGTCATTTCCCTCTTCTCTCCCATTTTCATATAATTCTTTAAGAATGTTATACAAATATCTTGTATTTAATGTATCTTAGAGATCGAATCGTGATAAAGTGGGGGATTACTACAGTACTTCCAATGGAACCACAGTTAATTCACCATCATTATTTCACAGCAGACTTAAGCATCAGAAGAAAAGCAGGTTGGAAGGAGGAGCCAAGCCTTTTGTTTCAAGTCAGTTAACTCAGGAAGAAAGAAATATTAAAATGATTCAACATGAATGGGCAAGTGTTTAAGATGCTATATGTTTGGAATTTTGTGATGTAAAATGGCTCTCTTTAGCCACTAATCAAAATAAATCTTTAAAATCCAGAATTTAAAATCTTTCATGAAAATGGACTCTTGATTTTGAACAACCTTTCTGCTCATAAAAAATTACAAACACACAGCTCATGAAGATAAATGAGAAACTCAAGAAAGCTTTGTGGGATAGATTTTATAACCATATAAAGATTGCTGCTAATCTGCTCTGCAGCCAAATAAATCAGAAACTGAAGACTCCATTTACTGTTTCAACTAGTGGTCTTCAACATTTTTGGAACTAATTTCCTTTTGAGGCTCTAATGAAAATACTGCCCCTCCTCTTAGAAAAGTGCTTGCATACATACACATTCACTGGAAATTTTTCACATAATTTCAAGGGGATTATGGGCTATTCAGGGACCTTAGGTTAGCCCCTGGAAGTGTTTTTTGTAATCTCAGAAAGTTTTTGCCTTTATAATTTAAAAGAAAATATTTTCCTTCAGAATAGAACCATTGAATTTTGAATAGGAAAAGACCAAAACTCCCATAATTTATAGATAAGAAAATTGAGTTCCCCGTTAAAAGATTTTCCCAAATGTGTTCACCTATTTAGTAGCAGAATCAATGGGAAAATCTTAGGTTTTTGGTGTTCTCACCGACTACCTTCCCTATCGCCATCCTGCATCAATTTAGAGGTTGCATGGTTTGAATTTCAAATGAAAAATCTGTTTAGTATTAGAAGCAAAATAACGAGAGTATTTTGTCCTTAGCCATTCTTCATAGAGTTTGGGAAGTTGCATTTTGTCTCAGAGAGTTTTTATTAACATGCCCTTCTACTCAGAACTATGTGTCCAATCATGCTAAAAGAGAAACAATGCCTTTCTCTCCTCTTTGTTAAGCTCTGTTAGAGCATCAAGGTTTTGGTGCTGCAGCTCAGCTTGCTAGTAGCTCTCTCCATCCCTTGAGGGGTTGTCCTGGGAGTGAGACAGAGGGAAAGGAGCTGCCCTGTGCTCAGATTCACCCTCCCATCATACAGCCAGCCTTTGGTTACTGGACCAGCTTTCCACTCACTAGTTTGGCCAAATACAGCTGAATCCTAGTGAAATACCCTGTTTAAACTCAAGTGAAAATCCTTTTCCTCTCCCCTTTCTACTCGCACACCCACATACACACACACACACACACAGCTGTTTTTAAGGTACAATTTGGAACAAAACAGTGTGAATGTTGGTATGTTTCCCTTTAAAGCATCCTGCTTTCCACAAGCCATTCCTTTCAACTGACTTCCAAATGGTTTGATGCTCTAACAAAATGCTCTCTATACTTGATCAAAGTGCCTGTCTTGGAAATAGTATTGGCTTTTAAAATAGCGTATTTTTTTCAATGAGCTATTCCTATTCTATTGCATGTGCTTCTTTTCTCACTTAGCTGAAAATAAAGCCACAGCCTTTCAGCTACAGAGTCAAAGCAAGGAAGGGCGTTAACTACTTGGAGGTGATTATTAGGGTGGTGACTTGGATTGTTTATGAAAGAAGGGCAAAGAATGAATTGACTTCTTAAAATATTTATGTTTTCATTCAATGATTTCATTTTGTGCTTAACATTTAAGTGCTTAGAAGAGCCAGATTTGTTTGTTCGTTACTAACTAGCTGTCAGATTTTTAGACAAACGTTTTACTCTTTCTAGTTCTTATCTTCCTCTGTAAAATGAAAGGATGGTACTAAATTATCTCTAATGTCCCTTTTAGGTTTATCTGTCATTCTGTGATATTTTAAAATCTTTAAATTAACTGGTTTATGGATAAAACAGAGGACATTTTTATTTGAATCTTCAATATATTTAAAGTGCTGTTATATCTAAAGTTCATAAATACCTAATGTAATAAAGAAGTCATATTTTGTTAAACCAGTAGTACTGCTATTTCTTCTGCAGTGTGTTGTACTAATAATTTTATATTAATCATGTAGAAAACAACCTTTTTCTGGTTTAACAGGATTAAAATTAAAAGTGTGCACTGAACAACCCATTTCAAATTTACTAAAACAATTTCTCATTTTTATTTAAGTTTTGTTGACTAAACAGAACCTAGACAACGCTTTTAAATGGTTTTCCTACATTTTAAACTAATGACTTATCACAAGTGTTTTGAGTTTCTTTTTGTTACCCATTTAGCTCCATTCCCATTGGTAAACATTGATTTGTTCCTCAGTTTTGAATGAAGCAGAAATTAATGAGGCGGTTTCTGCCTCACAATAACAAGTTAAAATTATAGTACTTTGTCATGTCAACACAGCTTTAAACACTAGGAATACCAGTGCTATTAGCACAGTTCCCAAAATAGTGCAGAAGTTTGCTAGTGAAGAGAAAAATGTTACACAGTATATTTCTGCTAAAGTTAAGATTAAGAAAGTTAAAATTATTTATTTAAATATTCACAATATGTGACATTCTCTCTATCCCATATTTATGTTACTAGTTAAAGTGTTTGTTTCCATTGTGTGAATTTGTTTAAAGTGGATTTGTTTTTGGTTTTGGTTTTGTTTTGAGACAGGGTCTCACTCTGTCACCCATGCTGGAATGCAGTGGCACAATCTCAGCTCCCTGCAGCCTTGACTTCGCGGGCTCCAGCAATCCTCCTACCCCAGCCTCTGGAGTAGCTGGAACCACAGGTGCATGCCACCACACCCGGCTAATTTTTGTATTTTTAGTAGAGACAGGGTTTGCCATGTTGCCCAGGCTGGTCTGGAACTCCTGAGCTCAAGCAATCCACTCCTCTCAGCCTCCCAAAGTGCTGTGATTGCAGGCGTGAGCCACTGTGTTGGGCTATTTGGTCTGTTTGGTTTTTTTTTAGACGAAGTTTCACTCTGTCACCCAGGCTGAAGTGCAGTAATCTCAGAGCTGACTGCAATCTCTGCCTCCCAGGTTCAAGTGATTCTCCTGCCTCAGCCTCCTGAGTAGCTGGGATTACAGGCATGAGCCACCACACCTGGTTAACTTTTTGTATTTTTAGTAGAGATTGGTTTCACCGTGTTGACCATGCTGGTCTTGAACTCCTGACCTCAAGTGATCCACCTGCCTTGGCCTCCCAAAGTGCTGGGATTACAGGCGTGAGCCACCGCGCCTAGATTATTTGGTTTGTTTTTAACAACGTTTTCCTTAAACACTTAATTCCGATTATTTTTTACTCCCCTTCTTGTTTTTTATCTCAGACTTTCTGAATTAATACCTTACCTGATATTTGTATGGCATTCCATGATTTACAAATAGCACTTTAACAGGACAAAGCCATATGCACACAAGTAACTAAGGCAGCACTTACCTCAAACATAAGGATTTAGACCATAACACTATTTATGACAAAAATAACATTTATGTCATAAACTGTAAAATTGCCCGTTAAGCTTAAATAATTCAATGTTTAGGAGAATTATTTGTGTTCTGTTCACCACTAGAGGGTGCCTAAATTATAATAGTAATATTGGGCCTTAGAAATGAAGTAAAACTCAATTTGAGAAATACATAAGAAACCTTAAGAATTTAAAACTTTCTCAGTTCCCCTACACAGTGCTTGCTGTATTAGCAGCAGATACTGTCACCAAAAATATGCTAAAATGAGAGGTGGCTATCATCTGGCTAGGCACAGATTAGGAATTGGATTATTACTGAGGAAACACTGCTCAGCCCTTATTATATCACTTCCGAAGTAAAAAGAAAATGTGTTTGTAGAAGCTGTGTGTGTGTGTGTGTGTGGGTGTGAAGGGAGGGGAAATTGGAATTGAAAATCGGAACCAGGAGAATGGAGTTCTTCTTGTTCATTGCTCAGCACCAAGAGGAACTCTTAGTTCAATAGGCAATAAAACCACAGATATTACTATAAACCCTAGGTTAGAATATTCTAAAAGACACGGGTTCTAGTTTTTTAAATTTTGTGATACAATTTCTTTTGATATACTGTCAAAATGGCTACTGGTTTGGAGTGGCACAAAAAAGGAAGGGAGTGTGTAAAGAAAAGGTCTGTTTTTAATGTGTTTTGAATACATGTTTTAGAAGAATACTTATTTCCTGGTTAATAGTATAGCAGATCTTTTGGAATTTTTTTATAAGCTTAAAGTCAAATACATTTTCAAATACACATTAGATAAAAGAAGAATGATGATGGCTGCTCTTAAGTAAAAGTTTTGTTCTGAACTACAATCATATTATAGTACTTTAAGCCAGCATTTCTATTCAAGTGTATTTTTCTGAGGTCACCAGGCATATCTAATGCACAGTGTGGCTAAATGTCTATTTGACTGGAGCAGTTGGATTTCTGCCAGATTTAGTTTTCAAGAGGATATAAGTGGATTTGGCTACAAATCAAATCTCCCTAACATGGCCATGGTTTTTCTGGTTAACGTGGGTGTCCACAATAAGAATGACTTATTCAAGTTGATTACATTGTCAGTTGTAAATCAGGAAAATAGCTATGAACTCTGAATTAGACTTACACAATCTCTAATTAGAAAACAGAACTGAAAAACAGACAAGTGAAATTCCATGATTAAAATCACAATCTGGACTGGAAACTTGTCTACTGCTGTGATGGAGTTTTCATAAAGCTCTTTTGTATTCTGTTGTAAAATAGGACCTGTGTCAGATATTTGAGACAATGCACATATTTAAAATCATCCATCCATCCTTTATCCATTCAACAAGTATTTGCTGAGTACCTACGATATTCCAGTCATCATGCTAGCTTCTGGCAAAGAAGCAAAAGATGATCAAACATGTATCCAGATCTAAAAAAAAAAAAAAAAGTAGTCTTTTGGGAAAATGGAACAATGACAGAGGCCATAACAGGAGTACAGATTAAATTTTGTGGGAGTTCAGAAAAGAGAAAGATTATTTCTAGCTGATGAAATAGGTAAAAAGTTCATGATAGGTGAAGCTGTGCTTTGAGGTCTGAACAGGAATTACGCAAACAGAAAAGAGAAAAAGGGAAATAGAGTTTAGGAAAGAGAGGAAAGCATGAGGAAAGTCTGAGACTTTTTAGTGAAAGCCAGAACATGAGGAAAATCGTGACAGAAGATTTGCTGGCGGGACAGTTTGTCGCAAAGGACTCATGAGAGGAAGAAGTGGGAGAAGAGGCTACACAGGCAAGTTTGAGGACAGACGTAGAAGGCCAACCTGTTGAGTTGATGCTTATTATGTTGTCTGAAGCCTGCTTTCTACAAGTACTTAAGGCAACTAGGAATTTGGATTCATTATGTAAAACTCTGGCCTCAGATTATTTGTAGTGCCCTATTTTCCAATAACACATTTTTGAGTTACAGTAAAACTGTCGAATACACATACACACACACACACTTGCCATTGTTGTAAGCTAATAAGGCACAATATACCATTGAGATTAAGCTCATCATTTCATCTGCTACCTCCCTGGAACTTCTAGAATGCCACAGTCATCTTGAAAAAACACTGGTCAGAAACACTTGGATCTGAATCTTGGCTTCACCTCTCACTACCTATGTGATTTGGAGAATGTTTAAACCTTTCTGGATTTCAGTTTCTTCTTCTGTAAAATGAAGGCACCTTCTGTATCAGTTTGCAACATTTTGGTTGCAACTGATGGAAAATTTAACTCAAGTTGGCTTTGAGTTAAATGAACAAAGAGAATGGGAAAGACCAGAGTCAAGGGGAGTTTCAGGGAAGGCTGATCCAGCTGTGCAAAGAATGTCCCCAAGGACTTAGTTTCTTCATTTCTCTAGTCACTGTATCATATACCACAGGGCACCCCAACTCATGGCATCTCCAGACTCTCCCCTTTGGGTAGCAGGATGGCTTCAGAGCTTCTAGACATCACATAGTCCCACCTCTTCATCCAAGGGAAGAGAGTTGTGCATACATCTTCTTGGAATCTCTCTCTCTCTCTCTTTTTCCTCTCTCTCTCTCATTGGCCTGAATTGGGTTGTGGGCCCATCCATGACTCATCACTGTGGCCAAGGGGAAGAGGCAAGTGCAAGCCAATCACGAGTTACCCTGAACCTGAGGGGAATAATCTTCTCAAACCTCATGGCTGAGGTGAATTTCCTGTAGAAATACCAGGCAACAACTAGAGGAAGGGAAAAGGAACTAAGCAGGCAACTAGCACATGTCTGCTTCTACGGTCAGTCTGAGGAGTGAAAGCACAGAGTGGACAGTCAACAAAGATTTTTCTTCCTTGCTCCATGTGGGTTATCTTCCTCAGTATTGAGTAAAATCCAGTTTCTTATAAAGCCTTAAATATTTTCATTTATCTTTTGTTTACTTATTTTTTCAGAGACAGAGTCTCACTCTGTCACCCAGGCTGGAGTGCAGTGGCACAATCATAGCTCACTGCAGCCTCAAACTCCTAGGCTCAAGTGATCTTCCCGTTTCAGCCTCCTGAGTAGCTGGGACACTACACTCAGCTTCAGGTCCTCTTCTATGAAACAATCTCTTTTGAAATGCCAGAGCAGTGCCCTTCTCCTTTAACCTCATAAGTATTTGCTTCCCAGACTATGTACAGTCATGGCAGCATCACCAACACAACCTTTTGGAAATAAAAATTGTAATCAATTATTTTACGAAGTGTGTTTTCTGCTATGCAATGCCATCCAAACAGTTGGATTTTTTTTTCATTAAATCAACCATTTGTTTTGTCATATTTTTCAATTTCAAAATAAGTTAAGCCTCTTAAAATATAATTTATTCAACATCAGGAACATTATTTTGTATATGTTTTAGGATTTCCAGTTGAGCCTCAAATGGGATTCCACATCTGCCTGTATGTGATGAACCAGTAAGCTTTATAGGAGCATACTTACATAAATTGCTATACAGGGATGGGTAAGTATTAATTATGTTCATAATTGGCTACCAACTATAGAGTTTATAATAAGATAAATAGATTCCAGGACCCCAAATGGCCTAGTCTCTTGCATTCTAAGCAAGAGTCCATCTGGCAAAAGGAATTTAAAGGGAATGGTAGCCTTTACTTGCATTTCACAAGGAATATTATAGTGTATACTATATAAACTCTTCTTAAAATTTCCATCCTCCTTTTCTGCCACACCCCACAGAACACTCCAGAGTGTTCTGGAGCAGAGCACTCTCAACCCCCACAAATTTTCTCCTATACCTCAGCCTATATGACTTTCCTGCCCCTCTCTCCAGCCCCTATTTCTTATTATGTAGATTGGTTCTCCTGGTTTCTGTTTACTTTCCTTAACCTTCAAGTATTACTGAAATTCTCCTATGTAAAGGGGATTCAGGAACTGGCACAGTAACCAAGAATCTTCCTCCTGGTCTTCCTGCCTCCAGTTCTAGTCTCTCTCTGGCCACCATATTGATTCAACACTACTAAAAAAGCTGAGAAATTTGATGTGGGAGGGTGAAATAGTACAAAATGTGGCCCAGATACAATTCTAATAAATTTTGTCCCCAGCTTAAAGTGAATGTTAGGAATTGTGTGGAATGCTTTGCATACATTTTTTTTATTTGAATCTCTCAGCAACCTTATAAGGTAGATCCTGGAATCCAGGACTTTCAACTCAGAACTCCATTGCACATCACCTTTCTATAGGAAAGGATCTAGCCACAAATTTTTGTCATTGACATATTCACATACATTAGTATAGTTTGCTCATTCAGTACCCTTTATTGTAAAAGTTAGCCTAATAGCATAAGCAATATTTTGTTATAAAAATATTGAGTCTAGAGTTGATGCTCCAATTAGAATCCAGTTTAGAAATTCCACCTTTATTTTCACTTGACAAAACATTCATTGATGATAATAATGTACCTGGGTTAGTCTGTTCTCATGCTGTTATAAAGAAATACCCCAAACTGGGTAATTTATAAAGAAAAGAGGTTTAATTAACTCAGTTCTGCAGGGCTGGAGAGACCTCAGGAAACTTACAATCATGGTGGAAAGGGAAGCAAACATGTCCTTCTTCACATGGCAGCAGGAAAGAGAAATGAGTGCCAAGTGAAGGGGGAAGCCCCTTACAAAACGATCAGCTGTCATGAGAACTCACTCACTATCATGAGAACAGCCATGGGGGAAACCGCCCCCATGATTCAATTATCTCCACTTGGTCCCGCCCTTGACACTTGGGGATTATTACAATTCAAGGTAAGATTTGGGTGGGGACACAGTCAAACCATGTCACTACCAGAAGTTTAGATATAAAAATGATAAACTCCAAGTAATAAAGCAAATAACAGGTATTTATAAAATATCACATATGAACTTAGTATTCTGCAAAGAGCTCTGACAGAAAATTTTTACATAGAATTTGAATAGACCAACTGAAAAAAACATTATATAATTGGAGTAGCTCTAAATTGAAAAACTGCTGGGAGAGAGTTAACCTGCAACTCTTGCCCTTAAATCTCTCTGAATAATGGTAGCTGGTGAGACAGCAAGCTGAGAGTAGAGAGGGAAAGGAAGAAGGGAAGGGGGTCCTGAGAACCTGCCTGTCATTGGACCATCAGTGTCACTGTAATGCCCAGATATTGCTGGCCCAGGAATTACAAGATATTAGGTTCTTCAGCAGTTGAGTGACAGGATGAAATTTATTTTACTGAAAAGTAAAATTTTAAAATTCCACTCTAAGGTAGAACCAAGAGTTTCCTGTTGAGTTTCTATTGTACCCATAAGTGATTTCGTTAATACCCCTTTCTTTCTGAGCTTGGGTCAGAAAGAAGTATGATTCTTTGGCTTTAAAAGTGTTTTAAGTGCCTGGTACCTCTTAGCTGTGAGGGGAAGCCAGCTGTCTTAGGGAATGTCTTCCTGTGTTTCCTGTGTTTCTTCTGAGGAACAATGCAAATTGGAGAAAGATAACCTCTAGAGACAGGGTGAAGTAAAGTACTGGTTTCAACCCAAAGAAGAAAACATTCAGAATGAGAAAAAGCTTCTCATGTCCGGTCTTCAATCAGCGTGGCCACACCTCTGTGTTCTCCACCCCTTTTCTGTGCTCAGTGCATTAGGTTAAGTTTTTCCCTCCACATTGAAGCTCAGCCTCCTTTCCAACTGTAATGGGAAACATTAGGCTTTCTACCGTCCAACATACATTTATATCCCAATACTTAATGGAGCAGCTAATTCATTTCTCCAGCTTATATTTTTTAATACAGGACAGTCTCCTTAGGGAAGAGCTGGTGTTTGCTTGTCTTAGGGTAATCAGTCTCAGAGCCAGGCATTTCTTAACATAAGGGAATCAGCCTTGACAGCCTCCACATTCCACCATCCTTCCCACTCTCCCAGACCCTCAGGGCCTTAAAACTCCACCCTTCTTTTCCCTCCCTGAAACTTGTGAGAGTTTTATTTAATCAAAAACATTTAATACTAGTTCCTTAGGGTCCCCCTTTTTTTTAAAGCCTGTGCATCCCACTGGTATGATGGGGGATATGTTAATCCAGATGCTTAGTTAAAACAAAATGAACAACAACAATAATAATAACAACAACAAATAGATAGATAGATAGATAGATAGATAGATAGATAGATAGATAGACAGATAGATAATGATATTGTTCAGCTGAAATCTCAAAACAATCATTTAAACTGAAGTTCTCCATGAAGCCAACCCACCCAGAAGTAACTCATCCTTTTTTTAACACTCAGAGAACTATTCAAGTATGGATCTTAATGCATTTAATATTTCATACATTTTATTATAACTATTTGAGTATATATACAAATATATATTTTGTACACACACACTCACACACATATTCTACCATTCTATCTACTGGATCCTTAGCTCATTCAGAGTAGGGTTCTGTTGTTTTTCTTTATATTTCCCAGCATATAGGTACTCACCAACATCAGTTAAATGAATGGATGAATATGTTAATATAAACATAAAAGCTAACAGAGCGATTTCAAATAGGCCACTGCTGTGCTGGACCTCCCAGCAGGTAGCGTGCTAGGATATTGAAGACATCCTTGTCAACGGTTTACACTGCCCGGTTTCAGCCTACATTTTGGCAAATGCAATGGATGGTTTTGTTTCAAGTTTGTATTTATTGCATGGTCACACCATAGAGGATTAAGGAGCAACAGGATGTAAGAAGGTGATACAGTTTGGATGTTTTGTCCCTTTCAAATCTCATGTTGAAATGTGATCTCCAGTGTTGAAGTGGGCCTGGTGAAAGGTGAATGGATCATGAGGGCAGATCCTTTATGAATGGTTTGGCACCATCCCCTTGGTGATAAGCGAGTTCTCACTCAGTTAGTTTACATGAGATCTGGTTGTCTAAAAGAGTCTGGGACCTCACCCTTCTCTCTCTCTTGCTTCTGTTCTCACCATGCTTGCTCCTCCTTTGCCTTCCACCATGATTGGAAACTTCCTGAGGCCCTCACCAGGAGCAGATGCTGAAGGCATGCTTGTATAGCTTGCAGAACCGTAAACCAGTTAAACCTCTTTTCTTTACAAACTACCCAGCTCCAGGTATTTCTTTATAGCAATGCAAGAATGGGCTAGTAAAACTGATAATGAGTAGTGGGGCTTTGCTGAAAAGATACCTGATGATGTGGAAGCAGCTTTGGAACTGGGTAACAGATAGAGGCTGGAAGAGTTTGGAGGGCTCAGAAAAAGATAGGAAGATGAGGGGAAGTCTGGAACTTCTTGCAGACTAGCTAAAGGTTGTGATCAATATGCTGATAGAAATATGGATGATGAAGTCCAGCTTGATAAGGTCTCAGAGGGCAGTGAGAAACTTATTGGGAACTGGAGGAAAGGTCACCCTTGTTACTCCCTAGTAGAGAACTTGGCTTCATTGTGTCCATGTCCCAGGGCTTTGTGGAAGTTTAAACTCAAGAGTGATTACCTACAGTATCTGGCAGAAGAAATTTCTAGGCAGCAAAGCATTCAAAAAGCGGCATCCTGCTTCTAACACCCTAAATCAGATGCAGGAGCAAAGGAACAACTTAAAGTTGGAATTCATATTTAAAAGGGAAGCAGAGCATAAAAGTTTGGAAAATTTGCAGCCTGGTCCTGAGGTAGAGAAAGAATCCAAGTGGTCTGGATAACAACCACTTGCTAGAGAGATTAGCATGACTAAAAGGGAGCATGACTAAATGCGAAGTCATTTCAGAAATCTTTGACGCAGCCCCTCCCATCACAGGCCCAGAGACCTACAGGGAAATAATGGTTTTGGGACCAGGCCTGGCGTGCTGCTGCCCTGTGCAGCCTCATGATACTGCTTCCTGCATCTGGGCTGCTCCAGCTACAGCCAAGACTCAAAGGGCACCTGATACTGCTTGGGCTGCGACTCTGGAGAGCACAAGTCATAAGCCCTTGGTGGCTTCCATGTATTAAGCCTGCAGGCACATAGAATGCAAACAAGAAGGCTTGGCAACTTCTGCCTAGATTTCAGAGGAGGTACGGGAAAACCCTAGGTGCCCAGGCAGAAGCCTGCTGCAGGACAGATTACCCATAGATAAACTCTATTATGGCACTGCTGAAAGAAATGTAGGGTTAGAACCCCCACACAGAGTCCTCACCAAGGCACTGCCTAGTGGAGGTGTGGGAAAGGGACAGCTGCCTTCCAGACCCAAGAATGGTAGAGGCACCAGCAGCTTGCAGCCTCAGTGTGGAAAGGCCATAGGCAGCCAGCTCCGACCCATGAGAGCACACACAGGAGCTGTATCCTGCAAAGCCACTGGGGTGGAGCTGCCCAAGGCCTTGGGAGTCCACCCCTCACAGTAAGACATGGGACATGGAGTTAAAAGAGATTGTTTTGGAGCTTTAAGATTTAATGTTTGCCCTGCTGGGTTTCAGACTTGTGTGGGGCCTATTGCTCCTTTCTTTTGGTCAATTTTTCCCTTTTAGGAATGGGAATATTTACCCATCGCCTCTACCACCATTCTATCTTGGGAGTAAGTAACTTGTTTATCTTACAGGCTTATACGTGGAAGAAACTCATCTCCAGATAAGACTTTGGACTTTGGACCTGAGGCTTTTGAGTCAATAATGGACAAGTTAAGACTTTGGGGGACTATTGGGAAGGCATGATTGTATTAAAATGTGAAAAGTACATGAGATTTGGGGAGTTAGGGGCAGAATAATATGGTTTGGATGTTTGTCTCCTCCAAATCTCATGTTGAAATGTGATTCCCAATGTTGGAGGTGGGACCTGGTGGGAGATGACTAGATCACGGAGGTGGGCCCCTCATTAATGGTTTAGTACCATCCATTGGTGATAAGCAAGTTCTTGCTCAGTTCATGTAAGATCTTGTTGTTTAGAAGAGTCTGGGACCTCCCCCTCCTCTCTCTCTTGCTCTCGTTCTCACCATGTGACATGCTTGCTCCCTTTTCACCTTCTGCCATGATTGCGAGCTTCCTGAGGCCCTCACCAGGAGCAGATGCTGGAGGCATGCTTGCACAGCCTGCAGAACCATGAGCCAATTAAATATTTTCTTTAAAAATCACCCATTTAGTTTGTTTGCAATTTGATGAAATAAGCTTTGCAAAGTTAAGCCAGATTTTTTTTCACACCAGTTCCCAGAACATCATACTTGATATGAATATTCTTCCTACAGCCTATAACTGGTGGATGTTTTATGCAGAAGACAGAAACAGATATCTACTCTTTGTTTTTTAAAACTATATGCAATTACTAAAATATTATTAGACATATAACAATGACAAAAAAGTATACAAAATGAAAAAGAAGAAAAAGAAACCATTGTCAATTCTACTACCAAAAAGTAACTACTGTTAACACTTTAATTTATATTCTTTGAGATTTTTTTTTTCCTGACTCTATAGATGTGGCATATGCAAGTATGGGTTTGCCCGCTTTCTCTACTTCTTTGAATACAAATGGTTACAGCAGGTGCCACCATATTAGTACTAAGTAACAACATTACCCTCTACTATAGTTGTTTGGTTAGGTCCATGGATGGACAGTGACCCAAACTGGACCATTTAGAGTTACCCTCTCTCTGAGGATGAAGCTGCTAGAAATAATCTTTGATCTTGTGAAATAAGAAACTGGGAAAACAGTCCAGAGTGAGAGAGATGCATAGAAAGAAAGAGACAAGAGAGACCCCTGGCAGCATCCAAGTGCCTGGTTCCAATTATCCTAAGGCCTGGAGGAAACTAAACTTCCTTTAGTTTCCCTGGTAGAGCAGATGCTACAGTATGCTGCTTCACAGATCCTCCCCATCAGGACCAAGGTATCCACTGCCCTAGATGCCAGGAGACTCAGTTACTGATGGCTCAAAGCTGAGTCAGTTCCCAGGATTTGCCCTTGTACTAAGGCAGCTGTTTGGACCAAGGCTGCACACCTTTCCAGGATTATCCTACAAGTAATTATTGGTTAATATGTCGATATAAAGGTCTGAGTCCCTTGCCTCAAAAGGGAACAATGCCAGAGCTCACCATGGAATTAACTGTAGCGTGGGTTGCACTGGCATCTCAGTTCAACTTTGCTCTTTGCTCAGTCCTGCTTCCTTCACTCTGTTACAGGTATTGATTCAAAGAGCACTGCCCGGAAAACTTTCTGTCTTCATCTGTTTCCTGGGAAGACTAACTTAAGTCAGTGGGTTTGGCAGAGCTGTCTAAATGCCCCACATAATGCATTCTTTCTTTCTTCCTCTGTAATATGGCGTATAATGTATCATAATAAATCACTCCGGCTAGGTGTGGTGGCTCACGCCTGTGATCCCAGCAATTTGGGAGGCTGAGGCGGGCGCATCACCTGAGGTCGGGAGTTTGAGACCAGCTTGACCAACATGGAGAAACCCCATCTCTACTAAAAATACAAAATTAGCCAGGTGTGGTGGTGCATGCTTGTAATCCAACCTACTCGGGAGGCTGAGGCAAAAGAATAGCTTGAATCCGGGAGGTGGAGGTTGCGGTGAGTCGAGATCGCTCCATTGCACTCCAGCCTGGGCAACAAGAGTGAAACTCCATCCCAAAATATAAATAAATAAATAAATAAATAAATAACCACTCCATTATTAGTACTTAAGTTAGCACAAGCGGCTTCCTGTTATTTGCAACCAAAAGGGCTCTAACTAACATATTATTTGGTTATGATAAATTTCTCAAAGTAACTGATGTTACACAAGAGAGATACATTTTTAAGATTTTAATCCCCATTGCCACATTATTCTTCAGAAATATTGCGCCAAGTTCCATTCTCATTAATAGTATGCCAAAGTAACCATTTCCTGGACTCTGTCCAACTCTGATATTATCCTTTTTTTGCTTTTTCATTCAATAAATGTTTATTGAGTGTCCACTATGTGCCTGGCTATGTACTAGGAGCTGGGAATAAATCCTTGCCACAGTGGAGCTTCCATTCTAGGTGTGAAGAGATAGACAACAAACAAGATAAGTAAGTGGTATTATACACTAGAAGGCGGCAAATGTCATGGAGACACATGACACAGGAGGCGACAGGCAGTGCAGGAGGTGAGAGGCATCAATGTTAAGTGCAGGGGTCAGGGATGCCCTCTCTGAGAAGATGGCTTTTCAGCTAAGATTGGAAGAAGGTAAAGGAAAAAGGCATAGACATACTGGTAGGGGTGGAGGGGGTTCAGGGGGAAGAGTATCTGGGGCAGAGAAAACAGCCAGGACCAAGTTTTGGAGGCTGGAGTACGCCTGTTATGTTCAAGCAATAGCGACAAGGCAGTATGCCAGAGGCAGGGGCAAAGGGAGCAAGTGGGAGAGTGGGGGATGAGGTTAATGAGGTAATGAGGGCTGCCACATCGTCCTGAGGATGGTGGCTTTCTCTTGGTGAGATGGAGAACCACTGGAGAGATTTTAGCAGAAGAGTAAATTGTTCCCATTTATGATTTGAAGGGTGCACCCTGGCATTAAGAAAAGATTACAGGCCAGGCGCGATGGTTCACACCTGTTATCCTAGCACTTTGGGAGGCCAAGATGGGTGGATCACTTGAGGTCAGGAGTTAGAGACCAGCCTGGCCAACATGGCGAAAACCTGTCTCTACTAAAAATACAAAAATTAGCCGGGCATGGTGGTGCATACCTGTAGTCCCAGCTACTCTGGAGGCTGAAGCATGAGAATCGCTTGAACCTGAGAGGCAGAGGTTGCAATGACCAAGATGGCAGCACTGCACTCTAGCCTGGGCAACAGAGCGAGACTCTGTCTCAAAAAGAAAGAAAGAAAAAGAAAAGAAAAGACTACAGCCTTGCATCACTTAATGATGGGGTACTATTCTGAGAAATGCATCATTAGGTGATTTCGTCATTGTGTGACCACCATAGAGTGAACTTAGACAAACTTAGATGGTGTGACCTACTACACACCTAGACTATATGATATGGCCTATTACTCCAAGGCTACAAACCTGTACAGCATGCTATTGGACTGAATACTGTAGGCAATTGTAACACAATGGTGTTTGTGTCTTTAAACACAGAAAAGGTACAGTAAAATTACAGTATTATAATCTTACAGGACCACTGTAGTATATGTGGCCTGTCATTGATTGAAACATTGTTATGCAGCACATGACTGTATAGTGAAAGTAAAATTGGAAGTAGGATGTGCTGGCTCTGCCAGTGCATACACTAAAATTGGAACTATATAGAGAAAATTAGCATGATCCTGTGCAAGAATGACATGCAAATTCCTGAAGCATTTAATATTTTAAAAATACATTTTTTAAAATATTAGAAGTAGGAGAGCAGGTAGAAGACTTTGCCTATCTGCTTGACCAAAACTAATATTTCTTTATTGTTTATTTTGCATCCAAACATTTTATATATAAATTGGTTGTTTGTATTTCTTCTATTGGGAATGGCCTATTTAAGACATTGGATGATTTTTCTATTAGAATATTTACCTTTTTGTATGAATTTTCAATGATATTAAAAATGTAGCTCTTTTTCATATATGTGTAGTTCTCTGTCCGCAGTTGTTCTTTCAGTTTAATGCTGTTTATGATTTTTTTTAGATAAAGACATTTTTCATTTGTATGAGAACAGATTTTTAAGAAACATTTTTTAGGGGTTCTGTGTGTAATATCATACTTGGTATTTTGCCAAGATTATTGCTTCAGTCTAGGCTTTTTTGTTTGCAAGAAATAGAAGCAGGGTTAATTAAAGGGAAATTAATTATAATACAGGGAATTTGAACTGGAACCCAGATGTAGAAAATTTAGCCAGGCTTCATGAGATACTGGGAACCAGAAATTGAAACCTTGTCCAGAATCAAAACATCTTTATCCATTTCTGTAAGCTTGCCTTCTCTCTCCTCTCTGCTTCTCTCTAAGCCACTGCTTCATTCTCCTTTCCTCCTCTTTGATAAGTTGTTTATCCATACACATCACTCTGATGTAGCCACCTCAGTTCCAAAACCACTGACAAGTGGACTAGTATCTCTGTGCCCCAATTTCAATTTGTGGGAAACAGAAGCTGATTCACACAGTTCATCTAGTAGATTGGCTCGTCCAGGGGTCAAGTTCCTGTCTCCACCCATCTCCCAACAAATGAGCTGTGGCCAGGGAGTATGGAAGTCACAAGATACAAGGGGCTTATCTTGAGAGGGGCATGTACAGAAAGAGCTTTTCTCACAGGGAATATGGGATATGCGTTGAGTCTTTGCCATAAAAGAATATAATCCACATTCATATATTTTATTCTAGTACTCTTTTGGTTTTTAAACTTTCCATATATCTAAAATAAATTTTTGTGTTAGGTATGCTTTAGAACTCTCACATTATTTTATTTTGTATTTTATTGCAAAAGGTTAGCCAGTTGTCCCAAAAAGTGATAGAAAAATAAATTGAACATGTGCCCAAATTGCTACTGAAATGAACTAGATGTCTTAATTTTTAGATTGTTTAAAATACTTTTGACAACTACTGCTATTTAAATAATGTTTATCTGATTGGTGGAAATTTATCGTGGTTATATGTTTGTTGTTGTTCCTTACCAATTAAAAAACAGACCAAAGGCTAGGATCATACCAACATGATTACTCTGCATAATGGCTCATCAATTCAAAAAGGATATGGGAGCCTCCCCGAGGCCACCATGTTTACAAAATCCTTGTCCAGAACCTGGTGAAGAAATAGCTGTTGGTCAAAGGGTACAAATGTTCAGTTATAAGATGAAAAAGTTTTGGTTATCTAAGGTACAGCATGGGTGGTGGTGGATATGTTAATTAATTTGATTTTGGCAATCCTTACACAATGCATATGTATAACAAATCATCACATTGTACACCTTGAATATATACAATCTTTGTCAATTAAATATTTTTTAAAATCACTCGGAAAGTTTTAAAAGTAAAGTTTCCCATGTTGAAAAGAAAAGAAATTAAAGAGAGAAAGAAAGAAAAGGAAAGGAAAACCCAGCTGACTTCAGAAAGGCACCATCAGGCAAGTGACAACCATATCTTTGCCATCCTTTTTTACCTGTGAAAAAGGAGGGTCTCTACACTGAATAAATCAGAGATTGTAGAAGCAGAAACCATTCAGACAAATTTTACGATCTGACAAGATTGCTATCATTATTTATTTCTAGGGGGTGTGTCATTGCCCAACAGGATCGTTTTAAAATTCACTATATCATAAATTAAAAAAAAAAAACCTAGTTAAATAACTGTAGACTAATGTCACAGTTGAAGCAGATGATTTCTAATGTTTCCTAATGATTTTTAATGTTCCTACAAATGTAAAAACCCTTCACAAATGAAAAAGTTCTAGCGAATTTACTGATTTACCAGTTTCCCATGTAAAAATGCATTGGGCTATATGAAACCATTAATCAAATATTGTATTCCCCAAAGGCATTTAAAATCCACCAAAGTCAACACCTTCAAAGACTAATTTACCAAAGGCTCATTAAGAAATTAGCACACATTTAATAATTATTTCAATAGAAAAGCAAACTATTTCTGTATGATGTAAACCATGAAGTGGACACTGCACATGAGCACGCTATAATATGATTTCCAAGAAAGTATTACCTTAAGACTGGGTGGTGACTGAAAGAGGAGAGGGATAGTAGTCATCACTTTTCCAATTCTGTAATGGAGACTGTAGAAAACATTTTGAACAGCGTATTAAAAACCTTTTTAGCAGCTTTTTTGAGATATAATTGACACCTGGTTGACTATGCATATTTTAAGTGTAGAATTTGATACATTTAGACATATGTGTATACCTGTGAAGCCATCACCACAATCAAGGTAATAAACATATTCGTCACCCCAAAAAGGTTTCTTTTTTTTTTTTTTTTTTTTTTGAGATGGAGTCTTGCTCTGTTGCCCAGTTGCCCAGGCTGGAGTGCAATGGCACGATCTCAGCTCACTGCAACCTCTGCCTCCTGGGTTCCAGTGATTCTCATGCCTCAGCCTCCCAAGTAGCTGGGACTACAGGCGCATGCCAGCATGCTTGGTTAATTTTTGTACTTTTAGTAGAGACGGGGTTTCACCATGTTGGCCAGGCTGGTCTTGAACTCCTGACCTTAAGTGATCCACCCACCTTGGCCTCCCAAAATGCTGGGATTACAGGCGTAAGCCACCGCGCCAGGCCCCAGAAACTTCTTTGTGTTCATTTGTAATTTTTTCCTCCAGCACTCCCCAACCCCTGAAAACCACTGATCTCCTTTCTGTCACTACAGATTAGTTTGCATTTTTTAGAATTTGATATACATGAAATCATACAGTATGCAATCTTTTTGGTCTGGCCTCTTTCATTCAGCATAATTATTTTGACATTCATCCACATCATTGTGTATGTCAGTACTTCACAACTTTTTATTGCTGAGTAGTAATTTATTGCATAGATATCCTAGTTTATCCATTCAGTTTCTGATGGGTATTTGGATTGTTTCCAGTTTGGGGCTCTCATGAACAAAGTACTGTGAACACTCATATTCAAGTCTTACTATGCACATATGTTTCCATTTCTCTTACATAAATACCTAGTAGTAGAATGGTTGGGTCAGACAATAAACGCATGTCTAACTTCTTAAGAAACAACTAAACTGTTTTGCAAAAAGGTTGTGCTATTTTACATTTCTACCAACGGTATATGAGAGTTCCTGTTCCTCTACATACTCATCAACACTTGGTATGGTCAGTCATTTTAATTTTAGCCATTCTACTAGTGTGCAGATGTACCTCATTAATCTTGAGTGAAAGAACACAAGGAGAGAAAAAAAATTATTAGTGTTGATTCAGTCTAGCAAAGATGCCTTGAGTGAATCTCATGCTCCTTGGATCCCTAAAGCTGCCCTGGTTCTTGCTCGTGGTGAGCCTGGCTCTTTAGCTGATTTTATGATTTTATGAAAATCAGGCTTTTCCTCATCTTGTACTGGTAACAAATTTCACCCATCCCCCTCACCGCAGCATCTTTATCTCTAGATTCCATTGCCTCTAAACCAAAATCTATTCCTCTTATAGTTTGGACATATGAGCCAATAACTCCGCTTTTTGGCTTACTCTAGTTTGAGTCATGTTTCTCTCAGTCACAACTGAAATCACCCTGTGCCCAATCTTCCCCACATCTGTTCTGTGTGTCATGTACCCAGTGCCAACCATAAGGCCTGGGAATCAGCAAGTACTGAATAAATAAACTAGTATCCTCTTAAAAATAAAAGACATTTTAGGCTGGGCATAATGGCTCACACCTTTAATCCCAGCACTTTGGGAGGCTGAGGCAGGCGGATCGCTTGAGTCCAGGAGTTTGAAACCAGCTTGGGCAACACAGTGAAACCCCATGTCTGCAAAAACTTCAAAAATTTACTGGGGGCATGGTGGCGTGCATCTGTGGTCCCAGCTACTCAGGAAACTGAGGTGGGAGGATTGCTTGAGCCTAGGAGGTTGAGAGTGCAGTGAGTAGAGATCACGCCACTGCACTGCAGCCTGGGCTACAGAGTGAGGCCCTGTCTCGAATAAATAAATAAATAAATAAAATAAAAGACACTTTAATCGAATCTACAGATGACAAAAAACTGGAGGGGTTGCTTTGAGAGGCAGAGTGCTTAAGCACACCTCTTCTGGAGTCAGACTGCTGGGTTTGAATCCTAGCTCTTTCATTTATTATATTACCTGTGTGACTTTGGGCATGTAATTAACTTCTATGTGTCTCAGCTTCTTCAGTCTTAAAATATTGATGATAATAAGACCTGTCTTATAAAGTTGTTAAGAGGATTACATGAGTTAATTTACAAAAAACACTTAAACAATGCCTGACACATGCAAGTATTTTTTTATTTTTGTTTTATTTTCATGCTAATAATTTTTTTTTTTTTTGAGACAGAGTTTCACTCTTGTTGCCCAGGCTGGAGTGCAATGGCACAATCTTGGCTCACCACAACCTCCGCCTCCCGGGTTCAAGCGATTCTCCTGCCTCAGCCTCCAGAGTAGCTGGGATTACAGGCATGTGCCACCACGCCAGGCTAATTTTGTACTTTTAGTAGAGATGGGGTTTCTCCATGTTGGTCAGGCTGGTCTCGAACTCCAGACCTTAGGTGATCTGCCTGCCTCAGCCTCCCAAAGTGCTGGGATTACAGACATGAGCCACCGTGCCTGGCCCATGCTAATAATTTTTGAATGATAGAGTTGAGATGGAAAATGTGTTGATATGCCATCAATGAATGATATGCTAAAACCTCAGTTACTCAGTTACTACATGAAATGCCTAACTTCCCTGAGAAGCAGTTTTTTTCTTCACCATTTAACCAGGCAAATATAAAGTCTTATATTCAGGCTCAAATGCCTGGACATAAGACAGTTTAACGGAAGTTCATGGATTAAGAACTCCAAGTCTTCCCACTCCATATCTTGCTTTGAAAAAAGAAAATAAGAAAAAATAAAAAAAATTTTAAAAGACCCTGAGTTAGGAAGTTGACATGAGATTAGCTGATGTCAAGTTCATTTTGAGCTGGTAAAATGGCAAGGCTATCATAAAACTTTCAAAGATGAGACTCCATCGCTAGAAGTAGTGTGTCTTAATTATGGAAGATTATAATTTTTGAGTTATCTCCTCAGCACCCAT
Source organism: Symphalangus syndactylus (assembly GCF_028878055.3). Taxonomy (NCBI): domain Eukaryota; kingdom Metazoa; phylum Chordata; class Mammalia; order Primates; family Hylobatidae; genus Symphalangus; species Symphalangus syndactylus. The sequence goes on from NC_072430.2 coordinate 79,027,191, forward strand.
CAAAATAGAGTATGTACTCAGCACTTCGATGGGCTGGAAAGCCCTGGAGGAGGATGAGAAGAGAGACAACCATGTAATTTGAAGAAGAGTTGAGAGCCTTTAAAAGGCTTGTTCTGAAATAACACAAGATGCAAAGCAGATGAAATAACAGTCTTCAGATACCAGAAGTACCGGCCTGTAGAAGAAGGATGGGACTTCTTCTGACTTGCTCCTGAAGCCCTGGGAGTTAAGGCCTGGTGCAGACTCCAGCCCAGTGGGAGACATGCTCTTTCCCAGTGGCCGCTGCCTGGAGGGCCACAATCCACTGGCCCCAAGAGGAGCCAGGTAAATGTCATTTCAGGGACACATGAACAAGGAATTCTAAATGGGAGACAGGTGGATCATTCAGGACTACTCTATTTCACTTCCTATTCTAAAAACACATGACTCTTTTTTGAGATTTTTGTTTAGGTTTAAAGGAGGATAACCAAACACTAGACGGATGAATTGCAGTTTTTAAAAAGTAGAAGCAGCTGCCTGTTGGCTTTTGCCCTGAAGTTCCATAGGAATGGAAAGAGGCATGACTGCCTCCCGGGACAGATTGTTCCCAACTGGTCTCACTTTCAGGATTGTGCCCATGTGGTCAAAGTTGAGTCTACTTTCCATATTGCTGATGCCTGTGGCCATAGCCATGGAAGGATGTGGAAGAAGCCATGGTCCCGCCCTGTGTAAGATGAAGACTTGTGAAACCACTGGGTCATAGTTTTTCATTTTGGTCACTTGCCGTCAGCCTTGGAGGCACAGGAGACAGAGTAGACGGTGCAAATCCATCTGCAAGTGCATTTTCTTTCTAAAGAAAGTGTTGCCAGACTATTTGCTCACAGAACAACCACTGGCTAGATGAGCCCACACTAAGTAAACACAAAGGAATTAAAACAAATCAGGGGGATCCGAATTCCTGTTTATTTGCTCCACAGTGAAAATGGCTTACTTTTTCTTTAAAAAAAGAACTTTGTTCTCAAAAGCTGCCCCACCTCTAATGCTCCTTTTTTAAAAAGAAACAATATACATATAAGATGATATATTAAAAGGCTATTGTTCAAAAAATCTATTTCTTGTACATTGTAGATTTAAATAGTAGTGAAAAACAGCCCATGGAATCTTTGATATACATGTGTGTTTGTAGGGAAAAAAAGGTGAATATCAGGTTGTGCGCAGTGGCTTATGCCCATAGTCCCAGCATTTTGAGAGGCCGAGATGCAAAGATCACCTGAGGTCAGGAGTTCAAGACCAGCCTGGCCAACATGGTGAAACCCTGTCTCTAAAAATACAAAAAATAGCCGGGTGTGGTTGCCGGCACCTATAATCTCAGCTACTCGGGAGGCTGACACAGGAGAATTGCTTGAACCTGGGAGAAGGAGGTTGCAGTGAGCTGAGATCATGCCATTGCACTCCAGCCTGGGTGACAGAGTGAGACTCCATCTCAAAAAAAAAAAGAGTAAATATCTTGCAATATAGAAAATCTTCATTAAATACACCTTGTTTAACTAAATAGAGGCAGCAAGAGGGGTGAGTTGCCCTGGATTATTTTTTTTGTTTGTTTTGCGGTTTGTTTTTTCTGATTATAAGAGCAATATATGATCATGGTAGGAAAATCTGGAAAATTATGAAGCTTTCTATGTTCACAGAATGAATATAAAACAAAAAAGTACATATTTTAGGTGGCTAGTTTTACATTTATTAAATGTATTACTTAAAATAAAATGCTTTAAATGCCCTAACAATAAGTGCTGGCTGGTTAATCTCCCTCTGAGGATCTCAGAGCAATTTACCAATACCCCTGCTCTGACTGTTAAAAGGGTATGATGAGTCTTCTGGGCTTTAAAAGCATATTGATCCTTTCAAGCTCTTCAAGTACTCAGCACTGATTAATTCATTAGAAAGTAGTCTCAAAAGGGCATTGTTCTGAGGCAATCTATGCTTATAACTTTGTGGACTCCTTTGCTGGCAACCAAGACCCACTCAGAAAATTCTGGGTCAGCAAATAGAAGGCTAGCATGTAAAGATCCTCAGCTAAGTATATGGCCAATTCATTTTTACTAAAATTGTGTTCTCTTGGGCAGCACATATACTAAAAAATTGGAACAATACAAAGAAGATTAGCATGGCCCCTATGGAAGGATGACACACAAATTCATGACACATTGCATATTTTAAAAAGAAAAATTAATAAATAAAATTATTTTGCTAATGGGGTTTCCTTCTTTGCATGACTATGAATTGGAGACAGTTTAGCGCTTCCTAGCAGTCCTGAGCCCTGGGATTCCCTAAGTGTGGTTCCTGAACGAGCAGCATTAATATTACCTGGGAATAGCAATCTGTGTTTTAATAAGCCCTCTAGGTGATCCAGAAGCACATGAAAGTTTGAGAATCACTGTCTTAGGTGTTTTCCCCCTAAATGTAGAAATTAGCTCTAATTGACTCACGCTGTCAAACTTCATTTACGTGTGTATACCTGGATCTGGGTATATGGGGACACATGTCCATAAAAATTCTCTGAGCTTTACACTTAAGATACATACATTTTACTGAATTTAATTAAACCTAATAAAAAAACAACACTGCTAAATTATATTTCTAAGAAAGTTGGTTGGGTTCAGCTTGTCTCTTGAATAAAGGTGGTGAGATCTAGGGGGGCCTTGCCCATAGCATCACTGCCATGATGAGAGATTCCATGATACTGACAGCCAAGGACATCTGTGTGTAGCAACCCCAAAGACATTTATTGACATTGTTTAGCAGTAAGTCAGTCTCCAAGCAATAACCTCAACTTGTTTGACATCATCCTGGGTACATCTCTGAGTTGTGGGGCACAGCCACAGGAAACCCTAACATGAAACCAAAAGGGGCAGGTAGAAAAAAGTGCTCAACCTTTAAACTGGAGAAGGAAAGCATGAGAAACCTAGGAAGCAGTGATTAAATGCAACCAATCAGGTGGTACATACAAGTGTTGGGCAAGAGAGAAGCTGTGGTCAAAGGCCATGAGAGACACAGCAAGGACAGCAGAGCTGCCCAGGCAGCCTCTCTGCTGACAAAGTCCGTAGAAGAGGGTTGTGGGAAAGAGGGAGGAAGGATGACACATGGGCCAAGAAGGGCTTCACAGGGCCACAGCTTTAGCAGGTGTCTGTCTGCTGTCTTGGCCCTAAGGATGAGGTGGAGACCCCTAAGAGCCCTGGTGTCAATTGTGCATCCAGTCTCAGAATCACAGAAATTCTGTTCCTCAGTGCTGAAGTGTTTTGTGTGTCCCTAAATGAAAAGCACTCCTGGAGCTGCCAGGTCCCCATCCCGACCCACGAAGAATTGTCTTCTTGATTAATCACCCCCTCTTTCACTGTCATGCAGGGAACTCACATTAGGCTTGTATTTTTTGCTCATTGCCACACTGCTGGGAAATGGGGGCCATCCACAGTGAACTGCAGTGAAAGAAAAGTTGAAGAAAAACTGCGCCAGCAGGTGGACCCAGAGTCCTAACTATACTGTGCCCATGTGCACGGCTGCCTGGCTGCTCCTCCCAGCCAGCTCCTGAGTCCTCAGAGTTGCTTCTGCTTTTCCTAGGCTCCTTATGTGAAATGTGACTTTTTTTCATGGAAGTACCCCCCATAAGGTATTTCCCAGTCCTGCCCTGCTCAGTTGAAATGTAAATACATTTGAAATTGTTCCTATCTGAATCAGTGAAGTGTCCCTAAATTTCCTAGACCATTTCAACCTGAAAAGCAGTTCTAGGCATTTTCGGTTTTAGCTTCTGATGCTTCAATTTCATATTTCACTATGGTGGATGTTTGTTAGTTCCCTTGGCTACTGAGCATCCAAACTTTATTTCTCTGTTGGGTGAGTCTTCTATTGCATAAATCTTGGTGAGAAAAGGCCTCCCTCTCACTACAGAATTTCAAGAGGAGGGTACCGATTTCTCCATCCCTGAGGAGTTAGCATGAGGAGCTTGGGGGCTGAGCTCAGCCAATCAGATGCTGCCACTTGCAGCTTTAACTCCTGAGCAATAACGCAAAGATCAAGGCATCATTAAGAAATTGTTCACTGGCCCGGTGCAGTGGGTCATGCCTGTAATCCCAGCGCTTTGGGAGCCTGAGGTGGGTTGATCACAAGGTCAGGAGTTCAAAACCAGCCTGGCCAAGATGGTGAAACCCCATCTCTACTAAAAATGCAAAAATTAGCCGGGTGTGGTGGCGGGTGCCTGTAATCCCAGCTACTTGGGAGGCTGAGGCAGAGAATTGCTTGAACCCAGGAGGCAGAGGTTGCAGTGAGCCAAGACCGCACCACTGTACTCCAGCCCGGGTGACAAAGCAAGACTCCATCTCAAAGAAAAAAAAAAAAGAAAAGAAAAGAAATTATTCACAGGGCTAACAGTGCAGAGTCTAGTGGGTAGTGGGTAGGGCCAGTGTCCAAGGGCAGGTGAAGTAGTGGCAGCTTCCTAGCTGCAAACTCTTTGGATTACAGCTCTTGGAACGTCCTAAAAATTCCTGCATTGCATGTCTTCTTAGTTCTTTGTCCCAAATTCTAGCTTTTCTTCTCAACTGTAGGCTAAACCAGACTCTAAGCCCATGTTTTTCTGTTTTTGGTCTCTGTCTGAGATACACAAAAGCAGACATGGCAGCTGGATCAGAAGCACTTGAATTAGATGGCAATAAGTATCCTTTTCTTTTCAGTAATGCTTTTACTGTCAATCATTAGAATAGTTCAGATTAGTTTGGCCCCTTGTATATCTTCTTTTCAAAAGTGTTTGTTCATGTCCCTTGCTCACTTTTTAATTCAGTTACTTGTTTTACTCTTGTTGCATTAAGTTCCTTATAGAATCTGGATATTAGCCCTTTGCTGGATGCATAGTTTGCAAATATTTTATCTCCTATTCTGTAGGTTGTCTGTTTACTATATTAGTAGTTTCTTTTGCTGTGCAGAAGCTCTTTTAGTGTTAAGCCATTAATTTATTATTTTTAAAATTTATACCTTAATTTTAGATTCAGGGGTACATGTGCAGATTTGTTACAAGGGTATATTGCATAATGCTAAGGTTTTGGCTTCTACTGATTCCATCACCCAGATTGTGAACATAAGTATCCAATAGGAAGTTTTTTCAGACCTTGTCCCCGTCCATCCCTGCCTCTTCCTGGAGTCCCCAGTGTTTATTATTCCCATCTGTGTGTCCATGTATACCCAAGGTTTAGCTCCCACTTATCAGTGAGAACATGCAATATTTGGCTTTCTGTTTCTGCATTAATTTGCTTAGGTTAATAGCCTCCAGTTGCACCCAAGTGACTGCAAAAGATATAATTTTGTTCTTTTTATGGCTGCATAGTATTCCATAATGTATATGTACCACATTTTCTTTATGCAATCCACCATTGACAGGCACCTGGGTTGATTCCATGTCTTTGCTATGGTGAATAGTGCTGTGACATCCTTTTGGTAGAATGATTTACTGTCCTTTGTGTATATACCCAATCATGGGATTGCTGGGTTAAATTGTAGTTACATTTTCAGTTCTTTGCAAAATCTCCAAACTGCTTGCAATAGTGGCTGAGCTAATTTACATTCCCACCAACAGTGTATAAGCATCCCCTTTTCTCTTTATCCTTGCCATCTGTGTTTTTTTTAACTTTTTAATAATAGCCATTCTGACCAGTGTGAGAGGGTATCTCATTATGATTTTGATTTGCATTTCTCTGATGACTAGCGATGTTGAGCATTTTTTCAGGTGTTTCTTGGCCCCTTGTGTATCTTCTTTTCAAAAGTGTTTGTTCATGTCCCTTGCTCACTTTTTAATGCAGTTACTTGTTTTACTCTTGTTGCATTAAGTTCCTTATAGAATCTGGATATTAGCCCTTTGCTGGATGCATAGTTTGCAAATATTTTATCTCCTATTCTGTAGGTTGTCTGTTTACTCTATTAGTAGTTTCTTTTGCTGTGTGGAAGCTCTTAAATTTAATTAGGTCCCACTTGTCAATTTTTGCTTTTGTTGCAATTGCTTTTGAGGACTTAGTTATAAATTGTCTAGGCTGATGTCTAGGAGGGTATTTCCTAGGTTTTCTTCTAGGATTTTTATAGTTTGAGGTCTTAACATTTAACTCTTTAATCCATCTTTTTCTAAAACAAAATTATTATTTTTAATTTTTGTGGGTACATAGTAGATATTAATATTTATGGGTTATATAAGGTATTTTGATACAGGCATGCAATATGAAATAATCACATCAAGATAAATGGGGTGTCCATCACCTCAAGCATTTATTCTTTGTGTGTCAAACAGTCTGATTATACTCTCTTAATTATTTAAAAATGTACAATTAAATTATTTTTTACTATAGTCATCCTGTTGTGCCATCAAATACTAGGTCTTATTCATTCTTTCTAACTATTTTTTTGTACCCAATAACCATCCCCACTTCCCCCTACTATCCTTTCCAACCTCTGGTAACTATCCTTCTACTCTCTACCTTCATGAGTTCAATTGTTTTGACTTTTAGCTTCCACGGATAAGTGAAAACATGTGATATTTGTCTTTCTGTGCCTGGAGTTCCATCCATGTTGTTGCACATGACAGGATCTTGTTCTTTTTTCTGGCTGAATAGTACTCCATTGTGTATAGGTACCACATTTTCTTTATCCATTTATCTGCTGATGTACACTTAGGTGGCTTTCAAATCTTGGCTATTGTGAATAGTGCTGCAATAAACATGGGACTGCAGATATCTCTTTGACATACTGATTTCCTTTCTTTTAGGTATATACCTAGGATTTGGATTGCTGGATCATATGGTAGTTTTATTTTTAGTTTTTTGAGGAACCTCCAAACTGTTCTCCATAGCGGTTGTACTAGTTTACCACCCCCGACAGTGTACAAGAATTCCCTTTTCTCTACATCCTCACCAGCATTTATTGCAGTCATTTGGATAAAAGCCATTTTAACTGGGGTAAAATGATATCTCACTATAGTTTTGATTTGCATTTCTCTGATGATCAATGATGTTGAGGACATTTTCTTTTTTTTTTTTTTTTGAGACGGAGTTTCGCTCTTGTTGCCCAGGCTGGAGTGCAATGGCGAGATCTCGGCTCACCCACAACCTCCGCCTCCCAGGTTCAAGCGATTCTCCTGCCTCAGCCTCCGAGTAGGTGGAATTACAGGCATGTGCCACCACACCTGGTTAATTTTGTATTTTTAGTAGAGACGGGGTTTCCTTATGTTGGCCAGGCTGGTCTCGAACTCCTGACCTCAAATGATACTCCTGCCTTGGCCTCCCAAAGTGCTGGGATTACAGGTATGAGCCACCGTGCCTTGCTGTAAATGGGATTACTTTCTTGATTTCTTTTTCAGATTGTTCACTGTTGGCATATAAATATGCTACTGATTTTTGTATGCTGATTTTGTATCCTGCAACTTTACTGAATTTATCAATTCTGAAAGGTTTTTTAGTGGAATCTTAGGTTTTTCCAAACGTAAGATTATATCTGCAAACAAGGATAATTTGACTTCTTCCTTTCCAATTTGGATGCCCTTTCTTTCTTTCTCTTGTCTGATTGCTCCAGCTAGGACTTCCAGTACTATGTTGAATAACAGTGGTGACAGTGGATATCCTTGTCATGTTACAGATCTTTGAGAAAGTCTTCCAGTTTTTCTCCATTCAGTATGATACTGGCCGTAAGTCTGTTGCACATTGCTTTTATTATGTTGAGGTATGCTCCTTCTTTTTGTGTGTGTGTTTTTTTGAGACAGGGTCTTAGGCTGGAGTGCAGTGGTGTGATCATGGCTCACAGCAGCCTTAACCTCCCAGGCTCAGGTGATCCTCCTGCCTCAGCCTCCCAAGTAGCTGGGACCAAAGGCATGTGCCATAACACCTGGCTAATTTTTTGTGTTTTTTGTAGAGAAGGTCTTGTCATGTTGCCCAAGCTGGTCCGAATTTCTGGGCTCAAGCAATCTGCCTACCCTGGACTTTCAAAGTCCTGGGATCACAGGTATTAGCCATTGCACTCAGCAGGTATGTTCTTTCTACACCCAGTTTTTCAAGAGCTTTTTTTGTTTATTTGTTTTAATCATGAAGGGTTTTTTATCAAATGCTTTTCCAGCATCAGTTGAAATAATCATATGTTTTTTGTCTTTCATTCTATTAATATGATGTATCACATTGTTTGATTTGTACATGTTGAGCCATCCTTGCATCCCTCAGATAAAGCCCACATGGTCGTGATGAATTATCTTTTTAATGTATTCTTGAATTGTATTTTCTATTATTTTGTTGAGGATTTTCGCCTCAATATTCATCAGAGATATCGGCGTGTAGTTTTCTTTTTTTGATATGTCTTTGTCTGATTTTGGTATCAGAGTAATACTAGCCTCATAGAATAAATTTGGAAGTATTCCTTCCTCCTCTATTTTTCAGAATAGTTGCAGTAAGATTGGTGTTAATTCTTCTTCAAATGTTTGGTAGAACTCAGCAGTGAAGCCTTGGGTTCTGGGCTTTTCTTTGCTGGAAGCCTCTTTATTATGGCTTTGCTCTCATTACTTGTTATTGGCCTGTTCAGGTTTTGGATTTCTTCATGATTCAATCTTGGTAGGTTGTATGTGTCTAGAAATTTGTCCATTTCTTGTACATTTTCCAATTTATTGGCATATAGTTGCTCATAGTAGCCACTAATGATCCTTTGAATTTCTGTGGTGTCAGTTGCAATGTCTCCTGTTTCATCTCCAGTTTTATTTATTTCAGTCTTCTCTCTGTTTTTCTTAGTTTGGCTAGAGGTTTGTCAATTTTCTTTAACTTAAAAAAAAAACAACTTTTTGTTTCATTGATCTTTTGTATATTTTGTTCATTTCAATTTCATTTATTCTGCTCTAATCTTTATTATTTCTTCTACTAATTTTGGGTTTGGTTTGCTCTTGCTTTTCTATTTCTTTTAAAGACATTATTAGGTGGTTTATTTGAAGTTTTTCTTCTTTTTTGACGTGGGCACTTACAGGTATAAACTTCCCCCTTAGTACTGCTTTCACTGTATCACTGTATCCCATAGGGTTTGACGTGTTATGCTTCCATTGTCATTTGTTTCAAGAAATTTTTCAATTTTCTTCTTAATTTCTTCATTGACCCAGTAGTCATTCAGGAGCATATTGTTTAGTTTCCACATATTTGTATAGTTTCAAAAATTCCTCTTTTTGTTTTTTGAGATAGGGTCTTACTCCTGTCACCCAGGCTGGAGTGTAGTGGCACAATTTCAGCTCATTGCAGCTTCAAATTCCAGGCTCAGGTGATCGACCTCAGCCTCCCGAGTAGCTGAGAATACTGGCATGTGCCGCCGTGCACAGCTAATTTGTTGTATTTTTAGTAGAGATGGGGTTTTGCCATGTTGCCCGGGCTGGTCTTGAACCCCAGGGCTCAAGTGGTCCACCCACCTCGGTTTCCCGAGGCCTAGTATCCTCTTATTATTGATTTCTAGTTTTATTCCACTGTGGTCAGAGAAGATGCTTGATATTATTTCAATTTTGGGAGAAATGTTTTTGGACTTGTTTTGTGACCTACATATGGTCTATTCTTGAGAATGATCCATGTGCTGAGGAAAGGAATGTGTACTGCAGCCATTGGATGAAATGTTCTGTAAATATCTATTAAGTCAGTTTGCTCAACAGTGCAGCTTAAGTCCAATGTTTCTTTGTTGATTTTCTGTCTGGAAGTTCTGTTCAATGCTGAAAGTGTGGTGTTGAAGTCTCCAGCTATTATTGTATTGAGATCTCTCTCTCTCTTTAGCTCTGGTAATATTTGCTTCATGTATTTGGGTGCTCCAATATTGGGTGCATCTATAGTTACAATAGTCATATCCTCTTGCTGAGTTGACCCCTTTATCATTATGTAGTGACCTTCTTTGCCTCTTGTTATAGCTTTTATCTTGGGATTTATCTTGTCTGATGTAAATATAGTTACTACTGTTCTTTTTTGGTTTCCATTGGCATGGAATATCTTTTTCCATCTCCTTATCTTTCAGTCTATGTGTGTCTTTACAGGTGAAGTGTGTTTCTTGTAGGCAACAGATCACTGGGTTTTATTTTTTCATCCATTCAGCTACTATATGTCTTTTGATTGGAGAATGATATGGTTTGACTCTGTGTCCCCACCCAAATCTCATCTCTAGTTGTAATTCCTATAATCCCCATGTGTTGAGGGAGGGAACTGGTGGGAGGTTATTGGATCATGGGGTCTGTTTCTCCCATGCTGTTCTCATGACACTGAGTGAGTTCTCACAAGATTTGATGGTTTTATAAGTGTTTGACGGTTCCTCCTTCACATGCTCTCTCTCTCTCGCCTGCTACCATGTAAGACACACCTACTTTCCCTTCTGCCATGACTGTAAGTTTCCTGAGGCCTCCTAGCCATGCATAACTGTGAGCCAATTAAACCTCTTTCCTTTATAAATTACCCAGTCTCAGATATTTCTTTTTTTTTTTTTGAGACAGAGTCTCGCTCTGTCACCCAGGCTGGAGTGCAGTGGCGCAATCTCGGCTCACTGCAAGCTCCGCCTCCCGGGTTCATGCCATTCTCCTGCCTCAGCCTCTCCGAGTAGCTGGGACTACAGGTGCCCGCCACCACACCTGGCTAATTTTTTGTATTTTTAGTAGAGACGGGGTTTCACCGTGGTCTCGATCTCCTGACCTCGTGATCGGCCTGCCTCGGCCTCCCAAAGTGCTGGGATTACAAGCGTGAGCCACTGCGCCCGGCCCAGATATTTCTTTATAGCAACCGAAAACAGACTAATACAGAGAGTTTAGTCAGTTTACATTCAATGTTATTATTGATAAAGTAAGGACTTAGTCCTGCAATTTTGTTATTTGGTTTCCGGTTGTTTTGTGATCTTGTCTTCCTTTTTTTCTTCCTTCCTGTCTTCCTTTTAGTGAAGCTGATTTTCTCTGGTGGTATGATTTAATTTCTTGCTTTTCTTTTTTTGTATACCTACCATATTTGTTTGTTTGTTTGTTTTTAGACAGAGTCTTGCTCTGTCACCCAGGCTGAAGGCAATAGAGCATTCTCAGCTCACTGCAACCTCTGCCTCTCAGGTTCAAGCGATTCTCCTGCCTCAGTCCCCCATGTAGCTGGAATTACAAACCCACACCATCATGCCCAGCTAATTTTTGTACTTTTAGTAAAGATGGGGTTTCACCATGTTGGCCAGGCTTGTCTCGAACTCCTGACCTCAGGTGATCCACTCACCTCTACTGTATGGTTTTTTATTTGAGGTTATGATGAGGCTTGCAAATACTATCTTATAAACCACTATTTAAAGCTGATATCAACTTAACACTGTTTGCATAAACAAACAGGAGCAAAGAAACTAATGAAAATGCTATACCTTAACCTCATTCCCCTGATTTTCAACTTTTTGTTGTTTCTACTTATATTTTATTGTATTGCTTGTCTTGAAAAGTTGTTGTAGTTATTATTTTTGACTGGTTCGTCTTTTAGTTTTCCTATTTAAAATATCAAGAATAGTTTACGTACCACAGTTACAGCATTATACTATTCTGTGTTTTTTCTGTGTAATTATTATCATCAGCAAGTTTTGTGCCTCCAGATGATTTCTCATTGCTCGTTAACGTCCTTTTCTTTCTGATAGAACTTCCTTTAGCAAACCTTGTAGGACAGGTCTGGTGTTGAAGTCCTTCGGCTTTTGTTTCTGTGGGAAAGTCTTTACTTTTCCTTCATGGTTGAAGAATATTTTCACTGGATATACTATTCTAGGGTAAAAGTATTTTTTCCTTCAGCACTTTCAATATTTCATGTACTCGCTCCTGGCCTGTAAGCTTTCCACTGAAAAGTCTGCTGCTGGACATATTGGAACTCGCCCGCATTTCATTTGTTTCTTTTCTCTTGCTGCTTTTGGGATCCTTTCTTTATTCTTGATTTTTGGGAGGTTATTTTTTTAAATATTTTATTTCTTCCATGATGATTTACAGGAACTATCTTCAAATCAATACAAATATTTCATAAATAATATCTGGCCACTTTCTAACAAATTGAGTAATTTTTTGCATAATAAGCCATCTCACATTTTTCAGCAAGAAAAACATTAAATTTGAATAATAAAGACGTTACATAATGAATTAGGACACAATTAAAATTTGCTTTAAATATTTTCTGGGGGAAGGGGACACCAAATTTCTATTCAATGAAGTGAAACATTTTTACAGTCCAGAGGTCTTTTATTTATTTTTTTTTTAGCACCTATTATGCCACGAATTCATAGGGAATAAGTTCCAGCAGCTCAGGCTCCTTCCTGAGGAAGTGTGCTTCTCTGGGTGAAGCAGATTGGCACTTCAGTTGAACCAAGTACCTTTCTCTTGGCTTCGTTCTTTATCTGATCATTTTCCTTCATACGTTTCAGGAAGCTATCTCATCTCTTAGAGTGCTAAATGTGCTCCATACAAACATTAATTTTCTTGGCAAGAATCTTGCCCTAAATTGTTTGTTTACAACAATTTCAACAGCCTGCTGGGTAACATCATAGACTCTTCCAGTTTTTCCATGATAACACTTGTGGGGCATTCCTTTTTGAACAGTACCCATTTCCTGGATGTCTACAATATCATCTTCCTTACAGATTTGCATATACATGGCCAAAAGAACAACTCCATGTTTTCTAAAAGACCAACATATATTGGGTGCCTCTCTTCTTTCCTTTTGTTTTTGTCATTTTGGTGAATTAGTGGAAGATGGCAGCTCCAGCCAAAAGGAAGCAGGAGTTTGATTATTAAATGCCTTGAGGTGGTCTTCTTTGGGTTAAATCTGCTTGGTGTTCTATAACCTTTTTGTACTTCGATATTGATATCTTTCTTAGGATATTCCTTAGGATATTCATAATCCTAAGGGGATGTTACTCCTAATGTCACAGGGGGTGTAAACCATGTGATATTATTCATAATACCCTAAGGGAATGTTACTCCTAATGTCACAGGGGGTGTACATCATGTGTGTATACCCCCTGCGATTTTATTTGTAATATCCTAGTGGGATGTTACTTCTATAAGTTTGGGAAGTTCTCTGTTATTATTTCATTGAATAAACTTTCTACCCCTATCTCTATGTACACCCACTGTGATATTATTCCTAATATCTTTTTTTTTTTTTTTTTGAGATGGAGTCTCACTCTGTTGCCCAGGCTGGAGTGCAGTGGAGGGATCTCCGCTCACTGCAAGCTCCGCCTCCCGGGTTGACACCATTCTCCTGCCTCAGCCTCCCAAGTAGCTGGGACTACAGGCACCCACCACCACGCCCGGCTAATTTTTTGTATTTTTAGTAGAGACGGGGTTTCACCATGTTAGCCAGGATGGTCTCGATCTCCTGACCTTGTGATCCGCCCACCTCAGCCTCCCAAAGTGCTGGGATTACAGGTGTGAGCCACCGTGCCCGGCCTATTATTCCTAATATCTTAAGTAGTAATTACTTCTAATATCACAGTGGGTGTACACCCTGTGACATTTTTCATGATATCTTAGGGAGATACTACTTCTAACACCATGTGTGTACACCCACTGTGATATTATTTGTAATATTCTAGGAAGATATTACTCCTAATATCACAGTGAGTGTACACATTGTGATGTTATTTGTAATATCCGAGGGGGATGTTACTTCTAATGTCACAGTGGATGTACATCCTGTGATATTTTTGGTAATATCCTAAGGGGATGTTACTCCTAATGTGTACACCCTGAGATATTATTCATAACATCCTAGGGGGATGTTACTCCTAATATTACAAGGAGTATACACATTGTGATATTATTTGTAATATCCTAAAAAATGTTACCCCTAATGTCACAGAGGGTGTCCACCCTGTGATATTATTCATAATATCCTAGGGGAATGTTACTACTAATGTCACAATGGGTGTATACCCTGTTATATTATTCATAATATCATACTGGGATGTTACTCCTAATGTCACAGGGGTTTTACTCCCTGTGGTATTATCCATAATATCTTATGGGGATAATTACTCCTAATGTCACAGGGTGTGTACAACTTGTGATATTATTTGTAATATCCTAAAAAGATGTTACTCCTCATGTCACAAATGGTGTACATGATGTGCTATTATTCGTAATACCTTGGGGGCATGTTACTCCAAATGTCACAGGGGGTGTACACCCTGACATATTATTCGTAATATTTTGTTATTCCACACTGAAATATTTGCAAAATTTGTGAGATACATTCATCCCCATGCCTCTTCCCCTCCATCCTTCCCCATTGGGTAGATATTCAATTGGCTCAGGGAAGACAGGGTTTTTTGCAGAATGGGTCCTCTTTACTCAACATCCCCTTCAAATAAAGCAATTGTCTGGTCTGAGCCCTGAAAGAGTCTGCTAGCTTTAGCATGCCAAAGGCATGATCAATATTTGACAGAAATGCATGAAGCATATTACGTATAACCCCAACCACCCTAACAAAGGGGTGAAGATGTGATGAGTAGCAGGTTACCTAGTAAAATGAGATTTGGGTAGCCTAGAGCACTGTCTTCTGCTTTGTCAGAAAAGGCAAGAGGTTGCTTTAGAAAAAGTTATTCTGACAAGAGTGTCACCATTTTGGCTGTGTAATAAATCTCATCGTTCTTACACTAAGGAAAAAAGTCTGTAAAGTATAAATTAAGCTGCTTAATATGGAAGCTGAAATGATCCTGAGGTAGGGAAAATTCCTTTAATGACTTTACATTGTTGGTTTATAAAATATGGTATCTAACAGAAATTTAGATCCTGTGACTTTTCCCCAATGCTATATACCACTACTCCCAAATCTCTACCAACCTCTATTCATGCCGAACGAAGATTTTTTTAAAAAGGAGCCAAGACACTTTAGGCCAGGGTTTTCTCAACTTCAGCACTATTGGGATGGATAATTATTTGCCAGGGGAAGGGGGCACTGTACAATGTTTAGCAGCATCCCTGACTTCTACCTACCAGCTGTCAGTAGCAACCGCCCCCCAACCCCAACTTGTAACCCGTGGCTTCTACACTGAATAGCTAGTCTTCTAAGATTTTTTTTTTTTTTTTTGAGATGGAGTTTTGCTTTTGTTGCCCAGGCTGCTGTGCAATGGCATGATCTTGGCTCACCTGCAACCTCCGCCTCCTGGGTTCAAATGATTCTCCTGCCTCAGCCTCCCAAGTAGCTGGAATTACAGGTATGCACCACCAAGCACGGCTAATTTTGTATTTTTAGTAGAGACGGGGTTTCTCCATGTTGGTCAGGCTGGTCTCGAACTCTTGACCTCAGGTGATCTGCCCACCTCGGCCTCCCAAAGTTCTGGGATTACAGGCGTGAGCCACTGTGCCAGGCCTTTTCTGGGATTTTGTATGCTCTTTTTAAAACATCATAAACCAAATGTATTGAGCATCATCAAACTGTTCATGGTCCAAAGTTGCCACTGGAAACATCAAGAGTTATACTGAACTATAATGCAGTGAACGATCTCTTGGCGTATTGAAAGGTGTAAAGTGGCTTATCATGGTGACTAAGTGGCCCCAAATTCCTCGGCTGCTTAAATTCCTATGTCTCCTTTTTATTGTTTTTCCATATCCCTTCTTTCCTCATGCAGTCAGATTCATTCTCTCTCTTTCTCTTCCTCTACTTCTTTTTAGTTTATAAAATATCTTCCTATTGCTTAGAGTGTGTCTGACTGTATCAGTCATGTTCTTCCCTTCTAATCACTGGTCTATATCTGGTATTGACTTACTAACCAGGCTTCTGGTTATAGTACATTCCACTCTTTATGGCTGCACAGATGTCTACTCCTTTCTCATATTCCAGATAGTTAAAGTTTCTATACATCCAAGTTCAATAAAGGTAACTCTATATTACTACATAAAAACATATATTAGTACATAAAAATGATAATTACAATGATGATCCTGAGTTATTAAGAAAATTGAGTGGATACATCTTGATAGGTATATTAAATAATTTTAAGCAGGAAAGTGACATGATCAGATATCATTCTGGCACCAGCATAGTAGAGGGTCTGAGGCCAGTGTGAAGTTTCATAAGCACGGACACTGACATCTTACATTTGTATCTGACCAGAATTATGTGCTGTGTAGTTGGTAGTGTAATTTTGGAGCATAAAAAGAATACAAGTTTTATTCAAGATTCATTTTCACTTTGGGGAGAAAATCAAAAATTGTCGATTTATGAAGGACAGTAAGGCTTCATTATGAGAGCAGTACATATCTGGGGTGGGGGTGCATCTTTGTACCATGCAGGGCTGATGGAAGGGAAACATCCCTGTTAACTACTTGGGCAGAGAGAGAATGGCAGGATATGTAAAAAACCAAAAACCATGAGGAGATAACCATGTATCTCCTGATGCATAGACTCTACTGAAAAACTGTTAGCAGAGGCTAACCATGAACCCATCACTCAGGATCTGATTTACAAAGAGGGTCAGCTCTGCAGGAATGATGTGCTCCCAACAGAAAGAGCCAGCTGAAGAAGTTATTATGTGTTTTTTCCAGCTCTGAAAACCAATATTTCAACTTGTAAAGATGGATATTCATAATCACTATGTAAAACTAAATAGAATTGCATATTACTGAGCTGCAAGGTATCTAGTTTTTTTTAATGAAGTATTCACATTCTAGTTAGATTCATTCATTCCATTCAGTACATATTCATTGAGAACATACTGTGTGTTAGGTCTGCAGAAAGACAGATAATAAAGATATATACATATCAATAATAGATAATAAAATTATATATATAACTTCTCTAATATAGAGAAAAGTTAGCAGAAATAATCCATGCCCTCATAGAGTTTACTGTTTAATGGAAAAAAAAGACAATTAAAATAGTGTGAGAAGATGGAAATACACTCAGGGTGCTATAGGAACCCATGGAGAGACTGTGTAGGGCTGTTCCTGCATTGCTATGAAGAGATGTCTGAGGCTGCGTAATTTACAAAGAAAAGAGGTTTAACTGGCTCATGGTTTTACAGGCTGTACAAGTATGGTGCCAGCTTCTGCTCAGCTTCTGGGAAGGCTTCAAGGAGCTTTCACTCATGGGGGAAGCTGAAGAGGAAGCAAGTATGTCACATGGCCAGAAGGAGCAAGAGAGAAAGAGTGGGAGGTGCCACACAGATTTTTTTTTTGAGACAAGGTCTCTCTTTGTCACCTAGGCTGGAGGGCAATGGCACGACCTCTGCTCACTGCAGCCTTGATTTCCTGGGATCAAGCAATCCTCCCTCCTCAATCTCCCAAGTAGCTGGGACTACAGGCGCATGCCACCACGCTTGGCTGATTTTTGTATTTTTAGTAGAGACAGGGTTTCATCACCTTACCCAGGCTGGTCTCAAACTTCTGAATTCAAGCGATCTGCCCACCTCTGCCTCCCAAAGTTCTGAAATTACAAGCGTGAGTCACTGTAATTTCAGAACTTACAAGCCCAGCCCACTTTTAAACAACCAGATCTTGCCTGAACTCATTTATCACCAAGAGGATGGTACTAAGCCATTCATGAGGAATCTGCCCGCATGATCCAAACATCTCCCAGCAGGCCCCATCTCCAATATTGGGGATTACAATTCAACATTGGGGATTACAATTCAACAGAAGATTTGATGCAGACATATATTCAAACTGTATCAGAGACTTCCAAAATGTCCTCACAAGGTCACAGGCTGCCATGAGTGGTTCTGCAGGTTTAGAACTGCATGTCAAAGTCTTTATGAGAAGCAGCCCCTAAGATGTGCAGTGCAAGAATTGTACAACCATACAAAGAGCTTGGCCAAGGAAGCCTTTCTGCAGAAAGTGACCTCCAAACTGAGACTTTAGATGAGGGATAAGAGTGTATGCAAATAATATGTTGCTTTCGTGAAACTGCAACCTATACTCGGAGCTTAGAATGCAAATTTGAAAACGACAAGAGATGGTTCTGAAACGGTAGGCAGAGGCCTCATCATGAGGAACTTGAATCTTCTCTGAAGAATTGTGGGTTTATTCTGAAGGCAGAAAGATAACATTGAATGGCTGTAAATCTTATAATATTTGTGTATATAAAGACCATTTGGGCTACTGTGTGGAAAAATGCCTAAGGAGTGCATTCCTGGAGATGAGAGACCATTTAGGAAGTGTTTAGAGTGACAGGTGGAGAGATAATTGTGGCCTCAATGAAGGTAGTAGCAGTGGAGATATATTTACTCTCACTTCTATTGATAACACCCCTTCAATTCTAATGAATATATTCAAGAGATATTAAGGAAATAACATGAAAATATTTTGTGATGCATTGGATATGGAAATCGAGGCTGAATCCCAGGACTCTTACTTGGGCAATGATATCAATAGCTAAAACTTACTGAGAAGGTAATATATGCCAGGAACTATTCTTAGCGTTTTATGGGTATTCTCTTATTTAAACTCATGACAATCCTCTGAAACAGGAAGTTTTATTATTCACATTTTAGGAATTTGGGAACCAAGACATGAATAAATTAAGTAACTTGCTCAAACTTACTGGCTAGAAGGCAGTGGAGTTGGGCTAAGCAGTCTGCCTCCAGGGCCTTTACCCTGTAGGATGCCATCTACCTAGATAAGAGACAAGAAAGAGAGCAGATTTTCTGAGGGAAGATGATGGGTTCAGTTGATAAGCATGATAAGTCTAAGGGGCCTGGGTAACATCCAAGTGGAGATGTTCACCAGGCAGTTGCACATCCGGGTCTGGAGCTCAGGAGAGAGATCCAGGAGAGAAATCCAGATGCAGGAATCGTCAGTGTGTAGATATAGTTGGAGCCATTTGGTGCCAAAAAGTATCCAGTGACAGTGGCTAGAGTAGAAAAAAGAAGGGGCTTAGAATAGGGACTTTGGGAAGCAAGAATACAAGCCTGACAAGGAGACTGAGTGGTAGAAGAAAAACAAGCAAAATACAATGATTTGGAAGTGAAAAGAAGAAGGGAAAGCCATGGTTTGAAATGCTCACAGTATGCCAAGGGCAATAGAGAAAGGAAAATGTTCATTAGATTTGACAATGTGAGGGTTGTTGGAAATCTCAACCATGGCAGGTTCAGTGGAAGGGTTGGGTAAAGGCCCGGCTGGAGGGAGCTCACGAACAAAAGGGAGGAGAGTGGCAGATAGTGGAAACTAGTCACTTTAAAACTGCTTGACTACAAAGGGGAGAAGTAAATAGGGTGGTAGCCAGTCAGGGAACCTAGGTCAAGGGAAGTCTTTTGTTCATGAAAAGAGAGAATAGGAACGATTTAAATAAATGCAGGAAATAGGATGGAAAATGTCATTGATGGTAAACTGACATTGGTGTCCATGAACTCACAGGAGCACTAGTCTTCTTTGCATGTGGATTTCCTGGTTGTGCTCTTCAGGCTGGTTGTGAGCACAAGGGGGTGGGCAGGAAAATGGAATGAAGGCTGGGTCTACCAGGCAGGTGCAGCATAAGTTTAACAAGATACATGAGTTTAGAATCATGGAAAGAGTGTGACAGAAGTGATGCACTGTAAAATCTTAGTTGGTTAGAGAAGATAGTGAAGACAGAGAATGAGGGGCTGAGAAGAAATGAGTAGGGGGGCCCCTTGTGATTGGAGTGACTGAAGTGAAGTATGGAAAGCATATGGGTTAAGGGCCAGAGAGAGGGATGTTTGAAGATAAGGGTTCCAAAGTGGAGCAGTTATGGGTGATGAAATGGAATGTAGCTTTGGAAGGGTAAGCTGAGCTCTCAAGGTGATGGCAAGTTTCCCAGTTATCAGCCTACACTTTCGGGTCAGAGAGACAAGACAGACCTCCAGGACCTCTCAGGGCCACAATAAAAAGACAGGGCAGCCTGGCACATACAGATTCAACAACATTGGAAGACTGGAAGAGATACTGCCATGGGTTGAATTGTGTTCCCCTTAAATTCGTATGGGACCTCAGAATGTGACCTTATTTGGAGATAGGGCATTTACAGAGATAATTAAGTTAAAACTAGGTAATTAGGGTAGGCCTTAATTCAGTATAACTGGTGTCCTAGAAGGAGGAAATTTGGACACAGACACGCATACAGGGAGAACACCATGTGAAGATGAAGACAACAGTCTCCAAGCCAAAGAGAGAAACCTGGAACAGAGCCTTCCCTCACGGCCCTCAGAAGGAAGCAACCCTGCTGACACCTTGGTTTCAGACTTCTGGCCTTCAGAACTATAAGACAATAAATTTCTGTTGTTTAAGCCACTCAGTGTGTAATTCTCTGTTAGGGCAGCCTCAGCAAATAAATACAGATGCCGTCCCAAAACTCCCAGGACCTCCCTGGCAGCCCTTTCTTTATGGATTATTGAACAGAATTTAGCCCATGACTAAACTAATCCCTGGTAAAGGGCCTGGGATCACAATGACTGGTTGAGGCAGTGTTGCGGTACATTCCCTGAAGCATTTGTATGCCTGATTCCTGAACAAAGTCAGGGCTGAATGCACAATGAAATGGGGGGGCAATGCCAGTTGGTTGACAAGCATGAGGTCTGCTGCGCCACCTGAGGGTCTATTCCTCACAACCTGTTCAGGACACCAGTTTCTGTAGTGTTCTAACCACTCAGCCCCTTTGGCTCTTGAGGAACATACACACACAGATGACTTACATTGATGAAAAACCTAATAAGGATGCCCAGAACGTGAGCTAGAAGAGGGACATAGCATTTGAGGGCAGAACTCAGTGGACACTGAGAGAAAAGGATCAGTTTCTTCTATTTAACTCTGAGTTGTTTGATTAGACCCGGAGATGTTCTGCAAACACAAATTCTCACAATGAATATCTCAAATTAATTAGCTCTAAAACTTTAATAAAACCACCTTTATTTCTTACCACCCAAAAAGTATTCTTGCCCTTCAATCTTCCAAAAAGGAGAAGAAAGAAAAAGCAAAAATAATACATAGAGCAGTGGTAAAGTCCTGCTTCAAATATGTTCAGGACCATTGGCCACCAGGGTGACAGTGACTGGTCACTCGAAGGGACAAAGCAGAAAAACAAAGACAGCTCTAGAGGACATGTGACATGGGGAACTATTCCATGACCTGAGAGTTCCATGCCTGGAACCTTATCTCATTCTCTCCTAAATCCCTGCCCTAAGCACCTGTGTCTGCTAAGTTTGCCAGGTTTCTTTGGCATGAGTGCTCCATCTTTCAGGGGATTTGCTTTAACTCCATCTGCTCTCTTTTCCAAGGGGGCATATTGGCTCAGTGAAAACCTCAAATAACATAATGGGATTAAGGAAGGATGGCTCAGTCCCCGGGCTGTCATCTCATCCTTGCTGGAATCCCCTGAGGTCTTTCTCTCTTGGGGACTGAAGCCACCTGGTCTTTGATCACGGTACACAGACTTCCGCGCTGCTATTGGTGAGTCTTGCCTGAGTGTCTGGTTGTGAGCTCACAGTTCCCTGAGGCCCCACATCCTGACCCTATGACTCTTCCGGGCTCCTAAGTCTCTCAGCACTTTTGTGTCCCTTCTTTGGAGTCCAGAGCCTTTTTAGCTGCATTCCCTGTCCCATTCTGGAAGGTATAGGCCTCTATGAGCTGCCTCAGGGCACATCCACCTAAATAGTTCTCTCATCTACTGCTATTCCACCTCCTGGGGTCCTATAGTGCTGACAACATTCCAAACACGGCAAATTTCTAGGAAGTTTGTAATTTTTTTTTTTTGCCATGTACTGGAAAGCAGGAATCAAGCCCATCTACTTGTTTCTCCAAACATATCTGGGGGTCATTACAGCTGCCTTACATCAGAATGTTGGCCCCAAAGCAGTGGAAGTCAAGGAGCAGGCCCACACATATACTCATTTCCCCAAATACTCATGTCCCCAAATTTCTCCGAGTTCTTCTCCCAACCAGGAAGCGTGACTTGGTTGTCACATTCTGCAATTTCCCTTCTCAGTGGTTAATGGTACACTCTGTAATTAATTTTCCAAGCTTAGTTCTCAAGTGTTTGAAAGTACAGCAAAACCTCTTATTGCATTCAAGGGCTTAGTTCTTATAACAGAAAGGCTTCCTTGATACTCCTTTTTCTACCATGGGCTTTAAAACGCCCATGTTGAAAGTCAAAATTAGGCAATAACTTCTTTGTTCTAGACTGTTTCCAGCGTTCCTCTGTTGGTCATGCATCTAGAATACTATTACTACTTGATGGCTGGAGTGGGAGGGGTAGAGTAAATGAATACAAATTGCATAATTTAATTTAGGACATTAACCATTACAGAATCCTAGCGCTGTATGACCTTGGGAAAATTATTTATTTGCCCAGTTCTACAGTGTTATCATTTACAAAATAGAAGAAATAAACAGAACCTGCTTCTTGAGTGTGCTTTGAGGATTTAGTGAGATAATTAATGTAGAGTTTTCAGCACCATATGTACCACATAGTTCTTGATTTTGAAGGCACACAGTTACACCCCAATTCCATCTTGCAACAAGGTGGAGTATAAATGAACACCCAAAAGAATGTACTAAACATTTTGAACAATATTGAGGTGGTTGTAACATGGCAAGCACTAAGAGGTTGTAGACTCCTCCAGGGAATCAAGCCATGTGAGTTGATTAAATATCCGGGGAGAATGTAGGAGAGTCAAAGCCATCTCCAACGCACACCAACATTTAAAGGGCAGGTGGAAGAGGAAACTTCAAAGGAGGCGAGAGTGGTGGGGGAAACCAAGAACATGTGAAGTCATAAAAGTCAAGGGACAAAATCACTTCAGCAAGGAGTAAAAGACCACTTGAAGCGAATGTTGCAGAGATGCCTTGAGAGTCCAGATACCATTTGGTTAAGGCATGAATCACAGATGAAGAATTGGGGACGGCAAGTGTAGACAGTCTTTTTAAAGAAGCCTGGCTGTAAAGGACAATACAGCTAAAGCTAGAGGGTCACTGAAAAAATTTGAGGTTAGTCTGTTTTTAGAACAGTAGCTATCTCTCATTTTAACAAAGCTGGGAATGAGTCAGTGGGGAGAAAAGAAGGAAGGCACAGGACAGTAGAGATGGGTAGATGGCCAAAGATCATCAGGGGGCTTAGGAGTGATACCCAGGTCCTGGTGGAAGCATTAGGCTTGAGATCAGACAGGAAGAGGAAAACTCTTCTCTCCTAAGAGGAGGGAAGGAGAGAAGATGGGTCTAGATGTCAGCGTACAGATCCAGGGCAGGAAGTTGAGCGAGGTCCCATCTGAAGATTTCCCTTTTCTCTGTGAAGCAAAAGCAAAGCCATCTCTTTCAGAGAGACGGGGACATGGATAAAGGCTAGAGAAGGGTGGAGGTGACTACTAGGGCTTCGCAGAGAAGGGAACACGATAGGACTCATTGATAGGCCTAATAAAGCAAATTATCATCATATTCTGGTTCTGAAAATGAAAAATCTGAAATCTGGGAAAGATATTTTTCTGGTCTTCAAAGTGGAAACCCTATCCCCCTTGGCTATCTACACTGTACTGGAATACATGCATAAAGAAGATTATTCAATGATGTTTTGTGCAAGAGGATCGTACCTGCCCGGCTATTTAGTTAGAGCCCCAAACTCCACATTTCTACAAAAAATGTTCTCTTCACTTCCAAAGTATTTATATTCCACTACCACTAGGTGGTGTTTTGTTCAATTAATTCAAGAGTAAAACTTTCTTTTGACTCCTGTTTCAGGACACACACTGGAAAGTACACGTGCTACCTGCTGCACTTTGGTTTTAATCTTTACTTTCTAATTCTAATTTTCTAGACCAGCTATGGTATAAATGAAAACTTTGCTTTTCTCAAGTGTTACACCCTGTTTTATTTGTCTTCAAATACAATGAAAATGAAAATGTGCATTTATTCTTCCCTTTAAAAAGACCAGGGGAATGGAACGATGCGGAAGGTGGCCTTTTATAAGAAGTATGAATCTATGCCTGCTTGAGAAACCATTGTGTATTTTTAATTCTTGTACTCTTCTTTTCAGTAAACATTTCGTGTTTTTAAAAAATCAATTTTTTATTACACTAAAGATACATACTAACCTTTTAGTCTTCTTAATGAATAGTTTCTGCAACTCCTGTGCTGGATACACTAAATCTTCTGTAAGTTTATTACTAAAAACCCCTTGTTAAAAACCATAGTTGCGTAATTATGGATCACGTAAGAAAGTAGTTTCAATTAATAAAACAATTATTTAAATAAAATAAATACGTTTTCTCTCACACTGATGCAAAAGAGGATTTTATGTATTAACCCAAAGCCTTCCTTTTTCTCTATGTTGAACCGAGGTTTGCATCCTAACTCTGCTGCTCACCTGCTCTCTGGCCTTGGGCAAATCTCTACCTCTCTGAACCTTGGCTTTTTCATCTGTAAATGAGCATGTTTTAAAGTGTTGACATGTGGCCGGGTGTGGTGGCTCATGCCTATAATCCCTGCACATTGGGAGACTGAGGCAGGCGGATCACTTGAGGTCAGCAGTTTGAGACCAGCGTGGCCAACATGGGGAAACCCCATCTCTACCCAAAAATACAAAAATTAGCCAGGCGTGGTGGTGGGTACCTGTAATCCCAGCTACTCGGGAAGCTGAGGCAGGAGAATCGCTTGAACCCAGGAGGAGGTTGCAGTGAGCTGAGATCATGCCACTGCACTCCAGCCTGAGGGTCAGAGCGAGACTCTGTCTCAAAAAAAATAAAAAATGAAAAATAAAGTGTTGATATGGAACACTTGACAGATAGTAAGTGTTAAGTACAAGGGCATCTTAAATTCACTGATACTTCTGCTTGAAAAAGTTAAATAACGTACAGGAGTTGTGCAGCTTCTTTTCTCTTCGCTCTCCTTCCTCTACCCCAGGTCCAGGGTCCACCTGTTTCGATCTTGTTTTGTGCTCTGAGGGGTTGACTTGTATAGAATGCACAAACAGGTTTCTTTGCCCTCTGGCTTTTGACTGAGTTTGGCCAGGGGGCAGGAGATGGGAGGGAAGGAGAAAAAAGAGCTTGGGATATTTATTTGTCCAGCTCCCTTCCTGGGGGCAGTCATTGTTTGCTGGCTGCAACTATCAGCTGAGCTTCTCCGGATCTGCCATGCAGCTCTCTCCACAGTTTTCTCTCTTCCTCTGCCCTCACCACCACTGGCTCCAATTACTAAACTTGTAGAATCCGTATGCCCTGCCCACCCCTCTGTATATAGTTCCTTTATTAAACTCCTGTCACATTACCTAAGTGTGCCATCTTTTTCCTGCTGGTCCCAGTGATCCAGGCAGTAAGCTAATTTGAGGGCCACCACTAGAAAGATCCTTAGGCAATTCGTTGCTTGGGGCCTCTGTGCTTCTCCAGAAATCTTAGTGAAACCTGCCCTGACACCAATTCCGGGGTCTGGATGAAGTCAAAAGCCCCCCCACCCCACTACTTCCACGACTACAGGTTCTCTCTCTTTCTTCAGCTCCTGAGCTCCTGAGCCTAGATCTTTTTTTTTTCCTTTTTTTTTTTTTGAGATGGAGTCTCACTCTGTTGCCCAGGCTCGAGTACAGTGGCATGATTTCAGCTCACTGCAACCTCTGCCTCCTGGGTTCAAGGGATTCTCCTGCCTCAGCCTCCCAAGGGACTACAGGCACGTGCCACCATCCCCTGCTAATTTTTGTATTTTCAGTAGAGATGGGTTTTCACCATGTTGGCCAGGCTGGTCTTGAATGCCTGACCTCAAGTGATCCACTGGCCTTGGCCTCCTAAAGTGCTGGGATTACAGGCATGAGACACCACACCCAGCCCGAGCCTAGATCTTCTAGATTCAGTTGTGGATCAGGCCCAGAAGTGAAGTTCCATCCCTTCTCCTTTGTCCCAAGAATTCCAAATACGTTTCATACTGTGTGATGCTCTGTGACCTTGCTGAAGAGTGAGGGTGGCACAGGGCAGAGACCCCATAGCATCCCACCCAGCTACAGCCATCTTCACTGTCTCCAAAAGCCTGTTCTTCTCCCAAATGAGCCTCTGGTATCTGTCATCTCATGTCATCCAGCTGCCACTGTTTCTCTGATTAGAGCACTGGTGACTGCTCAGTCTACCTTCCCCAGACACTTCTTCTGGAATTCCATGAAATAAAACGGTCTTATCTTATGACCTTTGGGGAAAACAAACAGGCTCCGCAAAGTCATAAATTACATAAGGCCCTCCACATTCATGCTAACTCCTCAGCTAATTCCACTGATAATTATATCCCTAAGATCCCACCAGCAGAATCTGGAGGAGTGGACTGTTGGAAGCAGTTGGCAAGAAACATTCCAAAGGACTCTGAGCACCAAATGTTTACCCCTGGGGCTTCCTTGATGAGACTGCAAGCTTCGTGGACTTGGGGCTTTTCCTTCTGTGACCGCACTGCCACTTAGCACAGTTTCAATAACACCTCTGGACCAATGATTAAATACCAACGCCAACAGCACCCCTAGGAAAATAAGCAAGGAACAGAATCTGCCCATAAAAGGAGTCCCAGCCCAGGGGCTATGGGGGCTTTGTCTTGGGCCTCTTCCTGTTGAGCAGAAGGTACACAGGTGGCAAGGTCTGGGCCCGGAGCCTCTTTGGCCAGGGTGACCATAGGTGACTGCAGACCCAGAGCACAAGGCCCAGCCAACTCTCAGTGGCAACCACATCTGGTTAGGGAGTTTGAAGAGTGCCTGAGGAGGGGTGGGAGCTAAGAAGCCAGGAGGGCTCTCTGCTTGTCACGGCCACCTCAGCCTACTGATGCCAGACTATGTTCGCCAGCTGTGACTGTTCTCCCCACACCAACTTTGCCTCAGTTACCCACAGCAATAGCTGGGACCAGGCGGGCACATTTAATAATACTTAATGAAACATTCCTGAAAGTCCTGGGATGATGGGGGGAAAGTACCTTACAGGGAAAAAAAGAAACAAAAAACAGAAACGTATTACTACTACATCAGCTCAGAGCTTCCCAGGGCGCCTAACCTGGTGGTCCCTTCCTCACTCTCAGCCCTCCTGAGTTAGGAGTAGCTCACTGTCCACGTGCCCCAAATCCCGGCCAATCAGTGTCCTGGGACACTTGTCACATTCACTCCAGTCAAAAGCTTTTCATCCGCCCTGAGCTGTTCCCAGGATGACTGGGAGTGGAAATATTCATCACTTTCAAGAAAAAAAAAAATCCATTCTCCTCACAAAGGCTTGATAGACTCAAATGGATAATCGCTGATAGGGTTTGGCTCTGTGTCCCCACCCAAATCTCATGTTGAATTCTAATTCCCAATGTTGGGGGAGGAACCTGGTGGGAAGTGATTGATCATGGAGCAGATTTCCCCCTTGTTGTTCTCATGACAGTGAGTCAGTTCTCACAAGATCTGATGATTTAAAAGTGTGTGGCACTTCGTTTTTCACTCTCTCTCTTCCTCTTGCTCTGCCATGGTAAGATGTGCTTGATTCTCCTTCGCTTTCTGCCATGTTTCCTAAGCTTCCTGAGGTTTCCTAGCCATGCCTCCTGTATAGCTTGTGGAACTGTGACTCAATTAAACCTTTTTTCTTCGTAAATTATCTAGTTTTGGGTAGTTCTTTATAGCCGTGTGAGAGCGGACTAATATACTCACCCAATAATTGTTTTTTCTTTTAGTGTTTTTAGATCCCAACATGTGTTACCATCATCCAGTAATTATTAATACATTTCTCAAAATTTAGGTTCTTCTGTCTAATATAAGAGTATGTTTGAAAGGCCAGGGCCACAGTGGCTTATGCCTGTAATACCAAAACTTTGGGAGGCTGAGGTGGATGGATCATTTGAGGTCAAGAATTCAAGACCATCCTGGGCAACATGGAGAAACCCCCTCTCTACTAAAAATACAAAAATTCGCTGGGCGTGGTGGCTAGTGCCTATAATCCCATCTACTCGGGAGGCTGAGGAAGGATAATTGCTTGAACCTGGGAGGCAGAGTTTCAGCGAGCCAAGATCGCACCATTGCACTTTAGCCTGGGCGACAGAGTGAGACTCCATCTCAAAACAGAACAAAACAAAAAAATATGTTTGAAACATCAAAAGCTGAATTGAAATTGTATTGTGTGACAAGTTAAGTTTAACTCTTTATCAGTTTCTCTTCAAGAACTCAAAAATCTTGGGCTCCAGTTTATCCATGTTTCACTTTGTTATAAGATTTTTTCATGATATTCTGAATAAGAAAGCTTACTTATATGTTTGATAGATTTTTACCATTGTAATATAAATTTAAAAAATTGCTTTTCACATATAATACTTTAGGTTTCGAATGCTACTTTGCCTGATATTAATGTTGCTTGAGCACCCCAATTTTATTAATTTGCATTTTCCTAAGATGTCTTTGTTCATTTCTCTATTTTCAACCTCTTTTTGTTTTATACGTATCTCTTGTACAGAGAACATAGTTTGAAGTTGCTTTTGTCACCCAACTATATGTTTATTATGCTCTATTGTTGTTTCCCTATTTTATTCTAGTTTATGATTTCTACTATACAGTTTTTTTTCTTTTTTCCTTTTAAAGTGCCTTAAAGTCTCAACAAACCTATTCTTTCTTTTGCAGGGAGAGTATTTTTTCAAACAATAATGTATTTATTTGATACATTGTAATTGTACATATTTATGGGGTATAGTTTCTTTTTTTTAAGTTTAAGATGTTTATTAAGATGTCTATTAGACACCTGAATGCAGTTAAGTACATAAAAAGTATTTAAAAGAGAGGTCAAAGCTAGAGAAATAAGCTTGCATTTAAGCTTAAAGTGGCACATGAAGTGACATAATTATATAACTTGGGGAAGTGAGTATGGATAGAGAAGTCTAGGTATCAACTCTGAGAAAGTCCAACATCTTGAGGTCAGTAAAGAATCCAAGCCAGATGCAGTGGCTTATGACAGTAATCCCAACACTTTGGAAGGCTGAGGTGGGAGGATTGCTTCAGGCCAGAAGTTTGAGACCAGCCTGGGCGGCAAAACAAAACCGCGTCTGTAAAAAAAAAAAAAAAAAAAAAAAAAGTATATATATATATTTCTTCTAAAAAAAAAAAAAACAAAAGGGATACCTGTGCAGAATGTGCAGGTGTGTTAGACAGGTATACGTGTGCCATGGTGGTTTGCTGCACCTATTGACCCATCCTCCAAGATCCCTCCCCTCACTCCACACCCACCTTGGTGTGTATTGTTTCCCTTTCTGTGTCCATGTGTTCTCAATGTTCAACACCCACTTATGAGTGAGAACATGCAGTGTTTGGTTTACTGTTCCTGTGTTAGTTTGCTGAGGATGATGGCTTCTGGCTTCATCCATGTCCCTGCAAAGGATATGATCTCATTCCTTTTATGGCTGTATAGTATTCCATGGTGTATATGTACCACGTTTTTTTAATCCAGTCTATCATTGACGGGCATTTGGGTTGGTTCCATGTCTTTGCTATTGTAAATGGTGCTGCAATAAACATATGTGTGCATGTGTTTTTATAGTAGAATGATTTATATTCCTTTGGGTATATACCCAGTAACGGGATGGCTGGGTCAAATGGTATTTCTGGTTCTAGATCCTTGAGGAATCATCATACTGTCTTCCACAATGGTTGAACTAACTTACATTCCCACCAACAGTGTAAAAGTGTTCCTATTTCTCCAGATCCTCTCCAGCGTCTATTGTTTCCTGACTTTTTAATAATCACCATTCTGACTGGCATAAGACGATATCTCACTGTTTCATATGTTTGTTGGCTGTGTAAATGTCTTCTTTTAAGAAGTCTCTATTCATATCCTTTGCCCACTTTCTGATGGGGTTGTTTTTTTCTTGTGAATATGTTTAAGTTCCTTGTAAATTCTGGATATTAGACCTTTGTCAGATCGGTAGATTGCAAAAATTTTCTCCCATTCTGTAGGTTTCCTGTTCACTCTGCTGATAGTTTCTTTTGCTGTGCAGAAGCTCTTTAGTTTAATTGGATCCCATTTGTCAATTCTGGCTTTTGTTGCAATTGCTTTTGGCGTTTTTGTCATGAAGTCTTTGCCCATGCCTATGTCCTGAATGGTATTGCCTAGGGTTTTTTTCTAGGATTTTTATGGTTTTGGGTTTTACATTTAAACCTTTAATCCATCTTGAGTTAATTTCTGTATAACGTGTAAGGAAGGGGTCCAGTTTCAGTTTTCTGCATATGGTTAGCCAGTTTTCCCAGTATCATATACTGGATAGGAGATCCTTTCCCCATTGCTTGTTTTTGTAAGGTTTGTTGAAGATCAGATGGTTGTAGATGTATGGTGTTATTTCTGAAGTCTCTGTTCTGCTCTATTGGTCTATATATCTGTTTTGGTACAAGTACCATCCTGGTTTGGTTACTGTTGTCCTGTAGTATAGTTTGAAGTCAGGTAGTGTGATGCGCCCAGCTTTGTTCTTTTTGCTTAGGATGTCTTGGCTATATGGGGTCTTCTTTGATTCCATATAAAATTTAAAATAGTTTTTTTTAATTCTGAGAAGAATGTCAATGGTTTGATGGAAATGGCACTGAGTCCATAAATTACCTTCGGCAATGTGGCCATTTTCATGATATTGATTCTTCCTATCCATGAGGATGGAATGTTTTTCCATTTGTTTGTGTTCTCTCTTATTTCCTTGATCAGTGGTTTGTAGTTCTCCTTGAAGAAGTCCTTCACATCCCTTGTTAGCTGTATTCCTAGGTATTTTATTCTCTTTGTAGCGATTGTGAATGGAAGTTCATTCATGATTTGGATCTCTGATTGCCTATTGTTGGTGTAAAGGAATGCTTGTGATTTTTGCACATTGATTTTGTATCCTGAGACTTTGCCAAAGTTGCTTGTCAGTTCAAGGAGTTTTGGGGCTAAGATGATGGGGTTTTCTAAATATAAAATCATGTCATCTGCAAACAGAGACAACTTGACTTCTTCTTTTCCTATTTGAATACTCTTTATGTTGTTCTCTTGCCTGATTGCCCAGGCCAGCGCTTCCAATACTATGTTGAATAGGAGTGTTAAGAGAGGGCATCCTTGTCTTGTACCAGTTTTCGAAGGGAATGCTTCCAGCTTTTACCCATTCAATATTATATTGGCTGTGGGTTTGTCATAAATATCTTGTTATTTTGAGATATGTTCCATCTAGTTTATTGAGAGTTTTTAACATGAAGCGATGTTGAATTTTATCAAAGGCCTTTTCTGCATCTATTGAGATAATCAATTGGTTTGTATCTTTGATTCTGTTTATGTGACGAATTACATTTATTGATTTGCCTATGTTGAACCAGCCTTGCATCCCAGGGATGAAGCCAACTTGATTGTAGCGGATACATTTTTTGATATGCTACTGGATTCAGTTTGCCAGTATGTTATTAAGGATTTCTGAATCGCTGTTCATCAGCTATTTTGGCCTGAAGTTTTCCTTTTTTTTGTTGTGCCTCTGCCAGGTTTTGTATCAGCATGATGCTGCCTTTATAAAATGAGTTACGGAGGAGTCCCTCCTTTTCAGTTGTTTGGAATGGTTTCAGAAGGAATGGTACCAGCTCCTCTTTGTATTTATGGTAGAATTCAACCGTGAATCATCTGGTCCTGGACTTTTTTTGGTTGGTAGGTTATTAATTACTGCCTCAATTTCAGAACTTGTTATTGAGGATTCAACTTCTTCCTGGTTTAGTCTTGGGAGTGTATGTGTCCAGAAATTTATCCATATCTTCTAGATTTTCTGATTTATTTGCACAGAGGTGTTTATAGTATTCTCTGATAGTAGTTTGTATTTCTGTGGGGTCAGTGGTGATATCCCTTTTATCATTTTTCATTGTGTCTATTTGATTCTTCTTTTTTTATTAGTCTAGCTAGTGGTTCATCAATTTTGTTGATTTTTTTCAAAAAACCAGCTCCTGGATTCATTGACCTTTTGGAGAGTATTTCATGTCTCTATCTCCTTCAATTCTTCTCGGATCTTAGTTATTTCTTGTCTTCTGCCAGCTTTTGGATTAGTTTGTTCTTGCTTCTCTAGCTCTTTTAATTGTGACATTAGGGTGGTACTTTGAGATTTTTCTAGGTTTCTGATGTAAGCATTTAGTGCTACAAATTTCCCTCTTCTTCTTCCTCCCTGCCCCTCCTTCTTTCTCTCCTCTCATCTCTGGTAACCACTGTTCTACTCTCTGTTTCTATAATATCAATTTTTTTGTTTTAGATTCCACATGAGTGAGATCACACAGTATTTATCTTTCTATGTCTGGTTTATTTCATTTAACATTGTGTCCTAGTTCATTCATGTTGTCATAAATAACAGTATTTCACTCTTTTTTATGACTGACTAGTATTGTCACACCACATTTTCTTTATCCATTCATCAATGGACAGTTAGGTTGATTCTATGTCTTGACTATTGTGAATAGTGCTGCAACAAACATGGCAGTGGAGCTATCTCTTCGACATACTGATTTCATTTCCTTTGGATATATACCCAGTAGTGGGATTGCTGAATCACATGGTCATTCTATTTCTAAATTTTTGAGGAACCCCCATACTGTTTTTTATAATGGCTGTACTAGTTTACAATCCCATAAATAGTGTGTATGTGTTCCCTTTTTTCCATATCCTTGCCAATACTTGTTTTGTCTTTTTGATAATAGCCATTCTAACTGGAGTGAGGTGGTATCTAATTGTGGATTTTATTTATTAATACATTTCCCTGATTATTAGTGCAGTGGTGCGAACACAGTTCACTCAACCTCACGGGCTCAGGTGATCCTCCCATTTCAGCCTCCTGAGTAGCTGAAACTACAGGTGCATGCCACCAAACCCAGCTAGTTTTTGTGTTTTTAGTAGAGATGGGGTTTCACCTTATGCCCAGGCTGGTCTTGAACAATTGAGCTCAAGCAATCTGCCCACTGTGGCCTCCCAAAGGGCTGGGATTACAGGCATCAGCCATCACACTTGGCCTGTCCCTTCACTGTGTTAATATCTCCCTTTGCTGTGCAAAATCTGTATTGTTTGATGTAATCCCATTTGTCTTTTTTTTTTTTTTTTTTTTTTGAGATGGAGTCTCGCTCTTTCACCCAGGCTGGAGTGCAGTGGTGCCATCTCGGCTCACCGCAACCTTCCGTTCATGAGTTCAAGTGATTCTCCCGCCTCGGACTCCCGAATAGCTGGGACTACAGGCGCATGTCACCATGCTCGGCTAATGTTGGTATTTTTACTAGAGATGGGGTTTTGCCATGTTGGCCAGCTTGTCTCAAACTCCTGGCCTCAAGTGATATGCTTGCCTCGGCCTCCCAAAGTGCTGGGATTACAGGCATGAGCCACTGCGCCTGGCTGTGAATAATCTTTTTAATGTGCTGTGGATTTGGTTTGCTAATATCTTGTTGAAAATTTTTATGTCAGTGTTCATCAGGGATATTGGTCTACAGTTTTTTATTTTGTTATGTCCTTGTCTAGTTTTGGAAACAGGGTAATTAGAGTAATGGTGGCCTTGTAAAATGAGTTCTCCTCCTCTTCCATTTTCTGGAATAGTTTGAAGAAATGGTATTAGTGCTTCTTTAAAAGTTTAGTAGAATTCAGCAGTGAAGCCACTAGGTTCTGGGCTTTTCTTTGATGGGAGGCTTTTTATTACTGATTCAATCTCCTTACTCATTATTGGTGTATTTAGATTGTCTATTTCTCCATAATTTAATATTGGTTGGTTTTATGTGTCCAGGAATTTATCCATTTCTTCTATATTATCAAATGCGTTGGTATATAGTTGTTTATAATAGTGTCTTATGATACTTTTATTTCTATGATTTTATTTATTTGAGTCATCTCTTTTTTTCTTAGTCTAGTTAAAGATTTGTTGGTTTTATTTGTCTTTTCAAAATACCAACTCTTAGTTTTGTGGATGTATTTTGTTTTCTCAGGCTCTATTTCACTTATTTCTGCTCTGAGCCTTATTATTTCCTTCTTTCTACCAATTTTGAATTTAGTTTATTCTTCCTTTTCTAATTATTTGAGCTGCATAATGAGGTTATTTATTAGACATCTTTCTCCTTTTTTGATGTAGGTGTTTATTGCTATAAACTTCCTTCTTAGAAGTGCTATTGCTGGCTGGGTGCGGTGGCTCACGCCTGTAATCCCAGCACTTGGGGAGACCGAGATGGATGGATCAACTGATCGAGACCATCCTGGTCAATATGGTGAAACTCTGTCTCTACTAAAAATACAAAAACTAGCCCAGCATGGTGGCAGTCACCTGCAATCCCAGCTACTCAGGAGACTGAGGCAGGAGAGTTGTGAATCCCAGGGGCAGCGGTTGCAGTGAGCCGAGATTGCACCACTGCCCTCCAGCCTGGGCAACAGAGTAAGACTCTGTATTTTTTTTTTTAAAGTGCTGTTGTTGTGTCCCATAGAATTTGGTTAGATGTGTTTTCATTCTCATTTGTTTCAAGGAAATTTTAAACTTCTCTTTAAATTTCCTCACTGACCCACTGAGTGAGCATGTTATTTAGGAGCATGTTGTTTAATTTCCATTTATTTGTAGAGTTTCCAAAATTTTTCGTATTGATTTCTGGTTTTATACCATTGTGGTCAGAAAAGATACCTTATGTGGTCTCTATCTTCCTAAAGTTGTTAAGACTTGTTTTGTGACCTAACATGTGATCTATATTGGAGAATTCTCCACATGCAGTTGAGAAGAATGTGTGTCTTGCAGCAGTTGGATGAAGGTTCTGTAAATATATGCTATGTCTGTTGAGTCCATGGTGCAGTTTAAGTCTGATAATTTTTGTTGATTTTTTTGTCTAGGGAAAGTGGGGTATTGAAGTTCTCTATTATTGTATTGCAATCTGTTTCTCCCTTCAGGTCTAACAATACTTCTTTTATATATAAAGGTGCTCCAGTGTTGGATATATGTATTTATAATTGTTATATCCTCTTTTTGACTTGATCCCTTTATCATTATGTAATAACTTATTTGTATTTTAAATAGTTTTTGACTTAAAGTCTATTTTTTTGGATATACATGTGGCTACTCCTACTTGCTTTTGGTTTCCATTTGCATGGAATATCTTTTTCCATCCTATCACTTTTAGTTTATGTTTGTCTTTAACAGTGAGGTGAATTTATTGTAGGCAGTACATAGTTGGGTCTTGTTTTTTAATTTATTCAGGTATTCTATATCTTTTATTTACTTGGAGGACTTAATCAATTTTCACTTAAGGTTATTATTGACAGATAAGGACTAACACCTGCTATTTTGTTCATTGTTTTCTGTTTAAAAAAATAAATAAAACTCGTTTCTTTCTTCCTCACATTGTTTACCTGCATGGTTTAATGTTTCTCTGTGGTGCTAAGCTTTGTTTCCTTTTTCTTTCTCATTTTTGTATCTGCTGAAATTTCTTTTTTTTGTGGTTACCATGGAGCTAACATATAGAGTGTTGTAATTATAGCAGACTATTTTTAGCTGACAGTAACTTAACTTTGTTTTTTTTTCTATGCAGATGTAGCAGCAACAACTTAACTTTGGTCACATAAAAACACTGCAGATTTTTTCCCTTCCTCCCAAAATTTATATATTTGTTGTCTTAATTTACTTCTTTATCTATTATGTGTTCCCTAGCCACTAATTGTAGCTGTTATTGGTTTTGATCATTTTAACTTTAAATCTTCATATGAAAGGATTGAGAGATTTACATAGCACCATTGTATCACTGTGGTAATCTGAGTTTGATTTATAAATTTACCTCTACTGGTGAGTTTTCTACCTCCATGTACTCTCATGATAGTAATTATCATCCTTTAGTTTCCAATTATAACTCTCCCATAAGCATTTCTTGTAAGGCCAGTCTAGTGGTGATAAGTTCCCTCAGCTTTTGCTTGTCTGAGGTCTTTGTTTGTCCTTCTTTTCTTAAGAATAGCTTTGCTAAATATAACATTCTTGAGTGATAGTTTTTTTTTTTCAGCACTTTAAATATATCATTTCATTCTCTCCTAGCCTGCAACATTTCTACTGAGAAATCTGCTGATAGTGCAGTGATAGTGCAGTGAGGCAGGAGAATCGCTTGAACCCAGGAGGCGGAGGTTGCAGTGAGCCAAGATTTCACCACTGCGCTCCAGCCTGGGTGACAGAGCAAGACTCTGTCTCAAAACAAAACAAAACAAAAATGGTGCTGAATTGTGGCAGCTTAGGTCATGGGGTTGGGGGATGCTTAAGATGAGCTTCTACTCTGAGGCATTCCAGCTGGTTGAACTCTCAGCTACTCTCTAAACTGGACTCAGATCCTGTGAGGACTGAGGGACTCTCCTGTAGCAAGGATTGCTGGAGATCTCCAGCTTACCTTTTCCCATAAGAAGAAATCCCCCTGATTCTGAGCTGATCTTGGCAAGGCAGACAGCATGGCAGAGGCAGAATGTCTCACTCCCCTCACTACAGGGCTGTCTTGAGCTTCCATGCTCCACAGGGATTTTGCTGCTACCCGGATGCTCTCCAGTGCACTTCCTCAGTTGCTCTAGTCAAAATATAGTTGTTTCTTCATTGTTTAGGTCCCTTTTTGAGGAGAGGATAAGTGCCAGGTAACTCTAGTCAGCCATCTTGCTGATGTCACTCCCAATAAGCCTATTTAAATCTAAGTTTCTCCATCAATGTATGACAGCTTTGTGGTTTCAGAGACCCAGGCTACTTTAATCTTTTATCCCACCACCCACGGTGTTAACCTTATTGGTGTGATCACGATGGCTCACCACCACATTAACATTCCAGCAAGACGAAAGGGAGAAGGGACAGGAGAGGGAACACTCTTTCCTTAAGAGCATGACCTAAGAATTACATATGTGATTTATACACATTCAATGAGCCAGAGTTTAGTCACCTGCCTGTACCAGTGATGGGGAGGCTCAGAAACGCTAGGAAATGTAGTTGGGCCAGTTATTAAGCTATTGTCTTCCAGATTTATCTCCACCTTTCTACACTCTGGTTTTTGATGCTAAGATTGGGGCTCTGCAAACTACAGTTGACCCTTGAACAATGGAGGCATTGGGAGTGCCTCAGTAAAAAATCTCAGTATGACTTTTAACTCCACCAAAACTTTACTAATAGCCTCCTGTTGATGAGAAGCCCTATTGATAACATAAGCAGTTGATTATTCCAAAGTTCGAATGTTCTATGTATTATATACTGTATTTTTATAATAAAGTAAGCTAGAGAAAAGAAAATGTTATTAAGTAAGCCATAAGGAAGAGAATATATTTACATTCATTAAGTGGAAGTGGACCATAATAAAGTTCTTTTTTTGTTTTGTTTTGAGACAGAGTGTTGCTCTGTCGCCCAGGCTGGAGTGCAATGGCATGATCTTGGCTCACCGCAACCTCCGCCTCCCGAGTTCAAGCAATTCTCCTGCCTCAGGCTCCCGAGTAGCTGGGATTACAGGCATGCGCCACCACCCCAGCTAATTTTGTATTTTTGGTAGAGACGGGGTTTCACCATGTTGGTCAGGCTGGTCTCGAACTCCTGATCTCAGGTGATCCACCTGCCTTGGCCTCCCAAAGTGCTGGGATTACAGGCGTGAGCCACTGCACCCAGCCCATAATAGGGTTCTTTATCCTCATTGTCTTCATGTTCAGTAGGCTGAGGAGGAGGAAGAGGGTGGGTCTTGCTATGTCAGGGGTAGCAGAGGCAGAAGAAAATCTGCTTATAAATGGACTTGTGCAGTTCAAACTCATGTTCAAGGATCAGCTATACCTTCTCTTTTATCAGCTGACTTCATGGTAAGTTCCACCAACAGAGGATACGAGAAGGAAACTGGAAGGTAAGAGAAGTGGAGAAGGGAATTGGTTCTTCCATATTTGCTGGCTATGCATTTCATGTTGCCCAGCAATGGTTCTGTACCCCAGTAGTATCAGTTGATTCATTTCCAGTCTCTGACTTTTTTTTTTTTTTTTTTTTGAAACAGCGTCTTGCTTCGTCACCCAGGCTAGAATGCAGTGGTGCAATCATGGCTCACTGCAGTCTTGACATCCTGGACTCAAGTGATCCTCCCACTTCACCCTCCCAAGTAGCTAGGACCACAGGCATGTGCCACCCATGCCTGGCTAATTTTATGTATTTTTGTTGCCCAGGCTGGTTTCAAACTCCTGGACTCAAGCGATCCACCCACCTTGGCTTCCCAAAGTGCTGGGATTACAAGAATAAGCCACTCTGCCTGGCCCTCCAACTTCTTTTGGTAGTCCCAGAACCAGCCTTATTGTCCTCTCCTCAGAGGTCTGAGGCCCTGCTCTGTGAGACCCTTCCTCTGAGCTTCTGAGTTCTGTAATTTCAATCTTTTCTCTTTGTCTCCCAGCCGTAGAGGTTGTAGCTGCTTCTTGCAGTTATTACTTCTGTTTTACTTCAGTGTTCTCCTATTTTTTATTCTTCAACATGTTTGTTTTCTGTTTTCTTATATGGACACTACCTGAATGATACATTAGTCTATGATTAGGTGGTTAGTTAAATCTTATTAACATTTTATAATTCTTATTGCAATTCCAGTGTTTAATGTCCATATAGTTGCCAATACAAAGGGAATTGGTTGCTTCACACATGCATTTAGAGCTGATATACTACAAATTTAATAGTAATATGAATTGTTAGTATTGCAAAATGTTTCTCAGGCAGAGTGTGCATCTTTTGACAATATACAAACTGGAACAGGAAAAGAAGAAAATAAGCATTTGAGATAACTGGGAAATGAAACTTCTTTGTGCAGGAACACATTGCATTCACATTGAGAGAAAATATTTGACAATTTAATTTTTCTTTTTTCTTACCTAAGTACTTCCACCACTCAGATCTTCCCTGAACTATAAACTAGTGTTCATCTCTGACATTGGGAATGACACATCCCACAAAAAACTTCACAGCTGTTTGATGCAGTCACTTTTATGATGGCATATGAAAGATGTAGAGCGGTGTTTCTCTGAGGTCTGAATGGTGTGAGTTATGTGAGCAGATGTTTGAGGTTATGGGTTGTGCTGTGCTAGTGCTGAGTACCAGATCTTGAGTGACAGAGGAACCCTCTAAAGTGTGGGGTTCAGGGAGCCAACTCTCTTGTCCAGGTCTGAGAGGACTAGAGTGGCAGGGTTGGAGAAGCCACCTGCTCCTAAATTCTAAAGAATAAGAGACATTGAGAAAAAATTTGAATGCCAAAGGCCCATCAAGACTGAACCCTGCAGCAAAAAATCGAGTCTTCTCACAAAATAATGGCTTCAAGCTGTCACTAATCGGAAAAAGAGAAAGAGGCCTGGGATTGAGAAAGAGGCTAATGTCATAAACCTTACTTGATGTGTTTGGAAAGATATATCTAGGAACAAATGGTGGGTGTGCCTACTGGCTCATGAAACTGACCTGAAGCAAATAAATTATAAGCCAATTGAGCTTTTGAGAAAGTTATATTGCAGAAGAAACCATGAGCCTGTGCTAAAAAGCCTTTAACAGATTGAAACAATCCCTGCCTCCCAAATTTGCAGAGGCAGTAACTAGGCTGTGAAATCTTGAGGCTCCCAAGTAGGGCATAATCTCCAATGCCCACCACAGATGTGACCAAGGAGGATAATGAACATGGAAGAATCACCAGAGGGGTGACCCAGGGGACATAAAGCAAAAGGAATTCCACTAACGAGTGGAAACAGGTCTAATCAAGGAAATTCTCCAGCTGCCTCACAATGCCTGTCCTATCAGATTTCATAATTGCTACTGACCAGTGATTGCTGTGTGTCCTCCACCTGTCCTTTTTACGAAGGAAAGTTTCTGTTGCAGTTATCTTGACCTTGATATGTAGTGATATAGCAGGGAGTGCTGAGGAATCCCAGGGAAGAAAACATGTCCATTCCAGACTGCTCTCCCTCCATAGTGTGGAGATACTGCTGGGGACCCCTGCCCTTACCGGGATCATTCTTTCCTGGCTCTGGCTTTATAATGGAAGCCCAGTATCAGCCTCTCACTTGCAGCCCTGACTTCTCTCCTCCCTTGACTGTAAGGTATATTAAAAATCTGGTATATAAGGTCAGGTGAGCTCCAGAAGACATCTAACTGCAAATCCCACATTCTGCTGTGGCGTCCTCTTTATTTATAACACCCTTCTTACTTTATAACACAGATGCATGTGAAATATTTTAAATATTCTAGATACCATTTTTACATATTGGAGGAGGTAGAGTTGTATTCCACATTTGC
Organism: Symphalangus syndactylus; assembly: GCF_028878055.3. NCBI lineage: Eukaryota > Metazoa > Chordata > Mammalia > Primates > Hylobatidae > Symphalangus > Symphalangus syndactylus. The sequence goes on from NC_072430.2 coordinate 79,067,308, forward strand.
TCTGTCTGCCATCCTGAAGCTCTAAACAATAGCAAACTTGCAAAGTGAGAATTCCAAAGTTCCAAAAAATAAATGTTGAATTAAATTATTGGGAAAGCAGAGACATTAGTTTTATTTATTTTTCTTTTAAATTATATTTATTTCATCGTATCCTATGTACCTTTTGCCATAGTTGTAATTAGAACATAAATCATAATTTTAATGCTTGCATAATATTCATTGAGTTCCCATGCAATATTTTTGTAGTGAATTTCTTAGTGGCTAGGATAATATAATGCTTATTATTCATCAACTAGAACATAAATATAATCTACTAATTTATCATTATATAGCTCTGACCATAAGTTCTTAAAAAATGTTTTTTAATCATTTCTTTTCTTCTAAATATAATTTCTCTAATAGGTTTTCCATTTAGAAGATACAACATTTATTCTTCCACTTTTAGAAAGAAGTTCTGCTATATTTTGAAGGTGAGATGCTTAAATTGGGTCCATTTTGGTTATTTTGGTTTGATCTGCAGGAGTATGATGTGGTACCAGATTGATAATCTTTTCTTTGTTCAAAGGAGTGTTTATATTTCACTCAAATGAAGAACACAGAATCTCAGAAGCTTATTGAGTATGAGAAAAACTGGCCAGCAACAGCATTTTAGGGTACAAAAGCACTAGCCACTTGTTTCAGACATTAGTCAATGAAATCTACTCTTGGTATAAAGATTTGCTGATCTTTAAGTTTATGAACAGCCTCAAGAGAAGTAACACACAGAAATTTGGTCATGGTATTTTTTAAAGCAGGCTGCCATGAGAAAAACCGGCAATGAGCTACATTCAGTATAGTTTTAGTAAAAATTAATTTGTTTTTTAAATCTAGCATTGATGAATATTTTGTTTTTAAAATATTATTTTATTTTTATTTATTTTGAGACGGAGTCTCACTCTGTCTCCCAGGCTGGCGTGCAGTGGCGCGATCTCGGCTCACTGCAACCTCTGCCTCCCAGGTTCAAGTGACTCTCCGGCCTCAGGCTCCTGAGGAGCTGGGACTACAGGTGCATGCCACCATGCCAGGTGAATTTTTTTTTTTTTTTTTGTATTTTTAGCAGAGGCAGGGTTTCACCGTGTTAGCCAGGATGGAATATTTTATTTTAAATTATGAAACATATATAGAGAAAATTAGGTGAAGCGAAAGTACTGAGTGGCAGGATGTGTATGTAATCAGCTTTACAAGGTGTTGCAAAGTCACTCTTCAAAGTCACTGCACAAGCTTATGCTGCCCCCAGCAATGCGTGGGAGTTCCAGTTTTCTCACATCCTCCTCACATCCTACTTGGTCACAACTGATTTATTTATTTTTCTAATGTGGTGAGTCATTCTTAACTCATTTTGCTTTAATGTACATTTCTCCAGTTATTAGTGAGGTTGAACATTTGAAAACATACTCTATCAGCTGTTTGGGTTTCCTTTTCCATTTGTCTTTTTGGTCCTTTACCTATTTTGTTTTATTGGAGCATTTGCCATTTCATGTTAATTTATAGGAGCTCTTTAAAGAGGATATTATTTATAACTCTTTAAATTTTAAAAATGTCTTTTATATTGACCTTCATTTTTAACCATTCCTGGAAATTTGTATTTATTTTTGTCAATCCAAGTTCATTTCTGCTATCATATTTCTTCTTCCTGAAGAACTTCCTTGACATTCTTGTAGTGCAACTCTGCTGGTAACAAATTCTTTTGATATTTCCTTGTTTAATAGAGTATTTATTTTCCTTTCATTTTGAAAGGTTTTTTTTCTTTTGATATAGAAATCTGGGTTGATCATTTCCCTGCAGTACTTTATTTATGTATTTATTTAAGACAGAGTCTCGCTCTGTCGCCAGGCTGGAGTGCGGTGGCACGATCTTGGCTCACTGCAACCTCTGCCTCCTGGGTTCAAGCCATTCTCCTGCCTCAGCTTCCTAAGTAGCTGGGACTACAGGTGTGCACCACTACGCCCAGCTAAGTTTTGTATTTTTAGTAGAGACGGGGTTTCACCACGTTGGCCAGAATGGACTCTGTCTCTTGACCTCGCGATCCGCCCACCTCAGCCTCCCAAAGTGCTGGGATTACAGGCATGAGCCACTGTGCCTGGCCCCAGCAGTACTTTTGTCTTCTTCTTCTTCTTCTTTTTTTGAGACAGGGTCTTGCTCTGTCACTTATGCCGGAGTGCGGTGGCGTGATCTTGGCTCACTGCAACATCTGCCTCCCAGGTTCAAGTGATTCTCCTGCCTCAGCCTCCCCAGTAGCTAGGATTACAGGCGCCTGCCATCACACCTGGCTAAGTTTTGTATTTTTGGTAGAGATGGAGTTTCGCCATGTTGGCTAGACTGGTCTCAAACTCCTGACCTCAAGTGTTCCACCTGCCTTAGCCTCCCAAAGTGCTAGGATCACAGGTGTGAGCCACCCTGCCTGGCCTCCACTGTCTTCTGGCTTGCTTAAGTTTTGGACAAGAAGTCTGCTGTAATTATCATCATTTTCCTCTGTATGTAATTTTTTTCTGGTTGTTTTCAAAATTTATATTTAATTTTCAACAGTTTATATATGATGTGTCTAGGAGTGGCTTTTTAAAATTTATCTTCTTGGATTTCCCTAAGCTTCTTAGATTTTGTCATTCAACGTTGTTCATATTTTTAAAAAATTCTTAGCCATTATCTCTTCAAATAATACTTTTGCCAAGTTCTTAATATGATATTGTTCCATAGCTCTTGAGGGCTGTGTTCCATTTTTTTTTCTCATTCTTTTTTCACTTTGTATTTCAGTTTGGGTAATTTCCATGTACTTATCTTCAAGTTCATTGATTTTTTCCTTGGCTTTATTGAGTCTACTGATAAGCATGTTGAAGGCATTCTTGATTTATGTTACTGTGTTATTTCTAGCATTTCCCATGGACTGGTTCTTATTCTTTTACTTTTCTGTTAAAATTCCCCCATCAGTCCCTATATATTGCCCAATTTTTCCACCAGAGCCTTTAACATGTTAATTGTAGTTATTTTAAATTCTCTGTCTGTTTGGGTCATCTTTGAGTTTGATTGTTGTTAGCTTTGTATTTTGACGGTGGATTTTTTTGGTATGAAATTGTGATTCCATGAGCAGATAACCCAGCTATGCCAGACATGTGTAGGACAACTGTATTGTGAATACTTTTTTTTTTCCTTGAGAAGGAGTCTTGCTCTGTCGCCCAGGCTGGAGTGCAGTGGCATGATCTTGGCTCACTGCAACCTCTGCCTCCCAGGTTCAAGTGATTCTCCTGCCTCAGCCTCCTGAGTAGCTGGGATTACAGGTGCGTGCCACCATGCCTGGCTAATTTTTGTATTTTTAGTAGAGATGGGGTTTCAACATGTTGGCCAGGCTGGTCTCGAACTCCTGACCTCGTGATCCACCTGCCTCGGCCTCCCAAAGTGCTGGGATTATAGGCGTGAGCCACCATGGCCGGCCTACTTTTTTTTTTTTGAGACAGGGTCTCAGTCGATTGCCCAGGATGGAGTGCAATGGCGTGTTCTCGGCCACTGCAACCTCTACCTCCCAGGCTCAAGCAATCCTCCTACCTCAGCCTTCCAAGTAGCTGGGACTATAGGCACACACCACCATGGCTGGCTAATTTTTGCAGAGATGGAGTTGAACTCCTGGGCTCAAGGGATCAGCCTGCCCTGGCTTCCCAAAGTGCTGGAATTACAGATGTGAGCCACTACACCCAGCTGTGAGTGTTCTTTTTACTGTTCGGTATATTATGATGTTTTGACATCTTAAAAACAAAACTAGATGAAAAAGAACCTTTCTAGCTGGGGAATGACTGCCCCTCCTGGGGTTAGCCAAGTCTTACACATAGCAAGGGCTCAGCCAGGAGTATGCCTTTGATCTGCAAACTGACCAATCCAGAGACTCCATGCCGCCTCTAGCAGGCCTGTACACCACAGGAGACAATATTCCTCTGCCTTAGTCATCCCAGGGCCAGGTACCAGGCAACTAGGGGCCGCTCCTATAGTTTAAGTCTCTCTGAAATTATTCAAACGAGCCAGTTCTAAGCTGTTCACCCTGCTCTGCCTTGCCTTTCCCATGGAAACCCCAATAAAGGCTCTGGCCTAGTGTGTTCCTCTTGCTCCTGTCTTTTGTCTCCTGACCACCTGGTGTCTTTACTGTGAACCTGCATGGAATGATGTGCCTCCTGTCTCTAGGTCATGTGAATATAATTCACTTTGGTCTTGTCCCCCCCCACCCCCATCTTTTCTGTGTGTCTCCTCTTGTGGCTACACTTGACGGGCCACATTATAAAAGAATACAAAACAATACTACAGACAGGTAAATGTTTATGCCTAGAAATGGGCATACCTCTGATTCTGCTAGACCATCAGTGTGGGGGTTTGAGTTAATCCAGCCAGGAGTTGAGCTGGTTTTGCTGCTGCTGTGGTTAACCTTTAGTGTACTACCAGGTTCAAATTCCCCTGGCCATTATCTGCTGTGGGCTAAGTGGACTGGGGTTTTTGTCTATGTTCCTAATCTACCTTCAACTTCAAGCTGCTGTGCTTTTGTGCCTCTGAAAGGGTCTCTTTCTAGGCTCATGCCTTCACCCACACGTAGACCAGTTTTCGTTACTGGGTGATTGCTAGCCTGGCAGTGGAGGTTGGGTGGGTTTGATTCTTGTCCTAGTCTAGCCTCAGTTTTGGGCAGGCACTGCGTTGGGGTGGGGCTTTCTCAAATATCCTGCCCCTTTTCCAGTAGCAGGAAAGTGTGGATGATCTGGACTCAGGATCATTTCTTGCTACTCCTCTAGGCACAGAGGATTTTTCCTGTTTCCTTCCACTTCCCCTGTGCCCTGGGACAACATGGCTTGTTGCCCTTTTCCAGAGGAGCTTAAGATGTTTTGTTTCTTTCCTATAGGGGAGAAGGTCTGGGTGGAGTTTGGAGCTTCCCCTACAGTTTTCCCCTCAGGGCCTGCACCACTGACGGTGGTTTCCTCAAGTCTCCCACTTGCCCCCAGTCTTCCTTGTGAGGGGCTGATGGAGGCTTGTGGAGAACAGCCTGCAAGTGGGTGTAAATCTCTTTATGTCAGTGGCTTCCAGGGGTTGCAGGATCCCATCCTTGGCCTTAGCAATTTGCTTAAAATGTTAGCTGAGTCCTTTCTACCCATTTGTGTGGCTACCCTGTCTCCCTCCACCCCACAGCTCCCATACCCTCCTCTTGGTAGGCCAGTGCTGCTGGTTTACCTAACTTCCTTAGATTTCATGCTACTTATTTGCTTTGCAATTGCAGCTCTCTGATGGTTCAGGGAGATTTTTGACTTTGTAGATTATTTGGCTTTTTCTTCTTAGGGTGAAGGTAACACTTTCTAGCTTTCGCCACCCTACCTGAAGGCCCTGTATTCTGGATATTAGTGCATTTTTAATTAATGGGCTGAAAGTGTCTCTTAGTCTGTGATTTTCCCTTTTCTCTTTGTTTATGGTATCTTTAATTGGTCAGAAGTTTAAATTTTTAATACAGTAAAATTAATAAAACTTTTCCTTTACTGTTTTTACTTTTTGCATCTTATTTTTTAAATGGGTTCCTACCCCAATTTATAGTTATTCTATTTTTCTAAAAGTAAATTCTGAAAGAATTAATTTTTGTGATTGATGCGAAGATGGGAGTTAATTTTACCTTTTTCAATATAGCTAGGCAATCACGTTCTGTGATGAACAAAACACTAAGATGGCCCCCAAGAGTTCTGTCCCCTGGTGTCCAGACGCAGGAATCTCCTCTTCTTGAGTGTGAGACTTGAGAATATGATGGGATATTACTTTGTGATTATGTTACCTAATTGGCAGAGGGGATTTTTGCATACATAATTATGGTTTCTAATTAGCTTACTTGTAGTTTCTCAAAAACCGAGATTAATCTGGGTAAGCTTGACCTAATCAGATGAGCCCTTAAATGATGTTAGATTCAAAGTCAATGAGATTCTCTTACTGGCTTTGTGGGAGCAAACCACCATGTTGTGAAGAGGAGCACATGGTGGATACTGATGGGTGCTGAAAACAATCTCCAGTTGACAGCCAGCGAGAAAGCAGTGATCTTTGTTCTACAACTGTAAGGAACAGAATTCTGCCAACACCCAGTAAACTTGGAAGAGAATCTGGAGCCTGAAGTGAGACTGTAGGCCCAGCCAATACCTTGATTTTGGCCTTGTGAGACACTGAACAGAGAAGCCAGCTATGCCATGCCCAGCCTTCTGAACTAAAAAACTATAACATAAGGAATGAGTGTTGTTTTAAGCTAGTAAGTTTGTGGTGACTTGCTATACAAATAGAAAACTAATATATATATACATAGATAACTGATAAACACAGATAGAACACTAATACATCTTTTTCTCAGTGATTTTTAATGCCAGTCTTCTCTTACATCCAGCATCCAGTTATCGTGTGTGTGTGTGTATCTATTTCTGGGATCTCTATTCTGTTTTGTTTGCCCTTCCAATGCTCTAACTTTAACTGTCTGGATATATGGTGGGGTAAGTTGGTCTGACCTTGCTGTTCTTCAAAATTGTCTTGGATGTTTTTCATAATTTCTTTTCTTTTTTTCTTTTTTTTTTTTTTTGAGACGGAGTCTCGCTCTGTCGCCCAGGCTGGAGTGCAGTGGCACAATCTCGGCTCACTGCAAGCTCCGCCTCCCGGGTTCAGGCTATTCTCCTGCCTCAGCCTCCCAAGAAGCTGGGACTACACATGCACACCACCACGCCTGGCTAATTTTTGTATTTTTAGTAGAGATGGGGTTTTGCCATGTTGGCCAGGCTGGTCTCAAACTCCTGACCTTACATGATCTGCCTGCCTCGGCCTCCCAAAGTGCTGGGATTACAGGTGTGAGCCACTGTGCCCGGCCAGTTTTAGTCATTTCTTTTCCATGTCAATTTTAGGATGAGCATGCCAAGTTCCACATAAAATTCTACTAATATTTTGGTAGAAATTATTAATATAAAGAATTTATAGATTAATTTGGGAAAAACTGGTATCTGCACAATACTTAACTCTTCTAATCCATAGACATGTTATATCTCTTTATTTTAAGGTATTTTATAATTTTCTCATACAAATTCTGTTAATTTTATTTTTAGATCCCTTATAGTTTTAGATTCTATTATAAATATTATATTTTAAATTAGAATTCATTTTTAGAATTTAAAACAGGAAAAACAATAAATTATATACTCATAATTCAACTCTCCATATTTAGCTGTAACATTTTATTTATCCCTAGTCTTTTTGTTTAAATTTTTTATCTTGAAAAATTTCAAACATACAGAAAAGCTGAGAAAATAGCACCATGGACATATATACATTCCTTCAACATTCAATAATTATTAATACTTTCTAATATTTACTTTCTTTTTTCTGAAATATTAGAAAGTAATTTAGGGACATAATAATACTTTAACCCAAACACTTCATCATGAATATCCTAAGAATAAGGAGATTCTCTTATACAACCTAATACATGGTATGTTGACTTCCACTTTGGGAAAATATGGAGTAACAGGAACATGACTGATACTCCCACCTTAAATAACTAGCAAATTGGACAAAATATATAAAATAATGTCTTTTAGATGTTGGACAATAGGCAGTGCTGGGCTGTGGCTCCTGACAGAAGGGAAACATAAAGCGAGCCTCAAGGTCAGTGTTTCCAGGGTGCAGCAACTGGGCCGGGAAACTCAGAGCCACGTTTCCTGAGCTAGGGAAACACAGCAGACCTTGGGGAAGTAAAGTAGATAGAATAATGGCCCTCAAAGATGTTCATATACGAATCCCCCAAATCTGTAAATATGATATTACGTGGCAACGTGAAAAATAAGGTTGAAAGTAGAATGAAGTCTGCTTATCAGCTGTCCTAAATTTGCTACTGGACAGGGAAGGGTATCCTGGATTATCCATGTGGGCCCAATGTAGCCACCACGGTCTTTACACATGGAAGAGAGAGGCAGAGGGGCAGGGAGATTTGAAGATGCTACACTATTGGCTTTGAAGAAGGAGAAATGGGGCCATGAGCAAAGGGAGTGGGCAGCCTCTAGAAACTGGAGAAACCAAGGAAATGGATTCTTCCCCAGAGCCTCCAGAAGGAACACAGACTTGCTGCCACCTTGATTTTAGTCCAGTGAGGCCCATTTTGGATCTGACCCCCAGGGCTGTAAGATAATAAATTTGTGTTGTTTTAATCCACTAAATTGTGGTGATTTGCTACAGCAGAAATAGAAAACTAAAACAGAAAGTGATGTATATTAGCACTAGAGGTGAGGGATCTCCAGAGATCTCCAGGAGAGACTCCTTGACTCTTTGGCTGAGTACTGACATGTGAATGTAAGTCGATTAGAAAGTAAATTAGAGATACTATAGCACTCTACTCAAGGCTGGAGAAAGAAGTAGACAGAACAATTTTCTGAGATCTCATTTAAGGAAGAAATACTTCCTGAATCTCATTTAAGGAAGAAATAATGCAAAATCTTTATAAACTTTCTCAAAAACCAAAGAGGAGGAAACACTTCCTGACTGATTTTATGACGCCAGAATTACCCTGATACCCATACCTTATAAGAAAACTACATAGCAATAACCCTCATTGAGCGCATGTATGCAAAAATCCTTAGTCAAATTTTAACAACTAGAATTTTCACACACTGCTGGTGGGCATGTAAAATGGTACACACACTTTGGAAAAGTTTGGCAGTTTCTTATGAATACACACTTGCCATAGGATCTAAGATTCCCAGTCCTAGGTATTTACCCAAAAGACAGAAAAACATATGGTCATGCAATAACTTTTACTCAAATGTTCATAGCAGCTTTATTCATTGCCATCAAAAACCTAGTTACCACCTAAATACTCATCAAGGGTGAATGGATATACCTATTGTGATATAACCATACAGTGGAATACCACTGAACAATAAAAATAACCAAACTGTCATAGTCTGGTTTGGGTGTTAATGTTTCAGTCTGATTTAGGTGTTAAGCTTATAAAATGAGTTGGTGAGATTTTTTTCTGCCCGTCCTCTGTAAAGTTATATATTATTTTTAAGTGATTTTGTAATAACTTCCTATAAAGCCTCTAGAAGTAGATTCTTGTCTCTCTCATTTTGTTTTTTGATATTTAACCACCAATTACATTTCTTGATTGTTTACAGATCTATTTGGTTTTCTAACTTTTACAGAGTCATCTTGGATAAATGACATTTTCTAAGAAATTATCTTTTTATCAAATATTAAATTATTGCTATAGAGTTGTCTTTTAAGTCTGTGCTGAATTAATCTCCTTTTTATACCTAACTTTTTTTTAACCTGTTTTGCTTATAATTTTATATTTTAATTTTTTGTAGAGAAAGGATGTTAGGTTCAAGTCCAGGTTCCAGCCCATGCTGAGGTCCAAAGGGAATGGGTGGATGAATGGGAGATAGCTGAGAGAACACTCAGCGGCAGGAAGTGGGGGGAGCCACAGGTAGGTGAAATACAGCTTTATTCAGCAGCTCTCTTCCACTGTCTGTCTCTGTCTCTGCTGCTTGCTCTAACTCTGCAGTTCTTGCCGCTCCCACACACAGCTGCACTCTCCTGCTCGCTCTGCTTTTAGGGTCACCAGCTTAACTCTTTCCCTCTGGGTGTAAGCAAGCCGAGCTGTGTCCTGGCTCCCTCTTGCCAGTCTGCAAGACAGACATCTCTGGCTTTCTCTCTCTTTCTCTGGGCGCAAGCGCCTGAACAACGTCAGCAGGGCAATTATACCTTTTACAGACAATAGTGGCGTAGAGCCCAGTGATATGTACTTCCCGTGTTATGTACATAGCTGTGTTTACATTATACATGGAATTGTGTGCCTGCGTTCCAATCCCGCTAAGTCATACAGGATGTTTACCTCAGCCTATCCTTGACCAAAGCACATTCATTACCTTACACAGGGTCTCACTCTGTCACCCAGACGGGAGTGCAGGTGTATTATCATAGCTTACCGCAGCCTTGAACTCCCAGGGTCAAGCAATCCTTCTGCCTCAGCCTCCTGAGTTGCTGGGACTATAGGCATGTGCCACTATGCCCAGCTAATTTTTTTATTTTTTATAGAGAGAGGTTCTGTATTGCCCAGGCTAGTCTTGAACTCCTAGGCTCAAGTTATCCTTCCACCTTAGCCTACCATAGTGCTGGGATTACATATGTGAGTCACCACACCTGGCAAGAGGAAAATCTTAAAAAAGAGGCTAAAACTTTTAAATTATAAGTGATTTTAAATTATACACGCCTATACACTTATAATAGGCAAACCAATATATTTTGCGCAAGTGTTTAAATTATTGATCGATCTCATTTTCAAAAATAGCTACTTTTGGGACATATATAAAGCTTCTACAGATAGTAATAAAAATGACAATGGTAGCATACATTCTTTTTAAAATGTTATCTGATGTTTCCTTGTCACAGATATACTCTAGTCCGTAAAGAATTGAAGTTTTATTTGAATTGGACTTAAATGCCATGAAAAAGATCTGAAGAGTCTTGTTTGTAATATGTTAATGTAGGCAGCTGACACGGTTGTTTATGATTCAACATATTACTTCATGGTGTTGAAAGTGTTCTCAGAAACCACCACCTGAGCTGAATAATTTAAGATGTAATGTAGAAGGTATTTTCCTAATAATTTAGCCATGAGAGGAAGTCAATGTTTATCTGTTGAATTATTTTTAAATGTCCTAATTAATTACATTAGAATAGTTATATTATCTAACTCACTTTATTCGAATTGATGTTATTTAATTAGACCCTATTAAAATGAATTTTAATAAGCACACCTCCTAAAAATGGACCTAGGAACTAGCCACATGTTTAAATTACATAGAGATAAAAAACTAGTAGAAAAAATAATTCAGTAAAATAGGTAATACAGTATTAATGATAATGCAAAGTTGGTTTAAGATAATGGCATTGGCTGGGAGTGGTGGTTCAAGCCTGTAATCCCAGCATTTTATCACTTGAGGTCAGGAGTTCGAGACCAGCCTGGCCAACATAGTGAAACCCCATCTCTACTAAAAATACAAAAATTAGCCGGGTATGGTGGTGCACACCTGTAATCCCAGCTACTCAGGAGGCTAAGGCAGGAGTATTGCTTGAACCCGGGAGGTGGAGGTTGCAGTGAGCTGAGATCGTGTCCAGCCTGGGTAAAGGAGTGAGACTCTGTCACAAAAGAAAAAAGATAATGGCATTCACAAATTTTCTCATTTCCTCATAAACATCACATAATGTATTTGCTTCATGAGAAACTCAATGCTACCATCTTAAATTTTGCTAAATAAGTAACATTAAAAATTTGGGGAGTAGGGGCAGGGCAAGATGGCAGACTAGAAATCTCCACTGATTATCCCCACAGCAAGGGCACCAATTTAGCAACTATCTACACACACACAAAATAAAATACCTTCATAAAAACCAAAAATTAGAAAACAAAACTGTCCCAAACTCAGCTGATGCCTGCCCACGAAGGGAGCATTGAAAGCAGCCCTAGCCAGAGGGGAATCGCCAATCCCAGTGGTCTGCACTTAAGTTCCCAAAAGCCTCACTACCTCAGACTAAAGTGCTCTGGGGCTCCAGATAACACTTGAAAGGCAGTCTAGGCCACAAGGAATGCAACCCCTAGGCGAATCTTAGTGCTGAACTGGGCCCAGAGACAATGAACAGCAGGGCACACAACCTACTGAGACACAGCCAGGGTGACTATGTGAGTGCTGGCATCATCCCTTCCCTAACTCCAGGTTGCACAGCGCAAAGCTCCAAAATAACCCCATTTCCTCCACTTAAGGAGAAGAGAGGGAAGAGTGGGTGAGACTTTGCCTTGCATCTTGGATCCCAGCTCAGCTACAGCTAGATAGGGCATTGGTCAGAATCATGAGGCCCCCTTTCCAGAATCATGAGGCCCCCAGACACATTTCGAGACATACTCTGGACCAGAAGGGAACCTGCTTCCATGAAAGGAAGGACCCAGTCCTGGCAGAATCCTACTAACTGAAGAGCCTTTGGGCCCTGAATAACCAGCAGCGATACTCAGGTACCACGCTGAGGGCCTTCAGTGAGCCTCTTGAAACTTGCTGGCTTCAGGCAAGTACAGCACATTCCCAGCTGTGGTGGCTATGGGGTGAGATTCCTTCCACTTGAGAAAGTGGATGGAAAAGCAAAGGGTTTGTCTTCCACCTTAGATACCAGCTCAGCCATAGTGGGGTAGAGCACCAAGTAGGGTCTTGGGGTCCTCAATTGCAGGACATGGCTCTTGGATGGCATTTCTAGACCTGCCTCGGCCAGAGGGGAGACCACTGTCCTGAAGGGTGAGTCCCAGGGCACGCAGCATTCATCACAATCTCACCTAAGAGCCCTTGGTCCTTAAGAGAACATTGGTGGTAGTCTTGAGGTACTCCCTGTGGGCCTGTGGTGGCAATGGCCACTTGGTGAGGCTCTTTTGCCTTTGGAAAGGGTAGGGAAGAGTGTGAAGGACTGTGTCTTGTGGTTTGAGTGCCAGTTGAGCCACAGTACAATAGAACACCAGTCTTGGCAGGTAGACTTCTAACAGTTTTGACTCTAGTCCCTGGCTCCTGGATGGCACCTCTAGACAAGCCCAGGGCCTGGGTGAACTAACTTTCTACCCTGAAGAGAAGGACAGAGGCCTGAATAACTTTGCCACCTGCTGATTTTAGCGCTCCAGGGCCTTGAGTGAACATAGGTCATAGCCAATGAGAGGTTACAGAAAGGTTGGGCGAGACCTGGTGCTGTGCTAGATTCAGATCTGACCCAGTGCAGTCCTAGTGTTGGTGGCCACAAGAGTGCTTGTGTCACACCACCCCCAGTTCTATATGGCTCAGAACAGACAGAAAGACTCCATTCACTTAGGAAAAATTAAGACAACAACAGTCTCTGCCTGGTAATCCAGAGAGTTCTTCTGGATCTCATCCAAGAGCATTAAGGCAGTACCTCTACAAGTCTGCAAGAACCACAGCATTACTGGACTTGGGGTGCCCCCTAAAACAGGTACAGCTTAGATCACAACACTCAAGTCCTTTCAAATATCTTGAAAGTGTTCCCAAAAAGGACAAACAAGCCCAGACTGAGTGTCTACAATAAATACCTAACTCTAAAATGCCCAGACATTGAAGAACATCTACATGCATCAACGCCATCCAGGAAAACATGACCTCACCAAATGAACTAAAAAAGGCACTAGGGAGCAATCCTGGAGAGACAAAGATATTCTCTGACCTTTCAGACAGAGAATTCAAAATAGCCATGCTTGAGGAAATGCAAAGAAATTCAAGATAACACAGAAAAGGAATTCAGAATTCTATCAGATACATTTAACAAAGAGATTAAAATGATTAAACAGAAACAAGCAGAAATGCTGGAGCTGAAAAATATAATTGGCATACTGAAGAACATGAGTCTTTTAATAGCAGAAATGATCAAGCAGAAGAAAGAATTAGTGAGCTTAATTTGAAAATACAGAGAGGAGAAAAAAGAAGAAAGATAAAAAACCAATGAGGAATGCCTACAGGATCTAGAAAACAGCCTCAAAAGGGCGAATCTAAGAGTTATTGTCCTTATAGAGGAGGTAGAGACAGAGATAGGGGTAGAAAGTTTATTCGGCAAGATAACAGAGAATTTCCTAAACCTGAATAAAGATATCAATATACAAGTAAAAAGATTGAAGCTGTAATAAAGTCTCCCAGTAAAGAAATGCCCAGGGCCTGAAGGCTTCACTGTTGAATTCTACCAAATGTTTAAAGAACTAATACCAATCCTACTCAAACTATTCCAAAAAATAGAGGAGAAGGAAATACTTCTAAACTCATTCTATGAGGCCAGTAATACCCTGATACCAAAACTAGACACACATACAACATAAAAAGAAAACTACCAGCCAATATGTCTGATGAATATTGATGCAAAATCCTCAACAAAATAATAGCAAACCAAATTCAGTAATGTATTAAAAGATCATTCAACATGACCAAGTGGGATTTATTCCTAGGGTGCAAGGATGGTTTAACATATGCAAATCAATCAATGTGATGCATCACGTTGACAGAATGAAGGATAAAAACCATATGATCATTTCAACTGATGATGAAAAAGCATTTGATAAAATTCAACATCCCTTCATGATAATAACCCTCAAACAACTGGGTATAGAAGGAACATACTTCAACATAATAAAAGCCATATATGAAACACCCACAGCCAGTATCATACAGAATGGGGGAGAGCTGAAAGCCTTTTCTCTGAGATCTGGAACATGACAAGGATGCCCACTGTCAACACTGTTATTCAACATAGCACTGGAAGTCCTAGCTAAAGTAATCAAACAAGAAATAAACAGCATCCAGATTCGAAAGAGTAATCAGACAAGAAATAAAGAGCATCCAAATTCGAAAGGCAGAAGTCAAATTATCTTTGTCTGCAGATGCTATGATCTTATATTTAGTAAAACCTAAAGACTACACCAGAAAATTATTAGGACTGATAAATTTAGTAAAATTGCAGGATACAACATCAACATATAAGAATCAGTAGCATTTCTATATGCCAACAGTGATAAACAATCTGAAAAGGATATAAAAAATGTAATACCACTAATAGCCACAAATAAATATCTAGGAATTAATTTAAGATGTGAAAGATTGCGATATTGAAAACTATCACATGCTGATGCAAGAAATTGAAAAGGACACCAACAAATGGAAAGATATTCCATATTCATAGATTAGAAGAACCAATATTGTTAAAATGTTCATACTACCCAAAGCAATCTACAGATTCAGCGCAATCCCTATCAAAATACCAATCACATTCTTCACAGAAATAGAAAAACAATCCTTAAACGTACATGGAAGCACAAAAGACCCAAAGTAGCCAAAGCTTTCCTAAGCAAAAAGAACAAAACTTGAGGAATCACATTACCTGACTTCAAATTATACTATAGAGCTATAGTAGTCCAAACAGCATGGTACTGGCATAAAAAGGCAGACCAATGGAATAGAATAGTGAACCCAGAAATAAATCCAGACACCTATAGTGAACTCATTTTCAACAAAGGTGACAAAAACACACTGGAGAAAAGACAGTCTCTTCAACAAACAGTGCTGGGAGAAATGGATATCCATACGCAGAAGTATGAAACTACACCCGTCTCTCGTCATATAAAAAAATCAAATAAAAATCAATTAAAGACTGAAATCTAAGACCTCTTAACTATGAAAGTACTACAAAAAAAATTGGGGAAATTCTCTAGGACATTGGTCTGGGCAAAAATTTCTTGAGTAACATCCCACAAGCACAGTCAACCAATGAAAAAATGGACAAATGGGATCACATTGCCTTAAAAAGCTTGCACAGCAAAAAACAAAAACAAAAAACCCAAAAAACAAACAAAAAGCAATCAACAAAGTGAAGAGACAACCCACAGAATGGGAGAAAATATTTGCAAACTACTAGTCTGAAAGCGATTTATAACCAGAATATATAAAAAGCACAACTAGATCTACAGGAAAAAAATCTAAAAATCTGATTTTAAAATGGGCCAAAGATTTGAATAGACATTTCTTAAAAGAAGACATACAAATGGCAAACAGGCATATATGAAAAGGTGTTCAACATCACTATCAACAGAGGAATGCAAATCAAAACAATGAGATATCCTCTCACCCCAGGCAAAATGGCTTTTATCCAAAAGACTGCAGTAACAAATGCTGGCAAGGACATAGAGAAAAGGGAATCCTCATACAATGTTGGTGGGAGTGTAAAAGTATAGCCACTGTGGAGAACAGTTTGGAGGTTCCTCAAAAACCTAAAAATAAAGCTACCATATGATCCAGTAATCTCACTGCTAGGTGTATATCTAAAAGAAAGGAAGTCAGTATATTGAAGAGCTATCTGCACTCCCATGTTTGCTGCAGTTCTGTTCACAATAGCCAAAATTTAGAAGCAACCAATGTGTCCATCAACAGATCAATGGAAAAAAATGTGGTAACTACATAATGAAGTCATAAAAAAGAATGAGATCCTGTTATTTCCAACAACATGGATGGAACGGGGGGTCATTATGCTAAGTGAAATAAGCCAGGCACAGAAAGATAAATATCACATCCCCTCACTTTGTGGGTTCTAAAAATAAAAACAATTTAACTTATGGGGCAGAGAACAGAAGAATGGTTACCAGAGGCTGGGAAGGGCAGTGGGGATGGTTAACGGGTACAAAAAAATATAACAAATGAAGACCCAGTATTTCATAATACAACAGGGCGACAATAGTCAATACTTTAATTGTACATTTAAAAATAACTGAAATAATTGATTTGACACACAAAAGATAAATACTTGAGGGGATGAACATCCCATTTTTACATGATGTGATTATGCATTGCATGCCTGTATCAAACATCTCATGTGCCCCATAAATATATATGCCTACTATAAATGCATAAAAAATGGAAAATTTATAAAAATTTGCCTGATTTTTGGGTCAGCCTATGAAAAATAGCATCTCTTCTTAATTTACATGCTTTTAAAAACTATTAAGCAAAAATAACTTTAAAAGAAGCTGTTTTGGGGGAATATTCTCCTGTTTTTTTCTATTAATGCTTTCCTAGAAAGTAAAATACACTGCAAAATGACTAAAGTAAACCAATTCTTGACATAACTGCCACAGTTAAAATTTAATATTAAGAAATACTTTCCCAAATAACTGAGATAAAGCATGATAAAACCAATACAATTGTTTTGCTCAAAAAATTATGTCTCAAGAAATGATGTCTCACATGTAAAATCTAATGCAACATAGAGGTAAGGGAAGGCACTGTGACCATGACAAGGGTGTACTAGCAACACTAATGAAAATGAGGTATCTTCTCTTCTTGGAAGCCACTGGAAGAACTTGCATGTACATTTGAAGAAAAATGATGCAAGCCACTTGCCCATTATTAACAGAGCCCTTCCGGTTTGATTGCTGTGACATATTTGATATTTTCACAATTAACCTTTGATTTGGTGCTTTGGACTACAATAGAAAACTATGCATGCTTTTTCTTCCATTGTAGGTTCCAATGCCACATGCCCTTTGCTATTTCAGATTAATAGCAAAGGAAACATTAATTTTGGAAACATTTTCACTAATGGCACCTATTCTACGGCAATGTACGTAACTTGCAACTCATCATTTATATTTAAATGGTAGCACCATTTATTTCTTCAGAAAGGACTTTAGAAATATTCTAAACTTTTAGTTTTTTTTCCCACACAGGATGCTAGCTCTCTAGGATCTTAATACTAAAGTATGAACTCTATGAACACCCACATTTCAATATATAGTTACTGATAATCTGGAAAGAATTGTACTGTTGTTTTAAGCCATGTGAGAGAATTACGAGAAAAGTTAACTTGTATTAAGTTTTCAGAAATGATTTTTCGCAACTACACTGGATAGAAATAAAATGGCATAACTTTGCTTCAAAAGTAACTATTCTGTGGCCAATCTAGAAATATGTCAGATTTAAAAGTTAGTTCTTCTAAATGTCTATTTAGAACTAATTGCTTTGATAACTGTGTTCTCTAGGTATTTTGAGTGTGTGTGTTTGTTCATGTCTATTTATCTAAGATGAGGGCCTTGGAATAAATAGGATTCTCTCATGATAATCTCAAATATGGTCATCTATCATATCCTATAGTCTCATAGATGTAGAATTAGCAAAACTACATTTAATAGTAAGCACACACCATAGACGAGATTATCTTTCCTGTCCTCTGAAGTCAAGACTAACCTAAGTTTGACCTTTTGTTAACCTTTTGATCATTTGTTAACCTGTTTTAGAAATACATCAGCTTGCCTTTATGAAACTTTTTATCTATATCACATAATCTACCTTAAGCACATTGGTAGAAGGTTTGTTAAAAAATAGCCATGCATCTCCTCAGATTGGTCATATCTAACAGATATGACTAAAAACAGTCACTCCACACTCTCCAGCAAAACTGGTGTAAGTCTGCTTCTTCACTTAGCATGTACCACTTCTAATATAACACACAATTGACTTATTTGTTGATTACATTTCCCAACATCCTCCCACCATCTTTAGAATGCGGCCTCCACAAAGGCAGAGATTTTTGCTTTTGGCCGTTGTGTTACTTCAAGTGCTTATAGCAACCTCTGGCACCTAGTAGCACTGAAACGTTCACTGACAAACAATGTGGCAGATGAGGTCAGAGACACAATGGGATGGGATGGGGAATAAATAATCTTTGGGCTTTGTGGGCCATCTTCAAGCTCTGAGTGAAACAGGGGAGCCACTCCAGGATTCTAGGCAGAGTAGTGCTGTAATCTGACAAAAGTTTTAAAAGCATCGCTCTGGCTGCTGTATTGAGGATGGGCTGTGGTGGGCAGGGGTGAAAGTGAAGACATTTATGAAGCAAGTACAGTAACTGGATGAGGAATCATAAAGGCACAGATTGGGATGAAAGTGGTATAAATGGTGATATGTGGTTGAATTCTGGATTGTTTTGAGGGGAAAGCAAATAGTATTTCCTGACGGACTGGATGTGGGCTGAGAGAAAGAAAATCAAGGGTGACAACAAGGTTGTTCTAGCTTAAGCAACTTGAAGAATTGTGTTGTCATCAATTGACTTGTGAAAGTTTGTGGCAGAAATGTTTGAGGGTAGGGTGAGCTGTTTAGCAGTTCAGTGTTGGACATGTTATGTTTTAGATGTTTTAGTCAGGCCATCACCAAGGGATGCCAAAGGCAGGTGGATCTGTGACTAAAGTTCAGGGGTGTGGGGAATTACATATGAATTATATAATTATATATAATGAATTATATAATTCATTATATATAAATGGGATGCAAAGTGAGTGCAGAGAGGAGTAAGGCCCAAGCACCCTGCAGTTAAAAGGAATGAATGAATTTTATCACAGAACTAGAAAGAATCTCAGGTTCTTCTCAGTTAATAAATGTCCTGAAGGGAAAAAAAAAATCATTATCTGGAGATGTTACTTTATGAAGGAAAGGTAAGAGAACAAGCAAATTATGAACATAATTTAAAGATAGAATTTATTCTCTGATGGTTTACTCATGCAAACTGCACATAAAAGAAAATAGTACAGTTTGTGTAACATTGCAAATATAAGGACTGAAAATGCTAGGTACAGAAGTAGTATGACATCCTGAAAGTCAAAATGGAATTTGTGTTTATACAACTAAATGATTTTTATTTGCTCAGTACAGACTGATTTACAATGAAAGTTTTGCTAACCTTGGTAAGCTTGTTAACCGTTTACATGACTTCTTACATCTATGTAGTTTTATTTTACAGTTGCAAGAATTCTGTTACCAAAGAACCTTAACTTGCATAAGTAATAAGATGAAAGAAAAATGTACTGAAGGACTTAGAGTGAAAAATTGAGGCTTTTCCTAACCCATTCAAACTACAATAAAAAATAGCCTTCTTGCAGAATTCATATTTTGTGCCTTTGAGATAACTCCTTAGAATAATGATATCAAAATCATGATTTGAAAAACGGATCACTTTAAAATAATGAAATTAGTTAAAAATTAAAAATTTAAGAAGAATTATCAAATAAAAATGTTCTCATTTTAAAAAGCAAAACAATAAAATTCCCATTATCTTCATACTTAAAAGTCCTGAAATGTCATTTATATAATTTGAATGTTTCCCAGTTTGGAACTTAGGCAGGAGGGATATTTCCTTGAATTATCAAGGATATTCCATACAGACTTTTAAAATGTCAGTCTCATTAGGAGATGGCACTGAGACTTTAGCAAACAGTGTAGTATGGATGCAGGACAAACTACACAACTTATTATAAATGCATTACAGATATTTACATAGTGGAATCCTGCTTGAATGCCAGAAGTTGCTACTGGGTAGGACTCATAACTATTTTACAAAGTTTTCTTACGCACATCTACTACTTTAAAAATTTTATGTTTAACAATGTATTCTATTTTAAAATATGTACTGTATTTTGAACATAACTGCAGAATAAAAATAGATAATGGCACATTAGAAAACCAAGTATCCCACAGATGATTGGATAATGAGAAAAATGTACCTACAACCATCTCATCAGAAACAAGCTACATCATGGAATGTTAGTTATCCAAGCCTGCACAATAATGACATTTTAAACTGCAATCATCTATTGGCCAGCATCATACTGAAGGCATCGTTAAACATTCAAGCAAAGATTGCTGGCATAAACTATTGAAAGACACACACACGCGCGCGCGCACACACACACACACACACTCTCTCTCTCTCTCTCTCTCTCATTCACGCACACTTCCCACCTTATAATTACATTGTTCTAAAGATAGATACTGATTTTTTTTTCCACGAGAAACATTATCAAAATTTGCTACTAAAAGATGACAGTGCTTTCACAAGAATAAGTACAAGTTAGCTCGCAAGTACAAGACAATGGGGGTAAACAGTCTTAAATTTTCTAAGTAGTAATTTTAGGCTTTTCTGGCAACCATACCATACTTAATTATGCATAAACTTTGCAGTTTGTAACCTGAAATCTGTAAAAACAACAAAAAAACCAAAAACCAGAGCTAATTTCAAAAATTATATTTGATAACCCTGTATCATACATTATATAATTTCATATTTTTTAGCCTCAAAACACTGGTGTAAAATATTGAATTTGACTTGAAAAATAAAATCATTTTTGAAATGCTGAAAATTCTAAAATTTGTTTACTTAAAATCTTAAATAAAAAAGGAAAATGATTATAAATGACCTTGATTTAGCTTAACAATGTGCATAAAAGCACTGTGTCTTTACCATGTTTTCACTCACTTAAAAAAAAGTGTTCTTTAATGTTTTTCCTTTTGCATAATGTGCAAAATAAAAGGCAAAAAGATTAAAAGCAAATTTCTATCTTTCTCTTGCCTAGTGCTTTTATGACTCCATTAACATTACAAAGTCAACAGGGACTATGCAAAACTTTGGTATAAATGATAATACTACTACCATCACAGTTGAGGGTTAAGGGGTGGTCAAAAGAAATGGAAGTGGGAAGAAAGATTCAGTAACACCCCCATTTATTAAAACACCAGCAAATTAAGTGAAATAAATCACAATGAATTATAATACAATTTACACATTGAGCACAGAAAAATTAATAAATCTAATATTTATAAAAAAAGCAAAATCAGTCTTTTTCCAGAGACTAAAAACTGTTTTTCAGTCTGATCAACTGCTGCTACACCAACTTTAGAGCCAAATTTAATTTCAAGTAAAAAAAAAAAAAAATTTACAACCACAGATTTCGCATAAATGGAAACTGGTCTTTCCTTGATTTCCCTTTGAAGTCACTAATGAGTATCTAAAACTGTTGTACTGCAGGTTTTTAATCAACTTCCTGAGGGCTGTGACTGGGAGGAAGGAGCCATAACGATCTGTGAAAGAGCAGGCTCTGTACTCTGGTCCGCCATCTGGGTGAGGACTGAAGTGGCTACAGCTTCTGCCTTGGAGGTTGAACTGACTCCATTGGATGTGCTGACCGAACTATGCTGTATAGCTTCTGTATGTGGACTACTCGGCACTGAAATGTCTTCTGAACTATCATCTTTATCAGCAGCTGGGTGGAAAAAAGAAAAATTATTCATTTTCCTAAAATCGGTAAGAATGCACCAGTATGCTGAGGCAATATACAGAGTAAAAAGTTAGAAAGTATCTTACAAAACTGATTAGACAAGTTGGTATTACAGGAATTGATACAGGTCATGAAGTAGGCAATTTTACCTGCAATAGGTCAAAAGAAGGCACAACCATGCATATGGAAACATCTGGGTGCCCACTGCCTTATGGAATAGAGCTGAAGAAATATTTGCTAAATAGTGTTAAAGAAAGAAAATAAGGTAGAGTTTGGAAGACAGTCTCTTACAGATACAATCAAACATTAAGTATCACATTTAACAAACTCAGTCTGGTTGGGCTACATGTCATTCTTATTACAAGATAAAAATGTATAACCACATGCATAAACAAAATGAGTTCTTACATACAAATTATATCTTCAAATTATTCCCTCTGTATTCTCCAGAAATGTATTTATTATGACTGATTTTCCATCTGTTGCAGCCATGGATGATTACAACACCTGATTCTAATGATGCATACATAGGCAAATAAGCAGTATTTAGAATCTAAATGCCATCAGCTGTTATAGTTGCATGACTAAATTGGGATTCAAGTAAAAATCCATATAAAACTCTAAACATTGCAACTGAAAAGATATTAAGGAAAGGGCATTCTAAATATTTACGAAAATAAATCTGCAAATATTTAGACCTGAACAAGTCTTACATCCTTATTTTAATAGAATAGAATCCAGTAATTTCATTTAGTAAAAATTTGATATAGATAACACACAAATATTTATAGTACATGTAAGTTTTGAGGAACAATGATAACATGAACACCTGGGAACCGAGCCGCCAACTTAAGAGAGAACATTGCCATTAACATTTCTGCTTCCTGGAGGTTCCTGTCCTCACCAAAGGTAATCACCACTCTGACATTTCTTTAACCATTCTCTTGTTTTCTTCTTTGTAGTTTTACCACATAGGTATGTATCCCTAAGCAACATAGTTCAGCTTTGTTTATTTTGAAACATTTTAAAAACAGTATCACATTGGATGTATTCTTTTGTACCTTGCTTTTTTCACTTGGCATTAAAACTTTTTTTATTCAGTGTTTAGGAGTGACAATAAGTAAGCTTTTAAAATCAAATCTAAGAACGTGTATTGGCCTGCTTACTAATGGCCAGATGCCTATTCTGAAAGTCAATTAGTGAAAAAAAATTGTGGACATCTTATGAAGCAGGACTTAGCCTACGATTTGCAATGTAGAAGATGGAGAGGCGGATATACCTGGTAGTGTCAACTTTAGCTAAAATAAAATTATTAATTTTGTGCATTTTCTGAAATATAGTTTTTACAGAATTTTTCAATATCTGCCTCAAATCCATGCATTTTTGAAAAGCAGGTGTTAAAATACATTAATGAGATGGAACCCCATCTTTTCTATAACATGCTATAAATCAAAACCATACCCCTGGATACCTGACCTCAAAGTACAATAAAACACCACCACCACCACCACCACCACCACCACCACCAACCACCAGAAGTAGTAATCCTTTTAAAATTATATAACACAGAATGAATACTTAAAAAAAATTATAGATTCAGATGGTACATATGCAGGTGTGTTACATGGGTATATTGTGCAATCCTGGGGTTTGGGCTTCTATTGAACCTATCACCGAAATAGTGAACACAGCACCCAATAGGTAGTTTCTCAACTAATGCCCCTCTCCTTCCCCCCCCTACTTTTCTGATCAAGCAGTAATGAATGTTATAAAATATTTATAATTCAGTTATTAAAATAGCCAATACAATCATTACATGTATAAAGAAAACAAAATACTGGCAATGACAGTTTAACTGGAGGGAATACTAAAAAGCTCTATTTATTTCACCACTATTTTTTTTTTTAAAGTATTTATATGTGATTTTTTTTATTTTTTTTGTCACTTTTTATTATACTTTAAGTTTTAGGGTACATGTGCACAACGTGCAGGTGAGTTACATATGTATACATGCGCCATGTTGGTGTGCTGCACCCATTAACTTGTCATCCAACATTAGGTATATCTCCTAATGCTGTCCCTCCCCCCTCCCCCCACCCCACAACAAGCCCCGGTGTGTGATGTTCCCCTTCCTGTGTCCATGTGTTTTCACTGTTCAACTCCCACCTATGAGTGAGAACATGTGGTGTTTGGTTTTTTGTCCTTGCACTAGTTTGCTGAGAATGATGGTTTCCAGCTTCATCCATGTCCCTACAAAGGACATGAACTCATCATTTTTTATGGCTGCATAGTATTCCATGGTGTATATGGGCCACATTTTCTTAATCCACTCTATCATTGTTGGACATTTGGCTTGGTTCCAAGATTTTGCTATTGTGAATAGTGCTGCAATAAACATACGTTTGCATGTGCCTTTATAGCAGCATGATTTCTAATCCTTTGAGTATATACCCAGTAATGGAATGGCTGGGTCAATGGTATTTCTAGTTCAGGATCCCTGAGGAATCGCCACACTGACTTCCACAATGGTTGAACTAGTTTACAGTCCCACCAACAGTGTAAAAGTATTCCTATTTCTCCACATCCTCTCCAGCACCTGTTGTTTCCTGACTTTGTAATGATCACCATTCTAACTTCACCACTATTCTTTAAAAGAACAACAGGCTGATGTTTCCCTGAATGTTGAGTTCAAGGGACACACCAGCTTTTAAAAATACAGAGGCTGATCTGTGATGAGTGGTATAAGGAAATGTAAATACATACTGGAGGCAACAACTCAAAATGAAACAGTAAATTATAAGGGATGAATGCTTACCTACAGACTTTCAGAATTAGGTAACGCAAATCTTTAGGCAGTAGAAAGAATCAGGTACTCACAATTATGTAATTATAAACCTTACACACACATCAAATACCTTTACAATGTGATATATTTGCACCTATGTCCAGTTCTAGGTGAGGGGAGAAAATGACTGGTGTAATCACAAGCACTAGAGAGATACAGAAAACCATGCTGTACTCAAAGAGCCACTTCCAGCTCTACCTAAGCTAAAAGAAACCAGCTGTTTGGCAATTCAGTAATCTTGAAAGTTCTCTACCTATGTTCACAAGTTTCTTTTTCTTATTTGAGACAGGGTCTCCTTGTCGCCCAGGCTGGAGTGCTATGGCACGATCACAGCTCACTGCAGCCTTGAACTCTTGGGCTCAAGTGATCCTCTTGCCTCAGCCTCCCAAGTAGCTGGGACTATAGGTGTGTGCCAAAATGCCTGGCTTTTTTAAACTTTATTTTTTGTAGAGATGGGGTCCTGCTATTTCACCCAGACTGGTCTTGAACTCACGGGCTCAAACAATCTTCCCGCCTTGGCCTCCCAAAGTGTTGGGCTTACAAGGGATGAGCCGTAGTGCCTGGCCTATACATATTTTCAGTAATAGAAGTATTTGTGGTTGATTGGTCCCCAAGAAGCTTTTCTTCCCATTTATAATTACAGAGACAATTATAATACAACTTTAATTATGCCTAGATCTAAAGAATGTGAATTCATGGCAATAAGATCACTTTTGTGCTTTATTCTTCCTGGAACCCAAATATTTAAAATGTAC
The DNA here is from genome assembly GCF_028878055.3 of Symphalangus syndactylus. Lineage (NCBI taxonomy): Eukaryota > Metazoa > Chordata > Mammalia > Primates > Hylobatidae > Symphalangus > Symphalangus syndactylus. The sequence goes on from NC_072430.2 coordinate 79,092,590, forward strand.
TCTTATTATTTTCATTCAGGTTTTATATTACTTAACTGTTAGGGTGACTAACTGTCATGGTTTTCCCATGACTGAGGGGTCTTCTTAGAAGTAGGACTTTCAGTGCTAAAACTGGGTGGGACAGACCCTATGGCTGTGACTTAGTACTTCCACCTTTACTTGAAAGATTTTATAACATTCCTTAATTTCTACTAAATCTTAGTTTTGATTCACAAATGTTTTTAAAGATTTAGCTAGTATTACAACCCACCACTGTTAGCAAGAGCTGTGTGCTACAACATAATGAAGAGTGTAAACTTTTCAAAGGTATCCACTTAGTCAATCTCTGTATCTATTTTTCCTACTACACAACAGAGAAGTCAGACTTATTTCAAAGATTTCAAATTTGAAAATATAAATTACTTGAAAATTTCTACAAAATCCAATTATCTCCCAAGAGCTGAAGAAAATTAATTTTATGGTAGAACTATATTTCAGTTAATTTGATTATCTACATGACTAGACAGGAATAAAGACAGGAGTATTTCCAAACAACAAAAATATCCTATTCATTTCTTATATTCTCATAACTTAGTACTCTATGTACTAAAAATGTATTAACCTAGATTTTCAGTCATTTAAGTATACAGTATATAAACCCACGCATCTATACACTTAAGTTATCTTGTAAATCGACTGTCAAATGAATAACTGGTTTGCATCTGCTGAGCATACATTGCCTGGATAATAGAGTCAAAACTGTTGGGATTATCTAATAAATTATCAAAGATTTAAAAATTACAGGTAATTTTGAATTGGATACAATTTAAGAGAACAGTTAATTTCCTTTTAATTTTAAAAAATCATTTATTTCCTTTTAAACTATCAAAATTCAAGAGAGATTTCCTGTTAAGAAAATCACGTATGCATAAAGGCTGAACTAGTAGCTTCTATAGGAAATTATGTTGTTAAGTCAGATGGGAACCATAATGGCCTCATCCCTGAAGCAATCATTGTTAATATAAATCCCAAACATATTTCTATATGGTTCCAATTTACTCCACAATGTGTTTCACCATCCTGTCAAAATTACTAGATATCAAATAACCAAGATTTATATGCTCAAAACTGACAAAAATCAGCGTTCTAAATATATATGGCAATTGAGAGTTGCTAAATCTACAGAATCTTTTAAATTAAAAAATATTGCCCATTCTGATGAAACTGCTTACAATGACTACAAGTAAAGATGGTGGCCGTTAAGTTTTATCGTGAGCACCTGAGGAACTGTTTGCATCCAATACAAAATGTTTCTTTCTTTTGAATTACTGACACTGGCAAATTAAAATGAAGTGGATACATATGGTTGAAACAATCTTCACATTTATAAATATCCTGAAATATCACTAAATCATAAAGACTAAAGCTGTGGGTTATATATTATAAATGTTGCCTAATGCATTCCCAACTCTGTTGTTTGTTACCAATTTGTATACTGCGGACAAAATTGGCCATTTATTCAAGAGTAACAGCTGGTTCCAACACTGTGCATCTTATCAAAAAAGAAGGACATTACAAAAAGGAAAAGGCACAATTAACCTCTAAAATGCTGAAAACAAAAGAATCTCATTCTTTGGGAAAACATTTAGTAGGAAACTTACAAGCAGATAATTTAAGTACTGTTCCCGTTTTAGCATTTTTATAACTAACTAGATATCTCAATATGAAGGTTTACAACAATAAAAACATTACACAATACTGACATTATCTAAGAAAGAACAATAGGATCTGATACCGTAAAGGGATATCATATATTGTTAAAGGCAGTCAGCTGATTTTAAAAAGAAAAATATCACCATTAATGAATGGAGGCTGGGAAAAAAGTAGTGTTTCACCCTGTCAATGTAAGACAAAGTGTTACCCTGAGAAGATGAACAAAATATCATCAAGTACTTACAGTATATTTTAAATTATTAGCTAATCCATTTTGTTGATCTATAGTAATGCTTAGGAAAAAAAGCTAGAAACAGGAAAACTCAAACTCTCCAGATTCTAAAAAAGTACACCTCTCTACTGCATTCTATAATAACCTTACAGAAATTCTGATATTTTATCTTAAATATTAGAAGCACAGTCTCCATTTTTAAAGTAGCAGCTCAGTTCACTCTGACAGTATTTCACTGACGTAGCCTAAGGCTATAGGTAATGGAACATTACTCACTATGATAGCCAGATTTCTTCTGCATGGCGGTTACAGGGCAATCTTTATGAGCCAGAAGAAGCTGTTTCAGCTGTGCCACTTCATTTCTCAGCAGGGTGACTTCACTCTGGAGAAGAAACAACTTATGTACCTTACCACAGACTAAACATATTTTTTACTGTTTAAAACAAGCAAGGATTAAAGTATGAAAATTGCACATCACTTGCAGAACATTAAAAACAAAGAAAATATGCTGATTAAATATGTCTAATCAGTACATGGCAGCTTTTATATTTTAGCATTTACTAAAAAGCTAACTAGAATAAAAATTTAAATAAGATAATGCCACAACTGGATAGCATATTTCAAAACTGTTTCCATTTCCCTGGGACTTCTTATATATTATAGGTAACCTGTTGAAAGTATTTTTATTTTATATATGTTACATGCTCTTCTGATTATTTAAAAAGAAACATCAAGGGAGTCAGGATGAATTTTCACTGATTCCATTCACTTAAAAATGAAAAAATTCATCCTAGAAATTCAAATCAGCAAGTTTCTAGTTTCCTAGAAACCAAGAAAAGCTCCACAGGGGAAACCAAAATAACCAAAGAATCATGGATACCTAAAATTCACTGCAAGGCACTCTTGCTGGACACTGAAACCAGTGAAACTAGATATAATAATTAAATGGCTTAGTTGCCTTTGACCCAGGCAATTTGTACACATCTAAATTTAAATCTGCTAAGTCAATGGAGATTTGTCCTAATCTTCAGAATGAGTACTTCAGCCACTGTTTGGGATACATTAATCTGGTAAAAAGTTCCAAATTGAGCAAGTCCAACTAATTCCTTTGAGTTACCCTGAATATTAAAAACACGTAAGTCAGTGATCATTACCAATACTCAAGAGTTAGAAATAACATGAATTTAATAAACTGGTAACATAAAAAATTCTTAACTTACAAATACTTCTACTTACTTGGACTTACACAGTAACTATAACCATTCAGATTTCATCCATGAACCAAAAAGTAAATTAGAAAATATAGCAAACAGGTGTACATAAAAGCTCAGGCATGCCATTTTCTACCTTGTTCCTTAACCAGAAAGCTGAATGTAAAATAATTTAGCAGGCTGACACGGTGGCTCACGCCTGTGATCCCAGCACTTTGGGAGGCCGAGGCAGTTCTATCACTTGAGGTCAGGAGTTCAAGACCAGCCTAGCCAACATGGCGAAACCCTGTCTCTACAAAAAATACAAAAATTAGTTGGGCGTGGTGGCGGGTACCTCTAATCCCAGCTACTCGCTGCTCGGGAGGCTGAGGCAGGAGAACTGCTTGAACCCAGGAAGCAGAGGCTGCAGTGAGGTGAGATTGCACCACTGCACTCCAGCCTTGGTGACAGAGTGAGACTCTGTCTCAAAAAAAAAATAAAATAAAATAATGTAGCAGACTTGGGCCTCCTTCAGTGATAAGTGACAGAAACATAAAAATCAAATAACAAAAGTTAAGCAATCTAAAGGCAAGTCTATTGGGTCAAACAGTTCCTCACACCCCAATAACAATGAACTACATCACTGTATTTAAGTACAGAACAAAAATTGATGCTCATAATAACTCTAAACCGTTAATTAAAAGATTAAATTATTTAGAATACTGTATTTGAGGCAAGAATGGGTAGATAGTAATCAAAGTACAAAAGGTAAAATTTAAAACAGTTTGGCTTGAAAAGATAAGCTGTCATTTAGAAAACACCTTCTCCAACTGGTGTCAATACTGCTAATTATAGTTCAGTATTAATGACACTATTGATGAAACCATGTTATGAATAATCCAATGTATATTACCCAATGTATATTACCCATCCTGTCAGCTTGATTTTGAGACTGATGTCTACAAGTTTCTCTCATTAAATCCTGTAACAGGAAATGGGCTGGATATTTATTTTTAGTCAAGAATATACAATCTTTCACAATCTGGTGATGGTGACCATAATGATTTTCAACTCTCACTGCTCTTCCGATATACTCTATCCTTTAACACCAAACACTAGTGATGCTTCAATCCTCTCATACCCTTGCTACCTTCACATTAGTTTGAACCATATGAAATAACCAGTATTTGTCTTGATTTACAAAAGTAAGTTTGAAATTGCTAGCTACATACATACTGTTGTCTTTATCCCCTCTTCTTTGTCTTGCTAAATATTTGTCAACTCAGAACAGTTTAGAATGCATAGGAAAATAAGTTAGGTGCCTAGTTCTGTGCTCCCACAGCCATATACTTTTGTGTGTATACATATAGATCTCTTCCATAGTAATTATCACACTGGATTGTAACTTTTGGTGTACTTGTTTGCTACCTCTACCAGACTGGGAATTTCTTGAAGGCAGAACATATCTTTTCCTTGGTATCCCCAGAGCACAGCACATTGCCTGATATGGACCGAGTAGACAGACATGTTTTAGAGAGGACCACATAATTCTATGTCTAGGAGGTAAAAAATATCAAGGCGAAATGAAAAAGCTTAAATAATATGAATCTGGCCAGAGGTCCTAACTTCATCATTTATACCAATAATCTCACCAATACAGCTACACTGTTAATTTTCTCAATTATGTAAATTGGCATATTATATAGTATCACCTCAATTACGGAACTCTAAAAATCACAAATGCCTTCTCTCTTAAACACTCTATACATTCATAATAAACCATATTATGAAACAAAATGCTATATGTGATAAAAGTACTGAAAGTGTTATGCGTTGGCTAGCTAACTGATATAAAATAATTGATTTAAATATTGACTGAGTGTGGTGGCTCATGCCTGTAATCCCAGCACTTTGGGAGACTGAGGCAGGCAGATAACTTGAGGTCAGGAGTTTAAGACCAGCCTGGCCAATGTGGTGAAACCCTGTCTCTACTAAAAATATAAGAATTAGCTGGGTCTGGTGGCGCGTGCCTGTAATCCCAGCTACTTGGAAGGCTGAGGCAAGAGAACTGCTTCAAGAGGTGGAGGTTGCACCACTGCATTCCAGCCTGGGCTACAGAGTGAGACTCAGTCTCAAAAAAATAAAATAAATAAATAAATACACACACACACACACACACACACACACACACACAAACATTCTCTCTTTAAATAGACAGGTCTGAAACTGATGAACAGGACATCAATTTCTACATTTCAAACTTAACTGTTGGTGGTATTCAGGCTGTTGATCTAATTAGACTACCTGGCTTACTAACATACAGTTGTAACATGAAGATGCCAGTAGCTAGGAAAGGTTAATGAATATCAAGGACTGAAGAGGTACAGTACTTGATTCTTGTTACAACGTGTATTTATGCTAACTGAATTTTAATTGGCGTTAACTTGGGGAAACAATGGAAAAGGCCAAGAAGAAGAAATTAAAAATGTAATAAATTATATTTATCCAAAATTCAAATAACCAATTTATTCCACTACACCTTTTAAATGGCAGAAATGGTTAAGAAATAAACCAACAAATTCAAGGTCTGCACAATACAAATTCAGTCCAATTTTTTACATTGTCCTGATCTAAAATGTTTTACAGTAACATTTTCCTAATGATGATTCTGAAGCTCAAAAGTGACTTTTGGATGACAGGTTACAAATTAAATATAACTTGTATTATTACTGTACTCTAATAGTCGATTTCATTAAAAGATGGTATCACCACTAGATTAAAAGCAGCAAATGAGACACAATTACTGGCTAGGAATTGGGACTGAGACAAATACTGCAAAGCAAACATAGCTGGAGTGCAGGTTAGGCATGAGGGTGGGCCAAACCTTGAAGAAGTAGATTAGTTGAGCTGTATAGCCCTAGTAAGTATAAGCATATGCTAGTGGTCAAGACCAGGTCAAGTGGGGGTTGGAAATAGGATGCTCATGCAGGTAAAGTTTTTATAACTGAATTAGTTAGAAGAGACAAAAGCTGAGTGGTTCCTAAGTCATATATATATACACACATTTATTTATTTCAGTAGAGATGGGGTTTCACCATGTTGGCCAGGCTGGTCTTGAACTCCCAGCCTCAAGTGATCTACCTGCCTCAGCCTCCCAGAGTGCTGGAATTACAGGGGTGAGCCACTGCTCCTGGCCTCATTTATGATAAATATAGTAAATTCAACAAACTACTCCAAGCATTCAAGAATTTTAGTCTCATAAAGAAAATACTGTATTCCTAAAAATAAAGATAGGCATGATTTATTACTATTCAGATAAGATGGCTGCATAAGTCATGATTTTAATTCTGAAATCTTTCTATTAAGAAAGATCAGAAGACAGGTAGAGAGAGAGAACGGGCTGCTACACAAATATAATGGGAAGACTCCTTAAGTTTCTATACACAGAGACCTCAGAATATAAAAACAGAGGTTACACACACACACACAAAACCAGTTTGCTTAAGCCAAAATAAATATCAAGGGGATGTTCAGCCACAAAAAGACTTAATATTAAATGAAAAAAAAATGTACACCTCTTACTATTTTGTGGATTATTTTAGACTAGATTTTAGTTGGATTCAGCCTCCAAAGTCCTTCTGGTTGTACTATTTGTGAGTTAGTATACTTGCAGGATATGTTAGTTATCTTCCTGGGTCATTCTGAAGATGAAGTAAAATAAGGGATATAAAAGCATTTTGAACATGTAAAAGTCCCATTCAAATGTGAGAAATCATCACTTTGTCAAAGTAAAACATATTTGGGAAGATGGAACAGATGCTAAAAGAAATTATCATTCTGGTCTAAAATCTAATGTAAATTATTTTGTCATTATCTGTACCACCGCTCCACTCTAATAATGTGGCTACTCAAAGGTTAATTACATAGCAGCAAACAAATTTTTCTTACATTGTCTATGTAATGTAAATCAGCCTGCTGAAATCATCACATGATAGCCAACTGACTAATCAATTGAAACTTTTATTGATATTTGGCCACGAATATCAGGTATTCCCTAAATTTATGATCTTTGACTTTCTACTTCAGCCATTACCCCCAAAAATAAATAAACAGTATTGAATAGTTTCTTATTTTGCAGAATTTCTCATTGCTATGAATTTTTAAAATGTTTAATCCTCACAAAAGGCAGTTAAGTATCAAGATTCCCTCCACACAGTTCCAAGGGTTATCGTGGAATCTAAAACTTTACACATGAAAACAAACTAGTTTTTTAAAAATTTATATTTTTAACAGAAAAAAAGATGACAGAGTTCTCACTAGAGCTACAAAATATTTTGGAAACACTTTGCAAAATGAATGAGAATGACTCCTATTCTCACACTTTAATTACTTGTTTCATGTCTGTCTCCTCTGCTAGACCACAAATTCTGTAAGTGCAAAGACAATGTCTTTTTCACTGTTACCCATATCTAATACTATGCCTTGCACATAATAGATGCATAAAGACAGAATGAAAAATAACTAGCATTTGCACAGTACAGTTACAACATTTTTCTATACCTTATTTCAGTTGCTTTTCCTAATAATACTTATTCTATCAGTTTAACGGAGAAACAAAGGCTTAGGAAGATTCTTAGTAAAAGCTTCAAATATAAGTATTAGATCTCAAACTCAGAATAAAATGCATGAGATGATGGCAGCTACACTAATATCCCTTTCTTTCATCTAGAATATAGTTAAAAACTCAGTGGAAAAAAGTGGAAGATAGTTAGATCATAGAATTCAGAAATTAAATCAAAAAGGTATTATAAAGTATCTTCCAATTATTGCTATTTTTTCCTATTTCAAGTGATAAATACTGAAATAAAATACTGTCTGGTACCAGAAATAAAAGATTTAATCTCATTTTCTATAAGACAATGGACCAATAAACAAAACCTTTTCCACATCATTAACTTATGAGTAAATAATTCTCTAGCTATAAAAGTGTGCTTTTATTAATTTATTGTGCTTCCACTCCACACACATTTTGCAGTATCTAAGTTATTAGGTTGGTGCAAACGGAATCACAGTTTTTGCCATTAAAAGTATGTTTTGCCGTTACTTTTAATGGCAAAAGCTGCGATTCCATTTGCGCCAACCCTAATATAACAGCCAAATCCACACAAAAATAATTATCAAGTTGTACCACAGAGTAACTGTTAAGCTGCTACTGTTAGCACCTAAACAAAAGGAATCTGCTTTTTGTTCTTAAGGAAACATGCTACATTTATAAACTGAAAATTAACCCCCATAATGAGTATAACTGAAAGACAAAGCTATCAACAGGTAAAAACCATTTCAAGTAAAAGATAACAAAATTAACAAAATAGATATTAGTTTAAAAATACAGTAATTGGCTGGGTGCAGTGGCTCATTCCTGTAATCCCAGCACTTTGGGAAGCCGAGGCGGGCAGATCACTTGAGGTCGGGAGTTCGAGACCAGCCTGACCAACATGGAGAAACCCATCTCTTCTAAAAACACAAAATTAGCCAGGCGTGGTGGCGCATGCCTGTAATCCCAGCTACTCGGGAGGCTGAGGCAGGAGAACTGCTTGAACCCGGGAGGTGGAGGTTGCAGTGAGCTGAGATTGCACCATTACACTCGCCTGGGGAACAAGAGCAAAACTCTGTCTCCCAAAAAAAAAAAAAAAAAAAAAAAAACCAATAATTTATAACCAACAGTATTCAATTTTTGGTCCAGATTACTATAAATGTCTCTAATATAATTTGATGAAATTGCTCTTTTAGCAATGATTTGGGAAAACTAAAACATGATTAAATTTAGTGAATGCGGCAATAAGGTTGAATATATTTTCTTTAAGGCCTAATATGTATTTGGTAAAAACATGAACAATCATACCTCAACACTTGTTAAATCTTGTATTACGTATAAAATATATAAGTAAACTATGGGTCATTACAGCCCACTACACTGATCAGCTAAGCCTACATGTCACATGAAGGATCATCAAGAAAATACAGAATTGATTAATGTTTTCACATAAAGTAGGGTTTAATTATTTCTTTGACATTCAATTTTCTTTACAAGTCATTCTGTTCTTCACAGTTAACTGTTTTGCTATTGGCAGACTGAAAGAAATTTTTCTCCCTGAATCTATTATAGGCATGTTAACTCTTCACATTCTGAATGCTAAAATCTGTCACTTTTAAAAAACTTATTTTACTTGACAAATTAAGTAGAAAACAACAAAAAGTCAAAATAATATATTGACTTGAAACAATAACAGAAAGTCATCATTGAAGTACCCTTTCTTCCCAGACCATCCATGCTCTCAATTCCCTCCTCACCATCGTTTGCACCTTGGTACATGTCATTTCTAAAATGCTACCTATACTTAGGGAGTCATTTCTATACCAGTTCCTATACTTATACATTTACCCATCTAACTGTAAACCTTTTTATTAATAAGAAAGGATTATGCTTTATTAAGCATAATAATAATGCTTAATTTAGATGTAACTGACCTTTTTTGGTAATTTACTGAGGTGAGATTCATATAACATAAAGGTAATCAGTTTAAACTGGCATTTAGTACATTCACAATGTTGTGCAACTACCACCCTCTGTCTAGTAACAAAATATTTCCATCGCTCCAAAGTAAAACCCTTACCCACTAAGCAGTTTCTCCTTATTCTCCCTCCCCCATTAATATGCCTTCTCTCTCTATGGATTTGTTTATTCTGGGTATTTCACATAAATGGAATGATACAATATCTGATGTTTTGTTCTGTATTCTTTCACTTAACATAATGTTTTGAGGTTCATCTACACTGTAGCATATACTTCATTCCTTTTTATGGCAGAATAATATTCCATTGTACATATAAACCACAACTTGTTTATCCATTCATCTTGGATGGACATTTGGGCTGTTTCCAACAACTTTCTTTTGCCCATACAAATATGTATATTACAGATATTTTCCCAGGTTAATATAAATAGATGGATATAATGCTTTTTCTTTTTTGGAGAAGTATTTTAAATAAAATCCTTGATAATATATCGTTTTGGCTCCTATTTTAAAATGAATTTCTAAATCTAAGATGATGCCATCATCACCCAGTTTTTAATGATCAAAAATACTGGCTTTACTTCTTCTGTACATAATTTAAGGTATTAACTAAACTCAAGTTCAAACGTAGAGCTTAATTTAGTGATTTCCTAAATTTAGCTGCCATATAATAGTCTCATGCTTCAAAAAATGATGTTAGCAAACTTCTACCTAATGATAAATCTTATCTTTATTTCTCCAATCAAAAAACTTCTACCCAAATTAGGAAGTATATACAAAGCACTGCTACAATAATGACAATTTAATAATAGACTGTGTGACAGAAAAAACATGAAATAAATGGAGTCAAGATTATATTTATTTTGAATACTTAATTTTCCATGGTTTTCTGCAATAATAAAGGGCTAATAGAGGTAGCCAGTGCTGCAGTGTAACTAAGGAAACAGCAATATCTCATTAAAAGCTATTTAAGATTGCTCTAAAATGGGTCAAAGCAGAAAACTTGCCCAGCTTAAAATCCCTGTAAATAATAACATATATGTATGTACTACTTCACAGTTTTCAGGTACTTTTACTTCTTCAATAAGGCACAATAAGCCAAATTACAAAGGAAAATAATGGTAATTTTGTCTTACTAGTTAAAATTTTCTGTACGAAGAAACCCTTGAATTGACCGATTTATGTAACAACACAGAGAAGTGGTATTACCACATCTATTCTATAGGTAGGACAACTGAAGACAACAGTGATTGTGTTTTATGTCGTACAACTAAAACAGCGGGTCATTCAGAACATTTTGTTAGTTAAGAACACAAAAAAAAATACACATACCTAAATCACTTTGTTAATGTAATAATATTTGAAAATTTGAATAATAAATATTCTAACAGACTTGATATAAAATAGCCATTTTTGCAGAATAAATTAGTACCTACAGTCTATATTATTAAAAAAAAATGAAAATTTAGAAATGTTTTCTAAAAATTTCTGAAACTTGTTCTTGATTAAAAATTTATCAGATGATGGGCTGGGCACAATGGCTCACTCCTGTAATCTAGCAATTTGGGAGGCTGAGGCAGGTGGATCACCTGAGGTCAGTAGGTTGAGACCAGCCTGGCCAACATGGTGAAACCCCATCTGTACTAAAAATACAAAAATTAGCTGGGCGTGGTGGTGCGCACCTGTAATCCCAGCTACTTGGGAGGCTGAGGCAGGAGAATCACTGGCACCTGGGAGCTGGAGGTTGCAGTGAGCCGAGATTGCACGACTGCACTTCAGCCCAGGTGATAGAGTGAGACTCCATCTCAAAAACAAAAAAACAATTTATCAGATGATAAATGATAAAATACATTTCTTAATAAACCCTAGAAGATAAGCACATATTTTAAGTCTATGTGATGTGGTAAGTTGTATTAAAAATTTCTTCTAAATCATTCAAATAAAATCGTTAAAAATAAGTTCTGCAAGACAATCTATTTGTTCTATCATGTCAATATTCAAAGCACAATAAAGACTTAAATAAAGATGTCTGCTTCACATTAAAAAAAATTTAAATTATAAAACTTACATTTGGTTAAATGCTATGTCTGATGCTAAAAACTGTTTCCTAACCATTTAAACAGACAATTATATTGGTGATATCTCAAAGACAGATTTAAGAAGACAGCAGGTCTCTTACTATCAATTATGATTATACAGAACGATTCATTTTTAACTGGGTATGGATAATTCAGAAGATTGAGCTAGACTAATAACAACTGCAATTCATTAATTTTCTAGTTGATACTTATCAATTGGTAGTTTAAGATTATATAGGAGAATATTTACGTTAAAAAACACAACAAAAACAAAAGGAAGGAAGAAAAACAAAGGAAATAGATTCGGTGCTGCCTTAAAACTTTACTCCATGAGGTTTTAAGAAATGTATCTGAGGCACATTGGCAGGGCAGTATGAAATGATCTGTACTGCCACTGGCCATATTGTACCTGGTCTGTGGATAATTAGAGTCCTTCAGTTTCCAAAGCTGTCAATCTGGCACCTTTCACGAGCAATATATTCACTTTAAATAAAACAAAACAGAACAAAATTTATAATTCAAAGAATGAAAGAATTTAAAAATAAAAACTGCTACTGAAGCAACTTTATAGTTGTGCTATAAACCAAAAAAAAAAGACAAGAAAAGTGAAATAACAGTGATATTTTTAGATTTTAAAATTCTCTGCACTTTATATCACAACTTTATAAAGTTCAAACCAGATAGTTTAGCTACTTTTGTACGCAGGTAAACACATTTTAAATTTCTTCACTGTATCAGTGTTGAAAGTTTTATATTATTTCATCTCAGCATCCAAACAAACAGGTTTACAAAACTATGATTTACTACAGATTCCATACACACCCAATATCACGTCCTAAAATGTTTGGAGGCCCAACTAGAAAAAAAAAAATCTATGTTCACAATTATTAAAAAAGAAATAAAACAAAATTCACATATATGCACCATACCTGCAGCTGACCATTTAATGAACTCAAGTCTTCGGCTTTCTTCTCTAAAGACTGAACCCAGACTTTCCTTTTTTGTCGGCATCTTGAAGCTGCTGCTCTATTTCGCTCTAAAAACTTTCTCCTTTTTTCATCAGGATCTTCGTTAGCTGCTCTTCTCCGACGACCACTTGTACTTTGGGTCTGTGGAGTTGTGTGAGCTGGAGAAGCCTATTATAAACAGAGATGAAAGCCTGTTATATTTGTATCTAGTGAGTGAATTGACATAGGCAGTAAAGAGTGTCAAAGGGGGACAGCAACTGTATTTTCTAAGTCTTGTTGAATACATCAGTATGTTGAGGCAATATGAAAATTACCCTGCGGTTTAACTTCTTTCTTGAATATACTTATGTTATGAGCTATGCTATAACACAATTCTCATTAATGCAACGTCACAGCAAATGTATTCTTTATGTATAATATTTTCATTTACATACAAATATGAAAAAATTTAAAATACAATACAAATGATATATAGAAATATTGTTCCAAGTATATTTTAACAGATTTTATTATATTATTAAATCCCTGGAAAACTGATTATAAATTTCTCAAAACGTTTAATAACTTCCTATTTAAATTCATGATAGAAAACCATGATTTCTATGCTATTGTTAAATTAAATATCTCATATTAACTGTCAATTTTCTTAAAATTTGTTTCTCTAAAGTTATGGAATGAAAATATGTATATTCTTTGGTATATTCAGCTTTTCTTCAGTTTGTGAAATTTAGGGTCACAGTCTTTTTCTAAGGGTCAAGTTCTTGTATTTATTAATACTCATTTTTCTGGTAGGGAGAATCCCACAGGAGCCTTAATTTTAATTTTAATTGTTCCCTCTGCTCCCCAATGAATCAGCTTGGTTATCTCAGATTAGCAAGAGAAAGAAATCTTCAGTCACTAGTAATATTGTCTAGTGTATAAGACTATAAAACAATAGGTACCTTCAAGCCTTTCACAAACCCCAAAACTGTGCCACAGAACAAATGAATATGGGTGTCAAAAAATGAACTCTTGGTCGGGCATGGTGGCTCATGCCTGTAATCCCAGCACTCTGGGAGGCCAAGGCGGGCGGATCACTTGAGGTCAGGAGTTCGAGGCCAGCCTGGCCAACATGGTGAAAACCAGTCTCTACTAAAAATACAAAAAAATTAGCTGGGCGTGGTGGTGCATGCCTGTAATTCTAGATAATCGGGAGGCTGAGGCACGAGAATCGCTTGAACCCAGGAGGCAGAGGTTGCAGTGAGTCAAGACAACACCACTGCACGCCAGCCTGGGCAATACAGCGAGACTCAGTCTCAAAAAATACAAAAAAAAAAAAAAAAAAAAAAAGAAAGAAAGAAAGAAGAAAATGAGCTCTTGGAAATGGTGCAGAGAAAAGAACACTTTGTGGTTATAGGCAAATAATCCAAAGGAGAAGCCTGAAAACAATCTTTTACCTATAATTTATTATATTTTAAAATAGTATGTACAAATAAAATTTTTTTCTCCTAATATATGTAATACAAATCTTACATAAAGCTCAAGATAAATTCTGCAGGTAAATTAACAAACTATTTTTCACTCCAACAAATTCCAAAAAATAAAGTTATCATTTCTTTGTCCAAATAACTAGCATTACAAAGAGAGTTATTTCATGTATAAAGTATTTCACGCCTGGGCAACATAGCAAAACCTCACTCATCTCTACAAATAATTTTAAAAATCAGCCAAGTGCAGTGGCATGTGCTTGTGGTCCTAGTTACTCAAGAGGCTGAGGTGGGAGAGGATTGCTTGAGCCTGGGAAGTCGAGGCTGCAGTGAGCCATGATCATACCACTGCACTCCAGCATGGGCAACAGAGGAAGATCCCGTCTCAAAAAAGAAATATTTTAATTGTAATAAAGATTAAGCATTTAAATTAGAGTGTTTCTTTTACTTACATAATTGCAACTTAATGTTTTAGAAAAATATTTCTATGGCTGGCTTCAAGATTTACAATCTTGAAATTTTTTTCTTCATCCTGCTATTTTTCTTTTTCTTTTTTTTTTTTTTGAGATGGAGTCTCGCTCTGTGGCCCAGGCTGGAGTGCAATGATATGATCTTGGCTCACTGCAACTTCCGCCTCCCGGGTTCAAGTGATTCTCCTGCCTCAGCCTCCTAGGTAGCTCGGATTACAGGTGCCCGCCACCACACCCAGCTTAGTTTTTGTATTTTTAGAAGAGATGGGGTTTCACCAGGTTGGCCAGGCTGGTCTCGAACTCCTGACCTCAGGTGATCCACCCGCCTAGGGCTCCCAAAGAGCTGGGATTATAGGCATGAGCCACATCCTCCTATTTTTTTATTGAGAATAGCAGGTTTTTTCTTTTACTCATCTGGTTGAATAAGAGAGAACAGTTTATTTTTGTTTTTAATTGATTTAACTCATTATAGCAAAGACTAATTATAAGTACTAGCAGAATAGCAGAAGCTTAATTTCTGCTACTCAGAGTTACATTTGTATATCTTTATGCCTACCAAGGATTGGAGGCTTCTTAGAAGTGTATACTGCTCCTTCTCTCCCCATGTCTATTAATTCATTCCATTTCATTCAGAAAATACTTATAGGAACTATTCTAGAAACTAAGTATAGCAGTGAACAAACAGAAGTCCTGCCCTTATGGGGCTTCCATCCAATACAAAAACATATAAAGATATAAATAAAAATTAGATCCCGGGAAACTTAGCATAAGAAAGTAAGGACAATAAAAATAAATTATATTCATTTTTTAAAAACAACCCTTTAAAAATGTAAAAAATCATACTTAACTTGCAGACCACACAAAAACACCCATGGGGTGCATATGGCCTGTGAATCATTGTTAAACCCTGAGGTATAACATTAACACACATACACAATCACTCAGCCCCTCATTTTCCCTTTTGGTCCCTAAGTAAAGTTGGTTAGTGGATGACAACCACAACTACATTTCATTATATATTAAGTTGTTAAAAGACAAGATATAGTTATGTAAATACCTATGTTTAGGTGGCAATCTAGTGTGTTTCTTTGAAAACTTTTGCTTTTTAATGCCAATGCTAATATTCTTCAAGTAAAGATAAAAGGTCTAAATAGAATTCTGAAACATTTAACAAGAGTAAAATAATCCTTTACTAGAAAGAATTAGAAAGGCACTGCAGGCATATAACAATATCAATCATCTCATAGGCAGTCACAAACTAGAGATAAGTGAAAGGGGTCTCTAGTATAAATAGCTGCCACAAAGCATATTTGCTCCTTTGGTGATGTTTCACAAGTTTTAATTCAGGAATCATTTGATTTATGTTAGTCATGTAATACCTACATATGTGTGTATGTGTGTGAATATTTACCTATTTCTCTAAATGACTTCTGATTACCTACAAGTGAGATAAGGTTACTTATACAAATAAATAACAAACAGTAATGTTTTACAATGAGTGAGCAAATATTAAAAGCAGAAACAAGAATTATTTGTTCTGATAGTAACGGAAACAGAAAAAAACATCTGCCTCTTTGGGACATACACGCTTTAATGGTTGTAGATGGCAACACAATACTAAAATATGATATGCATTGTAATCATAAACATATGGCATTTTAGGAAAAAGGAAAATCAATAATTTTTTAAGAAGAGATCCAAAAAGATTCTTTAGAAATCTTAGTTTTGCTACTTGAAAAAGAACGTAAGATTTAGTTACATACATTTCTGAAGAACACAGCATCCCTTAACAAAGAAGTTGTTATTGTCTATAAAATTTACAGAACTTAACCTATTAAATTTTCCTGTAACGTCAATACTTTGGTTACATAGGAGAACAGTTCAAATCAAACCTGTTTATGCCACAGCAAGAAAAAATATCTAGTGTTAATAGTTACAGTTTATGTCAAATTTGTAGTTTTGGACAATAAGAAAACAAGATACAATTTCATTCTTCTCACCATAAGGTTCTAATATTATTTTTCTAGTTATATAACTATTTTCCAAAGTCATAACTCTATAAACTTCCTCAATCAGGAACTAGAGAGTAAAGGAAATTTCTCAAAGCAGTATTTAGTTTCACTGTCCTAAAATCAACAGAAAAAGATGTTTTCTTTAAAAAGAATTGTGACCAACATATATGGACACCCACAGAAATATTTACAGGTGTCCTGAACAGAAAAACTGCTCTATTATGTTTACTTTTGTATCAATACTTGTATACTGAACTACCTTTTCCTGAGGCTTTTGATACACCTTTGGAATAACAACATGACCAGAGTAATATTTTTTAAATAAGTCATAAGTTACACTGTACTTGTCTGTTTAAAGATGACAGAGTGCTGAATAATAAAAACAACACACATACCGGAGTTTCTGTAGTGGATGTGGCTGGCTGTTGTAATGACTGTGGTCGAGATTCCTCTGACTGAGTCCTAACCAATCCACTACCATGACCTTTGACAGTATCACCGTTGGTAACTGGAGGATGTTGCTGGGTCAAAGCAGCTTTTAATCTCTGAAATGCAAACACCATTAAAAAATTTTTTTTAAGTCCTTAAAGATCATCATGAATATCAACAAGACAAACAATAACACCTTAGGTAGTTTCTCTGAGTCTTTTTGCCTAGTACTACTAGAGGATTCTGTATTTTGCTGTTCCTAGTGAATTTTGAGAAAATAATAATAAAGGCCTCAAAAATGTAACATTATGTCATTGTCCAAGTAAGCACTGGCACCAAACCTGCAAACAGAGATCAAATGGGCCCAAACTGAGCCTCCTCCAAGAACCTACAGATGGGTTTGTCTCTCTTAGGTTTTCCCTGTCCCCAGTAAGCAGATCTAGTTCTCTTTTGCTGTTGCAGGTTTGCCAGTTAATTATTGGATTGTATTGGACTCACATTCAGAGCATGATAGATCTAGATATTTATGTCTACCACTTTATCAAGAAACAATTTGAATGAAGCTTATTATGCTGTCAATAAAAATTTGTCATATGCAACTATTTTATCTCCCAACCAGTTAGTAAGCTAAGAGCACAGATTATCTTATACTTTTGGGTATTCCTTTTAGCAACTGATATAATGATTTGCTACAAAGGTACAAAACAAACATATCTCTTAACTGATAGAAGTTGGTTTCTTTAGTGAAAATGGTCATTGTGATCTTTAAGGTGGCTTTGTTATGATCTGTAAATATGAAATAGTTTGCAAAGATAATCATACTACAGTATCTCAGCAATGAAAGGGATTTCAGGGATCCAACAGACCTGAGACTATTATTATTATATTATTGCTGATATTGTTCTTAATAACTGAGATGTAGTTCTTGGGCCCCAAATACGTATTATTACAGAAATTGGAGTCAGAGTTATGTATATTACACTTTCCTAAGATTCTTATAGAGGTGCATCTTTGAGGGGATGGAGGCTAATAAGAGAGTGAGAGCGAGTGCAAGTGAGAGACAAAAGAGAGAGACAGAGATGTGAGAACCACGTTGCAGCCTACCCAGTGCTTCCAAAACTTCTTAGAAATAAATAACTGTCTGGGGTGTTAAGTGTTAAGAACACATATTCTTGGCAATCTTTTCCTTCCTTCCTTCCCTGAGTATAGCAGAAAGGGGTGAGTGAGAGAAGAGCTTTTAAAAAAGACCCCCAAATAATACTAGTACAAGTATTTCCATTCACTTCAACTAAGAACAATTCAGAAATTTTTATAACTATTTCAAAACTTGTAATTTCTTCCTTTTCATCTAGGCCTATCTTCTTACTGTCTATCATATGTGATTCAGATCTCATAAAAACTGAAGCATATATGAAAATATCACCAGAATTTCAACTGAGGCAGTAATTATGCGTGAACAAATGTTAGTGGACATTTTCTCTCTCTTGCGAATCACTGTATATTCTGGGTGTGATTTTTAAAATAAAGTCAATTTGTAAAAAGAAAAGTTTTCTTGAGATATAAGTTACACATAGCAAGTTAACTGTTTAGTGTACAATCCTATTAAATTTCTTTCTTTTTTTTTTTTTTGAGAGGGAGTCTTGCCTGTCGCCCATGCTGGAGGGCAGCGGCATGATCTCAGCTCACTGCAACGTTCACCTTTACAGTTCAAGCAATTCTCCTGCCTTAGCCTCCTGAGGAGCTGGGATTACAGGTGCATGCCACCACACCCGGCTCATTTTTGTATTTTTAATAGAGACGGGGTTTTGCCATGTTGGCCAGGCTGGTCTTGAACTCCTGACGTCAAGTGATCCACCCTCCTTGGCCTCCTAAATTTCTGGGATTACAGGTGTGAGCCATCACGCCTGGCCTCTACTGAATTTTAACAAACAAATACACTCATGCAACCTACCCTACAATCAGGGTACATAACAGTTTTACCACAATAAAATCCTCATGCCCTCTCCTGTCATACTCTCCTTCTACTCCCTGGCCCTGGAAACGACTGATCTATTTTCTGATCCCAAGAGTTTTGTCTCTTCCAGAAGATCATATACATGGAAACATACATTGCATAGCCTTTTGAATCTGGCTTCTTTCCCTTAGCACAATGCAGTTGAGATTCACCTGTGTTGTTGTATTATCTGTAGTTGTCTTTTTTTTTTTTTTTTTTTTTTTTTGAGAAGGAGTCTCACTCTTTTGCTCAGGCCAGAGTGCAGTGGCGCCATCTCGGCTCACTGCAAGCTCTGCCTTCCGGGTTCACGCCATTCTCCTGCCTCAGCCTCCTGAGTAGCTGGGATTACAGGCGCCCGCCACCACGCCCGGCTAATTTTTTGTATTTCTAGTAGAGACGGGATCTCACTGTGTTAGCCAAGATGGTCTCGATCTCCTGACCTCATGATCCGCCCTCCTCAGCCTCCCAAAGTGCTGAGATTACAGGCATGAGCCACCGTGCCCAGCCTATTATCTGTAGTTTTTCAATGAGTTTTTAATTGTATAGTATCCCCACTTTACACTTTAGGAAACCAGGTATCATTTGCTCAAGGATGCAGAGCTGTTAAGCTAGTTCAAATCCTGGATATAAACCCAGATCTCTTTAATTTCAAGTGCAAAATATTTCCATGGCACCATGCTGCATACTTTATCCTTGGTGCTACCAGAAAACACAGGGAAAGATCAAGACAGAGAGTCTGAAACTTTGTGGCTTAATGATTCAAAAGACAATCATAAGGATTTAGAGTCCCAAACCTGTTACTACAACTGCTAAGCCAGGATCGGGCATGTTTTCTCCCTCTTTTCTGACAGACTACTTCTTTATGAATTATAAAAAGTACCACTTATGTAATATCCTAGTGCTTTCACTGATTAGAACATGCAATGTACTATGGTCTTATACAGCTGAGAATACACTTTAGGTTCAGAACCTAACTCTACCTCAAACTATCTGTGACTTTGAAGAAATCATTGATCTTTGACTCTCAATTTCTTTACCTATAAAACTGGGAATAATAACTTCCTTGCAGAGTTGAGTTGAAAAATAAATATAACATGTAAAACTATCTGACTAGTAAAAGAATTTTTCAGATGTCAGTTTCCTTATTTCTTTAAGAATACTATTGAGGCCTCTATTTTCTTAGCACGGACGTCCGAAGAATCAGGATAGTTCCTATGTTTCTGAATTTTCAAAATGTCCTTAAGGGTCATCTTAAGCATTGGTTTGATCCCAGACATATTTTATGTGTGAGATGCAAAAAGTAGAGGTTCCTCTTCAAAGACTTTCCTCCCCATCTAATTAGGAATAAATAGTAACTTCTCTTAGAAGCAAAATTTATTCAAAGACCTGTGCTAACAATCAAATATCTGCTAGCCGTAATAAAGAAATCAATGTACTTTATGTTCTTAGCTCCTACAATTTACCTAAATATTTGCCCTGGCATGCTTATACTGGTCCAAGCAAGCATTACGTCATAGCCTGTTCCTCTTCCTTATTTGAAGGTGTTTTTACCTTTCTCAGCATTCCACAAGTTACTTCCTCCTTCCTCTGTTCTCCTCTGCCTTTGCCTCGTTTAAAAGTTCTAAGTTGCTAGCCAATTGAGGACAAATACAGAATGTGAGGTCCCATTCCAGGCAATGGAAACCGGACACAGCAGTAGGGTGGATGCGTCAGGTTATAAATGACCCTGTCTCCTTTGTTTGGTGTAATCTCATGGGAAAACTGCTGGCGAGTGTACCCTTTCTGCAGAAAGTAAAAAAATAGGCCTTGCTGAGGAAATTAAATCTATGTTCAAGTGCTATTTCTTCTTCTTTTTTTTTTTTATTATTATACTTTAGGTTTTAGGGTACATGTGCACAATGTGCAGGTTTGTTACATATGTATCCATGTGCCATGTTGTTTTGCTGCACCCATTAACTCGTCATTTAGCATTAGGTATATCAAGTGCTATTTCTTCACGGCACCGGGGAACAAGTAAGCATTCCTAACAGAGACATGCTCAAGACCATAAGAAAATTGAATTTTTTAGAATCAAGACAAGATTCCTAGTTCCTTTTATAAACAATCAGAAACAACTATATTAATAGCTAAAACATAGGAAATTAGGACCCTAATAATTGATGGGATAATGTGGAAGTGGATGGATTAAAACTGAAATTAAATGAGGGACTAAAGTAGTAGCTGGCTAGAATCAGATAGGAATACTTAGGAAAATGATCAAGAAGTATTTAAAGTAGAAAGACCTGAGTTGGAAAAGTGTGGGTCAGAACAAAGGGAGAGAGTCTTGGGAGGTCGCCAGTCTGCATATTGATATATTTTATAAATAGAATGTTAGATATCAAAATACAATGACTAGTACCCAGTCTATAGTGATAAATTGGGGCTTTCATTTCTAGTTTTAAAATGTGCACAAATATAACTAGAGGTAGAAATGTGAGGCTTAGTAAATTATGTGTTTGGAAAACATTTTTAAGTCCTTAGGTAGAAATTATCATAGAATTGAAGAGCATTTAAAGTTTTACAGTGAAGAGCTTAACTCTCAGAATTAATGAAATACAGTAACTGCACATAGGGGAGCCTGAAGTACATAAACATCACTCTCTTGAATAATCTTTAGTAGGGCAAGTTACTACCTTATAGAGCACTTAAAAGCAGCATCAGTATTCATTCATTATCCTTCCTTGACTGCCCTAGGGTATACAGTACTCATCCAGTGAGGAAGCTCTAATGTTTGCTCCATGCTGTTACATTGATTACAAGGGGTCTGACTTGAAAAGTATGCCAGTGGGTATATAACAGAAGAAAAAGATTTTAAGGATTAATTAACACTGTTCTAAACTGTCCATTAATTTTTCTAAAACTACAACAAAAATGCACATACGCTAAAAAAGTTAGACTTAGGTCAAAAATCAGTCACTAAGTATCATTCATATAAATTTTACAATTAATCTAAGGATATCTACAATCCAGCCATACATATTTGTTAGGAGCATTTGAAGAAGAACAAATACTTTGGTTTAAAAAAAAAATCAATGAAAACAAATGTAATGAACATTTATTTCACAATAGAATTTTGGAGCTAGCAGAGATAATGAAAGTCAATTAGTCCAATCACCATCTTACAGATACAGAAACTCTAAAAACCTGAAGTTACTTCCCAGAATCATAGTTAGCAGAGATAAAACCAGAAATTCTATTTGTTGACTCCCAGTTCACCGAACATATTCTAAACAAAATCTTTGCCAAACTGGAGCTCTAGTCTAATGTTAAATTTTCTAAATCTATTAGTAATCAATTAAGTTAAGCATCTGATATTGGTCAGTCCATTACTAAGATCAAAATCTCTCTCAATAGACAAATTTAATATATGTAAATAAGGATTAAGTACTCTAAGAAGTAAAGATTGAGCACTCATAAAAATTAAAGATTTAAGGTGGGGTGTGATGGCTTATACCTATAATCTCAGCACTTTGGGAGGCCAAGGCAGGACTGCTTGAGCCCAGGAGTTCCACACCAGCCTGGGCAATATGGTAAAACTCCATTTCTACAAAAAACTTAAAAATTAGCCAGGTGTGGTGGTGCATGCCTGTAGTCCCAACTACTCAGGAGGCTGAGGCAGGAGGTTTGCTTGAGCCCAGGAGTTTGAGGCTGCAGTGAGCTCTGGCCTGGGCAACAGAGCAAGACCCTGACTCAAAAAAAAAAAAAAAGAAAAAAAAAGAAAAAGGAGGACTTTACAAGGTCTATATTATCCAACATGTACAAGAAAACTTAGGCATAATTTTAATTTAAAGTAAGGGTAGACTTTGTTTGATAAACAAAAATGTCTTCATTATGTTTCTATGAAACAGACCAGTATTTTAATGTTTAATTTTCAGTGACATAAAGTTCAACTACTATATTGAAAACTTTTTTCTTAGAGAGATATAGATTGTTTCAATTAATTAAAGGATGAATAATTTGTTGTGCTGACCCATCTGACACATTCGCTTTAAGAGGTGATCTCCTAGAAATAATTTGTCATTCAAGTTCTATGTTGCACCCTTGAAAATAAATTTTATCACATCTGTCAGAACTTAGTAGGAACAAAGTACTCCATCATAGTTCAAAGAAAAAAGATAATGTTCTCTAGAAATAATTTATGAAAAAGTCAGATCCATATTTCATATGTGCCACAAAAGCTCATCAGAGTAATAACCCTCCTTCTCCTGGGTGTTATCCTACCATCTGCTGCTCTATTACTTATCTTTATTTTGCAACTAATTAACAGCATCATCTTCTAAATTCAGCAAGTTAATTATCATTATTGTGGTCTTTGCAGCATCATCAGTCCTCATGAAATCTTTTCTCCCCACCCCCAGAGAACATATGAAAATCAAGTAGGTTGAGAGAGGGTCTGTTTCTTTGGAGTGGGCTCATTAGGTATTTGCTGATTAGCTCGGCATGCAAAGGCAGGTCAGAAGAATTCTGCTGAACATGAGGTTCCATGCAGGGCCCAACCAAGTTAATGTAGGTTTCTGAACATTTGCCAAGATGCCCTCTGTCAGCTCTCAGTAGAAACCCCCTGCAGAAAACCTACTGGCTACCCACTGTGTGCAAAGATATTTCTCAGTTTGTCACACGTCTTAAAAAAAAAAAAAAAAAAAAAAGATTCTGGAGGATACTATTTAAATACTTTACTAAATCTTAAAATTCCCAGATGATTAACATTTTCCTATTCAGAAGAGTTGCTTTTTGATTACAAATATTACAAAAGAAAATTGTTTTATTAGAAGAGTAATATGATTTACGGGCTTAATGACAAACAAAACCCTGAAACCAAAATTTAGTGACAACTAGTCTAATTCTGTAGAAAATTATATCCTGGGAATTTTTCTGTTGTATTAAAAAGTACTAGATAGTCTTTCATTTTTCGGTCCCTATCGACATTTAACACATTCTTACTTTTCCAAAGGCTTAAAGTTCTTAAAAATTAAAAAATACAAGCCTACTCTGAAGACTTTTTTTTTTTTTTTTTTTTAGCAGAAAAGAAAGATCTTATTTCAGTATTCACAGCACACACAAACACAATGCATACATAATATCTTCCTGGAAAGGCACTGAACATCTGAAAATCAGGGAATTACAAAAACATCCTTGGCTATGTTAGCATACAAAGTAAATTTCTCTTTAGCTGTAGTGTGCTACTCATTCTTCCATGTTCCAATCTCATTATTTTTAATCACACGTCATTTCGCAGAATCACTCCTGCTACAATATACAGCATGTTATTAACAGATTGTGATCATAAAGGTCTAATAAATTCTTGAGAGAGATGCAGAACCCCAAAAGGATGATGTTTAAAATACTTTCAAAGATCTGAAAACAACAAAGTAAAATCCAACAAAAGCAGTAAAAGAAGAAATTACAAGTTTTAAGGTGGTGGCGGGGTGGGGGGGCAGTGCGCAAAAAGATGAAGAGTCAGAAAAATCCCTTAATGTGTAACATGAATCTAGGGAATGTGAGCTGGGAACCACTTATTTGGAGAACGTGGACTCGGAGTTCTATCTTTAAGGCAGGAAAGAATCAAGTTCTGTGACCATTTATCTGGTCATTAAGAAAGCTCTGTGCACTGGGATACGAACCCATCTTCAATGTTCTTCAGCTGGGATGACAGAATTGTCTATATGGTGAGTCTTCGTAAGCCCACTGAAACTTAAAAAAGTAAACCAATACCACTGACATTTTAATTTCAAACTTTCATTTCAAATAAACTATACCTATTTGGTGTTTTACCTTCTACAAGTGTCTAATCTAATTTGCCAAGCGGAATAACACATTATCCTTGGACTTTAAGTGAAAATGTTTAATTAAGAGATTGACTTGAGCCTGTGATTTTAGTTGTAAGTGCTGAGATAATGGGCCTGTGATTTTAGTTGTAAGTGCTGAGATAATCTTAAGTAAGCTTCTAAATAATTAATGAATATTTAAGAAAACTAGGTATCACTGTAAGTTTAGTTAAATTTAAGAATTATTAAAGTACTTAAGAAAGACAATTGAGAGAATTATTGAGTACATAGCTTTACATGTATATAGCTTATCGTGTTTAAGATTATATTTTAAGCTCTTTAAAAGCAATCATTACATAACTGTACATGTAAATTGCCTTGAGAACTTAGGAAACCACTAGGTTTTTAAACTTGTAATCTTAATAAATCTTATTTTTTAAAAGTAGTCCCTGAATAATCATTATGTGTACAAGTCACCATCAAGGGCATTAAAGTCTGCCCCTCCAAAAAAATACGAAATCAAAACCCAAAACAAAATAGCTCATTGATAAAACATAATCGTAATTGCTACACATGCTGGAAAAAAAAACCCCATAATGGTCTTCTTAATGGTCTTCTTAGAAGAACATTCTTTTTTGACTCTCCTGATGGTCACTGGACACATTTGCAAGAAAAACCTCAAAATTTAAGATCGTATCTATTGAATTTCTTAGAACCCAAGAAATGTTTGCCATGTAACAATTGATAGAAAGTTGTTAAATGATGTTGTTAATATAAAAAGAATATTGAAGTGTGAAATAATTTCTACGCAACAAAAAAATTCAAGTAATCAGAATTCCTTTAACCAGTACGCTGACATTTTAAGTTACCAGTTCAGGTTACTATACTAGCATAGCAATATCTACTGTTTCACAAATGAGCTGAAATAAATAGCTATGATCTATTAGAAAATGGAAATAAAGGAAAATCAAATATACCAAAGATGGTAAGTTCCCAAACCACAATGTAATTAAAATATAAATCAATACGAAAAAGATAAATAGAAAAGCCTTGAAATATTTGGAAATTATACAGTGCACTTCTAAATAACTCACAGGTCAAAGAAGAAATCACAGGAGAAATTTAAAAAGTAATGACAATAAAAGTATAGCATATCAAGGCCGGGCGCAGTGGCTCACGCTTGTAATCCCAGCACTTTGGGAGGCCGAGGCAGGCAGATCACGAGGTCAGGAGATCGAGACCACGGTGAAACCCCGTATCTACTAAAAATACAAAAAATTAGCCGGGCGTGGTGACGGGCACCTGTAGTCCCAGCTACTCGGAGAGGCTGAGGCAGGAGAATGGCGTGAACCCAGGAGGCGGAGCTTGCAGTGAGCCAAGATTGCGCCACTGCATTTCAGCCTGGGCTACAGAGTGAGACTCCGTCTCAAAAAAAAAAAAAAAAAAAAAAGTATAGCATATCAAAATTTGTGCACAGAGGAAATTTTATAGCTTTAAATGTCTATATTAGAAAAAAGATTTAAATAGATAATCTAAGCTTCTACTTTAAGAAACCCCCAAAAGATAAGCAAATTAAGCTTAATTAAGTAGGAGAAAACAAATATTAAAGACAAAAGTAATAGTCAATGGGAGTATAAACATACCACCAAGAAAAATAAAGGCAAGTTACACACTAACAGAAAATAGACAGTAGAAATATATGCACCTCTCTCTCTAACAAAAACCTTATATCCAGTATGAATAAAGAATTCCAGGCTGAATGCAGTAGCTCACGCCTGTAAACGCAGCACTTTGGGAAGCCGAGGTGGGTGGATCACCTTAGGTCAGGAGTTTGAGACCAGCCTGGCCAACATGGTGAAACCCATCTCTAAAAATACAAAAATTAGCTGGGTGTGGTGGCAGGTGACTGTAATCCCAGCTACTAGGAGGCTGAGGTGGGAGAATTGCTTGAACCTGGGAAGGGGAGGCTGCAGTGAGCCAAGATCTCACCACTGCACTCCAGCCTGCGTGACAGAGAGAAAGACTGTCCAAAAAAAAAAAAAAAAAAGAATTCCAGCCAGGTGCAGTGGCTCACGCCTGTAATCCCAACACTTTGGGAAGCTGGGGTAGGCAGATCACTTAAGGTCAGGAGTTCGAGACCAGCCTGGCCAACATGGTGAAACCCCATCTCTACTAAAAATACAAAAATTAGCTGGGCGTGGTGGCAGGAGCCTGTAATTCCAGCTACTCGGGAGGCTGAGGCAGGAAAACTGCGTGAACCCGGGAGGCAGAGGTTGCAGTGAACTGAGATTGTGCCACTGCACTCCAGCCTGGGCGACAGAGCAAGACTCTGTCTCAAAAATAAATAAATAAATAAAAATAATAATGCAATAATAAAAACAATTGGCCAGGCACGGTGACTCTCATGCCTGTAATCCCAGTACTTTGGGAGGCCGAGGAGGGTGGACTGCCTGAGCTCAGGAGTTCAAGAGCAGCCTAGGAGAGCAATCTTTACAAAAAAACACAAGTAGTCCCAGCTACTTGAGGGGCTAAGGCAGGAGGATCACTTGAAGCCGGGAGATCCAGGCCGCAGTGAGCCAAGATCATGCCACAACACTCCAGCCTGAGTAACAGAGCCAAACCCCGTCTCAATCAATCAATCAATAAAAGAAAAACAACACAATTTTTTAAATGGGCAAAAGACCTCACAACTAATGTCTGGCCAAAAAGGAAATGGAAATTAAAACTATGAGACACTGCTAAACAGCTCTAGAATGTCTACTATTAAAAAGACAGGGAGAACCAAATGTTGACAAGAATCTGGGAACAACTGGAATTCCCATACACTGCTGGTAGGAATGTAAACCTTTGGGTATAGGTTTAGCAATTTCTTATAAAGTTAAAAGTATACCTACCTTCTGACTCGGCAATTCTACTTTTAGCTGTTTAGTCAATAAAATGAAAATATATGGCCATGAATAGAGTTATGTAAGAATGTGTATAGTAGCTTTATTCACAATAGCTAAACAACAGAAACCATTAAAGTGTCCATGAACAGGAGAATGGACAAAGAAATTGTGGTATATTCACACAATGGAATACCACTCAGCAATAAAAAGAAGCAAACTGTGATCACTCAACAACATGGATAAATCTGAGACATGCTGAGCTGGACATAAGAGTATGAAGTGGCTATTTATATGAAATTCTATAACTAATCTACAGTTACAAACATCAGAATAGACAGAGTGGACTGATCGGAAAGAGAGAAACTTTTATTCTTTGTAATTTAATTTCCTGATGACCTAAAAGAAACAGTTATTCAGTTTAACAGTTTCTAAAAATATGGCCTACTCTTGTAAAGAAAAGTATTTCTTAAAAGTGGATTTGTTCCTTTTGAGTTTATAGAAAAAAGTCCAATGAATATGTTAAAATACTTTTAGATGCAGTACACAATAACAAGATCTCCTTTTAATATCTATATCTGCTGCACTCAGTTCCCACTGCATGGTAAATTAAATTGAATTTTTCATCAATCAGTATACTAAAATGGGAAGTGCAAAAAATGCCCCTGGTGAAGCTCTTCTGCTATCAAGAAGATTCATCTTAGTATTTCCAAAGCTCTGACCTGAATATACTATGATGTGAAAAATTTCCTCCTTGGGTTTTTAGGGTCTTCTCTGACAATCAATAACCACCTAATTTTTATACTCTTCAACCGTTGTCATTCAGATAATATGTAAGCTTTATTGCTAAAACAGGGTGTCCTGTGCAAATTTCTGACTGATTGTCTGCACTAATGGAGAATAGCAGTAAAAATTTTTCAGGCCGGCTGCGGTGGCTCACACCTGTAATCCCAACACTTTGGGAGGCTGGGGCGGGGGGATCACAAGGTCAGGAGTTCGAGACCAGTCTGACCAATATGGTGAAACCCCGTCTCTACTAAAAATACAAAAATTAGCCAGGCATGGTGGTGCAAACCTGTAATCCCAGCTACTCAGGAGGCTGAGGCAGGAGAATTGCTTGAATCCGGGAGGCGGAGGTTGCAGTGAGCTGAGATTGTGCCACTGTACTCCAGCCTGGGCGAGAGAGTGAGACTCTATCTCAAAAAAGAATAATAAAAATAAATAAATAAATAAATAAATAAATTCAGCTCTGCAATATGTTTTAGCATGTAAAAATTTGTATTTAGTATAGTACCTAGCAAATAACTGAAGCAAATAGAAGGTGGCTAATAACTACTATTCTATTGATTTCCTAAGGATACATTAACTAATTGCTGTTGTTAGCCTTATTATGATATAGAACGTTAATATCTACCCAATTAATTGATGTTATTAATTAACTGATATTATTGTATTGTAACGCAGCAAGGAGAATTACACTGATTTTTATTTTATTTTATTTTTGAGATGGAGTCTCACTCTGTCACCCAGGCTGGAGTGCAATAGTATGATGCTGGCTCACTACAACCTGGGCCTCCTGGGTTCAAGCAAATTCTTGTGCCTCAGCCACCCGAGTAGCTAGGATTACAGGTGTGCGCCACCATGCTCGGCTCATTTTTGTATTTTTAGTAGAGATGAGATTTCACCATGTTGGCCAGGCTGGTCTCGAACTCCTGATCTCAGGTGATCTGCCCACCTCAGCCTCCCAAAGTGCTTGGGATCACAGGTGTGAGCCACTGCGCCCGGCCCCATTTTTTTTTTTTTTAAAATAGAAGCGTCAGATCTTCTACTAAGAAAATTAGAAAGTTTATAGGATTTAGGGTTAAGAAGTACCCCAGAAACCAAAGCTTAATCCTTTTATTTTACAGATGAGGAAATGCAATCTCAGGAAAGTTAAAGTTGCTTAAAGGTAGTGAATAGCGGAGTTAGGACTAAAATTAAAATTAAAATACACATCTAAACATTAATTTAATAGCATCTAAACAGCACAACAGAAAAAAATGGTTTTCTTTATATGTATCATGTTTGCTAACTTGTACAGTTAGCAAATTATTTCAGAATTCTTTTTAATACTGTTAAAACCACTCATCATTATTAGCAGCACTGCCTTCAGATGATCACATCTAGTTTCAGATGTAATACTCCTATTTTCCACTAGGAGGAGAAAAAGCCACAGGCAAAAGCCAGACAAACCACAAGTGACAAGAAACAGAACTTCTAATCTGCCCACTAATTTTAAAGTATCACTAACTACTCACTATGCTAAAGGAAGATTTTTTTCAAATTTTGTGGTTTATCTATAGTATAAAACAGTCCGTAACTTTATAAAAATGTGATCTAAATTGTGCATTTGAAGCAGGCTTTAGTGAAAACATTAATTCAAAACAGCCTCAAGCAATGTACAGAACAAATAAAATCTGGCTTACCATTTTTGCTTCTGACTGTACTGGTTGGGGAGAGGAAGGACCTGGGATTCCTGGAACACTAGGCACCATGGTGACTGGTCGAACGAGCTATGCATAAGATAAGGAAAAATAATTGCTAGAGAATATATTCAAAATGAGATTTGTACTTTACTGCTGTTATAATAATCTGAGACTTTAAGAATCAGAACATTGTAAATTTATCACCAGCTGATTTTATCTCTATACCAAATCCTTATTTGGTCTTATATCCTGACTTATCCTTCAAAAGCTGTCAATTTCTGAGACATGTGCTTTCTTAAGCTTCAGTTTCTACAATTTCTTTCTTAATGGTCCCTGTTGGAAATTCATAATATTCAAAGTGATTAATGCAAAAATTCTCAAAGATCTGTCAAACTTCCATTTTGAATATGAAAGGAAGAATGTCAAAACTTGTGACACTTAGGCATAAAAAATAATTTCAACAATGAACTTTGCTTTTCTAAAAATATATATAATGAATTTTCTTATACATACCACGTAATAACAAATAACACACTAATAATTTCTCAAATAATCTGTAACAGGTTTTACCATTTTGGTTTTTTCCCTTTTTTTCTTAAACCTAACACTGAGTGAACACAGTTACTGTATAAATAAAGTGTATCTTTTCTTTCATTTCTGGTCACTTTCATCACTAGGTACATGTAACAGGATAATCAGAATCTCAAAAACAAGGCAAGAATGTTTCTCTGCTCAAAAACATATCCTCAGTAAAGAGGAAGCAGATACCTTATATCTGAGTCCTCACAAAGTCTCTCAAATAATGCATTTTGAACAACGAAGTTCTTTTTAAAGAAGGCACATTATCTTGAAATTACGTCAAATGATCAAAACAATGCTAATTTTGGATAGTTCAAAAGATCACCTGGAAGAATTAGTTAATGAAAAAAAGACATAAATCTCAAACATTAATCCTAGTAATATTCTTGGGGGTAATCTCACCGAAAGTGTTGGAATGTTACTGTAAGTAAGCTTTTAAAAATAATTTTTATTATTTTTGAGACAGGGTCTTACTTTGCTGCCCAGCCTGGAATGCAGTGGTGCAATCTTGGCTAACTACAGTCTCAACCTCCAGGCTCAAGTGATCCTCCCACCTCAGCCTTCTGAGTAGCTGAGACTACAGGTGCCTCCACCACAACTGGCTAATTTGTGTTTATTTTTTGTAGAGATGGGGTTTCGCCATGTTGCCCAGCCTGGTCTTGAACTCCTGGACTTAGGCAAGCCACCCACCTTGGTCTCCCAAAGTGCTGGGATCACAGGCGTGAGCCACTGCACTTGGCCTAAAAATAATTTTTAAAAGCTACACTGTAAATGATTACACTGTACTGATCAGTAACAAGCATCTTAGAAGGTAAAAGAAAAAACTATCTTTTTATTACATAAATAAGTACCTAATGCTTGGTGTAAGATTTCCAGGGAGAGAATAATAGAGAGATTCAAAAAGTAATATATTGTAAATAATTTAGATGAAAAAGAAAATAATGTGTTCTGGAAACTGTGCTAGATGTCTCAAAAAGTGGTTTTCAGGATGAAAACCTGAATGTCAAAAAACTGAAGAGTTTGTTTGAATAAGACTGTTTTATGTAATATAAGTAAGAAAAAAGCAATTTTCTAACACACATTATTCCAAACAATGTGTTTTTAAATGTTCATTAAACTATTACTTTTTTTTTTTTTTTTTGACTTGGGGTCTTGCCCTGTCATCCAGGCAGGATCCACAGCTCACTGCAGTCTCAAACGCCTGGGCTCACACAATCCTCCTACCTCAGCCGCCCAATATGCTGGGATTACAACAGGCATGAATCGCCATGCCTGGCCAAACCATTAAATATTATAAGTAGATAGTTAAATATTTTGTCTATGTCTTTCAAAATTTATATATTTAACACACCCCTCAAAAAACTTTTTTGGGGGTCTTTTCACAGGGAAAGTGAAAGATTATTTTTCTAGAACATTTACATTTTAACATGTTGGGCTATCAAAGATTCTGCAAACCCTACTTGACCACAAAAATTCAGAGTGTGTCTTTATAAACAATTTCCATACTAATAGAAATACCACAGAGTTACCTGACAAGTATTCTAGTATAAATAGCTTTCTAAAATTTGAAATCTGTGTTAATATTTGAATGCTACAAGTCCAGTCAAATTGAAATGGGTTGAATAAGAAGATCTCAGTATAAAAAAAAAAATTAAGATTTTGGGGGGAAGAGAAAAAATAGCTATACCTTGAATGGTATATGCTATTACAATGATAACAAATAAATACTATCAACTGCTAATCAATATTATGTTAAATTCAATTTCATAAGCCAGTCAAGCAGCCAACTTTATTTTCTGACTACAAAGATCAGTTTTGCAATAGAGATTTAAATAGTCTAACTTTCTTACTGGGACTGCAGCTGGAACATGCACATTAGAACTTGTAATTGATGCAGGAATAGCAACAGGCATGGTTTGTCCATTAGGAAGATGTAACAGAAGAGGAAATGGGCCTGGTACAGGGCTAAGAAAAATAAAAGAAGAGAAATTTTAAAAAAGAGATTCATACCAACTGTCTCT
This sequence comes from Symphalangus syndactylus, assembly GCF_028878055.3. Taxonomy (NCBI): domain Eukaryota; kingdom Metazoa; phylum Chordata; class Mammalia; order Primates; family Hylobatidae; genus Symphalangus; species Symphalangus syndactylus. The sequence goes on from NC_072430.2 coordinate 79,125,449, forward strand.
TAAAAATACAATAGTATTTTTACTCCTATAACCATATCATTTAAAAATACATTTTCTAACCACAGCAAAGCAAATAGCAAAATTTAATTATTTTTAATTGCATCTTAAATGCATAACCTGTGTAGCAGTATTGAAAAGAAGAGAAAAGTTATGGATTTACTTAGGACAATCTCCAATTTGTAAAATGAGAAAAATTCTCATCAGAGAGCTCTTGGGAGCTACCAGTAAGAACTGAAAGAAATGGAATCTGGTGATGGAGTAATTTTTTTTTTTTTTTTTTTTGAGACGGAGTCTTGCTCTGTCACCCAGGCTGGAGTGCAGTGGCGCGACCTCGGCTCACTGCAAGCTCCGCCTCCCGGTCTCACGCCATTCTCCTGCCTCAGCCTCCCGAGTAGCTGGGACTACAGGCGCCTGCCACCGCGCCCGGCTAACGTTTTTTTTGTATTTTTAGTAGAGACGGGGTTTCACCGTGTTAGCCAGGATGGTCTCGATCTCCTGACCTCGTGATCCACCCATCTCGGCCTCCCAAAGTGCTGGGATTACAGGTGTGAGCCACCGCACCCGGCCGATGGAGTAATTTTATATTTTGTGTGAAATAGCATGAAAATAAGACTATCGTAAATTCACATTCTATATTTGTTTTTAGTTGCATTTATCTCCCACTCTATTAGTTAACATTTATATTAAAGAAGACTACGCAAGTACTTTTTCCAAAATTCGAAGCATGCACACACATACAAAACTGAGATCTTAGTTTGAATAATCAAATGTCTTAGGAAAAATCATAACAAAACAAACTTAATTCATGTATATGTTCAATGACTGGCCTGAATCACTTACACAATTGGCCTGTTAGAGGATGGTGCCTGGGTGATTACAGTACTTGAGGTTGGTGAAGGTACTGCCTGCTGAATAATTACACTTGAGTCAGAACTTGTAAGCAGCACATTGGGAACCTGTAATGATGCTGGACGAACAATAGCTGACGTGGGCTGTGCAGTTTGTGCCAATGGTACTTCCTATTTAACAGTGAGACAAAAAAGGGTGGCATTTAAAAATACAAATCATGTACCTTAGTGAACAGAATGTAACACACTTCTAAAAGCATCTACAGAATAATAACTGCTAAAAGCAAATTAGTATCTAAAATTAATTAAAAGAGCATTTTAGAAGAGCTGTAAAGACTCAAATGCAATGTTCAATTAATATTTTAATTTTAAAAAGACTGCTTTTTTTTTTTTTTTTTTTTTTCAGTACAACTTGTTCTCCTATCAATCCAGAAATAAGTTAGACTGGGCAACTTGGCTATGATACCAAGAGAATTTTAATAAAAAATAAAAATATAATCCATTCTCAGAGAATCACAGAACTTAAAATCCAGAAGGGACTGTTTAGTCCCCCTCCCTCATTATACTGTATGAAGAGGAAACAGGTCCAGTGAGACTGTGTTATGGCTGATACAAATTAAGTAACAGAAATAAGAATTTTTAGAGCAATACAAATAATTGTTAATTTCAGTTAGCTATCTCTTCTATATCAATAATTTCTTCATGTCAAAAGGCCATGTAATACTGATATCTTGAATGTAAAATAAATAATTACTGGAGTGAACTCTTTCAAGTTAGGAAAACAGGATTTGTCAGCCAAGACCTTAAAGATGGTATTTCCTCTGGTTTTACAGATTACAGAACAAAAAGTTTTAAAAGATTTTACCCAGAATTCCTTAAATAGTCAGTGTAAAAATTGGGTCTATTGTGTTTTATGAATTGGCCTGTATGCTGCCACTTATCATCAAAATCTTATTAAGCTACACAGGAAGAAGGATAAAGTAGTAGTATTGTAACTTCATTTATTCAGTAAGTTGAGAACTTATGCTCCCAAGGACTAGCTCTCAAGGAAGAGACAATAAACAGGTAAAACAAGTAAGAAAATTTCAGATTATAGTAAACGTTAAGTGTTACAGAATAATACATGCAATGAAACAAAGGATGAAAGATTAGCTGAAGGTAAGGAAGAGTCAGTTAATTTAGATAGCACAGTAAGAATAGGTGAGCTTCTTTGCAAAAACAGCATTTGAACTGATGATGAAAGGATAAGGAGGAGAGCATTTCATTATAGGGAGAAGGAAGCAATACCATATGTCATGTCCTGAGGTAGGAAAAAGCTCTGAATATTTGACGAACACAATAGAGAGGCATGAGGTGAGGATAGATGCGTAGACAGGCCCAGATCAAAGAGGGCTTATGCCGAGGAGTGTGAATTATTTTAAATACAATGGTAGACCATTGAAAGATTTTAAGCAGGTGAGTGTTTAATGTATTAAAAGTCATCTTAACAGAAAATGGACTGGAGGTAGAAGCAGAAAGACAAGTTAGAAGGTAACTGTTAATAATCCAAACAAAAGATGATGATGGTTTGGGCTTAAGTGGTGTCACTGAACACAGACATAGAGGATGAGATGCAGGTCTGATAAAATATGCTGTTAGTTTCAGTGTAAAAGAAAAGAAGAAATTAAGGATGACCCCTAAATTTTCAGCTAGAACAAGTGAATGGATGGAGAAAACTTACTGAGATGGGGAAAACTGGGGGAAGAATCAAGGACTCTGATTTTGACCTATTAAGTTTAAGATGTCTATTAGACATAGAAAAGGTAATGTCAAGATGAAGTTGGATATAAATCTGGCAATCTGGTGAGATACTTATGCCCATAGAAATTTGGGAGTCATCAGTATGTAGATGTTTATTAAAGTTATGGGTCTGGATGAGATCACCTAGGAAGAAAATCAAGAAAGAAGAAGAGGTCCAGAATTTTTTTTTTTTTTAATCAATTTAATATGGTATACCTTGCTCAAGGAGGGCCTAATGATTGGGGAATGCAGAAAGAAGTAATACTCCTAAAAGATGCTGAAGCAGCCATGAACAATGAAAAACTGTTAAATGTGAAAAGAATGAAATGCTCTCTAGGAAAAAAGATTTGTATCAGAGATTTAAAAAGCATTTTCAATAACTGTAATAATGTGGAAACAACCTTTATGTCCAAAAAGAGCAGGATAACATAATATATATCATATAATAAAATAAAGTACAAGCATTAAAAATTATGATTTGGGGAACTCTCTAATGACATGGGAAAATATTCATCAATACTGAGGGTCTAAAGCACAATATAAAATAAAGCTAGGATCTTTGTATCCATCTATCCTTCTATTTAACTATTCACTTACGTATTTGTACCTATAAATGTATATACCTAGAAAAAAATGTTTCAAGATAGTAATTCTTATTCAATTATGTGCTAATAGGTGATTTTGGTTTTCTTTTCATGTTTCTATATTCTTAGAGAAGAAGAATGAGAATGTACTTTTAAAATGAGAAAAAGAAAATGAAAAAAAAAACTACACACACACAAAAACAGAAAACAAAGCATTTATTCTTAGCCAAAAAGCTATTTTTTCTGTATTTCCTTATTTCTAGCTTCTCTGCCATGACAGAAGTCTATTAATAAGTACGGTTTTAGAATAACAATCTAAAAAAGAATATTGCCACTGCCTCTTTATGTGTCCCATTGCCTCTTCGCTGTGCCCTGCATGGTACTCCCAAATAAATATGTGCTTATTCTATGTGCTTGTGAACAAAAGAGTGATCAAGAAGTTCCCATAATAATGTTACTCAACACACAACTGTAGCCCAGGTGGTCCCAGATTATCTGGGTATTCAAGCTAGTATCATCATCGTCCTAAGTGCCGCTAACAAAGATCCACTCCTGAGAATGAGTAACTAGTCCCTTAATCCTGTAAAAGTCTAAAAAACCATTGTTCAAATAATTTTTTGAACAGATTCTTAATTAAGCTGTTACTGTATAAAAGTAGCTAAATATAAAATGGCAAAACACATAAAAATTAAGTTAAATTTATAAATTTATATATCTTTTAAAAATAAGTTTTATCTAACATGACTGTTCTTCCCTATAATTTTTGTGTACAATAAAACTGCAGTCTTCTTACTCTGAAATATCTGAGTATTGACAGGCTTTCACATATAAAACTATTGCAAGCTGACACTGAATTTAATACATTAACATTTTATGGAGATTAAATAGTAAACTTTATTTGGGTACTGTTCTTCTCCCTTAGTTTGTATTTCTAAAAATTTCTAACCTTCTCATCACTGGTAGTAGACTCTGGGTGAGGTAAAGGACTATCCTGGTGAGTTGTTTCTACAACAGAAGGCTCCTCAATTTTGCTTCTTATGATAGGTGTTGCAAGAGGGGATAAATCTAGAGGCATCTATAATTCAAATAATAAGGAAAAGGTTATAAGGTCAAAAACAGTATGTCTAAATTTAAAAAGCAGGAAGTATAAACTATGATTACTTCTCTGTCAGAAGTACTCTTTAAATTTCATGGTTACAACATACTTTTTTAATGTCGTCTTCTGAAGCTTTCTTGAATTCATTCTCAAATGGACTCGCCAACTCATTAAACAAACCCACTTCTTCACAGTTTTTCAAGAATCTTGTTGGTGTTGGGGTCTGATCTGAAATAAATGTCAAAAAGTAATCATGCATATTTAAATATGTTAAGACTCTAAAATATAGCTACTAAGTTAACAAATTAGCAGGACTGGTTCAGTCAGTTGTTAATTCTCTCTTTGGAAAGACCTCTTCCTTTAAAGCAAACAAAATTTGGTTAAATTTTTGTTGTACTTCTTATTTCCTCCAACTTTAAGAACTATGAAAGTAGGAAAGTCCTTTTTGCTCCTTAGTCCACTGCTTCTCTCTGAGTAGAATGGCATAAACATCCTCTACTCAAGAGATAAACTATTATTATCTAACACAGTATAAAGAATTTTTTAAATTTACATTATTAAAAACTACAATTATTTAAATAAATGAAATTTGGGGAAAACTAGGATAAGAGCATGTGCATCTGCTTTAACTTGGTTCTTCCACTAGCTGTTCATACTCTATTATGAAAGCAAACTAAGATAAAATAATCTTTAATAGGTAGATAAAAATATTGTAAGAAAGAAAATAAAAGTTAAAACAGCCCTAAAACAACAAATCCTCTTTTTGCCACTATCTACTGAAACTAGTTTTCTAAGTTAATGCATTTTACAAGCTAGGTACAAGGGATATGTGTCAGTCACAGGCCTCCAGAATGTTCTAGCTTAATTCCTAGGGAGTAAGAAAGAATCTACTCTATTTTCTTACAACATGAAACATTTCAAGTTTACTCGAATATGTACTCCTGCTGTGTACATTAACATATGTACTCAGTGTCCATGTGTAGGCTACAAAAAATGCCAGATAAGATTTACACTGAATGAAAAGCAAGAAACTTATAAATTCTGCCTATTTAGTGTTACTATTTTCAAGGGTGTCTATTCATATTGATTAGAGTTGGTAGCACATTCAAATTCTATTCACATTTAACATATTTTAGAGCACCAATTTTACAGGCTATAGCAGGGATCTAGCCTAAGTGAAGTAAAAGTACTCTACTAAGGAAGACTCTGGGTTTAAGAGAAAATACTCCTAATTCCTTTTGTAAGATTAAAATTTACATATTTGTTAACCATTATGTCCCCACAGAGGGCATTACTTACTATTTTACCTTTGCCCCCCACATGTATACCTAGAGAACTAGTATTTTTACTATGTACAAATATATTTCACACTAAAATGACCCACTTGTAATACAAAACTAGACATAATGCAAGCCTGTTTCAGGCACTGTTAGTAATATCAGAATTACTAGAAGGACTCTATTATATCATAATTTTACTAGTTTCTAGCCTATCCCTTAATTCCCAAAAGATCTCAAATACCACATTATAGTAAGTAAAGTAAATGTATTAGCTTAAGTCCATCATGACTAAATTAGTAGGTCAAATCTAAATGTGACTCTTCTGTTCACACCCAAAGGGTTTGTCTATCTAAGTTCATTAGAAGGCTCTTAACTTACATTAAAGAGAGGGAAAAATCTTAAAAAAATAAAATACATAAGCACAAGTCACTTTTATCAATGATTACTGGAACCATCAGACTTGAGAAAAGTCAACATAGGCACAATCATTTAACATGCACATTGCATATGGCTACTGATCACCAAAAATATACCACACACATCATGCATCTTATTTGCATAGTAATGTTAATCTATTCATCTCAACATGTTAGTGAAAAAAAAGGTCAAGTACTGTGTTTGAATGTGCTCTATTTTTCTACTGCATTAATCAGACAGGAAAGTAATTTCTAGAAACCAATTTCAAAACATATTTGAGTTAAAGAGTTAAACACAGAGAAAGACTGTGCTAAGGCAGAAAGTTTCAGAAAAACAAAGAGCTTCATGCCTAGGAGAGTGAACTGTCCAGGTTGTTACTATTTTGCTTGTTTGGTTCCTTTGGTTCTAGCTCTTAATGTCTAATGTAAAATACTCCAAAAATAAAAAAAATAGCATTATCTCACTCTTCTGTATAAGTAACAGATCTCTAAGTTACTTATGGAACTTAGGATATGTTGGAAGTTCCCCTACATTTTTCCTACGTATATTGTTTTTGATAAATTAACTTTCTGTTACCTTCAATTTCTTCATTACAAAAATTTCAATACTGAAAGTAGAGGGAAAACCACCGAATATTTGCTTTATTATCTATCCAAAACACTGCACAGAACAATTTGGTCTCTATACTAATAATTTAAAAGTATTATAGTATTTGGGTGTAATTCCAGACTTACATGATATATAACAAGCTTTACAAGAGAAAAGAAAAACCTACTTAATCTGAATATTTATGATATGTAAATCTATGATTATGACACGAAAGATCTGAAATTTATATAGTTTTATCACAATACTTATAAAATATACCAAAAAAGTAGCAAAATTATACATGACATATATGTATATATACATAGATGTGTGTGTGTATATATTTAAATACCAAAAAAAGGCAACTAATACAGCATGGAATGACAATCAACCAATATATGAACTGGGTTTTTCTTTTCACATACAGTGAAAAATAATCAACTGCTTAGGTGATACTGTACGTTCATTGTGTCAACACACAAAAACTGCATTGACTGAATTTAGAGCCTCTTTACTGAGAATATTTTACTAATACAAATGTTTAGTCTCAAAAGAAATATAAACAACTCTAATGAACAAGTCTGCTCACTGTTCTTTCTCCAACGGGAGAAGCTTGATCATTTTCTATCTTCACACAGCCTTGTAAGTCAGTTGTACAAGATAGCTAAAAGAAATGCTGACTAAATACCATGTTAGTTCAATTATTAGTTAAATGTAAAATTTGTAGATGGTATGAATGTTCCCAGAGTTCTAATGAACTTCCACAAAATCGACATTGGAATATAAATTTGAAAATCACACAAAAAAGTGAAATGAATGGTCAGAAGGAAACATGAAAATGTAATGGGTAAAATACATGTTGCCAACATTTACTATAATGAAGTCATTGGAATATCACCAGACTATATTATTACAGAGAATACACAAAAATTGTGCACATTCCAGGTGAAATATGTATACAAGCTATTAATAAAAGCATATACTAACCAGCCACAATGACACTGTCATTACGTGCTGGACCAAATTTCAGTGTCATCTCATGTTTATGTTTATGGACAGCCAAATGATCCTCGTTGGTAAAACGCTGTGGCAAAAAGTTTTAAAATATAGTTAAGATTTTCAATTTGATCAAATAAGTAAAATGATTAGGAAATTAATTTCCACAACATGTAAAACCACCATTAACAGTGAAATAGCAGTTTTTAAACTATAAAAGAATCCGTTATTGTTAGTAGATAAGCACACTAGATTGCAAACAATCACAGAGAAACCCATTACTCAAGAATAAGCAATACTGATATATTGCTAGGTCACACAACTCACTTGAGAGCATTTAAAAATAAAATTGGAGGCAAAGAAACTTTACATAAATTTCTTATGGATACTAAAAATAGACCACCATTAATTTGTCTTATCATAGTAGAAACTATACTCCATGGTACAATGACTTTTCAAGAAAGTACTGTAGTATTAATATTTACCTAGACTTAAGGTTACTTACCACTTTTTAAAAGAGAATTTTCTTATAAAAGTATTATGCCTGGACAAAATTAAGAAATAAATCCGATTTTTATGTTACCACATAAAAAAGAATGCCTTTGTTTTAATCCAGCAAAGAAATAGCAACCGATATAATAACAAAGCAGCTCATTTTAAAATAAAAAATTTTAAAGTAGCCAAAGTAATTTTTTCTTGAGAGTTCTTACATAAAAATGGAGCAAAATTATTTTTAAAACATTTTATTTTTAAAGTTATCCATCATATTTTTTCCTACCTCTAACTTGGATAAGTTTTGCATGCCAAAGGTAACATTTATGATTATAACATAATAAATGCATTATCTCCGATGTCTGAACATCAGCATTTTTGAAGATGCTCATTAAGCAACATTTATAACTGAAAATAGGGAGCTTTCTGTTATTTCAGAGCAATAACTTTAAAATGCTAAGTTAACAGATCTCAGTTCATTCTTTATAACCTTACAAGTGAGGATGTTAAAATATATATATACTTGAACTTGGTTTGCCCAAACCATCAAAATGAATTCCATTTCTTGTGGTCTCCTTCCCCTATCCAATTCACTATATCCTTTCATGCAACTAATAATAGTAGCTTTAGGGTTACCTTAAACACAATGTAAAAGAATGAAACATTTTTAACATTTTAACATCTTTGGCCCAGTCCACTATCCCTCTGCCCGTAGAGGTGAAAACCATCTCATATGTGCCGCAGTATGTGCGGCACAATGCCTTGGTTATAGCACCTATCGTATTTTCATATGTCTGTCCTTTTAAGTAGGCTGAGCTCCTACTGTGGTCCCCCAAACTTAGCATATAGTAAGTACTCAATAAATGCTAACTGAAAGAATGAATTCATTACAATAAAATAGATGAATCTTAAAGATCAATCTGAGGGGGTTAAAAAAGACCCTAAACCACTGTTCATTAAGATGAATTCAACTTCAATTTAATCTGGCTACATTTTATCACTTAGTCTTTGGATTACTTTGCACACCAACAGAAAACTATTATTTTATAACCTCTCTTCAGAACCTGCCTGTATTACCACTGAAGGAGAGTGTTCAGATGCAACAACACTTCCACTACTTCACTCTTCAGACATTTAGTGGGCACCAACTATAGGCAGTAGGACCACAACCAAACTTTTCCCCACCCAGGTACTATTTTCCTATTACTTTATCATTATAAGAATCTCTCCCAATTTTGGGGAAATAAGAAACAGTGGTACTTTTGACAGACTGCTGAATAACAAAGTTCTCAGAAAATGAACATATCTGTAGAGTGTACTGACATTAATATTTTATGCTTTTTCTTTGTATTGCTGTTTTAAATATATGTGTCTTACATCCTACACTAAAAGCATCTGAAAGTAAGATTTAGTTTATGTTCCAAAGAACCTCATAATGTGGCTTTTCCACTGAAGGCAATCATTAAACATTTGTGAATGAATGGATTTTGGTGCAGGTCCCAGATTTTAAAACTGCAAAGTCAACAAATTCATAGATAAGAAGTTGGAATGTTGTCGCCTAGGAATTTTATTCTACCAATTTTCTTTGCTTGGATTAGTCTGACCCCAAATATTCAAATCAAAGAACTGCATGTAGAATAAATAACATTGTGTTCGTACAAAACATATGAAACGGCACCAAGTTCAATCCTAAGTGAAAAGAAGTGGCCAGAAGGAACCTAACAAATATTTAGGATCATATGTATATTAAAAAGGAGAATGCAAGGAATACGTATTTATAAACTCTCATATAAGATCCACAAATCAAATTTCCCTAAATGCAATTTACAAAGGGATTACTGATCCTGTAACAGTATTAATTATATACAAGGACAGCAACACTGCAAACGACAAAATACACTCAAAATACAAAAACACTGCAAAGGACAAAATACACTGGCACTTGATACAGATGAATTTGACCTTAGTTATCTGAGAAAATTTATTATTTTTAACAAGAAACTTAAAAAGACAGTGTGAAAAGGCAATCTTGTGAAAAGGCAGTCACCAGAAGTTTAACATGAAAGAAATGCATTCTTTATTTATTTATAAAGTAGCTACAAGCTAAGATAAAATTTTTTACAGAATCTGTATGAATTGCCTTCCCAAATTAAAGTTTATTCCAAAAATAAGTTTTGTAAAAATATATATATTACTAGCAACACCAACATACTGAATTCATAAATTATATTCTTCCAGGCATTTCAAAGCACAACCCCAAAGAAAACGCTGTAGATATACATAGAAACACAAGTATTTCGTTAAATAAGACTAAGACCTTGAGTATATAGCTCGATAAACAACAGAAAAAGTGAAAAAAAAAAAAAAAAATTTTTTTTTTTTGATAGGTCCCTAGCAGGTAGCAATCTCTCTTAAAAGGTTAAAAAGAAAGGGTAACCTGTCAGATGGGAAGAAGGTAAATCAGTTGCTTCTATAATAATTTAAGTTCTGATATCTGGTAAATCTGTGTTAGTAAGGCTTGACCACTGTCACCAGAATTAGCTTCCTAAAAAATCAGTCGTTCTATAGTTAATACATACACTGATATCCATGGTATTATTATTCCTTTTAAACATATTAGATAGACACAAATGAGTTTTCAAGCCATTGGGCCAATAGCACATTTCACTACTTTTTTCACTAGTTTAAGGACCATTGAACAACAGCAGGAAGTTACACTGATATATTCACTCTCTCTCACGCGCGCGCACACACACACACACACACTCTCCCACACATACATCTCCACTGTCACTTTAGACTAAATATAAAATGAATCTTTATCTCCTTTATAAAACAGCTTATAATGTGTAAACATTCTACCAAAGAAACACTTTTCAATGACAGGGACACCAAAAGCAAAGATACTACCAATTATATGGAAGACTAACAAAGATAAATGAATCTTTCACCAAATTATCTCACTGTCTCTTTTACTAAATTCCAAGGAGCATCACTTTAAAACAAGTGAAATTCACAGGCATGTGGAATACCTAAGAGTAACTGAGGCATACAAGAAAAGATTTACCTGACAAAAACAAGAAATGGGGAAAGGATTCCCTGTTTAATAAATGGTGCTGGGAAAACTGGCTAGACATATGTAGAAAGCTGAAACTGGATCCCTTCCTTACACCTTATACAAAAATTAATTCAAGATGGATTAAAGACTTAAATGTTAGACCTAAAACCATTAAAATCCTACAAGAAAACCTAGGCAATACCATTCAGGACATAGGCACGGGCAAAGACTTGACACATGGGATCTAATTAAACTAACCAGCTTCTGCACAGCAAAAGAAACTACCATCAGAGTGAACAGGCAACCTACAGAATGGGAGAAAATTTTTGCAACCTACTCATCTGACAAAGGGCTAATATCCAGAATCTACAATGAACTCAAACAAATTTACAAGAAAAAAACAAACAACCCCATCAAAAAGTGGGCGAAGGACATGAACAGACACTTCTCAAAAGAAGACATTTATGCAGCCCAAAAACACATGAAAAAATGCTCATCATCATTGGCCATCAGAGAAATGCAAATCAAAACCACAGTGAGATACCATCTCACACCAGTTAGAATGGCCATCATTAAAAAGTCAGGAAACAACAGGTGCTGGAGAGGATGTGGAGAAATAGGAACACTTTTACACTGTTGGTGGGACTGTAAACTAGTTCAACCATTGTGGAAGTCAGTGTGACGATTCCTCAGGGATCTAGAACTAGAAATACCATTTGACCCAGCCATCCCATTACTGGGTATATACCCAACGGTCTATAAATCATGCTGCTATAAAGACACATGCACATGTATGTTTACTGCGGCACTATTCACAATAGCAAAGACTTGGAACCAACCCAATTGTCCAACAACGATAGACTGGATTAAGAAAATGTGGCACATATACACCATGGAATACTATGCAGCCATAAAAAATGATGAGTTCATGTCCTTTGTAGGGACATGGATGAAACTGGAAAACATCATTCTCAGTAAACTATCGCAAGGACAAAAAACCAAACACCGCATGTTCTCACTCATAGGCGGGAATTGAACAATGAGAACTCATGGACACAGGAAGGGGAACATCACACTCCGGGGACTGTTGTGGGGTGGGGGGAGGGGGGAGGGACAGCATTAGGAGATATACCTAATGCTAAATGACGAGTTAATGGGTGCAGCAAAACAACATGGCACATGGATACATACATAACAAACCTGCACATTGTGAACATGTACCCTAAAACCTAAAGTATAATAATAAAAAATAAAAATAAAACTTTAAAAACAAAAAAAGAAAAGATTTAATAGCACGAGTCTAGTGTTAAAAACTCTTTGTAATCATTTCTATAGGTCTCTCTCTGAAGTTGTATTATCACCAAAATAGATTTTAAATTGTAAATATCTATTTGAAACCTTAAATTTAACTAAGACCATTGTGTTAAAGCTGCAACTCAAATTCAGAATAACGTCGTTGCTTACTGGTGACAAAAAATAAGAAATTTAAAAAGACAGTGTGAAAAGGCAATCTTGTTGAAAAGCAGTCACCATCAAAATGATGCTTCTAAAACCAATTCTTACTAAGTAGTTCCTAGGAAATACTATTTAAATATAAAAACAGACCATACCATTTCTGTTCTCAGCAAGATTTAACAAATGGATGAGTAGCCAGGTTATATTTTGATCAGTAATACTTACAAAGAGATTATTTTAAGTATCTTAGGGTACAAACACAGGTCCCTCTAAAATAATACTCAGGATCAAATGGTTAATGTTTAAAAGAATCACTATCAGTGAGAATTCAATTATGAGTGAGAATAAAAAATTGATTTAGCTTTTAAAAAACAATTTGGCAAAATATATGAGGAAACTTAGAAATGTGTAAACATTTAAATCCAGTTACTCTAGTTCCAAAATGTATTTTAAGAAACTAAGTAGAGACATATACAAAGGGTTATGTAGAAGGATATTCATCACAATGTTGCTTATAATACCAAAATTAAAAGTTTATAATAGTGGAATCAGTAAATTATGGGACATGCTCTAGCAATAGTGACTTAAAGCCATGCTTTCGATTAATACACAAAATGCTGATATGTGTAATGGCATCCAAACACTAACAGAATACAAAACTGTTCAGTATGGTCCCAATTTTGTTTTAAAAATAAAACTAAATCCCATCCTCTCCTAGCTATTTAAGGACCCCATTCCTGCAATGGTCCCATTTTCTGCATTGCCAAATATGCTGTGATATTCCCACCTTAAAATGCAAAACAAAAAAGTTCCACCATCTTCAATCCTACATTGAAGCTATATATCTCACTTTCCCTTTAGCTACACCTCCAAGAAAGAACTGTCCTATAATGTCTTCATTTCTGGTTCTTCCCATTCTCTCTTCAACCTACTCCAATTACACTGTTGTTACTGCCCCTTCATTGAAAGCTACTCTTATCATAGTCTCTAAATTCAATAGTAAATACTGAATTATCATCTTATCCTATTTAGGATATGACTATATTGTTTCTCTTACTTCAAAATATTTTTTCTAACTTTCAAGATTCAATTTTCCTCACTGGTTGCTACTTCTTAATCTTCTGTGCTACATTCTCCTCCTCTTTCTGACTTTTAAACACTGGAGGTGCCCTAAAGCTTAGCTCTCACCCTTCCATCTACACTATTGTGATACAGAAGTAAAACTAAGCCAATATGGGAATTATGGATACGACAAAATGTAAGTATTACAAACCTCGACAATGAAAAAACTAAGAGTAATTATCAGACATTAGGGGATGGGGAAGTGGAGGTAGAAAGTTTAAATGTTAACTCCTTTAATAGTAGGAAACCTAAAAAAAAATTCCCTAACTTCTTAATGTTTTTCACATATATAGTTAATGTTAGAGAGGTCTTTTAACAATTCCTTATGATACACATACACAAATTCTAATGTTCAGCAATCAGTTTTTCTTCTGTTTAAGTTAATTGTAATGCTTTTATTTAAAATGGCATGTGTATTAGTAAGAAGTCAATCACAAAAACCATTCTAACTATTTTAAGCAGAAGAGAATCAGGAAAGGCCTTTTTTGAGTCTCCAAGAATGATACCTAGAACATGTCAAAACTAGTCTTTGTCCAAAGGCTGGCCCTAGAAACATATTGCATTAGCTGGAATTCAGGGATTACAGAATCAAGTTGTTTGTTCACTCCAAGCCAGCAAAATGGATGATTTGAGTAATACCATCTCTCATTCCATTCAACTCAGTACCAAATCCAAAAAGTAAAGTGGGTCAGGCGCAGTGGCTCATGCCTATAATCTCAGCACATTGGGAGGCCAAGGTGGGCAGATGGCTTGAGCCCAGGAGTTTGAGAACAGCCTGGACAACACTGGGAGATCCTGTATCCAAAAAAAAAAAAAACCAAGCAAAAAATTAGTCAGGTGTGGTGGCGAGCACCTGTGGTCCCGGCTACTCTGGAGGCTGAGGTGGGAGGATCACCTGAGCCCAGGAGGTTGAGGCTTCAGTGTGTCATGATTATGCTACTGCACTCCAGCCTGGGTGACAGAGTGAGACCCTGTCTCGAGAAAAAAAAAAAGTTAAAGTAAATCTGATTTACCAGAAAGAGTAAATTTGGTTGGTGAAACCTAAAATCATATGCAGAATTCTAGGTGCAAAGAGAATTGTAGTTTTTAGCTCTCTTAACTTTACAGAAAAATATATGTAGCAAATATATCTCCAAAACATATGTCAAATTAGCCTATTTCTCTCTGTGTGTCCACTGTTAACACCTAATCCAAACCACCATCATCTCTCACCTGGACTGCTGTCAGCCTCTTGTCTCCCTGTGACCACTCAGCAGTGGCTTTTCACTGCTCAGTGAATAAAACCCAAACACTTTATCATAGGATATGTCTTTTTTTCTGTCTCCTCTGACCTCCTCTCTTAACCTTCTCTCTGTTGATCATTATATGCTCCAGCCACAGTAGTTGCGTTTCTGTTCTTAAACACACCATACACATTCCCTCCCTAGAGCTTTTACATTTGCTGCTCCTTTAGTCTAGAAACATACAAGGTTTGCTCCTGCATTTTCTTCGGGTCTTTGTTCAAATGTCACCTTAGCAGAGGCACATTCCCTGGTTAACCTATCTAAAACAGCATTAACCCTGATAACTCCTATGTTTACCTTGCTCTACAACATTAAATATCATGTAAATCAAAATTAAAATGAGATACCACTACACCCTCACCAGAATGACTAAAACTTAAGAGACTAACCCAAACTATCTTGAAAAATGAGGACTAAATTGGAGAATTTACCCTAACTGACTGGAACACTAACTGTAAAGCTAGAGTAATCAAAATGGTGTGGTACTGGCATAAAAGTTGACAGAGTGATGAATGGAACAGAATATAAAGCCCAGAAACAGACCCATACTTACAAAATCATTTGATTTTCATTAAAGGAGCCAAAGCAGTTTAATGAGGAAAGAAAAATCTTTTCAGGAAATTATGCTGGGATATCTAAACCCATATTTTTTAAAAACTTAGCTTCAACTGGCTGGGCACAGTGGCTCAGGCCTATAATCTGAGCACTTTGGGAGGCCGAGGCAGGTGGATCACCTGAGATCAGGAGTTCAAGACCAGCCTGACCAACATGAAGAAACCCCATCTCTACTAAAAATACAAAATTAGCCAGGTGTGGTGGTGCATGCCTGTAATCCAAGCTAGTTGGGAGGCTAAGGCAGGAGAATCACTCGAACCCGGGAGGCGGAGGTTGTGGTGAGCCGAGATCACGCCATTGCACTCCGGCCTGGGCAACAAGAGTGAAATTCCATCTCAAAAAAAAAGTTAGCTTCAACCCCTATCTCACACCATACACAAAAATTAATTCAAGATTAAAGAGAAATCTAAATGAAACAGCGAGCTTTTAGAGGAAAACAAACGACAATACCTTCATAACCTAAAGGCAAGCAAAAATTTCTCAGAGAAGTCACAGAAAGCAACAACCATAAGAGGAAAAAAATTAATACATTAGGATTCATTAAAATTAGAAACATCTGTTCATCAGAAGATATTATTACGAAAATTAAGATGCAAACCACAGAAAAAGAAGCCTCTGACAAGGACTAATGTCCAGGATATATAAAGAACTCCTACAACTCAATAATAAAAAGCCAACCCAATTTTTTAAAATGAGCAAAAGATTTAAAAAGATACTTCACAAAATGTAAGGGATACAAATGGCCAACAAACACATGAAAAAAGCAGCCTGGCAATTTCCTAAAAAGTCAAACATGTATCTATCAGATAATCCCATCATTATACTCCCATGTGTTCCTCCAAGAGAAATGAAAGCATGTGTCCATAAAAAGACTTATACACAAGTATTCACATCAGCTTTATCAATAACTAAAAAATAGAATTAAACCAATATCCATCAGATGAACAGATAAATTGTGAGATAATGAAATATTGTATCTCAATGAAAAGGAATTAACTATTGGTAACATAACATGGAGAAATATTAAATTATGTGGAGTGAAAAAACATACATACTATATGATTCCATTTATACAAAATTCTGGAAAATGCAAACAAATCTACAGTAACAGAAGGAAGACCAGTAATTGATAAAGGTAGGTGGTATAAGAGGAATTATAAATAGGCATGAGGAAACTTTTGGGGTGATTGTATGTTCACTATCCTGATTGTGCTGATGGTTTTATGAGTATACGTGTGTTAAAACTTATCAAATGGTACATTTTAAGTATATACAGTTTATTGTAGGTCAATCATATTTCAATTTAAAATATCAACTAAAGAAAATAAATGAGAAGGAATAATGCTTACTTACAATTTATGGTCCGTATATTTAAGTACTTTGTAACTTCGCTACACATTACATTTATTCTTTAATTCTTCCTTACTGTCTATAGTTATTTTAAGATAAGTATAATAGGAATAGATTAATAATTTAGTGGGCTGTTAAAAAAACTAAAATATTACTTTCTGAAACTGCTGCCACATCCCCAATATTAAAGATGTTAGGCTTAACAACATTAATACATTAGTGATACTCTAAGAACTAAGTATCAGTTAATTTCATAAAAGTTCAGTAAGCAAAATAATTCTCATAATATAGATCTGATTTCTAATTAGGCAGTTTATCAATAATTTTCAACCAATAACGGTCAAATTATACTTTTATATCTTGGACTTTTGTGCAGGATTTCCACCTTTCCATTACAAGATATAATGCTCCCCCCCTCCGTATTAGATTATACTTTCTAAAACTCAGTTGCACTATTGAAGAAAAAGCAGAATTTCTTGCCAAAAGTTTTCTGGGTTTTTTTCATCCTAACTCTAAAATTTTACAGAATACTGTAAGAAAATGCTTTTAGTGATAACATATTATATCATCAATGTTTTAATAAGTGGAAATATACAAAATAATTTAAAGTAATTTATTACCTGGCCACATCCAGGCGCAGTGCATAGAAAGGGTTTGTCATCACTCATATTCCACAGGTCCTTGTATTGCCTATAATCAAACAGAAAACACTTTAGAGTACATATTTTAAAATAAAGAATAATTTAAAATATAAATCTCAAGATTTTTCATTAAGCTTATTAACTTTTCTATTTTAATGCAAAATAAAACACTTTTCTGACATTTTAATTCTTTCTTATTATGAGAATAGATAAAATACATGTAACATGCAGATTTTGCACTACAGGAAAAAGGTTAGGAACACTGCTCTGTCAGGCAAACTTTTTCCTGCTCAACAGTGTAAAAGTACTTATGGTGAAATGAACACATTTCATTTATTCAAGAAAATTAAATGAGCAAATACTATGCAGCCTTCCAAGGATCAGACTGTACTGTTATGAAAATAATGTGGCAAAATTTCTATCTCCAGTCCTAAATTCTAGTGGAATATTTTTATCTATTGGCTAAACATTTCTACCTAAATATGCTACCAAAACATCAACACGTCTAAAAACAAACTCTTAAATCCCTTCTTAAATTTACACCTTTTCCTATATTGGAATCACTATAGAAGACTCAGAGATATTCAAAAATAAAAGAGAAATGGATCCCAGCCTCAGGGAATCTCTCCTCCTAGTAAAGGAGATAAGGTAGTATTAATATAACAAAATCTGTATCTCTAACTCTGATCTCTTTCTAAATCCTAAATTTCCAACTTTTTGTTAGTGGTATACTGAGGATCATAACTTAATCTTCTAAGTCCAAGTTCAAAAGTCTTGTCAACATTTTATGCTGTTTCCTTGTAATACGTCAACACTTTTGTCAAAGATTTGATATATCTCATTTTTAGGAAACCCATGCTGGTTCACAGTAGTCACTGCTTCATGTTTACAGCCTGTACGCAATGATCACTGAGAATACAAATGGTTTCCAGGAAGTCACCATTATTAATCTCATACACAAAATTTGTGAAAAGTGTGAACAAAATTTTTATTGCTTTATCCAAAATGTTTATTGCTATAATTGTCAAATAGCCTATGGACAATTTGATATTGCACTGGTAGGTGCAAGGATGACACTTGGGGAAACACTGGTCTAGACTTCTGGTTTCTAGTCCAACACATAAAGAACTTGAAAGTCATCATTCCTATCCTCATAAAGAGAAATAAGTTAAACAAATGGAAAATCATCAACTCTTCTTACATCCATCAGAGAAATGAGGTCAAAGGGCAAACTGCTGTCCTGAAAAGTTGAGACTGAGGCAGACTCTGAGAATCACAGTTTACTAATAGCAAATGCCTGCTGCTGGTGCCAGTACTAGGCAGAGACAAAAAGCAGAGACAAGCCATTTTCTTATACCTTGTACAAATTTTTGACCTACACAATCTGTGAGCATTATAAGCTATTTTATAACTAAATTTGGAACATCTCCTCATGATATGAGATTTATCTAAATAACACATTATCCTTCTAGTGCTTCTTAAATGTTTACAAACTAACGAATACTGGTATATAAATTTTTAAGTAAGAGCAAAGTATTCTAAACAAGATTGGCTGTAATTGACCACTAGTAAAACTTACTAAATAATGAGTGAGAACAGTATGGCCCCACAATTCTCAAACAGGATCCTCTACACTCTTTATTTGCTCCCAAAGAACGTTTTTGTTTATGTACTATCAATATTGACCACATCAGAAATTAAAACTGAGAAATTCTAAAAATATTAATTTATGATTTAAAAATAACAATGAACTCATTGCATGTCAACATATTTTTTAAAACAATATATTTTCAAAACAAAAAATTTAGCGAGAAAGGCATTATTTCCCACTTTTCGCAAATCCTTAACGTCTGGCTTAACAGAGTAACACAGCTGAATTCTCATATGTGCTTCTGGTATTCAACCTGTTGTGATATCATCATGTATCCTCTAGAAAGTGGCATCAAATCCTTGTGAGATGAGAATTTTAAAAAGGTAAATATTTTAGTATTATTATAAAAATGTTTTTGACTTCACAGACCGCTCTCACATTTAAGAATTCCTGGTACAGGCATACCTCATTTTATTGTGCTTAGCTTTATTGCACTGTGCAGATGCTAGTCTTAAAAATACACTTAAACCTCAGGGAGAAAGCAGATGCTGCAGATTTTTTTCAGATACTCCTTATCAGATTAAGAAATCTTCCTCCAACTTCTAGTTTCCTGCGAGTTTTAATGATAAGTAGACATTGAGCTTTATCAAATGCTTTTTCTGCATCTATTCAGATACTATTTTTTTCTCATTGTTTTAATGTGGTGTATCACACTGAATGTTTGACAAACCAACCAGAATTTCTCAAATAAATCCTCCCTTTTGCTCATATTTTAAGAAGTTTACATCTATGTCATGAGAAGTAACCTTGCCAGGTATCTAAGTTCAGTGGCTTTATAAGAATTGGGTCATATTAATTCTTTTCTATTCTCTAGAAAAATCTGCATAAGATAGGTACTAATTCTTCCTTAAATGTTGCAAGAATTCACCAGTGAAGCTATCTGAGCCTGGAGCTTTCTCTTCTGGGTGGTTTTAAGTAATGAATTCAGTATCTTTAAATAGATACAAACCAAAATTATTGTATCACTTTTGTTCTTCAGCCAGGTGCGGTGGCTCATGCCTGTAATCCCAGCACTCTGGGAGGCTGAGGCAGGTGGATCACTTAAGGTCAGAAGTTTGAGGCAAGCCTGGCCAACATGATGAAACCCTGTCTCTACTAAAAATTCAAAAATTAGCTGGGCGTGGTGGCACACACCTGTAGTCCCAGCTACTTGGGAGAGGCTGAGGCATGAGAATCACTTGAACCCGGGAAGGTAGAGGTTGCAGTGAGCTGAGACTGTACCACTGCACTCCAGCCTGGGCAACAGAGTGAGACCCTGTCTCAAAAAAAACAAATAAATAAATAAAATAAATCCCAGTGCTTTTATGTATGTGTAGAAACTGAAAAATTTATAGCAAAATGCAAAAGACAATGAATAAACAAGGCAGTCATGAAGAGTTGTAATTAAGCTAGAGGACTTTTATTATCAGATATCATGACCCATTATAAAATTACAATAATTAAGACACTGTGGTATCAGTCCAATGATAAACATATAAAGAAATGGAACAGAAAGGAGTACAGAAATGGAACCACACATAGGGCTACCTGATTTGTACAAATGCTCTACTGCAGTTAAGTGGGAAAAGGATGGTCTTTTCAATACTTGGTTCTAGAAATTTTATATAGCAAGAGTACTTGACTCAACTAATAATAATTATGTAATATTCCCTTGACAACAGTAGTTTATCAGTGCTTTAGATCAATGTTTCCCAAAGCATGGTAGCTATCATAGAAAAAAGATTTTTAGCCAAATAAATTTGGGAAATGTTGAATGTGTAGGCTTCAATTTACAGGACTTTTCAGCACCTTAATGTTATGTCAATTAAGGATTCATAACTTTAAAAAATGCCCCATGAATTCTATCTCACATTATACTAAAAATTAAGTCACAGCAGACTATAGACCTAAAAGTGAAAGGCAAAGCATAAGTTTCTAGAAGAAAAATATGAAAGAATCTTCATGATTTTGGAGTAGGCAAAGGTTAAACAGGACACAAAAGGTCCATAAAAGAAAAGATTGATAAAATAGATTTTACTCTACATAGTGCATTTCATTCTGTTTAAATTATACCTCAATAAAAAGCAAAAAAAGAAGTGAACAGTTATTTAGCCTAATACTAGGAAAAAGACAAAAATTACAAGGTAACTACATCCAGATACAATGTGTTCCAGGAAACCTTACAGAAGCTTTGAGAAGGACACATACCATAAAAAATAATTAAAAATGAAAGAATATGTACAGTCAGCCCTCTGTATCTATGAGTTTTGCATCGATGGATTCAATCAATCTTGGATCAAAAATATGTGGGAAAAAACTGCATCTGTACTAAACATGTACAGACTTTTTTTCTTGTCATTATTACCTAAACAATATAGTATAACAACTATTCACATAGCATATGCATTGTAGTAGGGTATTAAAAGTAATCTAGAGATGATTTAAAGTATATGGGAGGATGAGCATAGGTGATACGCAAATACTACACGATTTTATATAAGTAACTGGAGCATCCTCAGATTTTGGTACCTTCAGGAGGTCCTGGATCCAATCACCCACAGATATTGAGGAACAACTGTATATCTAAAAAAACGACTGATTTTCACAGGACTCTAAGTAGAGGTGGAGTAAGAGATTGAAAGAAAAGCCTGGCATACAGCAAACCAGTAAGGGCTTGACAGACAAGTCATGCAACTCAACAACTAAGAAAATGCACTCATCTGAAAACTGGTATAAAAAAAAAAAAAAAAAAAGAAAGAAAAAAGAAAAAAGATCAGTGTGTTCAATCTGCCTTTTGTGCATAAAATCTTCCAGTAACCAAATATTTCCAGTAACCAAAGAGTTGATGAAGGAAAAGTCTTTTATAGAATTTCAGCAAGTGCAGAATAATAAAACAATTAGAAAATTGCCACTTTAGCTGGGTGCAGTGGCTCATGACTATAATCCCAGCCCTTTGGGAGGCTGAGGTGGGAGGATGGCTTGAGCCCAGGAGTTCAAGACTAGCCTGGGAAAGACGGCGTGACCCCATCTCTACAAATAATTTAAAACAGCCACTCGTGGTAGTGTCGTGGTAGTGTCATGGTGGTGCACGCCTGTAGTCCCAGCTACTCTGGAGGCTGAGGCAGGAGGATCTCTGGAGCCCAAGAGGTCCAGGCTGCAGTAACCTGTGATTGTGCCACTGCAATCCAGCCTGGGTGACAGAACAAGACCCCATCTCTTTAAAAAAAAAAAAAAAAAAAAAAAAAGGCCATCCTGGCTAACACTTTTGAAACCTCGCCTCTACTAAAAATACAAAAAATTAACCAGGCATGGCACCTGTAGTCCCAGCTACTCGGGAGGCTGAGGCAAAATGGCATGAACCCGGGAGACGGAGCTTGCAGTGAGCCAAGAGCGCGTCACTGCACTCCAGCCTGGGCGGCAGAGCGAGACTCCGTCAAAAAAAACAAAAACAAAAACAAAAGCACTGCCCACTTGGTCGCAAGGGCAGAGCTGGGAAGTTCTCATAACCAAATCTCAGTCCAAATCCCCGTGACCCCCATCTCAACAAAAAACTTAAAAAAAAAAAAAAAAATAGCAGGGCATGGTGGCGCATGCCTGTGGTCCCAGCTACTGAGAAGGCTGAGGCAGGAGGATCCCTTGAACCCAAGAGGTCAAGATTGCAGTAATCGGTGATTGTGCTGTGCCACTGCACTCCAGCCTGGGCAAGAGAGAGATCCTGTCTCCAAAAAAAAAAAAAGAAAAAAAAAAGAAATAAAGAAGAAAAAAGAAAGAAGAAAGAATGAGTAGAGGGAGGAGGAGGAAGAGAAGCAACAGGAAGAGGAGGAGGCTAGGGGGGAAGGAAGGAAGAGGGAGGAAGGGAGAGAGAAGAGAGGAAGGAGGAGGGAGAAAGGGAGGGGGAAGAGGGAGGAAAGAAGAAAAAAGGAGGGAGGAAGAAGGGAGGGAGGAGGAGGGAGGAGAGGGAATAAGGAAGGAGGGAGGAGAGGGAATAAGGAAGAAGGGAGGGAGAAGGGGGAGGAGGAGGAAGAAGTGGAAGAGGAAGAACACCACCACTTTAATCCCTAATGAAATAATGGATCTGGGCAACTATCATCAATGTCTGATTTTTAAAACCATTAGGAGAAAAGTTGATAGGAACTTCATAATAGTTGGGCCAGGCTGACAGCATCTGAATTCACAGATGAGTCTTAAATTAACACCAAAGGTTGTTAAGGGTGGGGGCAGGGATGTCAAAAGTTGAAAGTGAATCTAATCAAGCCTCCCTAGCTCCAACTACAAGGAAATTCAGGAGACAGAAAAAGAAGTTAAACAACACCACCAGGAGGCAATCATCCAAATCCAATACAGATATTTTCAATTTACGATGGGTTTATTGGGACATAACCCCATCATGAATTGAGCAGTACACTGACTGTATTACTTTCCCACCATCGTAAAGTCAAAAAACACTAAGATGAATCACTGTAAGTTAGAACAAATGACCTGGTCTCCTCAACAAGTAAATATCAAGGAGATAAAAAGAAGAGCAAAGGAAGAGGGTTACTGTTTTCCATTAGAAGAAATTTAATAAACATACAACCAAATTAAGGACCTTTTTGGATCCTGATTCGAACAAAACAAATGCAAAAAGACATCTCTGAGTCAGGATTACTTTCCTACTTTCAAATTTCGATTTAAAAGTTCTCAATTAATTATTCCATCCATCAACTTGTTTTCTTTCTAGAAATTATATGTAGCAAATATATTTGACTCAACTAATAATTCTGTAACACTGTTTCTTTTTCAAATAGTAGCTTGTTAACCCTTCAACAGCAGTGCTCCCTAAAACATTTCAACGGGGATGTCAGTAGACACTACAGAAAAAAAGGTGTGGCCAAACAAATCTGGGAAATGCTGAAATATACTTTTCTTTCTTTCTTTTTTTTTTGGCAGGACTCTTCACAGTCTTTAATATGCTAATGTAAAATGACTAGGGGAGCACCCAGAGTATGACATTTTTGCCACAGCTATTTGCTATTTGAACACTTTTTCATAGAACATCCCGTGGGACTGATAGAACTCATTTTAGAGGAAATCAAAACCTTAAAACATGTTTATGTCTGTCATAGCTAAGTGTATTTAGATGCTTTTGATTATTTAAAATCAAAATAGGAGTATCAGCTAAACTACATACTAAATAAGTGACTTGTTTTCTATGGAAAAAAACACCACAAATACTTATCTAATAGAAACAAGCTATAAAGATTTTTACAACCCAAAATGTAAAAAATGGCTAAAAATACCAAATATTGCATACATACCTGGCAGAATTCACATGTAACTTGAATTTCATAAGTTGAATAACTTATCACATTCTTTTTCTCATGGCAAGAATACTGAAAAACAGTGGTTTCACACCGTTAAAAATAGTTCTGAAACACTTCTTGAAACACAGTAGAAAATAAAGTGCTCAAATTACTCTCTGTAACACTACTGTCACCCCAAAACTAGTCACTATTAACAATTTTTATAATAGAGTACTGCTCTTGAAATATCAACACACCTACACAAATATCCTAAACATAGGTATTAACATATTCAACTCCACCAAAGGGATTAAAAGTGGAAGAAACATTTAATTCAGCCCTTAGGGCTGTGGTTGAAGGACAGCCATTAAGAGTAAAAAAATCCTTACTTTGAACACTGATGAGAATGATGCAACCTAGTAATTTCATATTTCTCTTCAGAAAGCTTTTAATTTTAAAAAATGTACTTATTGGTATTCAGCTTCTCAGCCTAATTCATCAAAATTTATTTGTCCCACAATGTAGTTGATCTATATAAACAGCTCCCATTTGTATCAGCTTAAGGACAAGTACAGTATACTGAAACTACTCAGGTTAATGACCCATTTTTAAAACTCCACCAATGGCTTCACCTTATAGTCACTGAAACCTCATCCAGTGGTAAATAAGAGTAACTATGTGGTTATCCAAATAAGCTAACGGTGCATAGAGGAAAGTTGCATTTTTCATAATTTTGTTCATAAATGAAGTTTCAAGAATGTCATGCTCAGAAAAATTTGGTAATTCTTGTGGGGAAATGTGTAACTAGCCAAAGTTCAGAGTCCTGGAGTAAAGGTCGATCTGGTATAGGAAATAAGAAGAGAGAAAGTTTCTTCCCTTGTCCCATGCAAAATTTTTATCTGAGACGGCTCCATTTCTTCATTCACATTCAACTTTACCATGCTGTCTGTGAGGAGAGGAAAAAGAACACTAGAAAAATCCAAGGAAATCTATAATAGCCATGCTTCTGTCATTACAAGTAGAATATGAGCTCCATGAGGGCAAGGAACTTATCTTTGGGTTAACACCTACAACAGCGCCTAGCTCAGTTTAATACAAGGAATATTTAAACATCAACTATACACAGACACAAAGATGATGAAAATTCTCCTTGCATTTGAGAAACTTTCAGTCTAGAAGAAAGAGGAATATGGAAGTACAATTTTCAACTAATTTGGTAGGAATAAGAGTTAAAATATTAGGAGGGTAGAGAGGTAGTGGAGGGATCAATCTGATAGTTCTAGAAAAACTTTCAGAGGGAGTTAGCCCTTGGTACCCTTCTCCTTAATCTTTTCTACTCTCCACTATACTATCCCTCTCCTCTACAAAACAAGTTTCTTACCTACACAGCAGCCTATTTCTTAGCCAACAAATAAAAAACCCATTCCCTCATTACCATTTTCTAATACCTAGCTACGAGAGTTATAAATATTAACAGTTCAAGCACCCTGAGACAGAAACGATAACAATTCTGGGAGGCTTAAATGCTATCTCTTTGTTAATCTAACTGAATCTAAAGCCTATAAATCCAGGCTTATCTCCCTTTTATTGCAGTGTTGCAAATATGCTCATAACAGAAGCCTGGAAGGGAGGTTTTGCTATAGATTGTTGGAGAAGTCAATGACTGCACATAGACAATTGTTAATATAACACATTACTCTCTGGCAAGTATCTACAATCTATACTGGTAGGAAAATCAACTGTCATGAAAAGCACCCAGGAGAGTTCTAGGTAAAATTTTTTAGAAGTCGGCTTCTTTGATTTCTCTTAACTCTTCTTCTAACATTTTGTTTCCATTTTGTACTTGGCACGAGTACTTCTTGCTAGATGCTGGGGATGTACTGGCAAATCAAGATAGATACCTGCCTTCATGGAGTTTCCAAGATAGTGATGGGGCTTACATTAACTAATCAAGCATCCAACTCAGAGCTCCTTTTCTTACAACCTCAAATTAAGAATCAAAACTATCACTGAATACCATACATACAAATCTGATTATCCACTTAGTAAATCCTACAGACTCAACCTTTTAGGTATACTTTGAGAGATACAAATTTAGCTATCATTTATATCTAATCTGACCTCCTTCTAAATGCTACTTCCAATACACCATGGCCCACTTAACAGTATCAGACTGCCTGCCATCCTCTGAAAATCACCCTCAGTTTGCATATTATTTTAGCTCTCCCTAAAATATACCCTCCCAAATGAATGTTTGCCTCCTTTGATATTACACTGTCAGCGCCCACTTCAAATAACACTTCCTTTGTGATACCTTCCCCATAATCCAGATTGAAAATTTCTTCCACAAGCTATGTTGTTTATGCTTTGCTTACAGCATCCACATTATGTTCTGTAATGTCATCTATTATATAATCTGTATGCTTCTCCCACCCCATTCTACTGCCTACTACTTCTTGAAGAAACATAGCCAAAGGAATATGAGCTTTTGAGTCAGAATTGGCTCCAAAACCTGGTTTTGTCACTGGTAAGTTATACAATATTGTTCAAGGTTCTAAACAACTTTGCACTTCAGTTTCACCAACTGTAATAAAAGGGTAGTATCACCTACCTCACAGTTGTTGTAAGCATTTTAAAATAGTATATGTAAAGTATATGGCACAATGCTCGGCACATGAGTACTGGATAAAATGGCAGCTGCAGTTCTATTATTTCTACTGTTAATAAAATTATAAGGCTGTCTCTATTCATCGTTGTATCTGCACAGTATCTTACTTGCTAACAGCAGGCACAGAGTGATTGTTAAATTGTTAAAAGAAATTATATCAGTTGGATACACTTTAAAAAATTAAAAAAACTGTAATTTGTAAAATGTGTAAGTCCATATTTACTTCACGCATCTTGGAGAGGCTACCAACCTCTATGCTCCAAGGTTTTAAAGAAATAGACAGCCAGGCACGGTGGCTCACGCCTCTAATGCCAGCACTTTGGGAGGCTGAGGCGGGCGAATCACCTGAGGTCAGGAGTTCAAGACCAGTCTGGCCAACATAGTGAAACCCCATCTCTACTAACAATACAAAAATTAGTCGAGTGTGGTGGTTCATGCCTGTAAATCCCAGCTACTCGGGAGGCTGAGGCAAGAGAATTGCTTAAACCTGGGGAGGCGGAGGTTGCAGTGAGCCGAGATTGCGCCAGTGCGCTGCAGCCTGGGCAACAGAGTGAGACTCCATCTCAAAAAAAAAAAAGAAAGAAAGAAATAGATTACATTAAATACCACCACCCCTTTAATCAGGAAAAGTGTAAACAGATGATTTTTATTAAAGAGACAGACCAGTAAATTTGGGCAACCTAAAGTTCAAATATTATGAAGAATCTAAAACATGACTTTCCCACTTCTCAGCTAATTGTAAATACTTCCATTCCAATTCTTCAATACTGGTGAAGACATCTTAAGTAAATTGCTGAAATATACTTAAGATGAACATATCTTATGTGAACATATGAACATATCTTATATGAACATATCTCATGAAAATATACTTACTCATAAACATAAAGTAAAATGAAAGTTGAAGCAAAATACCCAAAAAGTTAAGCTAAAATTAAAGTGCCATACCAATGTGTGTAAAAAGCAAAATAATATAACTCCCTCTTTGAGAAAAAAATAACAAAATACATCAGGAAATCAGGAATAAATTTAAGTAACAAATAATCTTTAATTTCATAGAGGTAACTATGAAGCAGTCACTGCACAGACACATATGAGAAAAAGTGTCTTCATTCTGGAATGTTTAAAATGCCTTATGAGTTTAAAAAAAAAAATCAGCTAGGCGAAAATGCCAAAGATTAAAAGTCCCAAATCAGACTGCATCGTGGATTTGCTCTTCTTTTACTAATAACTTGGTTCAAAGTGACAATGGCATTCTTAAGCGAATAAAGAGATTTTCTTGAAAACTACGGATACTACAACAATGGATGAATCTCAAAATAATTATGCCAAGTGAAAGCAGACAAAGAAATCATATTGTATGATTCCATTTATATAAAATTCTAGAAAATGAAAACCACAGCGACAGAAAGCAGATCACTGGTTGCTGAGGGACAGGAGTAGAAGGAGTGGGAGGGAAGGATTACAAAGGGGCATGAGAAAACTTTTAAGGGTGACAAATTTATCATCTTGATCGTGGTGATGGTTTTATGGGTGTATACATGTAAGTCAAAACATATCAAGCTGTATACTTTGAATATGTATAATTTATTATAAGTCAATCATACCTCAAAAAGCTGTTTTTAAAAGCATATCTTGAACTGTTTGAAAAATATATAAATCCTGCCCAAGGTGCAATGGCTCACACCTGTAATGATAGCACTTTGGGGTGCCAAGGCAGAAGGATCAGAGGCCAGGAGTTCGAGACCAACCTGGGGAACATAAGGCTCTGTCTCTACACAAAAAAAAAAAAAAAAAAAAAAAAAAAAAGCAACTTAAAAATTAGCCAGGCATGGTGGTATGTGCCTGTAGTCCTAGCTACTCAGGAGGCTGAGGCAGGAGAATCCCTTGAGTCTAGGATTTTGAGGCTGCACTGAACCATGCTCTTGCCAATACACTCCAGCCTGGGGGATAGAGCAAGACCCTACCCCAGGAAAAAAAAAAAAAATATATATATATATATATATATATATATATATATATACATATATATACACACACACACATATATATGTGTATATATGTGTGTGTATATATATGTATACACATATATACACAAATATTCTTAAAATATGAACTTCAAGGTTTGTGAAATAACCTTCCTGCCATAGCTGTGTGAAGTCAAAGACCAGGGCTAATGACCATTTGACCATTCATAAATGGTATCTGTTAATTACTTAAGTCAGTGAAACTCACTCTAGTTTTTTCCCCTCCTCCTATCCCACCATGGGCTGGATTCTTCATTTCACATTCTATAAAAACTCAGCATAATTTCCAGGTTTGAAATGGCAACTTTCTCTCTGTCTCCTACTGTGCAGGGGCTTAATAAAGTGCCCCCAGCACTTTATCCAAATTAAATACAACATGAAGCTTTATTTTCAACACTTAAAAATTTCACCTAGGTATGTGGTTCTGGTAGAATCAATATAAAACTATGAACATATTTTTCTTTTTTTTTTTTCTTTTTTTTGAGACGGAGTCTCGCTCTGTCGCCCAGGCTGGAGTGCAGTGGCACAATCTTGGCTCACTATAAGCTCCACCTCCCAGGTTCACGCCATTCTCCTGCCTCAGCCTCCCAAGTAGCTGGGACTACAGGAGCCCGCCACCATGCCTGGCTAATTTGTTTGTATTTTTAGTAGACACAGGGCTTCACCATGTTAGCCAGGAAGGTCTCCATCTGCTGACCTTGTGATCCGCCCACCTTGGCCTCCCAAAGTACTGGGATTACAGATGTGAGCCACCGTGCCTGATCCCTGTAAATATATTTTTCATATGTGAATCTACAAAAATCTTAACATGTATGCTATCTACATGTGTTACTTCAGAAAAAAATAAATATTCCTCCATACAAACTGTTGTCTCAAACTTCAAATGAGAAATATGACCAAAAACAGCTCTGGGGTAAAGAGCACTAACAATTGCTCCCAAGATTAGAGAAAGAGATGGAACAGAAAAATAGGGAAGAGCAAATCCCTGAAAATTCTAAAAAAGAAAAGAAAAAAACCTATAAAATATATTGAGGTAACAGGCAGTTATTTTAATATAGGCATAAGAGGATCCTATGAACTGAGAACACTTGCTTGATGTTCTGCTGCAGAACTTAGATCAGTACAAAAGTGAAGGCTTCCTCTTCCCAGTTTTCTTTTTTTTTTTGAGACAGACTCTCGCTCTTGTTGCCCAGGATGGAGTGCAATGTTGCGCCTCAGCTCATTGCAACCTCCGCCTGCCAGGTTCAAGCCTCCAGAGTAGCTGGGATTACAGGCATGCACCACCACGCCCGGCTAATTTTTGTATTTTTAGTAGAGATGGGGTTTCACCATGTTGGCCAGGTTGGTCTTGAACTCCTGAACTCAGGTGATCCACGCCTTGGCCTCCCAAAGTGCTGGGATTACAGGCCTGAGCCATTGTGCCTGGCCCTCTTTCCAGTTTTCTAAGATAGTTCCACATACAAACATGTATATGTTCCTCATATTTTCTCTATTTTATTGCTATAAAGCATGTTATTTTAGAACTCCATACTTGTTTAAGTTCTACTTTCAATTTTGTTTGTGACAACATATAGCAATTTCTGCTATTAGGTATCCTGTATAAATGATCAATCTTACATAATTCTAAAAAACCCTAAAGCTGCAGAAAGAGAGAGAGAGAGTGTGTGTGTGTGTGTGTGTGTGTGTGTGTGTGTGATCTTACATAATTCTAAAAAACCCTAAAACTGCAGAGAGAGAAACAGAGAGCGAGAGCAAGAGAGAGAGAGAAAGAGAGAGAGAGAGAGTGTGCGTGTATGTGTGTGTGTGTTTTAAGAGACAGAGTTTTGCTCTGTCACACAGGCTGGAGTGCAGTGGCATGATCATAGCTCACTGCAGCCTCGAAATCCTGGGCTCAAGTGATCTTCCTGCCTCAGCTTCCTAAGTAGCTGGGATTACAGGCAATGCTACCACGCCTGGTGTTCAGAAGGAGATCACTTATTATATCCTGATAATGTAAACTAAACTACACCTAATGAACTAAGGCATTATAAGGAACTGTAAATCTGCTCCAAGAATAATACAGAAAAGCAAAAAGAAAAGAAAAGTTACCTTGAATACTACTGTTCAGAGGTAACTACTGTTAACATTCCAGAGTACATAGTCTAGTCTTGTCAATGTATGGTGATACATAACTTTATAAATTATAAAAACATGACTCTATGACAATGAAAAAAAGAAGAAAAAATATATAAATAGTATTATAACTTTCTCTAAAATGCAATTATCTAAATTCTGCCATATAATTAAATAGTAATGTCATTAAATAGATGTCATCTTTAATGGCTATATAGCACTCCATCATATAATTGTCAATGGGCTTTTACCATCAATGAATATCTTTGGGACAAATCTTTGTGCAATATCTGTAATAATTTCCACAGGATGAACTTCTAGAAGTGAAACTGCTATATCAAAGTAAAGGCATATTTTAAGGCTTTCGATTTATATTGCTAAACTGCTCTCCAAATATACAGTATTGATTTCTACTTTACCAGCAGAGAAAGACCTCGTTTCTCAACACCAACACCAACAGTGGATATCATTTTTTAACATTTTTGTCATATTAGTAAAAAAACGAATTTTTAAGTTGCATATCTTGACACACTAATGAAGTTGAACTTTTTCATATATATAATGGTCATCTGTAGTTCTATGTAAAATGCCTCCTCTGCCCAGCCCCCGCCTTTTTTTCAAGATGAGGTCTTGCTCTGTCACCCAGGCTGGAGTGCAGTGGCATGATCATGGTTCACTACAGGCTCCACTTCTCAGGCTCGAGCAATCCTCCCACTTCAGCCTTGCAAATAGCTGGAACCACAGGTGTACACCACCATCTCCAGCTAATTTTTACAGTTTTTGTAGAGACAGGATCTCCCTATGTTTCCCAGGCTGATCTCGAACTCCTAGGCTCAAGCCATCCTCCTGCCTCAGCCTCTCAAAGTGCTAGGATTACAGGCATGAGGCACTGCACCTCTTTGCCCATTTTTAAAAAATAAAATGTAAGTTAAAATTCTCTCACTTGAATATAGAATATAGGCTTTTTCTTATGACATGGATTTCTGATCGGGCACCTCGTCATTAGGTTCCTAATATAGTCCTAACTATTCATTTTGCAAATGAGACTGAGGTCTGAAAGGGTAAAATGATTTATTCAAGGTCAAAAATGGGACAAAAATATTTCTCCTGCTATTTTACAACTAACAACTATACAGAAATTTTATGTAAACCACTTTTAATAGTACAGAGAGGCTTTTAGAATTTCTAGAGTTATTAGGCTCATTATCAAATGGAATCATGTATTATAAAATGCCAATAAGAAAAGAGAATAATAAAGAAAAACATTTTAAGAAAAGATGAACAGAAGAAAATGTGAGAAATTAACTGGCAAAATGCATCTTCCAGCTTAAAATTCACATAAAAGTTAAGCCACCAGAGAAAACAAATACAGAGTGTCTGCAAAGGAGGTAGCTCAGACAGGCTACCTGAGGGCAGCCCACTGCAGCGTCTGAGTCTAAGCAGAGTGAGAAAGATGTCCACTGGGAGATAGATGAGTTGAGGGTTGGGCTGGGAAGGAGGTGGTCAGCCCTGCATTTAATATTGGAGTCTCAGATGGATAAGAAAAGAAGGGAAGGCAGCCTGATGTGAGCTGTCAATGCCCAAGTGGGCTAAGGAGGCATCCACATGAAGTAAAGGATAGGAGTGGCACTAGTCCAGCATAGGGTGTCAGGACCCAAACAGGAAGACATCTACTTGATGGAGAGGAAAGGAGAGTGCCTGATGGCACCAGGCAATTCATTATGTAAATACGTGGATATTGATCAAATAAGTAAATATATCAAGGATGTGCTAGGTAAGAGTGAATTCATACTACAGTTGAAAGGAATTATAAATATAGAATGAACCTTGGTATTAGATGACATTTGAAGATACTGGTGGTAATTTATGGCTCTCAACATAAAGATACAGAAATATAGATGTCAATTTGTATATGCATGCATATGTGGTCATGTATGTCCCTAGCTGTGTCCACTGACAGGGCCTGGAACACTGAAACCCCAATAAGCACACTTAGCATCCAGACTCTGGTGTGTGATATAGGTTGAACAGATGTCCCCGCCAAATCTCACGTTGAATTGTAATCTTCAATGTTGGAGGCAGGGCCTGGTGAGAGGTGTTGGGGCAGATCCCTCATGGCTCAGTGCTGTCCTCTCAATAGTGAATGAATACTCAGGAGATCTGATTTTTTTAAATTGTGTGCCCCCTGCAACTCTCTTCCTGCTCCTGCTCTCACCATGTTATGTGCCTGCTCCTGCTTTGCCTTCTGCCATGAGTAAATGCTCCCTGAGGCTTCCCGAGAAGCTGAGCAGATGCCAGTGCCATGCTTGTACAGCCTGTGGAACCGGGAGCCAATTAAACCTCTTTTTTTTTATAAATTACCCAGTCTCAGGTATTTCTTTATAGCAATGCAAGAATGGCCTAATACAGTGTGTAAATACCCTTCTCCACCAAAAGGGACCTCAGCTCCTTGAAGAATTGGCTGATTCTAATTCAGCAGTACAGGATGGGTCTTGCAGTGGAAATAAAGAAATAAGTCCTTCCTTACTTTCTGGCACAAGATATTCAAGACCCATCCTGTACTGCTGCCAGATTTGGCTGGAAAGTAAGAAAGGACTTAAATCTGGGATAATTCGATGATCAAAATAAATAATGATAGTAATGGATCACATCGTGAATAAAGAGGGTTCTATGAACCCATACCGATATAAAGGAATAAACTGAATGTTTGATAAGAAACAGGATATTTATATCATCTCAAAGTATTATATCTCCCTATACAGCTTAATTACTAAGGGCAAAAGTAATTTACAGCACAAAAGCCTGGCAAACATCATCTTAATCAAGTGACGTGACTTAACCTCACTAGAAATAAGGAAAATAAAATCATATGCCACTGATAGAATGTAATAAGAATGTAACAGCATCACTTCTATAATAGTCATGCCAAAGATAAAGAACCTGCATCTAATAATGAAGAGTATTATATAACCCCAAATTGAGGTAAACTCTATAAATTCACTGGCATAATAATCTCCAAAAGCACCAAAATCATTATAGTCAAGGAAACATTAAGGAACTGTTTCCGATTTTAAAAGACCAATGCGACATAACAAATAATTGCAACCTGAGATTCTAGACGGAATCCCTTTCCTATAAAGTACATTATCAGAACAACTGAAAAAACTTAAATGTAACCTGCAGATTAGATAGTAGCAATATATCAATGTTAACTTCCTGACTTTCATGGACATATTGTGATTTTGTAAGAGAATGTCTTATTGTAGAACCCTTAAAGAGTTTTGAAGTAAAAAATAAAGGAAAAACTTATAGAAGGAGTTTAAGTTGTATGTAAATAATATGCACTGTAATAATTCATTATACAGCAGTCCTCCACTTATCTGCAGCTTCACTTTCCATGGTTTCAGTTACTCACAGTCAACAGCTGCCCAAAAATATTAAATGGAAAACTCCAGAAACAAACAATTCATAGGTTTTAAACTGTGTACTGTTTTAAATAGAGTGATGAAATCACATCTTCTTGCTCCATCCCACACGAGATGTGAATTGTCACTTTGTCAAGCACATCCAGGCTATATATGCTACCTGCTCATTATTACATAGGAAAAAAAATAGCATGTATAGGGCTCAGTACTATCTACAGTCTCAGGCATCCACTGGGGCTCTTGAAACTTATCCTCCACAGATAAGGGGGGAGTACTGTATAACCATTATATAATTAGCATAGATGTAGTTTGTAGCAGTAGTCATGAAAAAAAACACTACAAGATATATTTATTCTCTAAGAACTATGCTTGCTTTTTGTTTATAATTTTCATGCTATGGTATATATCAAATAGAAAAACTACATTCTGCACTGCAAGGCTAAGAGCAAATAAAATTATACTACAGTAGAATAATTCACAAATCTGAAGACTCAAAGGGTGATATTATATAATCATTTATTCTGTTAGCTCCTTGTTCCCTTTTTAAAATATGACATGTAGGTTAAGTCTGTTGAGGAAAAGGAAGATGCTTTAGGCTGTAGTATCAATATTCCCATGTCATTTTAAATTCTATCACTGAAGTGATTCACACGATAAAATATTTTATTTTCCTACATCCCTATCAAAACCAAATGAGGAAAGCAATTCCACAGAAAATAGTGCTGTTAAATCAGTCTACAAAAATGGGAGGGAGCAAACACATTTCTGGTGACTAACGTTAGAAATATCCGGATTCTAAAATATGAATTTGATCTTCTATTTAGCTGGTTACAGAACTATAAATGTTGCAAACTCTTAACCTTTAAGCATGTACTCAAATTTCTAAACAAGTTTCTAAAATACAGGTAATACTAAATGTTATAGATAATACATAGCACTCTGAGCATTTCCAATACAAATAATTTACTTTATAAAATTTATTTGGAAAACATTTATTTCACTGCCTATTTTGTATCTAATACCATATTAAGAATAAAAGTTGCTTGATGTTACCATGGTTTTTATGAAAATACATAAACTTTTTTTAAAAAGAATAAGACACAGTCCCTGCCCTTAAAATCAGACTAGTAAGGAAGAGAAAAAGTGAAAATAGTAATTCAGTGATACATATAATAATAAAGACATGCTATGGGAACATAAATCCAAAGCATTCATATTCCCCTTTTAGAGAGCTTGATCTGCCAACAGTGCAGAAAAGGGCAATCCTATATATCCATGATCCTGACACACCTGCCTCAGGTAAACTAGGGGAGATACTGACCAAGTTAAGCCAATCAGACTACCTCTTCAGGAAATCTGTAGAAAGAAAAAATCAGTCACACAGAGGTGAGCATCAGAGATTCAAAATCGTATTTTAGGACCAGTAGACATTTTCTGTCATGTTCTTACTGATAAAAAAAAAAAAAAAAAAACTAATAAAAGCCAGAGTGGAGTAGGCACAGAAATACAGAGGTGAGAAATCATGAAGGAAAATAGTTTTCTGTGATGCCCAACTATGTTTTGTGACTGGATCCGAGAGTCTCCAGTACCATTAGTATGAGTCCCACCCCCTCTTTTTACTTGAATTTATCTGATTGAGTTTCTATTCCCTAAATACCTAGCCAATCCTGGAGAGGGCCCTGAAATGCTACTAAAGGAAGTAATGCCTGAGTTGAGTTTTCTCAAAGCAAGAGGCATCAGCCATTCTGGGATATTTCATAAAGAGGAGACAGCATGTTGAGGCACAATAAAGCACAGTCCACTGAGGAGGCTCTGAGAACCTCTGATAGCTGAAGTGTGGGACTGTAAACCAAAAATAAAATTCTAAGCCCCCCAACCAACAGACCCTTCCCTTGGCCCAGGGCATTCCAAAGTTAACCCGAAAAACTAGTTAAGGCCATGATGGGAAGTGGAGGTCCCACATGCCTCATTATACCCTCCTCCCTTTGAAATTCAGGCACAGCTGACCAACATTAATGTCAACACAGAGACCTTAAGATTGATAGAACAGACTCTTTAAGTCTGATAAGAAACATTTACAATCTATTCTCTTGCATGATAAAACCTTATTCTCTACAACCTCTTATCTTAACCCAGACATTCCTTTCTATTGATTCCAGGTCTTTAGATAGTAACTCTTTCAACCAACTGCCAGTCAGAAAATCTTTGAATCCTATGAACTGGAGCACAGCACCCCACCCCCCAAACTTCCACTTGTCCCACCTTTCTGGACCCAATCAATGCACATTTTAAATGTATTGACTGATGTCTTATGTCTCCCTAAAATGTATAAAACCAAGCTGTAGCCCAACCATCTTGGGCACATGTTCTCAGGGTCTCCTAGGCTGTGTCATTAGCCACTGGCCACTCATATTTGGCTCCAAATAAATCTCTTCAAATATTTTATAGAGTTTCACTCTTCTCATCAACAGGATAGAAGATTAAGAAGGTAAGACCAGAGAGATATCCAAATCTTGAAAGGCCTTTAATAACATGGTAAAATGTCTGGATTCCACCGTTACCTGCCCTTCCACCATTCTTCCTTCCCTTCCCACTGCCCCAAGGTTATATAAGCTACGGCCCTGGGTCAAAGTGCTGAGTTTTTCACACTTTAAAATTGTTAAAGGTGGGGGTGGAGACACAAAGAAGACTATGCAACAGAGATCATATGTGGTTCCCACAAGGCCTAAAATATGTATGATCAGTCTCCCAGTCTCCCACTCCCCCATTGAAGAAAAAGTTTGTCTAACTCTGTTGAAAGAAATTGAAACATTTTAAGTAGGTGAACTAAATCAAGAGGAGGATTTTTGCAAGATCACTAATAAAAGTGTAGAGGATGGATTAAAGAGGGCAGTACACTATGCATAAGAAAACTGGCAAAAAATAACAAAAATAAGAGGTAAATCTAAACAACAACAAAAACAGAAAGAAAACTGGCACAAGCTACTGCTAAGTTCAAGGGAGAATAATGATCTGAACTAAAGCAGTACTATCAAAATCAGAGTCAAGGATCAGTTATGAAAAAAAATAGCTCACAGGATAGTCTCAAATGCTTAACATTGTTTCTAGAACCTCGCATGGACTGACCACTCCCTCCTAACCAGTCTTAGGCTTCCCCTTAATCTCCGGCTCTAGCTATGCAGGCTTTTAATCAATTCCCTCCCTTATATCATCCATTTGCCATTCATCCACCCCTTTCTTAGTCAACATCACTAACTTCCGAGCATCTTCCATCTATTACTCCCCTACCCTCAAATTTGGATCTCTCATTTACCCCATCATTCAGTCAATAAACATTATTGAGCACATGCAATAGGGTAGGAATGTGCTAGACTTCAGGGTACGATGACACAGACACAGTTCCTGACCTCATGGAGCTTATATTTTATGACGACTGCTTCTAGTAAACTTGATCATTTAAGTTAGTCAAGCAGCTTAAAATTATTTAATGCAGGTATCAGAGAGTAAGAAAAAATTATCAAGTGTTATCACCCATTCTGCTTTATACTTGCTTTAAAATTTTTTGCTTTTCAAATATATAAATGTATTGACAGATTTAAATTATTCTCTGAATTTTTGTCAAAATTAGAATAACTATACTTTTACGCATAGTTTCTCTTTTGATGTGAACCTCCAGATCCAGGTGTGACAAAAAAGCCAATCTGCTTGTGTATTTTGATATATCTAACAAAGTCTATCACTATGTTTTGAAAAATTTTGTACGCCAGACTACATTTATTAAATTGGTATTTTCCTTCCATATTTAGAAGCTACATCCCCAAACTGCAAATGGCTTGAGATTAAAAAAAAAAAAAAATTTTACTTTATACTCTAATATCACCATTCTGTGGCTGGCACATAGTAGATATTCAATAAAGGTATGTATGAGGGACTGTATAACTTCCAATTAATGTTTCTGATCAGCATGAGACAACTGCGGTAATAAACTTAGTTGGCATCATTCAATTAGAAAGCAAATAAATTTGACATTTTCATTAGCTTGTACAGCCTTAGAGTGGGTAAACTTTTTGCCCAAAATATTTTCGAAAGATAGAAAATACCTCAGATTAATTTCTATTATTATTCTTAGAAGAACTGAAACCTTTATATCGGAACCCTTTGCTAAAGAGGGGTCCCTAGTCAGATAAATTTAGGAAACTCTATGTTAAACAAAATTAAATATTTAACCTAAGTCTTCATTGTGCTTTTATATGCTGACATTCATTCTATCTCCAAAAGACATTTCGAAATTTGCTGAATCTCAGAATCCTTTTTTCACTAAACACTATCAATATGGTAGGACATTAGCATTCTGAAGACAACTGTCTGGAAACATCTACTAAATTTGGTAATATCTGAAAGATAATCACAAAATGAAAAGAATACTTTTATGTTAAAAGCTTAAAATCTCTTACCTTTCTAGCTGGTGGGCCATGAGCTTTATTTACTCTGCTTCCAGGAATATCTTAGCTCTTACCAAGTAAGCAGTCCTTTCTCAAGTCTCCATCTAGTATCCTTAGGGAAAAAGAGAGGCAGAAAAGAGTGAACTTATTACCATGTGGGATCTAAATTAATAGCCTCTTGTATTTCAATTCCATAGAATTTTTAAAAATGTTTTCTTAATATTTCAAAAATGTACATAAATTTTGCCTCCCATTACATGTTTTTCGATATAAAACTTAAGGTTCTCCCTCCAAATTCTCGATGCTCCAGGAAGATGTTTATCCTGTAGCCTCCTGTAACTCCTGGCATATTACCACCTATTAGAGGTATTAACAATTTCAAGGATGGAAGTTGGGCAATGAAACCTTGGTGAAAGTAGAAAAATGACAGAGGTGGAGTCATACATAACAGGTGAAATGTCAGTGCTGAATTTGAGCATCAAAATTTTTAAAGTGGAGATTAACAGTTTTTATGTCAATGCTGCACAATAAAACCCATGGGACCCAGTCTATGTGCTTATTTGGAAAAAGCTTGACTTTTAAAGATATATGTATCAGTTAGGATTAGGTTCAGCTGTTAATGATAGAAAACTCAAAATAACAATGGAATGACAGAACACTCAAAATAACAATGGCTTAAATGATTCAGAAGTTTACTTCTTTCACAAAAAACATAGGCAATCCAGAACCATGACTGTCTGGAACCAAGGGTCCTTATATTTTGTTGGTCTGCCATCCTCAACATGTGGCTTCTCCTTCATGGTTTTAAAAATAACTGTTCAAGTAAGTTCTAGCCATCACATCGGCTGATCAGATAGCAAGACGAGAAAAAGGAGATAAGCAATAGCCTCCCTTTAAGGAAATTTTTCAGAAATCTCACAGGAAACTTTTATTTACATTTCATGGTTTAGAACTTAGTCATATGACCATAGCTATCGGGGGGCTAGGAAATATGTCCTTTATTTCACCATATGCTTAAGAATTGGAGCATCTACCAATACGAAAAAAGAATAGAAGGAATATTGGCAGACAATTAGTTGTTTCTGTCCTCATACTTATTTCATTCTAAAATGTAAGATGTCCGGATACCTCATGGAGATGGCTTGGCAGTCTACTAAAGAGAGTTTTCGAAAGCAGAAGGTCCTGTCAGGAGCCAAGACTAAAATTCATAAGGACTTCTTTAATATGTAAGGCTAATCTATAGGTGACAAAAGAAGAAAGGAAAAATATGAAGACCAGAATGACAACATAAGAGCAAAGAAACAACCTAAATTGTTGTAGTTTGGAAAGGTAAACTCACATACTCAGTCTACAAAACTCAGAAATGACTGCTCAGAATCATTATGTAAATAATGGCGTGGTCAAGGTGAGAATGAGTAAGAACCTGACAGAAAGCTCAGTTACCAACCGCATTAAGAAAAGGCACAATATTCAAAGAGAAAGACACTTTTCTCTACGTTATCTCAGTGCTGAGCTTCCATTACCAGGTCATATAGGTATTGGGAGACGTCCCTATTGTGCAGAATGTTGGAAAAAAGGGTTGCACTTAACTTTGAATTTCCCGACATTTTCAAGATTGCTTGAAACGTGTTTAAATGTTTAATATGTTTAAAACACTGTTGTATCAGAAACTAGAAACTCATTTCAAAGCTGGCAACAAAATTATGTTTTATATACAGGCTGTTCCTTAACGGAAAAAGGACCCAAATAGTATATTCAGCCATACAAATGTAAAATAGGGACTACAAAAATGGAGCAGCAATTCAAAGGACAAATGTCTCTGTGGGATAATGTAAAGGACCACATCTTCTTGGTAGAGATAAATTTCTGCAAATTGTTTCTTTCAGACAAATGTTTATTTTTAAAGTATGGCTTCAGGTTTTCCTATTTGTATAGAGATATTTGGGTTCTTATTTCAGCAGTTACTCACAAAAGATCAGGTACAAAAGTAATTGCGGTTTTTGCCATTAACTAAAATACCCTCAAAAACTGGAAGACAAACTGGCATTGTCATTTCAAGCAAAAGGAAATAAGATAGCCAGTTGTAACTGGCCTGTATAGCTTATGTCTTAACACATGCAACGTTAAGATAATCACCCAGACTTTGAACAACATTAAAAAAAATCCTTTTTTTGTAACTTGAAAGGCACAGATATAAGGAGCCTCTGCTTTGCCCCCACTACCTGACTTACTGTAGACGTATTTCTTATATAATCATGCATCACTTAACAACACGGATACATTCTGAGAAATGTGAAGTTAGGCCAAAACCTCATTGTGCAAACTTCAGACTGTACTCACACAAACCTTGATGATACAGCCTATTGCTCCTAGGCTACAAACCTGTACAGGATGTTACTGTACTGAATACTGTTACCATTTGTAACAAAATAGTATTTGTGTATCTAAACACAGAAAGAGTACAGTAAAAATACAGTATAAAAGATTTTAGGCCGGGCGCTGTGGCTCACACCCTCACACCCGTAATCCCAACACTTTAGGAGGCCTAGGAGGGTGGATCATAAGGTCAGGAGTTCGAGACCAGCCTGGCCAATATGGTGAAACCCCCGTCTCTACTAAAAATACAAAAAATTAGCCGGGCATGGTAGCGGACGCCTGTAGTCCCAGCTACTCGGGAGACTGAGGCAGAGGAGAATCGCTTGAACCCAGGAGGCAGAGGTTGCAGTGAGTTGAGATCGCACCATTGCACTCCAGCCTGGGCGACAGAGCAAGACTCTGTCTCAAAAAAGAAAAAAACAAAAAACAAAACAAAACACCACCACAAACACAGTGTACAGCTATACAAAAAT
Organism: Symphalangus syndactylus; assembly: GCF_028878055.3. Classification (NCBI taxonomy): domain Eukaryota; kingdom Metazoa; phylum Chordata; class Mammalia; order Primates; family Hylobatidae; genus Symphalangus; species Symphalangus syndactylus. The sequence goes on from NC_072430.2 coordinate 79,167,488, forward strand.
ATTTTCATCCTTATTCTAATAAGCTTTTTTCTATCTTAAAAATTTTTAGGCCGGGCATGGTGGCTCACGCCTGTAATCCCAGCACTTTGGGAAGTCGAGGTAGGCGGATCACCTGAGGTCAGGAGTTGAAGACCGGCCTGACCAACATGGACCTCATCTCTACTAAAAATACAAAATTAGCCGGCGTGGTGGTGCATATCTGTAATCCCAGCTACTCAGGAGGCTGAGGCAGGAGAATCGCTTGAACCTGGGAGGTGGCGGTTGCAGTGAGCCGAGCCTGCACCACTGCACTCCAGCCTAGGCAACAAGAGCGAAACTCCATCTCAAAAAGAAAAAAAAAAAAAAAAAAAATATATATATATATATATATATTTTACTTTAAAATTATTTTATTAAGAACTAACACACAGATACACACATTAGCCTAGGCCTACACAGGATGAGGATCATCAGTGTCACTGTCTTCCACTTCCACATCTTGTCCCACTAGAAGGTCTTCAGGGGCAATAACATGGAGCCCTGATCACCTATGATTAACAATGCCTTCTTGAGGAATACCTCCTGAAGGACCTGCCTGAGGCTGTTTTAAAATAAACTTTTTTTTTTAAAAAAAAGTAAAAGTACACTCCAAAATAATGATTAAAAAGTATATTTAAATACATAAACCAGTAACATCATTGTTTATCAAATATTATATACTATACGTAATTGTGCTATCTTTTCCTTGTCTTAATGAAAGACAAATGCTATACTTTTATACAACTGGTAGCACAGTAGGTTTGTTTACACCAACATCACTACAAATGTGAGTAATGTGTTATACTATATCATGATGGCTACCACATCTTATATGTGGTCTGCTGACTCAAAATGTTGTTATGCAGCAAATGGCTATATTTGGATATCACTAACCTGTGGGTAGAATCCCTGCTGAAATGTGCAAACACTGCTAATGGCAAATTTCCTGGTAAGAGCCAAATACTGTGACAAGAAACAGGGCCCAAAAGGTAGGCATTAGTATGAGAAAGGAATTAATCCTCTCTTGGGCATGGACTCAAAAGTGCGTAACAGATGCAAGGGCAATCCTGGGTGGTGGAGAGAAGTTAGCTTCTGTCCCTGTGGGAGGACAGGAGGTAGGCAGGAGGGGGACAGTCTTTCAAGGAGGCAGTATGGGATACAAAGTGGGGTATGTATTACTAAAGGTACACACTAAGGCTTTCCAAGGGATAGTTCAGCATGACAACTTTTAAGAAAATCAACTTCTATATCTTCATCTTCCCTTTGTTTGCTTTCCCAAAGATGATCTGCCTACCTTCCCAGAGTCCTCATTCTCCCACTTTTCACAAGAAATCCATACCTATCCCCATCCCAAATCTTATTAGAATGAGTTGCCCTAGGTTGTAGAAGCTTCCATGGAACAAAACAAATGGATAATTTAAAATAAGAGTGCCTTAAAACCTCCACTATCAAGGCACCATTAACCCTCAAGCTTCTGGCTTTCCCTGTCTTACAAATATTTCTATTAAAGGCAAAGCATGGCTTTAAGAATTGGTGTTCTGCCTTGTGTTTAGGAATTCAGATACACTTTACTGTACAGTGTGATGACAGAAAGAATAACAATTTTCATTTAATGATTACCTCTTCCATTGTGGAAATACCATACAAAAATGCATTGTCCAGAGAGGGAGTTCCGCAAGAATGAAGAAATCAGTAAAAAATTATGAAAAATTAAATGTATATTTGCTTCAAACAAGTATGATAGAGTCATTAATAAAGTATTTTAAAACATTAAAATACATTGAATTCAAATAAAATTATGCTGGAGAAGTCGAAAGAAAATAAACAGTTTAATAAGAAAAAGGGACACTGAAAACTTCCAACTGTGAAATGAGTTAATTCAAGCTTGTTTTTTAAAACCAAGGACAGCATCAAATCACTATGATATTTAGGTACTTATAAAAGTGGCGTATCTGGAAAAAACAGAAATTATATTTTTTTCAACAATTTCAATCTATGATGAAAAATTGTAGGAATCAACCTTAAAATGTGCAAGGGTACAGAATTTATCAAGTTTCTTTTCAGGAGTATATGAATGTATTAGGCAGAATGGCCCTCCAAAGATGTCCACACCCTAATCCCTGGAACCTGTTAATAGGTTACCTTCCACCACAAAAGGAACACTGCAGATGTAAAAAGACTACACAGATCTTTGCTGGGCGTGGTGGCTCATGCCTGTAATCCCAGCACTTTGGGAAGCCAAGGCAGGTGGATCATCTGAGGTCAGGAGTTTGAGACCAGCCTGGCCAACATGGTGAAACCCCGTCTCTACTAAAAATACAAAAATTAGCCAGGCGTGGTGGCGGGCACCTGTAATCCCAGCTACTCGGGAGGCTGAGGCAGGAAAATCGCTTTAACCTGGGAGGCGGAGGTTGCAGTGAGCCAAGATTGCACCATTACACTCCAGCCTGGGTGACAGAGCAAGACTCTCTCAAAAAAACAAAAAAAAAGGACTACAGATCCAAAAATAAGATAGATTCCTGGTTATCCAGGAATCTAATCAAGAGACCTCAAGAGCAGAGAACTTTCTCCATCTGGAGTCAGAGATTCAGCCAGAAAAAGAAGTCAGACAGGTTAGAAGCATGAGAGGGATTTGACCAGCCATTACTGGTGGGGGCCACATGGAAAGCACTTCAGCTCCTGGGAGAAAAGACCAGCCCTTGGCTCATAGCCAGTAAGGAAAGAGGGACAAAAAGGAAAGACCTATGGAATTCAGCAAACTACCCGAATTAAGTTGGAAGTGGATTCTTCCCTAGAGACTCCAGAAAGGAATGCAGCTCTGCCAACGCACTGATCTTGGCTTTGTAAGACCCTAAGCTGAGACTCGGTTGGGCCCGCCTGGACTTCTGGCCTACAAAAACTGTGAGACAATAAATCTTTATTGTTTTAAGATGTTAAGTATGTGGTAATGTATGCGTCAGGAACAGAAAATTAATACAGTAAGAAGAGTTGTAAGGTACCAGGAAGATAGACTTGTGCCCCACGACTTCAACAGCAGCACCACCTTATAGACACAGGGTATTTTTTTTCTATTTTTGTAACATTTTATATAACTCATAAAACAGCGTTTGTATAAAAATTCACACAGTTTCTAAAGGGCATACAATTTCCAGCAATGTCCTGGGTTTTCGTTAAATTCAGTTTTCTAAAGATGCGCTCAAATCAATGGCAAAATGCAGACATTATGCGATATTTCATTGTCTTTGGTAAAACTATTCTCATTATTTTGTCTCCTCACAGTATTAACTCTGATATCCACTTTGTGCAGAATCTGCTATTACTAGGATGTCAGAAAAACAATAAGGCTGGATCTACAAGAGGCAAGTATTTCCAAACAGCAGTAATAGGCCCTTGGCCCCCATCCCCACTTCATGTATCTATGCAGTCTATCTACACAGCCAGGCAGGGTGAGAGCTCACAACGACCAATCAAGAGTCTTGAGATCCCCTCTCGATTGGGCAAGAAGCAAACGTCTGGGAGGAACATTGGAAACTGAGGCCATCTCTACAGGAACCCAAGCGGCCATGCTGTGGTGCGGTCAGGCCAGCAACTCTTGCCAATTAAACAGCCAATATGTTCACCACTAAGTAGATCCTATTGATTGGTTGATGATTGCTGCTGATGTGGCCCCTTCCCACAAATATAAAAAAATAAAGGGAAGATTTGGGGCCAACACTTAAGGGGGAGGGGCACGCTAGCACAATGATACTAGACACGACTTTATTCCCTGTCAAACATCTGTTATCATAGGCTGGGCACGGTGGCTCACGCCTGTAATCCCAGCACTTTGGGAGGCCAAGGTGGGTGGATCACGAGATCAAGAGTTTAAGACCAGCCTGGCCAAGATGGTGAAACCCCTTCTCTACTAAAAATACAAAAATTAGCTGAACGTGGTGGCAGGCACCTGTAATCCCAGCTACTCAGAAGGCTGAGGGAGAGAACTGCTTGAACCTGGGAGGCAGAGGTTGCAGTGAGCCAAGATCGCGCGACTGCACTCCAGGCTGGGTGACAGAGTGAGACTCCGTCTCAAAAAAAAAAAAAACACCAACATTTGTCAGCATGTAGGCACAGCCAAGGTGAACTGAAGCAGGATACAAACACAGCACATTCATGACTATCTTCATACATTCTTGAGATGATCCTAGAGATCACCTTGGGAATAGCAATGTGGTCATAACAACAAACCTAAATCAAGGAGTTTGAAAACTTGCAGCCACGACCTAGTAGGAATTCATTTGCCTCTCAAGACTAAAGTATTTTGAATTCAGGATTTTTTTTTTTTTTTTTTTGAGACAGGGTCTTGCTCTATAAGTGCAGTGGCCCAACCATGGCTCACTGCAACCTTGATCTCCTGGGCTCAAGTGATCCTCCCACCTCAACCTCCTGAGTAGGCGGAACCACAGGTACACATGCCACCACGCCCAGGTAAATTTTTTTTGGAGTGACCAGGTCTCACGACGTTGCCCAGGCTGGTCTTGAATTCCTTGAGCTCAAACTCTTATTTCAAATTATCCATGGATAATTTTAAAATGGATAACTTAAAATGGGTATTTTAAATGGATAATTTAAAATAAGAGTGCCTTAAAACTTCCTGATCCTATGGCAAGAAGCAAATGTCTGGGGGGAACACTGGAAACTGAGGTCATCTCTACAGGAACCCAAGTGGATATTTTCAACGGATAATTTAAAATCAGAGTGCCTTAAAGCCTCCATTAATCAAGGCAATGATCCTCCTGTATTAGCCTCCCAAAGTGCTGGGATTATAGGTGTGAGCCACTGCCCCTGGCCAGGAAAATTTTAAATTGTATGATTACACTATGATCCTCTACAGTAAAAAAAAATATACATTTCAAGGCTATCAAAATATATAAAAATAATATATGTAAAATACACAGTGCATGACACTAAAATAGTTATTAAGTTCATAAATTTTACTGCATTTTACTTTGACTTTAAATGTACATTTTCCTAATGCCTAATAAATACCTAATCCTACTATCTTCTTTATTTTTAAGGCCAGAAACTGAACTACATATTCAGTTTGACTTTTAGACATAAGAGTTTTGGCCGGGCATGATAGCTCAACCCTGTAATCCCAGCACTTTGGGAGGCCAAGGTAGGCAGACTGCTTGAGGTCAGGAGTTCAAGACCAGCCTAGTCTTCATGGAGAAACCCCGTTTCTACTAAAAATACAAAAAAATCAGCTGGGTGTGGTGGCGGCGCCTACGGTCCCAGCTGCTCAAAAGGCTGAGGCAGGAGAACTGCTTGAGCCTGGGAGGTGGAGGGTGCAGTGAGCTGAGATCCTACCACTGTACTCCAGCCTGCGCGACAGAGCAAGACTCTGTCTCAAAAAAAAAAAAAAAAATTTTTATATTAATCTTTAACCCATGATTTTGATGCTATCTGTAAGTTTATTTGATACATAATGTTTAGTTCATCAATTTAGGGAACTCAAATTCATCAGCTGAGAGAAAAACATTAAGCCCAATGTTAACAAGGAAAGCAGCAGTATTTCTTCCCCCACTCACAGCAGACATGAGAGATGTCCTTCATACAATTTCCAAGAGTATACTAAAATTTTGATGAAATTTCTCAAAGTTGATGGTACACGTAAAAAGTATCACAAACTTCTCCAGACTGTATTATGAGTATGTGAATAGTGAAATCAGTTCAATATCTCAAAAATATTCTTCAATTAAAATATCAGTAGTCCAATTTTTAAATTAAACATTTTTAAAGTGAGTCTTGATTATTCCTAGGCAATGTAAAGAAAGCAAGTAGTTTTATAGTTTAAAATTATAATAGAATAACAAATACATAAATACAAAAAATTTACAGAGTAATAATTATGAATATAAACAAGGCTAGCACAAGTTGTGCTAATAACATCACTTTAGATTTGGTAACAGAATTATGTGGTCTAAGGTCCATAGCATTATATTTGCCCAAGGTAGGTGATAAAATACCTTTCATTGCTTTTTTTCTCTTGAGAAACTTATTTTTTGTAAAAGCAAAAAGAAAATAGAAATAGAAATTCACAGCTCTCCAAGAATTACAGTAATTCATAGTCATCACCATTATTAAAAATACATCAATAAAAATTTCTCATTATGAAGAGGGCACAAATAAAATACACTACAGGCTTGGTGTGGTGGCTCACGCCTGTAACCCCAGTGCTTTGTGAAGCTGAGATGGGAGGATTACTTGAGGCCAAGAATTCAAGACCAACCTGGGTAACATAGTGAGACTCCATCTCTATAAAAAATTTAAAAATTGGCTGGGTATAGTAGCACATGCCTGTAGTCCCAGCTACTCAGGAGGCTGAGGTGGGAGGATCGCTGAAGCCCAGGTGTTTGAGGCAGCAGTGAACTATAACTGCACCACCACACTCCAGCCTGGGTGATAGAGACCCTGTCTCTAAAAATGAAATAAAGTAAGACTATGGATTATGTACTATGCCCATTAAAACAATGATAAGCTCACCTCTTTCTTCCGTTTTCAAAGTATGTCAAAATTCAAGTAAGTAAAGTGTATTACTACAAAAAATAACCCTCGACCCAACAACTATATATCAACAATCATTAAAACCTACCTTACAAATGATAAAAGATTTCACTGATTCTCAACTTTGTGGCCAAAAATTGATAGTGTAGTTATAATTGTATAATTAGCAGAGACTTCAAAACAACTTTAGAACTGTGGTATTTTAATCATAATCTCAATTCCACTATGGGGAAGGAGAAATGAAAGGTTTCCCTAGAATGTTTATAACGGGATTGGTGGAGTAGAAGAAAAGAATAGCTGGGGTGGGGAGCAGCCTGTAATCCCAGCACTTTGTGATACTGAGGTGGGAAGATCGCTTGAGCCTGGGAGTTTGAGACCAGCCTGGGACGGCAAGACTCCATCTCTACAAAAATTTAAAAACTAGCTGAGTGTGGTGGCATGCGAGTGTGGTCCCAGCTATTTGGGAGGCTGAGGTGGGAAGATCTCTCGAGCCCCAGAGGTGGAAGCCACAGTTAGACTTATTTGCATCACTGTACTCCAACCGGGATGACAGAGTAAGACTTTGTCTCAAAAATACAAAGATAATTAGATTTTATGAAAATCACAGTATCATAATTTTATCATCTTAAAATAAGGATACGCTATATTGCCGGAATTTGATACAGAAAATGTCTGAGAAGGGGTACATATGGAACAAAAAAAATGAGACATTCTCTCAAATGAATTTATGAAAATTCTAAGGTGGTATGTTTCTCCACAAATTATAAATTCTTAGGGAAAAACAACTTTGTTGCCAAAGCTACCAAGTAGATGGTTGCTGTACTGCTTTCAAGCTACAGCACAAGCATGCCTGGAGGGCTAGGCTAGATTATTTCTGAATGAACTTCAATAATAATTCCCACAACATATACTGAGTACTCATTAAGTTCTTGACACTGTATTAAGTATTGTATATATATTACATGAATGCTCACAGCAAGACTATGAGTTAAATTATTCTCCTTAAAGAGAAGGAAACTGAGGCAGAGAGGTTATATAATTTACCCAAGATAACACAGTAAGTGGTAGACCCCTGACAATCTGGCTTTTAATAACTATACTAAAATATTGATTACATACTTACTGTGTGCCAGAGACAAAACTCAGTCAATTTGGCTATCATATACTCATATACACTTTCTTTATTCCAAGTGTTTCCTACATGGAAATGAATTTGTCATTATAAATCTTAATAAATCATAATGACACATTCATAAGACAGAACTATGAAATGTATAGTTCAGAAAGTAACTTTTTTTTTTTGAGACACAGTCTCGCTCTGTTGCCCAGGCTAGAGTGCACTGGTGTGATCTTGGCTCACTGCAACCTCTGCCTCCCAGGTTCGAGCGATTCTCCTGCCTCAGTCTCCCGAGCAGCTGAGATTACAGGCACCCGCCATCATGCCCAGCTAATTTTTGTATTTTTAGTAGAGACGGTGTTTTCTCACGTTGGCCAGGCTGGTCTCGAACTCCTGACCTCAGGTGATCCACCCGCCTAGGCCTCCCAAAATGCTGGGATTACAGGCGTGAGCCACCATGCCCAGCCCAGAAATTAACTCTTAAACTAGCATTAAAATATTCAGTGTACAAACCACATAAAACTGCATGAAATCTAAGAATTATTGTTATTAGGCTGTCAAAAGTTTTGGTAAACTTTAAGAGAAACAAAGACAGTAAAATGTCAGAAAATATGAAATATACAATATTTGTCACATCACATAGATCACTGGTAGATAAATAAAGTATGATATGGCCAACTAAATAATTTTAAAACTGCTAAATAATACAACTTACTCCCAGCAATAACTCCCAATTATGTAATCACACTTCATTAATCGTAACTCCAAAGTTCACAAAATTATGGCAAAGCTAACGCATTCACGCTCTGCTGACAGTGTAAACTTGCTCAAGTCTTTGGGGAGGCAAAAATCTGGCAACTGTAGAAACATTTATATCCTTTGACTAGTAATTCATTTGAGATTAGTATCCTATAGAAACAATTCGTAAAAGAAAAAAATAAATGCACAGAGATGTTCAATTCGATGTCAAAATAGGCATAAACTGAAAACTATTATTTTCCTGTCAGGCGTTTAGAACAAATTTAATACTTATTTTTCAACTATCAAGTAACAATCAAATATCATAAAGGTTATACAACATGGAAAAACACAATGCTACAAAAGTAAAATAAAACTTTTTTGATATAATTCTGTAAAAACTGCAATATATATGTACAAACTAGAAGAAAACAAAAATAATGAACACAATTATTTGTTAGTATGGCAAAACAAGTTGATATATAAAAAAATTGTTCCGACACATGTTTAATAAATAAAAGCAGGCCAGGCACAGTGGCTCACACCTGTAATCCCAGCACTTTGGGAGGCCGAGGCAGGCGGATCACGAGGTCAGGAGATCGAGACCATCCTAGCTAACACAGTGAAACCCCGTCTCTACCAAAAATATTTAAAAATTAGCCGGGCATGGTTGGGGTGCCTGTAGTCCCAGCTACTTGGGAGGCTGAGGCAGGAGAATGGCGTGAACCTGGGAGGCGGAGCTTGCAGTGAGCCAAGATCATGCCACTGCACTCCAGCCTGGGCGACAGAGTGAGACTCCGTCTCAAAAAATAAATAAATAAAATAAATAAATAAATAAATGAAAGCAAACATACTAGCCCAAACAGTAAATTTAGAAAAACCAAAGCTATAACATTGGAGCAAAGCTAAAAAATTGGAATGACAAAGGTTTCGGTTCTGCTAGCAAACTAAAGAATATTTAGGGAATATATTTATAAATTTATGGTCAATATTATAGATAAAAATACTATATATTACAAAAATAACCAAAGTCCATATGGTATTTTGCCAATTACAATTATTTCTCCCTGTCTTTCCCTACCAATCTTGTTGAGAATCTCTGTGGTAATAAGCCACTACTACTGTTGGAAGTATTTTGTATTCCTCGGGTAGAAAGGCAAAAAAGTGGCTGAGAACCACTATCTTTGTTAAGATACAGAATGCAAATATGGGTGAATAGGCGAAGCCCCCAAAACATTTTATTTACATCTCTTCTTTACTGTCAATGTCAAAATGCCAAGGAAAAAAAATCAATAAACATACTTAAAAAATGAAAATGATGCTGGGTGTGGTGGCTCATGCCTGTAATTCCAACACTTTGGGAGGCCGAGGCAGGTTCAAGACCAGCCCGGCCAACATGGTGAAACCCCGTCTCTACTAAAAATACAAAAATTAGCCAGGTGTGGTGGCAGGCACCTGTAATCCCAGCTACTCAGGAGGCTGAGGCAGGAGAATCAGTTGAACCCGGGAGGCAGAGGTACAATGAGCTGAGAGCGGCACTGCACTCCAGCCTGGGTGACATAGCGACTCCATCTCAAAAAAAAAAAAAGAAAAGTGAAAATGAATACACTAGTTTCAAGGTTGCCAACAAGAATTGAAAAGATACATATAATGAATACATATTTATTTATAATTATATAATATGTAACATTAAATACACCTGTAACACAATGTGTAAAAATAGGCTGGGTGCAGTGGCTCATGCCTGTAATGCCTTAAAAGTGAAAATGAATACACCAGTTTCAAGGTTGTCAGCAAGGTTGTTAAAAAGTCTCAACAAATTGAAAAGACATATATAATGAACACATATTTATTTATATTTATATGTAACATTAAATATATTTATATTATAAAATAATGTGTAAAAATAGGCCTGGTGTGGTGGCTCACACCTGTAATCTCAACACTTTGAGAGGCCAAGGCGGGCGGATCACTCGAGGCCAGGAATTCCAGATCAGCCTGGCCAACATGGTGAAACCCCATCTCTACTAAAAATACAAAAATTAGCAGGGCATGGTGGTGCACCCCCATAATCCTAGTTATTCAGGAGGCTCAGACAGGAGAACCACTTGAATCCGGGAGGTGGAGATTGCAGTGAGCCAAGACTGCACCACTGCACTCCAGCGTGGAAGACAGAGGGAGACTGTCTCAAAAATAAAATAAAATAAAATAAAATAAAATAAAATAAAATAAAATAAAATACAATTACTGATGGCCTTAAAGATCCACAAATTTCCTTAATTTTCTATGAAACTATCTTATACCTTACTATATAACCTTTTAACCTTGAGAAACATAACAAAGGAAATAAAATGTTCTCTGGGGTTTTCCTTCAAATATAAATAGGTGAATACTATCCTCCTACTTCAACATTAAAACTTACATAAAGAGAACATACAGCATTTTAGACAAGTTCTTAGCCTTGAGGAACTGGTGTGAGTATAAGATAAACACAGAAATACTAAATTAAACTCCAGATTATAACAATACCAAGTGAGTTTCTTGGTTTTTGTTTTGTTTTGAGATGCAGTCTCATTCTGTTGCCCAGGCTAGAGTGCAGTGGCACGATCGGCTCACTGCAGCCTCCTGCTCCTGGGTTCTAGCGATTCTCCTGCCTCAGCCTCCCCAGTAGCTGGGATTGCAGGCGCCTACCAACGTGGTTTCACCATGTTGGCCAGGCTGGTCTTGAACTCCTGACCTCAGGTGATCCGCCTGCCTCAGCCTCCCAAAGTGCTGGGATTACAGGCGTGAGCTACCACACCTGGCTAAGGTGGGATTTTTTTTAGGGTACATTTTAATTATACAAAATAACCCAACAGGTGCTATATGCATTGACTTTTATAAAAATCAGTTGAATATTAATTATTGTTATTCACTGAATTTTTAACGAGAGGTTCTGATGAAAATCTAGTTTTAATAAGGGAGACTTCAACTACTTTATATTCTCCAACGACATTTTAGTAAGAATAAAAAAGAGAAAGAAATACCTACTTATAGACATATTTCATATTGGAAGGAAGAGCCTGAAGACAAAATTAGTAGAAACAGCACACATTAGTGAGACTGTTTACCTGATCTAACATGATCTAACAATTTAACAGACAAGAACGTATGTATCATTAAAACCCAAGTTTTCCAAAATACAAAAATTTGGGTAGAACAAATGTACATTATTTTGTGAAGAGTTAATGCTACTTATAGATAGATGTTTGATGTATGGCATATTTTTCAACCATACTCATAGAGCTTTCAGATCCTGAATACCAATAAAGAGGACCCCACCCCCATTATTTGTTAAAATGCTGACAAACATTTCTACTATTTATTTATTTATTTGAGACGGAGTCTGGCTGTGTCGCCCAGGTTGGAGTGCAGTGGCGCAATCTCGGCTCACTGCAACCTCCGCCCCCCAGGTTCAACGGATTCTCTGCCTCAGCCTCTCCAGTAGCTGGGACTACAGGCGCCAACACATCCGGCTAATTTTTGGTATTTTTAGTAGAGACGTGGTTTCACCGTGTTAGCTAGGATGGTCTCGATCTCCTCACCTCATGATCCGCCCCACTCGCCCTCACAAAGTGCTGGGATTACAGGCATGAGCCACCGCGCACGCCCAGCCTCTACTATTATCTTAGCTTAAAAACAAAAAATGCCAAAGAAAAAAGTGCAGGATTTCCTGGGTTACATATTTAACTAATAAAAATATAGTGCCCCAAATACGAAATAAACATTCGGATATTTTTAAAAAGGATTTTCAGGAAATGCACCCGGAGCTATAGAAGGTATTATGTGCCCTACACATAAAAAAAAAAAAGTCCCTGAAAGCTCCTTCCTTACTGACAATTAAAACACCTAACATCTAAGTTCTAAATTTCCACGATATTACATTTTAAATCATTTCTTAAAACTTAATGGCAGTAGCATTCTCTCAAAGCAAGATTAAACGTCTTAGGAAGGCAACATACACATCATGGCAAATTTGGAAGATTCTCAGAAACTCTTTTACACATCACGGTAAATTTGGAAGATTCCTAGAAATTATTTTACAAAGACGAGGATTCTTAACTATTACGCAACTACTGACGGCCTTAAAGATCCATGAACTTTCTTAATCTGCAGAGGGGAATCTGTATTTTTAAAATGTATTTTACAAGGATGTTCCTATCATTTTTGAAACAAAGTTTTTACAGTGGATTCCTCAAGTAAGGAAAAAAAATTAACACATGATAAAACTGCTTCTGTGTTAAACCTGTAGGTTTGACTTTTTAACAAGCTTTTATAAATAAAGCTTTACCTTCATAATTTTGATTCAAGAGACCAAAGCTATATGGCTAAAGATTAGAACGGCTGTTACAATGATAATGCCAGTGGTCATGTTTCTTCAAATAGGACAAAAAGTGTGCTCAAAGGAAGTCGTTTTTGTTCTGATTTTAAATGTATATCTTAAATGCATGCATTGTGATCGTCTCCATAATTTAAAACCTCTAAGAAATTTAAACTTTCACATTATAATTTAGGGATTAGTCAATCCCTTAGTACCAGTTAAATAATAGCCAGGAAAGCATTAGAAAACCTGAAGGTACATGTAAAGAAATGCTTTACATCACTATTTAAAATATGTGTTGAATTTTAAGAGAAACGTTTCTTTCACTAAAATTTCTGATGCCTAAGGTCCATCAGGAGTAATCTCTTTTACTCCATGATATTCACAGTAGTTTGCTCTTGGCCTCACCAGTTTTAAGACTCTCCATTAAGGAAAGCCAATTTTATCCTACCTAGGGGCACAAAAATAGTCCCCAGCTCCTCCTTTTTCCTCCTAGGTTCGGTTAAACGAGCGAACATAGAAAACACGTACATACACTCCCTTTCGGCCCTGGTCCCTAGAGCATTGATGAAAAGCAAATTATTTCTTTACATAAGGTCTGCTGTCCACCCAGAGAAGTTAAAAAAAAAAATAGGGGAAAATACCAGAATCAGTCTGCACCCACACCTAAGCCCCGCCCCACCGGGAAAAAGCGGGGGGTAGCGGGATTGTGAGGGTGGCGGAAAGGACGGAAAAGGCCGAGACTTCCAGCTCCTAGGTTCTCCACACCAGTCTTTCCTTCAGGCTGCACCGCAGCCAGGGACCCTGATTCTATTTTCAGCCGCGCCTCCCGATCCTCCTCCCCGCCACCATCACAAATACACCGTCCTCAATCGCTTGAATACTGGGTGGGGAGACCAGAGTGGGCCCTCTCCCCGCCCAACCCAAGGACTGTGGGTGGGAGAGGTCTCCCTGCGCACACGGCTGAATCGACGCGCGCCCCGAGGACCTCTGAACTGACCCGAGTAGGGTGAAGATAATTGGGAGGGAGGGGTCTAAGAGGGAGCCGTTATTCATTTTTCCTCTGCCTTAGGAAAGCGCGCGAGAGGGAGGGGCCGGAACAACGAACGCTGGTTACCTAACGGTCCGGCCCAGCCAGTCAGGCTCCCGAAGTCCACACCGCGCGGGCCGCTGAGGTGGCAGCACAGCCACAATCGCCCCAAGGGCTAAGGAGCACGTCAGGAGCACCCGAGGTGATGGGAAACGGGGGGTGGGGACTGTGCTGAGCGACGTCGCCATGTTAGCGCCTTCTTTCTCCGTATCCCTACAGTCTCCAGCCCTGCTGACCTCTGCCCATCATTACTCACCTTTCCAGGTCACTAGTTCATGATCCTTTCGGTCACCCACGAGCCCCGAGCACAGCCGTGTTTACAAACCACCCCTGGAGGAAAAGGCTGAACGGCACTTTAAAGGCCACGGGCTCCCACAGGCTTCCGTCCTCTCTCGCGAGATCGGACTGACAAACCCCGCCCCGCCCGCCCCGCTCCCGGCATCCCCCCCTTCCTTCTCGCGCCCCTCCCCTTCACGCACACGCCCCTTCTTGCCTTCCTTCTGAGGGAGCGCCTCCGAGTCAGGTGATTTCGTCAGGCTTAAGGAGAAGAAGGCGGATCTTCGGCAGGGCGGGTAGAGGGGACGGGCACCAAAGAGCACTCGGGCGCTCATGATTGGACAAGGAGCCCGAAAGGCGGGAAGCAGTTCTGGAAGGGGCGGGACCAGAGGGCCCAAGGAGCGTTACCTCTGTAAACCCGGAGCTGTGGAAGACTGTGATTGGCTGCCGGCTGAAGGAGGGCGCGGGTGCAGGCGGCGGTGGAGGGCTAGGCAGGGCTTTGGCGGTGTGAGGGAAGGAAAGGTGAGCTCCGGAAAGGCTGCTAGAGGGAAAGCAGGATGGGTCCTCCGAGCCCAGCCCAGGAGCCGGGTGTCTCCCTTTCCGTCACTTCCCAGCACTAGGTAGGGAGGTGGGTAAAGGTAGGCTGCGTTCCTCAGCCCACCCCCAGGTTCCCCGGGAGCCTGAGACAGGGAGCTTCGGGTTAGGTGAGGTTTGGGGGAGGCGGGGTTTGCTGATAATTGACCATCCCTCCCCTCCAAAAAACCCCACACAACTTAAAAGATTTTAATACTAACTGTAAGGATGTTGGTTATTCAATAAATAGGCACAAGTTGAAAAGTATGATCAGAGGCCTCTGTGAAAATTTACATTATTCAATAAAAGATTTTTAGTGTCATTTTTTCCATTTATTAAATACTGATTTCTAGTCTGTAACAAAATTATGAACTAGTTTATATATTAACATAAAATACACTCTCAAAATTGTTGAAAGGTTTTGGGGGATAGTATGAGAGTTAATGAGTCTGAAGTTGAAGAATGATATCTGGCATAAAAGTGAAATTGTAATGGCATTGACATTTTAACAGGTAGGTCTCTGGACCGCATACATGTGTATAAGCCAACTCAGTCCTCTTTTAAAACTAATTTTAGTTAAGAAACATTAAGCCAAATTATTAACACTTTCCTACTTAAAATGCAAGTACTGTCCCCATATAGTAACAGTAATGTTGTAGTGCATTGTAGTGTAACATTAATTATGTCAGCAAAACCTCACAGTTCAGATTACTCATGATGGAAATGGTGGACAAAATGTTTGATTGACATCACAGTTGTTAGGTCTAGAACACATTGATTAAATTGATGCTTCTCTCTCCATCTCCCAAAACAACTAATGTGAGAAAAAGAACTACAAATGTTGTGACATTTCAAAAGAAGTTTGAATAAAAATCTATTCAAAAGAATAGATTTTTTAAAAAATTATTTTTCCATTCACGTGTATTAAAATTTGAAATTATTTTTTCCAGTGTTGATTCAATTGGGCAGTAGCTTTGGTTTTAAATTTCTTATTTCTACTTCTCCAGTCTGTTGTCAAGCAGTTATCTACATGATGCATTCGAGAAACACATTATTTTAAAGAAAATCTTTCAGTTCTTTTTAGACAAGAGAAGAACTGTTTAGTGATATGAACAGTACTCTAATCTGTTTTGATAATTCAGTTTTAGCTAATTTTCTAAAGAGAGGGTATACCTAAAGTGAGAAAAAAAATAAGATAGGGGGCGGGAAACAGGTGGAAACTATGCCAATCTGTTATATATGCATTTTGGCAGCCTGGCATTTAACAAAGGGTCTCACTTTATCCACATATTTCTAGTTCCACAATAGTTTGTTTACTATAGTTTTTCTACAAGTGGGGAAAATATTCAGCATTGTCAAAATGAATGTAGTTACCATATTCAGGTCTGATTCCATGAACTAGTCTCACTACTTATTCATATCCTCATAAAATGCCACCCTTTTCCATCTTTGTTCTCACTTCTGCATTCCTCAATATCCCCAAGAGTCCTAAAATTCTTTACAGTCTTCTCTTTACAAACGCAGGAAACTTCTTGTAGACCTCTTCTTTGCCAGTCTTGTTCCATAATGCATCTGTCAAACTTAGTTCTAAGAGAATTAATGAGGGTCTAGTGAATCTCCTTTAAGAACCCAGCATGACTGCTAAATAAAAATAATGTTCCTTAGATACAAAATGAGGCTATTTGAAGAAAATGCATTTCTGTCATGAAAATGTTAATAAGTAAATATCACAAGAATCAATGATGGTCTCTAAATGCCCTCAAAATCTTCCAAATGCCACATAATGTGGTATTTCCACCTTAGTATGATAGGGCTGTTAATCCCCGAGACTGGGTAATTTATAAAGGAAAGAGGTTTAATTGATTCACAGTTCAGCATGGCTGGGGAGGCTTCAGGAAACTCACAATCATGGCGGAAGGGGAAGCAAACATGTCCTTCTTCTTCACATGGCGGCAACAAAAAGAATGAGCGCCCAGCAAAAGGAGAAGCCCATTATAAAACCATCAGATCTCTGAGAACTAACTCACTATCATGAGAACAGGATGGGGAAACCACCCCAATGATTCAATTATCTCCACCTGGTCCCTCCCATGACGTGGGGATTATGGGAACTACAGTCGAAGATGAGATTTGGGGTGGGGACACAGCCAAACCATATCTCTCTCCATCTTCCCTTTCAACTTCCTCTCCTTCTCTCGCTTGCTAATAATTAATTTACAGAACATAGTTTGTGTTTGTCTGCAGCTAACCAAAACATAGAAGACTACAGGGCACCCCTTATGTCTACTTGCTACAACTAATCCTAGGCTTAGGGAAAGAGCCTCTACATTTTCCTGATATTCTCGGGATGCAGCCCAGTACAGTGGATTAGCTGGGGTTTTATCAGTGGGATCAAGGTAGGGGTGTGTGCGGTGTGTGTGTGTGTGTGATGTGAAAGGGGTGATATCTGAGAAATGAAATAGGATAATGTGGCCCTAGACATTGTACAGACATTTTGGTAGCTTCTATCTCATGGCAGATCTTTTCCTCTCTCTGCCAGCTCAGGGTCTTCCTGCACATTGCTGAAATGACCTATGTTAAAGTTACCTCTCAGCACTTGTCCTCATCATGGAAATTTTAAGTGCAGGGATGTCTACCCTCCAACCCAAATCTTGGGTTTCCCAAAAGAATTTATAATTAATGGGGTGTGGCATTATGGGGAAAAAGGGCTATGTTTATCTTCACATTATACCAGTTAGCTTATACTAGCTTCAACAAAACCAGCCCAGAGACAGGGAGAATGGAATTTAAGGGCCTTGTTTTCATTCTTGATGCTAATGCCACCTCTCTCTCTCATCTGACTCACCAGAAAGAGGGATTGCCATCATTATATTCTTCTTTTTATACAATATTGTTATTAATAAAAATAGTACCACTCCTACCTTTCATAGCTTCCCATAACTAGTCTATTTGTCAACCTGAGGCCCACATAACACCAAAGCCATGTGATCTGTATCCTAGAAATCAAGGGAGGTCTGTCGGCATATGGATCCTCCTGGGTCCTTAGACTAACATCCTGCTCTTTTCAGTTACCTTCTTACCTTGGATACAGCCTCATAGGTCAACTATGGCCAACGAGGTCAACCATCAACCTAATGCTCTCTTTACTCATAAAGCACCTATATTTAGTGAGCATGAACATTCCAGGCACTGTTTCTGGCTCTGAGGTGACAACTATAAATAAGACAAAGTTTTTTCAGCAGACTTTTGTGGTTGGGTGCAGGGGCAGGGGGAGACATGCTACATATATAAACAAGATAATTTAAATTGTGGTAAGTACTATGGAGAAAATAGAGCAGGGGTGTAATAACATGCAATATCAGAAGCTTGCTTTTTAAATACAACTTTAGAGAACTTGAAAGTAACAGACATTTTAGATAGCACTAGAGCAGTCGGAGAATTCTGTGAGTTGTCCTTAAGATACAACTCTTGGGGGAAAAATACTGCGATGTCCGGCAGCTGAGAGACTCAGCCAACCTGTGTAGCTATTTGAGAAAGCAAAGCCTGGGATGCAATTATAAGAGGAGATCCTGGAGTCTCCATGGCGGGTAAGTGCTGACTAAAAGCTGTTGTTGAAAAGCAGCCACTGACAACAATCGTGGGTCCTCTCAGGACTCTCTACCATAATCAGTTGTAGGATGCTAGCTCGTGCTAATGGGAGGAACAACCAAAAGCTCTTGGATTTATGAGTCTCTATTGGTCTTAGGTACTCTCTTTACTTCCTCTCTCCAATATTTAAGCTCCCTTGAGAAAGAAGATCGAAGTCACTAAATATTTCAGAGGAGATACATTACTTTTGTCAATTCAGGAGAAAGAAGTGCAAATTCTTGCCAGGAACCTGAACTAGTTTTTAGAGAAATAATACTTTTTGCCCTTAATAATGTAAAGAATTGGGCAAGTAACTGATGGACCATGTGTTTGGGTGTTAAGTCCGGAACATTGTCAGTAGAATTATACTATGAAATAACTACGTTGATATGCTCAGCATGTAGAGGAATCAACAATTCAATTTATAATTTCCTATGTAGAAATCACAAAATATTTTAAAAGGCTTTGCACGTAGGACCGTAACAATACAATTTTTTCCTCTTCCAAGCACCCAACACCCAAACCAAACCATATTCACTAAATTTGTCTAACAGAACTTAAAATTTACAGCAGAAGCACAAGTAGTTTATTTGGTTCTCAAATGTTACTTACCATTTATCTACAATCCTGCCTTAAAATTAACAGCATTTACATTTATTTCTACCCAACTTCAATCACTCAGCAACTTGACTTCACATTTTGATCATTCCTCAAGCCTACCTTATTTCCAAGATCTTGAACTCTGAAATTCTTTAAATTTCTTGTGTATTTTTTGGTTCTTATTGAAACGGCTTTTCAACATTACTGAAACCTCTGAGCTCTTGACCCCTCTGTGTTATTTCAATTTATCACCTTTATTGTGTCTTCCCTTGTTCCTTACCCGGTTTGAAATGCATAGGTCATCTTGTTGAACAGTGCACTTGTTTGCTGCCTGCCTAGAGCCACTCTGACCTTCCATCATCTCTTCTTCCCAGTGCACAACCCTGATAACCCTCACTGCTCTTTACGTCAGTTTGTATTAACAAGTTTCCCAAAATTGCTGGAGAGTCACACAACTAGGTGAATGATGTTCACTACCAATTTGTTACCTATCTGGAGCTGGGTCCCTACTGCTGCTCTGCACTTCTTTTATGCACATCTAGTCTGTGCTGTACATACCTTTCTTCTCTTTTCAAGCCCAGATCTGTAAAATTATACCTCTTGTATTTAAAATTATATAAAAAACAAAGTTCATCATTTCCCCAAATCAGCTTTTTCCTTGTCATCGCTAACAGTCACATTAAAAAAAAAAAAAAAAATCAGAGCATGGGCTTTAAGGAAGATCTGAATTTGGATCCTGACTTTGCCACTTAATGGCTATGTGATTTTGGGAACTGTTTAATCTCTGAGCCTAATTTCCTTTGCATCTCGGAAATTATTCCCAAGTTTACAGAGTTGTTATGAGGGTTAAATAACAGTATAGCTAGCACTTACTAGATGCACACACCCTCTCTTCTCCTAGCTGGTTCCTGAGATCTAGGCATTAAATCCTACTGATACCACCTTTGCACTCTTTTTAAAATATAGTTGATCTTGAATAAGGTTGGGGGTTCAGGGCATTGATTCCCCCCACCAGCCTCCCATGCAATAAAAAATTTGCATATAGCTTTTGACTTCCTCCAAACTTAACTACTAACAGCCTACTGTTGACCAGAAGCCTTACTGATTACATAGTTGATAAACAAATGTTGTATTTTATATACATTACATACTGTATTCTTACAGTAAAGGTGGAGAAAAGAAAATGTTAAGAAAATCCTAAGAGAAAATACATTTCTAGTACTATATCTATATCATTAAGTTTACAAGTTTACACCATCTGTTTACAAGATGAATTGTCTGTCTGAAATGGTGACAACTGCAGCTGCGGACCTCTTCTACCTATGGTGCATATCAAGCCATTCAACTTCTTGCAATGTCATGACTTCGCATCTTGGGGACTGCTTCTAGCATCACTACTAGTACTTTGTATAGGTTCCATGGTGTTATTCAAGGTTTATAATATTGCACTAACTCAGTGAAAAATATGCAAGAACTGGCCAGGCGCGGTGGCTCACACCTCTAATCCTAGCACTTTGGGAGGCTGCGGCAGGGGAGGTCACCTGAGGTAAGGAGTTCAAGATCAGCCTGGCCAACACAGTGAAACCCCATCTCTACTAAAAATACAAAAATTAGCTGGGTGTGGTGGCAGGTGCCTCTAATCCCAACTACTCAGGAGGCTGAGGCAGGAGAATCACTTGAACCTGGGAGGTGGAAGTTGGCAGTGAGCCGCCATTGCATTCCAGCCTGGGAGACAAGAGCAAGACTTCATCTCAAAAAAAAAAAAAAAAAAGGCAAGAATTGCGAAAGATCACTTTTTTTGTGATACACAATTTATTGGAGATGAACGGCCCCACGGAGAAGATGAGCATCACAGCATTTTAAGTGGATACTCATAACACTTAAGCTCACTACAATAGCAACAGGAGGTGGCCACTAAATTATTACAGTAGTACAGTATGTTCTTCAGTTAATTTTATGCAGCTATGATTTACTCCATCTGTTTACATTTCTCAACTGTAAATGGTACAATGTAGTCTATGTGCATGTTTTGATAAATTTAAGTTTTTGTAATAGATTTATGTATATTTTATGGCAGTAAATGTAGACCAGTATCTACATATTTTATGCACTCATATTATTTTCTTAATTTTCTCAGTCATTTCTAGGCTACATGGTTTGTCTGAGAGTTTTTTCAATTTGTTACAAACCTCAAAAAATTTTCCAACATATTGAAAAAAATCTGTGTATAAGTGGACCTGCACAGTTCAAACCCATGTTGTTCAGGGGTCAACTGTCTTCACTGCCACCATCCTAGACTAGACCTTCATTACATCTCAGCAAAGCTACTATAGAATGAACTGCTGTTCATTGCTGGCTCTGGTCCATCTCACACACTGGTCTCCTATCAACCTTTCTAAAATACAGCTCTAAACTTTGAATGACTGATAGTATCACATGAATAAAACTCACACTCTTATACCTGCCTGTTTACATAAAATGGCCCCAGTCTTCCTTTACAGCCTTATCTCACACCATTTCTGTTTCATACTCAGGGAACTCGTTGTTTCTCATGTACCAGTGCTGTGCTCATTTACTTTTCCTCATGCTGTTCACTAGCCAAAATGCCCTCTTCTTCTGGTCTGTCCTTGTGACACGGTTCTTTAAGGTTTGTCTTAAGTTACAAATAGTACTTTTTCATGTGATTCTTCAACTGTAAAATTATTTCTACTCCCTCTGAACATCTGAACACTTACTGCCACTCATTTAATTCACCATTTTACCAACACCATCTTATCAACAAAGAAAATCCATTTCATGTTTGACAGAAAAATAGTATCTTTATCAGCTTCTGTTCAGAAATGAAGGTGTCAGTAAAAAGCATTTAGCATTAATATTTGTTTGCAAAGCTCATAAGCTGAGGCTCATTTTTATATACTTCCTATAAAAATGGTGCACAATAAACATTTCTGCTAGTAGATGCATTCCAGTGATGTACTTTCAATGTCGTAACTTTGTGGATGTATACTCAAGGATGTTAAACTTGTGATGCACCATTCCCTTTCCCCTCTATAAAGTTCAAGTTATTGTGTGTGGTTTTTTGTTGTTGTTTTCTCAGTAGGCTGAAGACTGCAGCCACAGCTCAGTTAGTCCATTTTCATTCTGGAAGATTCCCTCAGGTGGGACATCTCTTACAAGAAACCTGTTCCCAAATCAACGTTTCAAGCCTTTTCAACCACCAAAACCAGCACCAAGAACAGGTCTTTACCAAGACTGTTTTTATTTAAAATATACTTGGAATAGATGACTATTAATCTAAGCATTTTCCTATCACTTTTAAAATTTTATACTATGTACTTTGTATTACATAGTACAGTACTTAGTTTCAGTAAGACAGGTAAAATTTGCCATTTTAACCACCTTAAAGTGTACAATTCAGTGACAGTTATTATAGTATATTTACAATGTTGTGCAACCATCATCACTAATTCATCAAATTTTAAAAATCTTTTAATTTTTAAGCCAGATTTAGCAGTGAGGGGCTATATACCAACTTTAATGACACTAATGTTAGTAAGTTCTGATAACCCACTACCATCGGACCAGCTGTAATTCATCCAATTTTCATCATCCTAAAAGGAATCCCCAAACGCATTAAGCGGTCACTCCCTTTTCACCCCCTCCCTAGTTCCTGATAACTACTAATTGGCTTTGTCACCATGGATTTGCCTATTTTGGATATTTCATATAAATGGAATCATGTGGCTGGCTTCTTCCACTTAGCATGCTTTTTTAGGATTCACTCACATTTATTCAGTATGTATCAGTGCCTCATTCCTTTTCATGGCTGAATATTCCATTACATGGATGTATTTTACTTATCCATTCATCAGCTGATAGACATTTGGTTGTTTCTACCTTTTGGCTATTGTAAGTAGTGCTTCTATGAATACTTGTATACAGGTTTTTGTTTGAATACCTATTTCCAATTCCTTTGGGTGATATAGACTAGATGATGAATCAACTAAAAACGAGGTAGCAGCTCTACCTCTTTAGCTTTTTTGGGCCTCATTTCACTTTATAGAAGGTAGGATATATATAACTTAGTGATTCTCAAACAGTATGCATACAAACCACCTGGGAAGCCTTTTTAAAGATGCAGATTGCTGAGTCTCATGTCCAAAGAGTCCAATTCAGTAGGTCTGGAACCTAGGGATTTTTATTTATTTTTTTTTTTTTTTGGATTTTTATTTTTTAAACAAGCACTGATTCTGATGGAGGTGGTCTTCCCATACTTGAGGAACTTTGGTAACTGACTGCTCTTTCTCAATGGAAATCAAACAGGCAAAGGGCACTAAGAAAAGTAAAATGTAGCTTTCATAATTATCAACTTTCAAAAAACCCTGAAACTTAGACAATAGATATTATGGTACAATATATTTGCTAGGGGAAAAACTGTTTATAGTAGCACCACCTTCTTCCTTTGAATGGGAAAAGTTTGACCAAGAAGCAACATAAAGTATTAGCAGCACAATACTGTTGAACCAGCTATCATCCCCAAGACTCCCACTATAAACATGTTAGCAACAGTGATACACACTACCTTACAGCAACTTTTGGCTGTAAAAATCTAGCCAATTCAGTTTACTTTTTGATATTTGGTTTTTAATAGTCTTGTTCAAGTAAGAAACTAGCTGCTAGTTGGACTGAGACTGTTCTGAAAAGATATGGAGGATTCATTAGAGGCACACAGTTGCTTAATGTGAGACTTACTGAAAAACAAAAATCACATTACCCCCTAGCTTAAGGCTTCATTTCCTAAAAAGCTGATGTGACTTATTTTTAGAACCACCCGCCAAGTCAGTCTTGGAAGGTGATTCTGATTTGAAGTATTCTAACTGATGTTAGACCTTAAAAACACAAGACCATCTTCAGTATTAACTACCTTTAATTAATCATATTTTATAGAAGCTCAAAACACCCAAATATTTATCCTTTATATGAATAAACAAAAGCCCTATGAATTACAATATGCAGAACACTATATAAAAGAATTCCCATAAAAATTACATAGGAATATTTTTCATCAGTGGAGCAACTGCTGTAGCTTCCTCTGAATTGGACAGCATCTGCCTGAATGCACGTTCTTCTTTGTGATACTCTAAACTTAGTATAAGTACAAATCACAGAAGAAATTAAAGTTTTCATCTTTAATGAAATGACTTTGGAAATAACGTACATTTCCATGACACCAATACTACAGTTTTCGGAGTCACAGTAAGATACACAGAATTACATCCGTAATTAATATGAATGCCAACATGTCAAGCAGTAATTTGTTACATGGCAAATAAAATCAAGAAAGCAACCATCAAACAAAAGAGACCCATAGCTTCAGACAAGGCAAATCCCAGGATAGCATATGAGAACAGCTGCTGCTTCAGCGAAGGGTTTCTAAAAGAGACCACATATGACTGTTACTTTGAAATATTAGTTTCAACATGTTTGGTAAACGTTAAAGAATCAGATTACTAGTGTGGGGATTTTTGTAAACTGAAAAGTCTGCTGGAAGAGTATTTGCCTAGATCTCTCTTACACTGTTCTCCTTCAATCCTGATAATATGGTGTAAAGGTAGGGAGATGTCTGTCAATATAAATGGTTGGTTTTCATTCATTTTGATGGGTTCTGACATTCTTATCCCTCTGAAAATATGATCTATACCTTTTAAGATCTGACAGTTTAGGTCTTAAATTAAATTGATCCTTTTAAGGAATGTGCTCTAATAATTTTATTCCCAAAATAGCTTAACAATTAGGAATGCAGACTCTGAAGTCAGACTTAGTTAAAATTCATTTTCTGACATTTAGTAGGTATGACCTGCGCAAATAATGTGACCTCTGTGTCTCTAGTCCTTCACAGGTGTTATTCTCATAACACCCCAAATGGTGTTATGAGAATTAAGTGAGATAATGCATACAAAGCCCTTTAAATATAATGCAAGACACAGAGTAAGCACTTAATGAAAAGTAGCTATTACTTCAGTAGCTAAGTTTCCAACTATTGCAAGCATATTCTTAAACTAACTTATTTAGGGATAGAAATGATTACCTGGCATAACCAATGATAAGGCTGCCAAAGACTGTTCCAATACCAGCACCAGAACCAGCCACTCCTACTGTTGCGGCACCTGCACCAATAAATTTGGCAGCAGTATCAATGTCTCTGCTGATTGCACTGGTCTGAAACTCCCTTTGGATTAGCTGAGACACACCATTCTGGGCCCCATTAAATACCGTAGAGCCCTGGAAAACAGAAAATAAAGGTAAAGGTCGTATCAGTAATCACAGGTAGCTATTTTAACTAAATACCACACTGTCAAAATGATAACTACTTTTTTATTTTGTAGCTGAGTGTAAAGAGGCAAATCAAGAGCTTAGAATAATCTCACTCTTGTAGAACAGGGATAACATTATCTACATCTTAAAAGGGTGTTGAAAATTAAGAAACAACATATATAAATATGCTTTTAAATAAAGTAGGGTTTTTTGGTTTTTTTGTTTTTTTTTTTAAAGAGAGACAAGGTCTCACCTGGTCTGTCACCCAGGCTGGAGTGCAGTACAGTGTGGTGTGATCATAGCTCACTATAGCCTCGAACTCCTGGGCTCAAGCCAGCTGCCCACCTCAGCCTCCTGAGTAGCTAAGACTACAGGTGACCACCAGGCTGGGCTAATTTTTAAATTTTTTGTAGAAACAAGATCTTACTATGTGGCCCAGGCTGATCTTGAACTCCTGGGGTCAAGCAATCCTCCCGCCTTGGCCTCCCACAGTGCTAGGAACACAGGTGTGAGCCACCACATCCAGCCCAATGGAGTAGATTTTTCAAAAACTGTAGCTATTATAATTTTAAATATAGGCAACTTAAATCAATAGACTTGAATATAAATACTACAGTATTTCTTGGCCAAGTTTTGGATAGAGAAATTTCTCTATTTGGCTCATCTAGTTTTTTGTTTAAAAGGGTGGGAAAGAATTGCCCTCAAACTCTTATTAATAAAGTTTTTTTCCTTCACTCTAATCAAAACCCTACCCTTACTTGGTAGTGTTACCTAATTTCAATTATTGCTACTATTACCTCTCCAGTCCTACTAGCCTCTGGTCGAGATAACACTGATGCAGAAATTGGTCTGTATGCAACTCTGGATCCAGCTCGGATCTATTAATGAAAAAAAAAAAAAAGATTCCAATATTAAGAAAGAATACAGGTAAGACTTCAGTGACTTTTCTGGTACCATGAATTCTAAAACAGCAAGCAGTAAAAATGAATCAGAGACTTCTGAATTGACTCTTCGCTGTTTGGTCATTTTTAATACATGAAGCAATTTTAATAAAGTTTCATGCTAATGAAATTGTAAAGCTTGCTACCTTGAATAAAATTTCTAATAACAGTTACAAAGAGAGTAAGAACTGCTTTTGACATTTCCATTATTGTAGTGCCATTAAGTCAAGTCAGAAAAAAGCAATAAATACCACACATTCTTTGGCAATTTTAAGTGGACCAACAAGTATATTAGGAGCGTCACTATAAACATTTATCATTCAAAATAGCCCAGCAGTTAATATGAGCCCTGACCATTTCAAAGATATTTCTATATGACCATTAATCATAAAAAAAAATTTCTAAAAAAGGAACTTAAGCAATTCTACATCAGTTTAAGAATAATCTGTGAAATATCTGACCATAAGGACATATTCCAGTCCAACTTCTCTGCCCTTGAGTGTCCACTAAACTAAGGTCACGGAAAAACCCTTCAGAACCAAAACCTGATTCTCTAAGACAAATCCTCCAGATTTAGACCTCACTTAAAGCCTGCAAAATTGTTATGAAAGTAATACTCCAGAGGCAGGAAGAAAGACTTTGGGCTCGTTCCCCCACCACCTCCCTCCGCCCCCACATGGAAAGGCGAAGTCCCTCCCTCTGCAGCAACGAGTTTGACCTACAGACAGGCACTGGAAAGCGCTGCTGAGGTGAACTAGGCCTCAACGGCCACCTACATCCTCTACAGTAATCCAACCTTCGCGTCGACCCCAATCCAACAGAGAGGCTGAGAGAAGGTGGGGGAAAGGGCCGCTCCGGGTCTAGGGACAAGAGAGTTTGACCTACACCGAGTGAGGCCTGACAGCTAGGCCTCGGCTGCTCTGCCTCGCCCTAGTGGCGAGGAGAGGGCTGAGATGCCCTAAGATTAGCAAGAAAGGAAGAAAACGGCAATGGGTTAACAGGTGAGGAGAGAGCCGTTCCCGAGAGGGCGGTGTGCCCCGTCCGAGGGTTGCCCCATTCAACAACGTGGACGCTCCAGGCCAGGAAGCCCACCCCTCAATCCCCCGGGCCCTGCCTGGGCTACGCACCAGAGAGGGGGTGCAGGCAAGCTTGGCGCAGGCGAACATCTTACACTCTTCGAGACCGCGCGGCTGGAGATAACTGGGTGACAGGCGACGTGGGCTCCTCTCCCGCTTCCTCTCTGCGGAGGCAAAGAGGCTTAAGGTCAAGTGCCCTCCAGGGGCCTGTTCTTCCCACCCAGGCCCCGCAGGCTCCCATGCACGCTGTCAGCTTGGGCCCCGTGCCCAGTGAGGCGCCGGCACAATGAATGGATCCCTATTGGGCGCCGCTCCGCCATGGCCAGGCCGGGCTCCCTGTGCCCTCCACTTACCTTCCCGGGAGGTGGCGGCGGCACCGGCTGCGGCAGAGGTCGAAGGAGTGGGACTGAACGCGCAAGCGCGGTCCGGCTCTTATTCGCGCCGCAGCACCCGGATGAAGAAGGCGGGGTTTCGGGTGCACCAAGGAAGACACTCAAGGTCACTTTGTAACAACTTTATTGGCAACTAGCCGGGAAGGACAACGACAACCACCTGGTGATGGGGCAGGCAGGGAGTGTTAAGAGGGAGACAAAAAGAAAAACTAGACTAGCCCCGGCAGAGAGGACTAAACAGACTAACTTTTGATATGAGTTGGCTGCAGGATAGTGGGCCTTTTTCTTCACGTTGGCACTTTGTAAGATTTGGCCTTTTATCAGTTGCTGCTTCTCTGTAGTAGAAGTTGACTTGCTGGTCATTCTCTTCCTCTGTGAAATAGGACTGTGGCTGGGGGGAGGAAAGAAGGGTCATTCATTACTTAACAGGAAACTAGGGTCCCCAGCAAAGTCAACATATTTATTTCAAGGAACCTGGAAAATGGTTCCAGAAGTAAGGCTAATCCTTCAGGTGAAAGAGGGCCTGACCTAGAAGTACTGGTGGAGCCATAAGCAAATGAGTAGATCTAAGAGCTTTGTCATCTGGGGCACAAAATTGCCTCTGGGTAAAGTGAGGGTGCTCAATTTTCCTCTAGCTCTAAGATTGGAAGATTTAAGGGATTGTAATGTATTTCATGTAGGGCTTGAGACTAAAAAAATCTGAGTATTCTCAAAACGTACTCAATTTTAACACCTATTTTTGTTAAGTTTGGACAAATTATCTTCTTCAGAGGAATGCAGAAATATCTCAGAAAAATGGCTCTGACTGAACTTCTGGTCTTTTTAGATCCTTGAGTTATGTAAATTTAATTTAGTAATTCTAACGTGGCTAATGGAAATGATATCAACACGTCAACATAAAAGATTAAACATCTAGAATGCCCTGCTAAGAAGATGGCTGGGGACTGAACTCCAGCCCACTCTGCCTAGAGCCCTGGCATGAGACAACATCAACCCAGAGGATCAGCTTTTTACTCATTAGCGCAAAGGTGCAATATTATCTAGCAGCAACGCTGGGGAGAAGCCCTAAGAACTAACACTTGAAAAATGAATAAGACTTTGTCACTAATCCAACTTCAAATACAAATGG
This sequence comes from Symphalangus syndactylus, assembly GCF_028878055.3. Classification (NCBI taxonomy): domain Eukaryota; kingdom Metazoa; phylum Chordata; class Mammalia; order Primates; family Hylobatidae; genus Symphalangus; species Symphalangus syndactylus. The sequence goes on from NC_072430.2 coordinate 79,196,283, forward strand.
TTCAAAATTACAAAAATACTAATCATTTTAGGCTCAATCTTTAGCTGGAAAATAGAGATAATTCACGTGTACAGTTCAACAAGCAATTATTCATATAGTTTCTCAAGTACTCAATTGTAACCTGAAGAACATGGTGTCCTGTGGTGTCTACAGTAGAATAAACAGTAAAGCCCTGTACTTCAATAATAGATCCTCTAGGGGAAAAAATTATTCTAAGTGGATTTATGTGTAGAGATGGTTTTAAGTGATGTTCCTATCTCTTTAGCACTAAATCAGTGGCAGTAACTATTGAGGAGGAAGCAAGAAAGAAGCCAAGATCCACAGTGGCTGCTTCCAAGTTGCATATGGACTATTTGCTTATGGCAGGGAGAGACACAGGTTCTGAAATCCAGTCTGTTCTGTGGAGGGGCCTGGCCATGGCTGTGACTCCATGGTGCTATTCTAGATAGATTAACTCAGACTTTGGTTGGTTTTGCATCCTAAGGTTGCGTTATAGAAAGAGGGGAGTGAAGGCCAGGCACGGTGGTTCACGCCTGTAATCCTAGCACTTTGGGAGGCCAAGGCAGGCAGATCACGAGGCCAGGAGATTGAGACCATCCTGGCTAACACGGTGAAACTCTGTCTCTACTAAAAATACAAAAAATTAGCCAAGCGTTGTGGCAGGCACCTGTAGTCCCAGCTACTCAGGAGGCTGAGGCAGGAGAATGGCGTGAAGCTGGGAGTCGGAGGTTGCAGTGAGCCGAGATCATGCCACTGCACTCCAGCCTGGGTGACAGAGCGAGACTCCATCTCAAAAAAAAAAAAAAAAAAAAAAGAAAGAGGGGAGTGAATTGGAGTAACACCAACCGATGTTGATGTTGATTGAGGGTGGATATTTGCACTGAGGAAGTCTGAAGAAAAAAAGTACCTTCTGAGAGGACTAAAGTGAGGCCATAAAGATGAACAGGGACCTCCCTGAGAAGTATCTAATCCCTTCTGTGTTTTTTCATGGACAGTGGGGACAGTCATAGTAAGTTATGACATCATAATTTGGCAATATCTGATAAGACCGGGTGATGATGATAGCCTGAGTGATGATGGCATGATGAAGATAGAAATCCGATAGTAAAGAGAAGTGTGACAGATCACTCCCAAATATAGCCCTCTCCAGAAACCACTTGGACAGAAAAAAGTCTAGAGAAAGAGAACTGAGGTGTCCAACACATATGAGTGAGGCCTTCTTGGATCTCTAGCTCTCATCAAGCCTTCTCAACACCACGAGGAACAAAAATGAGCCATCCAAATGAGCTTTACCCAAATTCCTGACCCACAGTGTCAAGAGTAATGAAAGAGTTGTCTTTTGGCTCTTTCCGCCATGTTTTCATGCCGCCACAATGGTGCACATGAATGTCCTGCCTGATGCTCTCAAGATCATCAACAATGCCGAAAGAACAGGCAAACGCCAGGTTCTTATTTGGAGCTGTGCTCCAAAATCATCATCCGGTTTCGCACTGTGATGGTGAAGTATGGTTACACTGGCAAATTTGAATCATTGATGATCACAGAGCTGAGAAAATTTGTTGTGAACCTCACAGGTAGGCTAAACGAGCGTTGAGTAATCAGCCCCAGATTTGATGTGCAACTCAAACATCTGGAAAAATGGCAGAATAATCTGCTTCTATCCTGCCAGTTTGGTTTCATTGTACTAACAACCTCAGCTGGTATCATGGACCATGAAGAAGCAAGAAGAAAACACACAGGAGGTAAAATCCTGGGATTCTTTTTTTAAAGATGTAATACATATTTACAAATAAAATGCCTCATGGACTCTGGTGCTAAAAGAAAAAAAAGAAACTTTGTCATTTGAAGCTAAGTTTTAGGGTTGTTTATTATGAAGTGCTAATATCTATGTAGTAATACATAACTAAAACAGCAAACATTGTCTGCTAAATATTCACTACTTCTTTGAGATCTATGTGGAGGTAGCAGCATCTCTTTTTTTTGAGACAAGGTCTTGCTTTGTCATCCAGGCTGCAGTGCAGTGGTGCGACTATAGCTCACTGCAGCTTTGACCTCCTGGGCTTAAGCAATCCTCCCACCTCAGCCTTCGGAGTAGCTGGGACTACAGGCATGCACCACCACAACTGCTAATTTTTAAATTTTTTATAGAGCCACAGTCTCCCTATGTTGCCCAGGCTGGTCTCCAACTCCTTGGCTTAAACGATCCATCTCAGCCTCCCAAAGAGCTGGGATTACAGGAATGAGCCACCACATCCATCCAGTAGCAGCATCTTAAAATGGGGAATTTCAGTTTAAAATTCCAAGTGTAGCTCATAACAAGCCAGATAGAAAGAAGCCCAGGTCTTGGTTACTAACTCCCTTTCCTTGAAGTATTGAGGTGGAGTAGGATTGTTATCATTAACTTCAGTAAGGTAATTCTAACTGACCACATGGAAAGATATTTCAGTTATCTACTTTTGAACATTTTAGGCCAGGCATGCTCACTCAGGCCTGTAATACCAGCACTTTGGGAGGTCAAGGTGGGTGGATCACTTGAGTTTAGGAGTTTGAGACCAGCCTGGCAACATAGCAAAACCCCATCTCTACAAAAAATACAAAAATTAGCTGGGCATGATGGCGTACACCTGTAGTCCCAGCTACTAGGGAGGCTGGGGCAGGAGGATCCCTTGAGCCTTGGAGGTGGAGGTTGCAGTGAGACAAGATGACACCACTGTACTCCAGACTGGGTGATGGAAATGAAACCTTGTCTTAAAATTTTTTTTTTTAATTAATTTTTTTTGCACACAAAAACAATAAACATTTTCTAAAAATACATACAAACAAAAAGATGTGTATCAAACATATTAGGAAGGTTGCACATGGGAAGTCGGGGAATAGAAATGGGGGGTGGGAGTTAAAATAAATGAGAGAGGGACTTTATATGGATCAGTGATAACAACTCAATCCTCTATTTGACAAAGAAGAGGGAGAAGGAAGAGGAAGAAAAAGAAAGTGGGATAAAGGATCAGAAAGGGAGGAAAATAGAAAAAATTAGAGTATGACTCCAGGGTAGACCTGTTTTGTTGTCACTGAGTTGGTTGGTTGGTTTGTCTGTTGTATTTTTCATGTTTCGCCAAGTTGGCCAGACTGGTCTCGAACTCCTAGCCCGAAGTGATCAACCCGCCTCGCCCCCCAGAGTGCCGGGACCACAGGCGTGAGCCACCACGTCCAGCCCCCACATTGCTTCTGGCCTCCGTGGTAGACCTCCCAGACGGGGTGGCCAGGCAGAGACACTCCTCACTTCTTCCCAGACGATAGGTGGCCGGGCAGAGGCGCTCCTCACTTCCCAGACGATGGGTGGCCGGGCAGAGGCGCTCCTCACTTCCCAGACGATGGGTGGCCGGGCAGAGGCGCTCCTCACTTCCCAGACGGGGCGGCCGGGCCGAGGCGCTACTCACTTCCCAGACGATGGGTGGCCGGGCAGAGGCGCTCCTCACTTCCCAGACGATGGGTGGCCGGGTAGAGGCTCTCCTCACTTCTTCCCGGACGGGGCGGCCGGGCAGAGGCGCTCCTCACTTCTTCCCGGACGGGGCGGCCGGGCAGAGGCGCTCCTCACCTCCCAGACGGGGCGGCCGGGCAGAGGCGCTCCTCACCTCCCAGACGATAGGTGGCCGGGCAGAGGCGCTCCTCACTTCCCAGACGATGGGTGGCCGGGCAGAGGATCTCCTCACTTCCCAGACGATGGGTGGCCGGGCAGAGGCGCTCCTCACTTCTTCCCGGACGGGGCGGCCGGGCAGAGGCGCTCCTCACTTCTTCCCGGACGGGGCGGCCGGGCAGAGGCGCTCCTCACCTCCCAGACGATGGGTGGCCGGGCAGAGGCGCTCCTCACTTCTTCCCAGACGGGGTGGCCGGGCAGAGGCGCTCCTCACCTCCCAGACGATGGGTGGCCGGGCAGAGGCGCTCCTCACCTCCCAGACAATGGGTGGCCGAGCAGAGGCGCTCCTCACCTCCCAGAAGGGGCGGCCGGGCAGAGGCGCTTCTCACTTCCCAGATGGGGTGGCTGGGCAGAGGCGCTCCTCACTTCCCAGACGATGGGTGGCCAGGCAGAGACGCTCCCCACCTCCCAGACGGGGCGGCGGCCGGGCAGAGGTTGCAATCCCAGCACCCTGGTAGGCCAAGGCAGGTGGCTGGGAGGCGGAGGCTGCCGCGAGGCCAGACCACGCCACCGCACTCCAGCCCGGGTAACAGCGAGCACCGGGTGAGCGAGACTCCGTCTGCAGTCCCAGTACCTCGGGAGGCTGAGGCGGGCAGAGCACTCGGCGTCAGGAGCTGGCGACCAGTGTGGCCAAGATGGCGAACGCGTGCCTGCAGCCAAAGGAGAAAAAGCAGGCAGCGGTGGCGCGCGCCGGCAGTCCCAGGCAGTCCGCGGTGCGGGCAGCAGGGAGCCGAGTAGATTGCAGCCTGGGCCACAGAGGGGAAGGAAGGAGGGAGGGAGGGAGGGAGGGAGGGAAGGAAGGAAGGAAGGAAGGAAGGAAGGAAGGAAGGAAGGAAGGAAGGAAGGAAGGAAAAATTTTTTTTTAAATGTTAATAGCCTGCAAAAGTTTACCAGCCTTCTCATGCTGGTGTGATAAAAAAAAAATTGTTGAAATGAAAATCAGAAATATAAGTTTAAAATATTCTGGTGTCTGTTATTATATTTAGTTTTTCTTTTAAATCTTTTATGTCTTATTATTGGCTTTAATTTGTTATCAATTTCTCTTTGAAAAAAAAAAAAGCCTCTGAACCTGCACTAGTTTTATAGGACATTCAATTGAGGTTAGCTCAAATAAATACTATGCCCTTTCTTTGAACATTGTGAGGACACAGGGAAAAGGTAAGAGTTTGCAATATAATTGCGGCATATGAGAAATTGGACTGACGTATATAAAAAAATTCGAGAAAAATACAAATTAGTACACATTCCAGGACAAAGTTGTGTGATGCACTAAGGGAAATCGCATTAGAAAAGAAATTGTCCTCATCAGAAAGTAGCTTACTGAAGAGAAACTTGAGCCAGGACTTGAAAGATGGCATGATTCCGATAGAAAAGATTTCTAGGTATCTCTTAAATAGATCCTAACATTCCCAGATCTACCAACTGCCTACACTGCTAATCAATTTCTAGTGTAGAAAATTTTGTCCTTAAATTTCATTTTTGACTGTTCTACAAACTATTTAACCACTTTAATGACATCTAGTATACTGGACTAGAATATTTACTAAATGGGCCACAAATAATTTAGTAAGAAACTAAAAGTAAATGTATGTCTCCATGTCCTCTTTAGGTCTAGGCTAAACTTTATAAAAGAGTTACATGAAAACAACGTCCTAATAAAATAAATGTTATTCTGTCCTTCTTTTCTGGTAAGATATGCTAGTTATTGAGGAAAAAACAATTGTATGTCATAGAGTATAATTAATATAAAAGACTACTTACATGAAAAGAAAATGAACAAGTATATGTAAATGAAATCAAATCCCTCTGCTAATTCTTGCCCATCTCAAATGTAAGTAATTTCCTAATTTTTCAATTTGTGGCAGACACAGCTACTTGCCTATCCAACATCCATTCTCTCCTTTTTTTCTTACTTACAGAGATCTGTCCCCAGTTAAAAAAATGCTGAGCTTCTCAGATTCTCTTATGATTAGGAATGATCAATGACATGTGAGTTGAAGTTACTCGATGATGCCCCTAAGAATGTGCAGAAAAGGGATAGATACAAATGGATCATTCTTTCTTTTCCATTACCTTTTTTTTTCTTCCTGGAATACAGATCTAATGTCTAGATGGGAGGCAGCAATATTGCAACTACAAGAACAAAAGTCACACGTTAAGGATGGAGAATCTGGAAAGTAGGAACCTGAATTTTTCACTTTTTTTTTAGAGTATCAGCCCTTAATTGCCTATTTATGGAGTTCATGTCACATGAAAAAAATAAATCTCTGTTTGGTTAAGTCACCGAGGTCAGTTTTTGTTATATGCAGCTAAACACAACCCTAACTAATAGATAATTTTATAGACTTACATCTCTGAAGATCTTTGGCCTTTGGGCTGTGATTGCAGCTGAAGTGCCCATTCTCCCCCGAAATTTACATTAACTTACATCTGTCTTTTCTTCCTTATTTGATGGTATGTCTGCTAGGGACCAATCAGGAGACAAAAAACATACCTGTAATTTGAACAGGGAAAATTTAACATTAAAAAAAACATTAACCAGTGAAAGATGCCTAAAAGGAGTAGAGTGGACTCTAACGGGTCTAGTAGTAGTCCTGTAGGCACAGCTACTAACCTTGGCTGAAGAAGAATATACAACAAGAAAGAAGCTGAGATATTTAGAGGAGAGTGTGTGGCTGCCACAGGAATGTGCAGTCCACCTGTTCTGAAGAAACTTGCTGGAGGCATGGGCTGTAACTGAACTGTGAGGACTGTAGAGGTGAATACTACCAGGCCCCACCTGCAAACCAATCCACTGGCTCCTCACAAAAAAGTCTACCAGAAGAAGAATGTCAAGTCCTTTCCTCCTGCTCTGGCCTCCCAGTGTCTCTCCATCACCCTCTATTGGCAGAACCTATAATTTTACCATTGCCAAAGCGGAAACGCTTACAGGGTCCAGCTCCAGAATAACAAAGCAAGGGAAAAAAGGGTGGATTTGTAGCTGAGAAGTCATAAGTTAATAACTAGCACAGATAGTAAGATTCTTAAAGGCAGGGATTATGTCTAAGTCATGCTATGTCTTTCATAGCACCTAACAGAGTGTTAAACATAGTAGTCACTCAATAAATGTTTGCTCAATAATAAATAGTATGTATGAAATAATTGGCAATAATTTTATTATTCTTTTTTATTTTTAATTTATGTGGGTACACAGTAGGTGTATATATTTATGGGGTACATGAGATATTTTGGAACAGGCATGCAATGTGTAATAATCACATCATGGGATATTGGCTACCCATCCCCTCAAGCATTTATCCTTTGTGTTACAAACAATCCTATTATACCCATTTACCTATTTTATTTTATCTTTATTTTATTTATTTATTTTTTTTGAGACAGAGTCTCGCTCTGTCACCAGGCTGGAGTGCAGTGGCACAATTTCGGCTCACTGCACCCTCTGCCTCCCAGGTGCAAGCAATTGTCCTGCCTCAGCCTCCTGAGTAGGTGGGACTACAGGCACGTGCTACGATACCTTGCTAATTTTTTGTATTTTTAGTAGAGATGGGGTTTCACTGTGTTAACCAGGATGGTCTTGATCTCCTGACCTCAGGTGATCAGCCCACTTCAGCCTCCCAAAGTGCTGGGATTACAGGCGTGAGCCACCGTGCCCAGCCCGTTTACCTATTTAAAAATGTACAATTAAATTATTATTGACTGTAGTCATCATGTTGTACTATTAAACACTAGGTCTTATTCATTCTTTTTAGTTTTTATTTTTTCTACCCATTAACCATCCCCCCTTCTCTCCTACCCCCACCCGACACTACCTTTCCTGTCCCCTGGTAACCATCCTTCCATTCTCTATCTCCATGAGTTCAATTGTTTTGATTTTTTTATTCCACAGGTAAGTGAGAACAAGTGATGTTTATCCTTTTGTTCCTGGCTTATTTCATTTGACATAATGTCCTCCAGTTCCATCCATGTTGTTGCAAATATCAGAATCTCATTTTTTGTTATGGCTGAATAGTACTTCATTGTGTATAAGTATCACATTTTCTTCATCCATTCATCTGTTGATGGACACTTAGAGGCCACTTCCAAATTTTGGCTGTTGTGTGAACAGTGCTGCAGTAAACATGGGAGTGTATATATATCTTTGACATACTGAGTTCCTTTCTTGTGGGTATATATCCAGCAGTTTGCTGGATCGTATGTGGCTCTATTTTTAGTTTTTTGAGGAACCTTTAAACAGTTCTCCATAATGGTTGTACTAATTTACATTCCCACCAACAGTGTACAAGCGTTCCCTTTTCTTCACATCCTTGCCAGCAATTTTTATTGCTCGTTTTTTGGATAAAAGCCATTTTAACTGGGGTGAGATGATATCTCATTGCAGTTTTGATTTACATTTCTCTGATGACCAATGATTTTAGCACCTTTTCATATACCTGTTTGTCATTTGCATATCTTCTTTTGAGAAATGTCTATTCAAATCTTTGGCCCATTTTAAAATCAGATTATTATATATTTTTTCCTATAAAGTTGTCTGACTTCCTTATATTTTCTGGTTATTAATCTCTTGTCAGATGGGTAGTTTGCAAATATTTTCTCCCATTCTGTGGGTTGTATCTTCACTTTGATTGTTTCCTTTGCTGTGCAGAAGCTTTTTAACTTGATGTGATTCCATTTGTCCACTTTTGCTTTGGCTGCCTGTGCTTGTGGGGTATTACTCAGGAAATTTTTGCCTAGATTAATGCCCTGGAGAGTTTTCCCAATATTTTCTTGTAGTAGTTTCATAGTTTGACATCTTAGATTTAAGTTTTTAATCCATTTTGATTTGATTTTTATGTAAGGCAAGAGATAGGGATCAATTTCAGTCTTCTTTATATGGATATCCAGTTTTCCCAGCACCATAATTATTCTTCTCTTTCAGCTGTGTGTCTCTTGAGAAAAATTAGTATTTCTTCTGTATATTTCAGAAGAAATCTAGTATTTCTTCTGAATATTGCAAAAATTTAAAGCAGCGTGTAGAGGGAAATTTATAGCACTAAATGCCCACAAGAGAAAGCAGGAAAGATCTAAAATTGACACCCTAACATCACATTAAAATAACTAGAGAAGCAAGAGCAAACACATTAAAAAGCTAGCAGAAGGCAAGAAATAACTAAGATCAGAGCAGAACTGAAGGAGACAGAGACACAAAAAAAACCCTTCAAAAAAATCAATGAGTCCAGGAGCTGGTTTTTTGAAAAGATCAACAAAATTGATAGACCACTAGCAAGACTAATAAAGAAGAAAAGAGAAGAATCAAATAGATGCAATAAAAAATGATAAAGGAGATATCACCACCGATCCCATAGAAATACAAACTACCAGAGAATACTATAAACACCTCTACACAAATAAACTAGAAAATCTAGAAGAAATGGATACATTCCTCGACACATACACCTCCCCAGACTAAACCAGGAAGAAGTTGAATCCCTGAATAGACCAATAACAGGCTCTGAAATTGAGGCAATAATTAATAGCCCACCAACCAAAAAAAGTCCAGGGCCAGATGGATTCACAGCCAAATTCTACCAGAGGTACAAAGAAGAGCGGTACCATTCCTTCTGAAACTATTCCAATCAATAGAAAAAGAGGGAATCCTCCCTAACTCATTTTATGAGGCCAGCATCATCCTGATACCAAAGCCTGGCGGAGACACAACAAAAAAAGAGAATTTTAGACCAATATCCCTAATGAACATCAATGCAAAAACCCTCAATAAAATACTGGCAAACCGAATCCAGCAGCACATCAAAAAGCTTATTCACCATGATCAAGTGGGCTTCATCCCTGGGATGCAAGGCTGGTTCAACATATGCAAATCAGTAAATGTAATCCATCATATAAACAGAACCAAAGACAAAAAACACATGATTATCTCAATAGATGCAGAAAAGGCCTCTGACAAAATTCAACAGCCTTTCATGCTAAAAACTCTCAATAAACTAGGTATTGATGGGATGTATCTCAAAATAATAAGAGCTATTTATGACAAACCCACAGCAAATATCATACTGAATGGGCAAAAACTGGAAGCATTACTTTTGAAAACGCATAAGACAGGGATGCCCTCTCTCACCACTCCTATTCAACATAGTGTTGGAAGTTCTGGCCAGGGCAATGAGGCAGGAGAAAGAAATAAAGAGTATTCAGTTAGGAAAAGAGGAAGTCAAATAGTCCCTGTTTGCAGATGACATGATTGTGTATTTAGAAAACCCCATCGTCTTAGCCCAAAATCTCCTTAAGCTGATAAGCAACTTCAGCAAAGTCTCAGGATACAAAATCAATGTGCAAAAATCATAAGTCTTCCTACACACCAATAACAGACAAACGGAGAGCCAAATCATGAGTGAACTCCCATTCACGATTGCCTCAAAGAGAATAAAATACCTAGGAATCCAACTTACAAGGGATGTGAAGGACTTCTTCAAGGAGAATGACAAACCACTGCTCAATGAAATAAAAGAGGACACAAACAAATGGAAAACATTCCATGCTCATGGATAGGAAGAATCAGTATTGTGAAAATGGCCATACTGCCCAAGGTAATTTATAGATTCAATGCCATCCCCATCAAACTACCAATGACTTTCTTCACAGAATTGGAAAAAACTACTTTAAATTTCATATGGAACCAAAAAAGAGCCTGCATTGCCAAGACAATCCTAAGAAAAAAGAACAAAGCTGGAGGCATCACGCTACCTGACATCAAACTATACTACAAGGCTGCAGTAACCAAAACAGCATGGCACTGTTACCACAACAGAGATATAGACCAATGGAACCGAACAGAGCCCTCAGAAATAATACCACACATCTACAACCATCTGATCTTTGACAAACCTGACAAAACAAGAAATGGGGAAAGGATTCCCTATTTAATAAATGGTGCTGGGAAAACTGGCTAGCCATATGTAGAAAGCTGAAACTGGATCCCTTCCTTATGCCTTATACAAAACTTAATTCAAGATGGATTAAAGACTTAAATGTTAGACCTAAAACCATAAAAACCCTAGAAGAAAACCTAGGCAATACCATTCAGGACATAGGCATGGGCAAGGACTTCATGACTAAAACACCAAAAGCAATGGCAACAAAAGCCAAAATTGACAAATGGGATCTAATTAAACCAAAGAGCTTCTGCACAGCAAAAGAAGCCACCATCAGAGTGAACAGGCAACCTACAGAATGGGAGAAAATTTTTACAATCTACCCATCTGACAAAGGGCTAATATCCAGAATCTAAAAAGAACTTAAACAAATTTACAAGAAAAAGATCAAACAATCCCATCAAAAAGTGGGCAAAGGATGTGAACAGACACTTCTCAAAAGAAGACATTTATGCAGCCAACAGACACATGAAAAAATGCTCATCATCACTGGCCATCAGAGAAATGCAAATCAAAACCACAATGAGATACTATCTCACACCAGTTAGAATGGTGATCATTAAAAAGTCAGGAAACAACAGGTGCTGGAGAGGATGTGGAGAAATAGGAACAGTTTTACACTGTTGGTGGGACTGTAAACTAGTTCAACCATTGTGGAAGACAGTGTGGCAATTCCTCAAGGGTCTAGAACTAGAAATACCATTTGACTCAGCCATCCCATTACTGAGTATATACCCAAAGGATTATAAATCATGCTGCTATAAAGACACATGCACACATATGTTTATTGCAGCACTATTCACAATAGCAAAGACTTGGAACCAACCCAAATGTCCATCAATGACAGACTAGATTAAGAAAATGTGGCCCATACACATCATGGAATACTATGCAGACATAAAAAAGAATGAGTTTATGTCCTTCGTAGGGACATGGATGAAGCTGGAAACCATCATTCTGAGCAAACTATCACAAGGACAGAAAACCAGACACTGCATGTTCTCACTCATAGGTGGGAATTGAACAATGAGAACACTTGGACACAGGGTGGGGAAGATTACACACTGGGACCTGTCATGGGCTGGGGGAAGGGAGGAGGGATAGCATTAGTAGATATATCTAATGTAAATGACGAGTTAATGGGTGCAGCACACCAACATGGCACATGTATACATATGTAACAAACCTGCACATTGAGCACATGTACCCTAGAACTTAAAGTATAATTAAAAAAAAATTGTTCCTTCATGATCCTAAATATAAAATAAATTATGTAAAAAAAAAAAGGAATAGAAGCTAGACTTCTTTGAGTGTACTTTGCTTTGTAGATTTGAATTTGGAACCATGCAAACCATATGAGAAGTAAAATTTTTAAAAATTTCTAAAAATTAAAAATTAATGGAACAAATGAATGTAACTCTGCATAGCCGGTAGCATAATTACACAGAGTAAATAGAAAGGGTTTCTATTAAGGGATAAAAAGACAAGTCCTTGCTCATTCTGCTTCACACATACTGGCCTCCTTGCTGTTCCTGAATCATGTGAACTACACTCCACTTCACAGAGCTGTATGTTTTGTTTCTTCAGCTTGTGATACGTTTCCCCTGGATATTCACCTGGCTCTCACTTTCACTTCCTTCAGGTCTTTGCTCAAATGTCACCTCTTAAGAGACGGCTTCCCAAATCCTTTACCTATCTTTATATTTCTTCAGAGCTCTTCTTGCTACTTGGTGTCATGTATTTATCATTAGTTTGTTTGGCTCTTGTATTAGACTATAAATCTATAAATCTATGAAGACAGGGACTTTGTTTTTTTCTTTTTTCTTTCTTTTTTTTTTTTTTTGAGATGGAGTCTTGCTCTGTCACCCAGGCTGGAGTGCTGTGGCATGATCTCGGCTCACTACAACCTTTGCCTCCTGGATTCAAGCGATTCTCGTGTCTCAGCCTCCTGAGTAGCTGGGATTACAGATGTGTGCCACCACGTCCAGCTACTTTTTGTATTTATTTTTTTATTTTTAGTAGAGATGGGGTTTCACCATGTTGACCAGGCTGTCTCAGATGATCCGCTCACCTCAGCCCCACCAAAGTGCTGGGATTACAGGCGTGAGCCACTGCGTCCGGCCAACTTTGGTTTTTTCATTGCTGTATTCACACAGTCTAGAACATGCTTAGCCCATTAAGAGGCACTCAATGAATTTTTGAGAAATGAGGTTGGAGAAGGAAAGGATAAACTGTTAGCTTTTTCTTTATACATCTCTGTATTATTTGATATGTCACAATAAGCATGAATTACTTTAAAAATTAAAAAAAGTCTCAGGAATGTTTTAATAATTCACAATAATTGATAAAATATATTATTCCCTCTGTGTGTTTGCATTAATTAAACCAAAGGGAAGCGTGGTTTAATGTTGAATTTCAGTTCTGGGTGATAGGCTTGGGTGTACTTTTAGTCTATAGCCCTACCCAGTACTCTTCAAATTATATTCTAACTCTAATCTATCTATGGATAGGCTATCCTTGTTTTAAAGCATTGTGTGTGTGTGTAGTGTGTGTGTGTGTGTGTGTGTACCTTTCTATCTATATATTGGCTATAGTTTCTTATACGTGATAGGAAGATGTTATGTGAATTTTGGCTATTTTTTAATAAAATCAATTGCAAGTATAAATCCTCATTCTCCTTCAAGAAGTTAAATTCTTCTATATTTAATAGACCCAGATATTCAAATTTTGGTTAAGAGATAGGAAATTTTTCACAACAATAACAAAATGTTCCAAAGCACTTTTATGTATCAAAATTTTCTGCTACTGTAGTCCCAGTGAGGTCTGTAAGGGTTGTATTCCTAGTTAATTCCTTATATCAATTACAGAATTCTAGGGTTTGCATGTGGTACAAATGCACCATGCTGAGTATGCTTCGTTTTCTCTCCATTTTTGGATTATCATGGTCCTATGGAGGAATAACATGGTTACACAGAACTAGTTATGCTTTTCTTGGCCACCTTTTCCCATTACTGATTTCAATCAATTATTCCATTAGATGATTAGTCTCAGACTTTTCCTTACACATCTTGCCCTTCTAAAAATTTCTGATCTCTGGACTTTGCAAATTAGGTTAGTTTCCTATGCCAGTTCCCCAAGCCAGGGAACTTGGCTTAAAGTAGTGTTCGCTATATAATAATTTTAAGTGGAGTATGATGTTCAGAGGCAAAACATCAAGGAGACACATTCTACAAAATGGGGTCTGTAAGTGGAAGCATCAGGGTTTGTTTATGGATTGAATTAGAGTGCTTGTTAAAATTGCTTTCATTGATTTGAACTAGAGGATAGCTAAGCAAAAGATGCACGTTTTAAATTAAAAACTTGTATCTGAACTTGAAGTAGAAAACATGGTCCAACAAACACCCATGATCAGTAACTACAGAAAAACAAGGCAGAGAACACAGTAGTTAAAAGCTTTAATTTTTAATTTAGAGGGTCCTATCCCCCATGTTGCCCAGTCTGGTCTGGAACTCCTAAGCTCAAGCGATCTGCCCGCCTTGGCCTCCCAAAGTGCAGGGATTACAGGCATGAGCCACTGCGCCTGGCCTCCATCTGCTCTTCTTGACCGTTTAAGGGAATCCTCTGAACTTGTTCTACCATCAGTGGAGATAAACAGATCCCCTATGAGAGTAGAGCCTTAAAGAACCAGTAAAACTTTTTTAAGGCTTCTGTTCTAATTTTAGCTTAAAAAAAACTTCAAATCTTTAAAAAAATTATGCAATGTTTATATTACATTCTATTGTGTATCTGATTGAGATAATTTAAAATACTTTAAATTACCAATTAAATTACTGGATTCTCTGCCCTATTATTCTCCAGTAAAACTGATGTGCTAGGAGACAGGTCCTGCTTTCATATGGTTTTGCTCACATCCTATCCCACCATTGCATACCTCAAGAGTGCAAGAATCTCAGATTTAGGTGGAGGGATTTGTTGTCAGACTTTCCTCTTTCTATCTGCTCACTCCATGGTCTCTGGCTAATAGAGGGTACATAATCTACAACAATACAGACAGCAGGTAAATAGTCTATCTTTCTGGAAACTTTACTAGACTACAGCAAACTGTGTACGAATTCTTTTCTTAAGATCCTAGCAATTTTAACTTCTCAAGAGTTAACTTTAGTCAAATTTTTCCCCACCCTATTTCCTCACTATTTTTTTAACCTCTTGGCTCAGAACATCCAATTCATGCTTTTTTGTACCACACTCTTATTTTTGGTCAGTATCAGCTAATATCCAATTACACAGCATGCTGAGAGCTCTGGGGAATGAACTGGGAAAAGAAACAAGGTATAAGGAGTTCGCGGTAAATTCAGGGACTAAAGTGATAACTGCTTCCCCCATAGAAAGACTGTGACTTCTTTAGATAAATACTTTGGAGCGCACTTTTGGTAGGCAGAATGGTTCCCCACTACCACAAAAAATGTCCATGTCCTAATCCGCAGAACCTTAGAATGTGTTACCTCACATGGCCAAAGAGACTTTGCAGATGTGATTAAATTAAGGATTTTGAGGCCAGGCGATTTGCCTGGATTATCTGGATGAGCATGATGTAATCACAAGGGCACTTATAAAGTTAAAGAGGGAGGCTGGAGGTCCAGAATCAGAGAAGGAGCTGTGATGATGGCAGAATTAGAGTGGTGCCGCACGAGGAAGACTCCACTAGCTGTCACTGGCTTTGAAGATATGGAAGGAGGCCACCCGCCAAGGAATGTGGACAGCCTCCAGAATCTGGAAAGGAAGAGCAGTGAGTTCTGTGGAGCCTCTAGAAGGAATGCAGTGCTGGCAACACCTTGATTTTAGCCTGCTGGGACCCATATTAGATTTCTGACCTCCAGAACTGTAAGGTAATAAACTTGCATTGTTTTAAGCCAACAAGTCTGTAGTAATTTGTTACAGCAGTAGAAAGAAACTAATACAGTAGTCAAACTTTTGTCTGATTATAGGCATGGGTCATTAATCTGGGAGGACAAACAAAGAAGAGTTGATGGAGCCTTGATTTTGGAATTCAGGCAGCTGAGGTGGACTTTGTTATATGGGATAGGTCATTTCAGTGCAAGGTCAGGGATATGAGCAGCAGGGCTATGCCCTGACAAAATGGTGATAGGATCTACAAAAGCATAGTAGGTATACTAGCCAGTGGGTTGGGTCATAAGACCAAGCTTATTCTGGGCACCCAAAATTTGGGAAAATAGGAAAAAAAAAACAACACGTACCCAAGAAATGGACAGAAGGGTACAAGAAGAGAAGGTTGATACCTCTAGGCAGGTAGAAACAGGAAGCTGATACGTAATAGTGCTGCTGAAATGCTCTTGAGCATAAAGCTACACAACACTTTATGAACTACATTGGCTGTTAAAAGAAGAGCTGGTGGGTGTGGTGGTGTGTGCCTGTAGTCCCAGCTACTCGGGAGGCTGAGACAGGAGAATCACTTGAACCCAGGAGGTGGAGGTTGCAGTGAGCCGAGATCATGCCACTACACTCCAGCCTGGCGATAGAGCGAGACTCCGTCTCAAAAAAAAAAGAAGAGCTGGAAATACATTTCCAGGTTGGGCTCCAGTGGTTTCAAGTTGCTGTTAGGTTAGAAAACCCTGCAGGAACAGGGCAGCTAGAGAAGAGTCATCAATGACAGAGTTTTGGCCAGAAAGGTAATAGAAAGAAGGCCAAGAAATGTGAGACAGTGTCAGTTCAATGATGGGTCAGTTTCACTGATAGCTTACTGGAGGGTAAAAGTCATGGGTTTCTGGGTTCACACTTTTTTGTTGTTGTTGTTGTTTGTGTTTTTTGAGATGGAGTCTCGCTCTGTCACCCAGGCTGGAGTGCAATGGCGTGATCTCGGCTCACTGCAACCTCCACCTCCTGGGTTCAAGTGATTCTCCCATCTCAGCCCCCCGAGGAGCTGGGATTATAGGCACCTGCCATCATGCCTGGCTAATTTTTATATTTTGAGTAGAGATGGGGTTTCACCATGTTGTCCAGGCTGGTCTTAAACTCCTGACCTCAGGTGATCTGCCCATCTTGGCTTCCCAAAGTGCTGAGATTACAGGTGAGAGCCACCGCACCAGGCCAGGATTCACACTTTTGATCATATAGGGGTCCTGTCCAGTGTTACTGGGGAACAAGTCTAGACACATTGCTTTATTTTCTTCCCCCACTGAAACCATTCTATTTACACTAATATCTTACTGGTGTTAGTGTACTCTTATTTAATCCACTTGTCTTCATCTCCTCTCTTTAGATTCTTGTGTCTCACTCATTCATTCAACAAGCATTTTATTTATTTATTACATACAATTGTTAGACTGCTTTCTTAAGATATTTATTTGGGCCGGGCATGGTGGCTCACGCCTGTAATCCCAGCACTTTGGGAGGCCGAGGTGGGCGGATCACAAGGTCAGGAGATCGAGACCATCCTGGCTAACACGGTGAAACCCCGTCTCTAATAAAAAATACAAAAAAATTAGCCGGGCATAGTGGCAGATGCCTGTAATCCCAGCTACTGAGGAGGCTGAGGCAGGAGAATGGTGTGAACCCAGGAGACAGAGCTTGCAGTGAGCCGTGATTGCGCCACTGCACTCCAGCCTGGGGGACAGAGCAAGACTCCGTCTCAAAAAAAAAGATATTTGTTTGATGAAAAACCTAGAATAAGATGTATACTAATTAATGTAAGCTTAAAAACCTTCTTTTTTTTCCTGTCCTTCCCCCATCTTGCCCATTATTGAAACCCTCTGATTTGGCCAAAATGGCCCAGTTCCCATCCTCCAGACACCCATTGCATAAGAACTTCTTTGTAACTCTAACTGCTTTGCTGTAGTAAAGTTCAGAGACCTCTGAGCCTTCAGTTATCTCTTTCATATATTAGCAAAATATAACCTACCCAAACACAGCTGAAGATTAAAAATATAATAAATTGTGGGGAATGGTAGGGGAAGGTTGAGAATTAAGACCAAGTCTTCTTTACTGTCCCTATTCCTATTGCTGCTGCCAAATTATCTGGACAAACAGCATTACCCTTGAGATCTAATTCCTTCTCACACTCAACTCTTCTGCCTCAGAGTTTTTATTTAATTTGGATCTCCATCCGGCCGAAATATTGACTCTTGGCCTACTTGTCCTGTGCTTTCACATCTGACCAACTTTCTCTTAAAACCAAGAGCAAAACAATCCTTTTATAATTATATAAGAAATGCATGAATATGAGCTAGTAAGTAATCTAAACAATATGAATTATGTAGAGCAAAAACCATAGCTCTTGCACAGCCTACTCCCCAGTGTTGTTTTCCTTCCCAGAAGTAATCATTATTAACAGTTTAGTGTGTATCTTTCCAGATATTTTACTATGTTTTTATGTGGAAATATAGGAATATGGTTTTAATTTTCTTAAATAAAAACTTATACCTTCTTTTCAATAAATGATGCTAGGAAAACTAAATATCTACATGCAAAATTATGAAGTTGGACCCTTACCTTAAACCACATGCAAAAATAACTCAAAATGCATCAAAGATCTAAATGTAAGATCTAAAACTACAAAACTCTCAGAAGAACACATAGGAGAAAATTTTCATGACATTAAATTTGGTGATAATTTCTTGGATATAACACCAAAATCACAGACAACAACAACAAACAGATAGATTGGACTTTAGCAGTATGAAAATTTCTATACATCAAAGGTTACTCTTAAGAGAGTGAAAAGACAACACACAGAATGGTGAAAAAGATTTATATATCTGATAAAGTTCAAACACCCAGAATATGTAAAGAATTCTGACAACTCAACAACAAGAACCAAAATAACCCAATTTAAAAATGGACAGGCCAGGCGCAGTGGCTCATGCCTGTAATCCCAGCACTTTGGGAGGCCGAGGTGGGTGGATCGCTTGAGGTCAGGAGTTTGAGACCAGCCTGACCAATATGGTGAACCTTATCTCTACTACAAATACAAAAATTAGCTGGGCATGGTAGCATGTGTTATGCGCATTCGTGTGAGGAGACCACCAGACAGGCTTTGTGTGAGCATTAAAGCTTTTTATTCACCTGGGTGCAGGCAGACTGAGTCTGAAAAAGTAGTCAGCAAAGGGAGCTGGGGGTGGGGGTGGGGGCAGTTTTATAGGATTTGGGTAGTAGTGGAAAATTACAGTTAAAGGGGGTTTTCTCTTGCGGGCAGAGGTGGGGGACACAAGGTGCTCAATGGGGAGCTCATTGTCCAGGAGAAGGAGTGTCACAAGGTCAATTGATCAGTTAGGGTGGGGCAGGAACAAATCACAATGGTGGAATGTCATCAGTTAAGGCAGGAATTGGCTTCTTTTGTGGTTCTTCAGTTGCTTCAGGCCATCTGGATGTATAGGTGCAGGTCACAGGGGTTATGATGGCTTAGCTTGGGCTCAGAGGCCTGACAGTGTGCGCCTGTAGTCCCAGCTACTTGAGAGGCTAAGGTAGGAGAATTGCTTGAACCCAGGAGGTGGAGGTTGCAGTGAGCCGAGATAGCATCACTGCACTCCAGCCTGGGTGACAGAGTGACACTCCATCTCAAATAAATAAATAAATAAATAAAAATGGACAAAGGTTTTGAATAGATGCCTCTCCAAACAAGATATACAAATGGGCATTAAGCACATGAAAAGACCCACATCACTAGTCATTAGGCAAATGCAAATCAAAGTCACAATGAAATACCACTTCATACACATTAGGATGGCTGGTATTAAAAAAAAGAAAAATAACAAGGGTTGGTGAGGATGTGGAGAAACTGGTACCCTTGTTTGTTGCTGTTGGGAATATAAAATGGCAGTCTTTGTTGAAAACAGTGTAGTAGTCCCTCAGAAAGTTAAACACAGAATTACCATATGATTCAGCAATTCCACTTCTAGGCATATACTCAAAAGAATTGAAAGCAGTGACCCAAACAGATACTTGTACATCAGTGTTCATGTAACATTATTTACAGTAACCAAAAGGTGGAAAGAACCCACATGTCCATCAACAAATAAATGAATAAACAAAATATGGTATGTACATGCAGCAGAATATTATTCAGCCTTAAAAAGGAGTAAAATTCTGATGTATGTTACAACATGGATGAACTTTGGAAACATGCTAAGTGAAATAAGCCAGACTCAAAAGGATAAATAGTATATCATTCTACTTATGTGGCATGCTTAGGTTTAGCAAATTCATAAGGACAGAAAGTAAAATAGAGGCTCCCAGGGCCTGGGGCCAGGGGAAATTGGGAGTTATTGCTTAATGGGCACAGAGCTTCTGCTTGGGAAGATGAAAAGTTCATCTTTCATGAAATGGATAGTGGTGATGTTTGCACAACATGTGAATGCATTTAATGCAACTGAACTGTACACTTAAAAATGGTTAAAATGGTAACTTTTATGTTATGTATATTTTACCATAATAAAAATTATTTTAAAACTAATGTGTATAAGTATTTTAATTTCAGTAAACACAGCACAGAGCTACCTCAATCGACCTTGATTTTTCAACTCATATGTATTAGTATTTCAATTTCAGTAAACAAAGTTACCTCAATCTTTTAAAAATAATGTTTACAATTTTATAATGGAAATTTAAAACATATTAAGAAAGGAAATAGTATAATAAATTCCCACCTGTCTTCCACGGTTAGCACTTATCAACACGTGGTCAATCTTGTGTCTTCTATTCTTCTCATTCAAGTCGTTTCCTCACTACCTCATGTTTTTTTGAAACCCATTCCAGACATCATAATATTTAAATTATAAATGTTTAAGTATGATTTCCATAAGGACTCTTTTCTGAAAAACATAACCACAAACCACTATCACATCTAAAATATTTAACACTTTGTTAATATTATCAAAGATCCAGCTAGTGTTGATCTGATGGCGTGATAATATTTTTTAATAGTTGGTTTGTTGAAATTAAAGATCTGAACAAGTCTATAAATTATAATTAGTCATATGTCATTTAAGTCTCTTTTAATCTATAGATTCTCCCTTCCCCTTCTTTCAAATTGATTAGTTGAACAAACTAGATTTTTTGTCATGCAGTTTCCCACATTCTGGATTTTGCTAATTTTATCCTCATGGTATTACTAAACATGTTCATCTGAACCCTATATACCCTGTAAATTGGGAGTTAGAGCTACAGTCTTGGTCTGATTTGGATTTTTGCTTTCTTCAAATAGCATTCACAGGTGATGTTGTGTACTTCCTATGTGCACCATTTAGGAGACACATAACATCTGATTGTCTTTTTTGTGATGCTGTAATTAATCAGTGAGGTCAGCCTGATTTATTATAATTCCCTGTCAGCTTTTCACTTAGTGATTTTAGTGGCCATTAATGATTACTACCTAGATCCATTATTTCATCAGAATTGAAAAATGACAATATTCTTTTCCTATCATTTCTTCTTCATCTATTAGCTGGAATTAGTTTGCAAAGAAGAACTTTCCTTTATCAACGATTTTTGTTACCCTATAATACAATTAGAACCAAAAAGCCAGAATTAAATTATTGAGTTTTCCTTTTATTTACTAGTTTTCAGAATAATGAGTCATATATAATTTTAAACCATCAAGTAATTAGTGTAGAGTGATTATCTCATAGAGTAAGAGTGGATGATGTGTCCCTAAGGGAATTTGGATGATTTTCTGTCTTTGAAAGAAACCTGGACTAGGTAATCTCTATGGTTCCTTTGAGCTCTTGAAGCTCATAATTTTTCTTGCTCATGAAAACCATTTATGTTTTAATTCTCAATTTTCAAAAAGAATTAGTTGATATATTTCAATGTTATTTAGAGAGTAGACATTCCTTTAACATTTAACAGATATTATTTGCTAAAGAATTTGCAAAAATTTTGTGTGTTTTCTCAAAGTTCTGGATAGTTAGCTAATTTTTTTCAGGGGCTACTTCACTACCTTTTACATTTCTTTATGTACATTTTAAACTTAAGTTTTTAAACTTAAAATTTTAAACAATGAAAAGTTGCAAGTATGCTGAGAATTCCTATTTATTTTTTATGCAGATTCAATAAATTTTGCCATTTTCCATAATTTTTCATACTCTCCCTGACTGTGTGCATGCATGCACACACACGTATGATATTAACTGTACACATAAACATCTATGTGTCTATCATCTATACACATTTGCACAAAGACATTTTATAGATATTTTAATTACTTTTCTAAGCCATTTGAAAGTAGGTTGCCTGCATTATGCCCCTTAATATTTCTGTGCATATTTTCTCAAAACAAGAAGGTTCTCTTACATAGCCACAGTATAGTTATCAAATTCAGGAAATTTAACATTGATATAAAACTTTTACCTAGTCTGCAGTTCATAGTCCAATTTCATCAATTGTTCCAATAAGGTTCTTTATAGAATTTTTCCCCTCTCATGTGGGCGCAGCCACATTGACGTTTTTGAAGAATACAGGTCAACTGCATACTTTTTCCCTGCTATGATCATATATATTTCCCAGTTATTAGTTGTAAATAATAGAAATTGCCTGTGGCTGATTTAAGTAGGAAAGGGATTTATTGAAAAGGTATTGAGGAGCTCCTAGAATTTTAATATATCAGTATATCTCAATAAATATTTTTATTTTGAATATATAACATATATATCAAACAATATTATTTACCAACAATAATAAATTATATTTATTAGGCCGGGTGCGGTGGCTCAAGCCTGTAATCCCAGCACTTTGGGAGGCTGAGGTGGGCGGATCACGAGGTCAGGAGATCGGGACCATTCTGGCTAACACGGTGAAACCCCGTCTCTACTAAAAATACAAAAAATTAGCCGGGCGTGGTGGCGGGCGCCTGTAGTCCCAGCTACTCGGGAGGCTGAGGCAGGAGAATGGCGTGAACCCGGGAGGCGGAGCTTGCAGTGAGCCGAGATCGCGCCACTGCACTCCAGCCTGGGGAACAGAAAAAGACTCCGTCTCAAAAAAAAATAAAATAAAATAAAATAAATAAATAAATTATATTTATTGATCACTTACAATGTGCTGCACACTGATCATATGAATTATTGCCTTATCCAATAAATAACCCTACGAGGTAAATTTCCTTTCCAATACTCCTGAATTTATTTTAAAAATGAGACAACTACAGATTAGGAAAGTAAAATGAATTTCCCAAGGCCACACAGCTAGTAAGGTGCTGAGCCAGTGTTCAAAGTCAAGTTTTGTCTGACACTAAACTCCATTCTTTTTCTACTCCATATTTTAATGGCAGCATAACTTGAAAACATTTCTGAAAGACATTTGCTAGAAAATAAATGATCTGTGGTAGGCTGAAACATTAAATATTGCTTCAGTTGATATTATGAGAGATGTATATTGTAAAACATACACGCGTTTTAGCTTTTCTCCATCTTTAAAATCACTTCACAGACATGACCAAATGCTAGAGGAGCTGGTGAGAAAATCCTCAGCGTGCACATCAAATTGTACCCACTTGGGGGCACCCACAATGCAGCTTTTCTGCCTGTTCTCCTGCCTAGAAGCTTCAAGCCCTGCAGAGCTGGATTGAGCCAGCTGCTCTACAGAACTCGGACAGCCCGATCTGATTATCTCAAGAAATAGTGCCCTATATCTCCAAGTTTAGGGGATATTTTACTTAGTTTGTTACCCACATGATAAACTATTTTCTGCAGTTTAAAACATCAATAATTAATACAATTGCTATAGGCCAAATGTGCTAGATATATGTTAGGATTTAATGACCAAGAACTAAAAATAATTTGCTGACTTAAAATGATGTATTTGTCCAGAGGATTTTTTTTGGATTTACGTTATGCCAAAATTAGGAACATAATGATTAACCAATAGGGGTAAAAAATGTGCTATAAAATCAAGCTAAGTGTTTTAAAATAGTTTTGCACGTGGTCTCACCTGAAACATGCTCTTTGATAGGGACATGTGTTGGCGATCTCCAGTGCTGCTGCTGATGTAATCTCCAGGCCAGCCATTTGGTCTTTAGCACTATTTGATAGTAGAGATCCTCCTGATATATACAAATGTCTAAGATGCCACTGAACCCAGATGTAGTTTCTGT
The DNA here is from genome assembly GCF_028878055.3 of Symphalangus syndactylus. Taxonomy (NCBI): domain Eukaryota; kingdom Metazoa; phylum Chordata; class Mammalia; order Primates; family Hylobatidae; genus Symphalangus; species Symphalangus syndactylus. The sequence goes on from NC_072430.2 coordinate 79,219,999, forward strand.
GGCTTTGCCTAGAGAGGGGTTATTATTCCAGAGCATAAGAAGAGAAGATACAGCAAACAAGATTGTACTGGATGTGGCTATCACAGTCTTTCATATCCACCACTGCTGCTAAAGAGGCAGTTGAGGGTGGCCATGTTTTAAACCATATAAATCCACCTTTAATATGGCTGCTTAGACCAGAGGGAGCCAAAGTATGATGGGAGAGCAGCTCATGCGGTGATTTAGCTCAAAAAACTCTTCAAAGAGGAACAAGTTGGACCAATTATGTGCTTACCTGTGAGAATCTGATTCGGGATACAGAATATGAGGGGACTCATAGTAGAAACTGATATGAAATAATGTATAGTGGGGGTATAATGTAGAATAGAGACCAACAGCACAGCCAGATTATGAGGAAACTAAGCCTTGAAGAAAGTGAGACAATAACTAAGGTTAAGCTACTAGAAAAAGAAAAGATGAAGAGGAATTCAGTCTTTAGCTAGAAGATACGTGAGGAGAAGCAGGGACAAGAGGAGGCTGAGTGGTGTTTCTGGTGGAGCTCTTGAGGGAAGGTTCACAGTTCTTGGTCCTGAGGGTTCTTGGTACAGTCCCAGTTTCTGTTCCAGTTCTGGTCCCTGCTCATTGATCATCATGAGATCCTGGCTTCCATCTTAAGTCTTGCAGTAAACAGCCATTACTTGTGGAAACTCGAGTGAATATCTGTCCCTTCCCAACAAAAGTAACTAACTAGAGTAGGAGAATATGAGAGAATAATATTCCTGTTTCCTGTTTACAAAGTCCTTTTAAACAATTTTGGTAAAATATGTATGACATAAAATTTTCCATTTTAACCATTTTTAAGTACACAGTTCAGTGGCATTAAGTATAATCACATTGTTGTGCAACCGTCACCACCATCCATCTCCATAACTTTTTCATCATCCCAAACTGAAATTCTGTATCCATTAGACAGTAAGTCTTCACTCCTTACAGTACCTGGTTACCATTATTCTACTTTTGATCTTTATGAAATTGCTCAGAGTCCTTTTTGAATGAATAATATAGATATTGAATAGCTAAGATTTATTTATGCAGCAAGCCTGTAAGTGACAAAGCCACTGTCCAGAGTTTTTGGGGAGCTGGAGTTATCACAAATAGCCTGGAAAGTGTAGGCTATTTATCGTGTGTAGTCAGGCAACTGCAGAAGCATGCCTCACAACTTCCTCGGACTTCACTGGTACCCTGTTCTGTTCATCTGTTAGAATGGCTGAATGACTCATCTTACAACAATAATGAAAAAAAAAAAGAGTGGTTGAATGTCTATTCCTTCAGTAGATCCATCATCAGAGAGTCAGGGGAGATGGAGATAAGGGAAATGAAGTTATGGGCTAGCAATGGGTCCACCAATGCAATAATTAAATGTAATCAGTGTTAATAAGAACAGCAACCATTTAATCATGACTTACCATGTGCTTTTGTATATTAACTTATTTAATTTTCATAACATCCTCAAAGAACTGAAAATAGAACTAACATATGATCCAGCAATCTCACTGCTGGGTATATATACAAAAGAAAGGAAATCAGTATATCGAAAAGATATCTGCACTCCCATGTTTATTGCAGCACTATTCATAGTAGCCAAGATATGGAGTCAACTCAAGTGTCCATCAATGGATTAATGAAGAAAATATGGTATATATGATGGAATATTATGAAGCCATAAAAGGAATGAAGTCCTGTCATTTGCAGCAACACAGATGGAACTGGAAGGAATAAGTTTTAGTGTTCGATAGCACAGTAGGGCAACTATAGTTAAGAATTTATTGTATATTTCAAAATAGCTGGAAAAGAAGATTTGAAATGTTCCCAACACAAATAAATGATAAATGATGGGGTGATGGATATCACAATTGCTCTGATTTGATCATTACATGTTGTATACATGTATCAAAATATCACATGTACCCCATATGTATAACTATTACATATCAATAAAAGATAAATTACAAAAATTTTCCTTTTTAAAAAAATTACTTTTTTTTGTATTTTTTGTAGAGACGGGGTTTTGCCATGTTGTTCAGGCTGGTCTTGAACTCCTGAGCTCAAGCAATTCACCCACGTCAGCCTCCCAAAGTGCTGGGATTACAAGCATGAGCCACCATACCTGGCCAACAAAAAATTTCTTAATCTTATGAGACAGGTACTATTATTTCTGCATTTTGTAGTTAGATAAATTAAAGTACAACATGATTAAATTACTTGCTCAAGGTCACATAGCTGGTAAGTGACGTAACTGAGTGACTTCTACTGTAGGAGCTAATTCCAGTCACTTAACTTCTCACGTCATTGTTTCTTATCAGCATCAAGCTGAACCTTAGCAGTGTCAAAAGTACAATAAAGGACCATCATTGTCATGTTAAAATAGATTCGTTGATGAAAAACTGAAAGGAAACAGGTATTTATTTGTTACATTTCATTTTTGATAAAACTATATTAACATTTCATTTGTGTATCTGCATTTTCATCGTTTCAGACCTTCCCAACAGTGAATTTGGTGTGTAAGTTTTCGATCTCTTGCTCTCAAAGCAGACAGGTGGTCAGCCACCTCTCCCATTCACTCCAGTGGATTGTGCGAATATTATCATTTCTATATATGTTTTGATGTGAAATCAGTTGGGAAAACCTAGCAAATTAGTTGATATATCAAGTTTTCCTCCTCTTGTCTTCTTATTAAAATACTTATGAATACCAAATATGCAGGGTAACCTTGCAGCTTAAAGAGCCTTTTTTTTTTTCTTTCTCAATTGAGATTGTTCGAAGTTTAAATATTTTGATATCAGGTCTCTCCCTCACCGGGAAGAAGATATAAGGAGAAGGATACCAGTAGAATAGGGGTTTAGGATATTACATCAGAAGGTGTCCAGTTCAATGAGATAAAAAAAGCCCACTGAAATCAGAAGCAAAGTTAAATATAGTACTGTGAGAAAAGGTAAGCTTGAAGGTAAGTGACCCACAGAGCACACAGAGCTTTGCTGAAAGCCAGATTTTACATAAACTTTATTATATCTCAGAGTTCAAAATAAAATGATCCATCAATCAAAGAATTATTTAAGCAAAGATCTATACATATGCTCTTTCAATATAGACTTATCTGCATTTAGGAAGGTCTGAAGCATTTCTCCTCAAAGCTTGTGCTAGGTATTCGGATGAGCTAGAATGGTGCTTCTCAAACACTGCTGCACATTAGAGTCACCTGTGGACATGTAACAATTCTTGATGTCTAGGCTGCACCATATACCAATTAAATCGAAATCTCTGGAATTGACGCATAAACATCACTATTTTAAAAAAATTCTCTAATAATGCGACTGTTTGGGAACCAGTCGTTCAGTGCAGAGGTTCTCAAACTTTAGCTGCATTAGATTCACTTGGTGGGCTTGTTAAACCGCGTGTTGCTGGGCCCCACCCCAAGAGTTTCTGATTCAGTAGGTTAAAGGTTGGGCATGAGAATTTGCATTTCTTGTGATTTCCTACATGGTGCTGGTGCTGCTCGTCCAGGGAACCACAGTTTGAGAGCCACTGATTTAGAGGATTATTTACTTATTCATTAATGCCATTTGAAGACATGAAAGTCATAAATTTTTGCTGGGCAGCCTAAGCAGATGCAACATCTTTGGAAAGGAGTCTAACCACAGTTGTGAACTCATTGCACACACTGATTCTCTGGTAGGGTTACATTCAGGCCCATCTGTTAGGCTGGCAGCATGCCCACAGAGAATGTGCTATGCCAATTTCAGCAGGGCATAGGTGCTAACCAAACACGGTTTTAGAAGGGTGGCTTTCATCACACAGCAAGCGCCATTTCTTGGGCCAGGCAATCCTGCTGTTTGCAAACAGCTCCAGTCTGAGGCCACATGCTTTCTTACATCTGTACATGCTTAAGGACATGATTAAAAAATAAATAATCAACAAATGGTTGATTATATTTCTCCTTCAATCTGCCTTAGTGTTGTAATTTGGCGTGTAGAGAGGCACTCTCTCTTCAGTAGGCTGGAAGCCATTCTAAAGGACCATAGAGTACAAATGTAATGCTTTAAAACTGCAAGGTTTGGATCAGCTACATTTGTTCCTTTGAAAATACCATTATCATTTTTTGCTTTATTTTTATTTAGGCTTTTACTCGTTCATGAGCTAGATTTACTCCCCATTTATCATCAGTATTCTGAGGTCTTCACTAATTTATTATTATTATTATTTTGAGACAGGGTTGCTCTCTGTTGCCCAGGCTGGATTGCAGTGGCATAATCATGGCTCACTGCAGCCTTGACCTCCCAGGCCCAAGCAATCCTCCCACTTCATCCACCCGAATAGCTAGGACCAAATCAGTCACCATGCCTAGCTAATTAAAATTTTTTTGTTTTTGTTTTTGGTAGAAACAGAATCTTCTTGGGTTGCCCAGGCTGGTCTTGAACTCCTAGACTCAAGTGATCCTCCTGCCTCAGCCTCCTAAAGTGCTGGGTTTATAGGCTTGAGCCACTGTGCTCAGCCTAATTTGATTTTTTAAAAACATATATATATATATGTACATATTTTAAGGTAGATTTAATTTTTTAGTGTAGTTTTAGGTTCACAGAAAAATTGAGTGGAAGGTACAGAGATTTCTCATGTACCCCCTGCCCTTCCCACATGTATAACTTCCTGTATTGTTATCATACTCCCCGCCCTTTGTAGTACTACATTTGTTACAACTGATGGACTTACATTGACCCATCATTATCACCCAAAGTCCATAGTTTACATGAGTGTTCACTTTTGGTTAGGTTTGGACAATTGTGTAATGGCATGTATCCACCATTATAGTATCATACAGAATAGTTTCACTGTCCTAAAAATCCTCTATGTTTTGCCTACTCATCCCTCTTTCCTCCCTAACCCCTGACAACCACTGATTTTTCTACTGCCTACATGGTTTTGCCTTTTCCAGAATATCATATAGTTGGAATCATATAGTAGGTAGCCTTTTCAGATGGCTTGCATTTAGTAATGTACGTTTAATGTTTCTGCATGTCTTTTTATGCCTTGATAGCTCATTTTTTTTAGAACTGAATAATATTCCATGTCTAGATGTATCACAGTTTATTGTCCATTCACCTACTAAAGGACTTCTTGGTTGCTTCCAACTTTTGGCAATTATTAATAAAGCTGCTATAAATATCCACATACACATATTTGTGTGGCCCTAAGTTTTCAACTCTGTTGGGTAAACATCAAGGAATGAAATTGCCGGATCGTGTGGTGAGAGTATCTTTAGTTGTGTAAGAACTCTCAAACTGTCTTTCAATGTGGCTGTACTATTTTGCATTCCTGCCAGCAGTGGATAAGAGTTCCTGTTGCTCCACATTGTCACCACGATTTGATGTTTTCAGTGTTCTGAATTTATATATATATATTATATATAATATATATAATATATATACTTTACATATATTATATATACTTTTACATATATTATATATACTTTTACTATATATACAAAATAATTTTAAAAGTCATATATATGTATAAATCATATACATATATATGACTTTTAAAACTATTTTTTATTTGTTGCCCTTGTTCTTTGTTCCTATTTTTGCTTTCTACTCTTTATCTGCCTTTTGTAGTTTTAAGTAAGCACTACAAATAATTCAATTTCTTTTATGTCTTAGCATATCAGTTGTACATTTCTTTTTAATTTTTAAAGTGGTTGCCATAGAGTTAGCAATATACGTTTACAAGTAGTCCAAGTCCACTTTCAAGTCACATTCTACCATTTCACAGGTAACATAGGTACCTTACAATAACAAAATAATCCTAATTCATCTCCCCTGTATCATTGCTGTCCATTTATTTTACTTATATATAAGTATATATAAGCATATGTGTACATAAGCATATTTAACCATATGTATACTCATACATAATTGAAAATATTGTTGGTGCTATTTGGAACCAACGAAAGGCATAACATATGTATGATGAAAATACCAGAGTATAAACAGAGTAAGAAACAAAATATTTAAAATAAAAATGACTGAGAATTTTCCTAAATTAATGTTAGACAACAAACTGCATATATTTGTTATTTGAAACAAACTGTTATCTGAAAACCAACTAAGAAGAAGAAAAATAACAGTTTCTATTTAATCTTCACCTATTCCTTCTCTGATACTCTTCCTTTCTTTATGCAGATTCACATTTCTGACTTATATCATTTTCTTTCTCTCTAAAGAACTTCTTTTAACATTTCTTGCAAGGGCAGGTCTACTGACAACAAATTCTCTCAATTTTTGTTTGTCTGAGAAAGTCTTCATTTCTCCTTCACTTTTGAAGGATAATTTCACATGGTATTCTGGGTTGGTAAGTTTTTTTCTCAACAGTTAAAATATTTCACTCCACTCTTTTCTTGCTTGTATGGTTTCTGAGGAGAAGTCAGGTGTAATTCTTATCTTTGCTCCTGTAAAGATAAGGTGTTTTCTTCCCTCTGTTTTTTTTCAGGACTTCAACTTTGATTTTCTGTAGCTTTTAAATGATAGTCTAGGTGTAATTTTTTCAGCATTTATTCTAGTTGGCATTTTCTGAGCTTCTTTAATCTGTAGTTTGTTGTCTAACATTAATTTAGGAAAATTCTCAGTCATTATTATTTTAAATATTTTGTTTCTTACTCTCTTTATTTATACTCTGGTATTTTCATCATACATATGTTACGCCTTTTCTAGTTGTCCACAGTTCTTAGAGATATGCTGCTCTGTTTTTTAAATTTCCAGTCTCTTTTTGCTTGCTTTTCAGTTTTGGATGTTCCTATTAAGATAGCCTCAAGCTCAGAGATTCTTTCCTCAGTGGTGTCCAGTCTACTAATAAACTCATTTAAGGTATTTTTAATTTCTGTTACAATGTTTTTATTTCTAGCATTCCTTTTGGTTCTTTCTTAGAATTTCCACCTCTCTACTTACATTGCCCAACTATTCTTGCACACTGCCTACCTTTTCCATAAGAACCTTTAGCATATTAATCATAATTGTTTTAAATTTCTGGTCTAATAATTTCAACATTCCTGTCATATTGGAGCCTGGTTTTGATGCTTGCTTTGTTTCTTCGAACTGTGTTTTTTCCTTTTAGTATACCTTATAAGTTTTTGTTGTTAGCTGCACATGATGTGCTGAGTAACAGTAGCCTAGTACTAGTCTCTGCAGAGGTTGCTACTCATAAGTTTCTGCCTCTGGTAAGTTATGATTCTCTGTATTTGCCCGTTGCTCTCTCCAATTTTGGAGGCAGTGGTTTGTCCTGTGGCCTTACTTCTCTTACAGATCTAGAACAGTTGTTGATTTTTCAGTTTGTTCAGATTTTTACTTGTTCTTAGGACAGAGTGGCAACTTTCAAGCTTTTTACATGCTGGACTGAAAACCAGGAGTCTGATTTGACTTTTAAAATCCAGAAGAGTCCTATTATAAATTTAGACTGGGGGTAAGAGGGGTTCTGCTACAGAATTCCAATTACATTATAAATCAATGTGTATATTATTTTGCCTTATAATAAAATTTGGAATATGAGAAAATCTTTGAATTTTTTAAGATTAAAATACTAATATTTAGATTAAAAATTCTTTGAGCTCCTTAAAATAAATAAATAAATAAATATAAAACATACAAAACAAGAAATTCACTGATTTATAATAAAAAGTCCATTGATTTATAAGAGTTGCAAAAAATTTCTTTCTTTTAAGAGAGCGTACTGATTACTCTGGGACTGTGCATGGTAAGCTAGGGCTGGAACAATGGATGAGCAAGGAGAAACTGGAAGAAGAGCCAGACTTCTTCCTTAACTATGGCTTCATTTTATATTGGTATAAGTGGCATTCAAAGGGGCAATGGAGGTCTGAAGCATTATGTACCCCAAATTCCAGGAGATGAGCCCTGGCTGTTAAGACCTAAAGCAAAACTGAACATAAATTGTGACTATAGAAAAGAAATCATTTTTATTAATTATCCTCACTTGGCTGAATATAAATTGTGGCTATAGAAAAGAAATCATTTTTTATTAATTATCCTCACTTGGCTGGATGAGAAAAGGAATACTTAAAGTGGATTTAGAAATGATAGAGAATCACTGAGATTCTTTATTATCCTATAAAGCCCTTGAAAGTCCAGAAGTCTCCTTCAGAATTTCCATAGATATCTCCATTGACAATCTCTCCAACTTCTGTATATAAGTACTTTATTGAAGGTAAGTTTTGAAGTTAAATTTTAAAAACTCACTTTTTAGAATTTATTTTTTAAAATAAATTCTAAATTTAGTGATATAGTTTGGATGTTTTTGTTCCCTCCACACCTCATGTTGAAATGTGATCCCCAACGTTGGAGGTGGAGCCTGGTGGGAGGCATTTGGGCCATGGGGACAGATCCCTTATGAACAGCTTTGTGCCTTCCCTATGGTAAAGAGTTTCCATGAAATCTGATTGTTAAAAAGAGTCTGGGACCTCCCCTCTCTCTTATTGTCTCTCTCACCGTGTGACATGCTTGTTTCCCCATGCCTTGCAACATGAATAAAAGCTTCCTGAGGCCTCATCAGAAGCCAGGCAGATGCTAATGCCATGCTTGTACAGCCTGCAGAACTGTGAGCCAAATAAACCTTTCTTTGTAAATTACCCAGCCTGAGATATTATGAACTATCACAATTGGTAATAATTATTTTTCAAGAAATATTTTTCATTCCTTTTTAATTTCAAGGTTGGATTTGTAACTATGCCAAAACAAAATTTGGGGAATTAGCCTATGGGTTTATCTGGCATGTACAACATCATTCCTTTCAGAAAATATTATCCAGGAGCAGAGCACACAGTTTAGAAACAGGCAAAGAGCTTGGGAAGAAAATCTTTCCAAAAGTTGAGAACAATCCCACTGAAACTCCTCTGATTAAAATGAACAGTTATGAATAATAATATTAACATAACTGAAGGCCAATCAGGTATTTATTTTCCTTTACAATTTAGAAATGCAATTCTAAATTTTTTAAGAATTAGGATTTAACAAGTGGCAAAACATGTACCTTACATATTATGTTATTTTATTTATGTGTGTATGTGTACATGATGGAACCCAGTATTTGTATGATTCTACCTGAGAAATATTGTTTTATTATGAAGTTGAGTAAAAAAGATTTTAGTGCTGCTCATTAATGCTCATTCATGTTTCTTTTATACAATTTTGATTCACTAATGAAGGAAACAAAAGGGATATCTTTTTATTGCCATTATCATTTTATGGGAGAGGTTATTATTTTAAAAGTATAATATTTAAAGTATATTGCTAAAATTTAATTTTCTGGAATGAACTATTGCAGAAGAACTTTAAGACTCATGCTGTAATTTGTTCTCTACATGAGTATCTTTGTTAGTTTTATGTAACATTTTTTACCCAGTACTTTTCTCATATCAATAAGAAAAATAATTTAATCATAAGAAAGAAGAGTTTCATGAGTAGAAAACTAGATGAAAAGAAGAACACTTTAGGTACACTTTTCCTTTTTTTTTAAAAATTTTTTTTCCTTTTCTTTGTTTCTCAGTGTGAATAGGTACACTTTTCATACACTTCTCAGTTGGGATATTATGCAGTTGATAGATTAAATTACTATTCCATTGCAATTTAGGGAAATAGTCCCTTAAAACAATTTCTAATTATATGAATAAATCCACCTCCGTATAGGGACAGGAAGAAATGGAAAAAGCCAAATACAACAAATATCTAAAACATCAATTAAAAACATTTTATGTAGCATTCAAATAAATCTTTTCAAAAGGTGGAAATTATTTGATAGTAAAAATGCAAAGTCTAAAAGCCAATTAGTGGCTTTTCAAAAATGGTTTTACTGAGGTACAATTGAAACACAATAAATTACACATATGTAAGGGTATAATCTGATAGGTTTTGATATATGTATACACTTGAATTCATCACCACCATTGAGAGTAAACATAGCCATCAGCACCAAAAGTTTTCTTATTACCCTTGGCAATCCCCTCTACTCCCAGTGCCCCCAAGCAACTACTGATTTGCTTTCTGTCACTATAGATTAGTTTGTATTTTCTGAAGTTTTATATAAATGAAGTCACACAGCATGTATCCATTTTTGTCTGAATTCTCTCACTTGGCATAATTATTTTGAGTTTATCCCTAATTGGTAGCTTTTTATCTCTGATTTCAGATAGTCTTCAGGTAAAGGGAATTTTTAGTTTTGTTTGAGGACAACATAAAATCTCTCTCACTAGAAGGCCAGTTGATTAGAATTGTGAGTTGGAATCTGTAGCAGCTAAGGAACTACCAGAAACTTGTCTCTACTTATAATGTCAGACTCCATATCAGTTGGGTTTTGGGTTGTAAACAAAGAAAACATTTTCTGGAACTTATGGAAAGGAGGAATTTACTGGGAGGATGGGAACTGACTTGTGGGAACAAGAGAAAATGTGAACAACCAGGGCTCTGTAGTCCAATTTTAAACCATATTTGAACCTGAGGCAAAAGAAAAAATCAGGAACACTGATCCTGTCTTTAAAGTAATGACATTTTGTTCATCATAGATTTTTGCATTAATTTTTATTTTTTAAAATATTGCCTTCAAATATTATTAACTTGACGATTGAGTTTTTTTGAGACCTCTTAAATTTTCCACTCCAGGTGAATGCCTCACTTGTCTCATCCCCTCACCCTAATCCTGGCGCTAGCTCTGCTTGCAGGTTAGTTACATATGTATACATGTGCCATGTTGGTGTGCTGCACCCATTAACTCTTCATTTAACATTAGGTGTATCTCCTAATGCTATCCCTCCCCCCTCCCCCGACCCCACAACAGGCCCCAGTGTGTGATGTTCCCCTTCCTGTGTCCAAGTGTTCTCATTGTTCAGTTCCCACCTATGAGTGAGAACATGCGGTGTTTGGTTTTTTGTCCTTGCGATAAAACTTAAAGTATAATAAAAAAATAAAATTAAAAACAAATAGGGGGCAACTCTGGACTCTAAGTAGTGGCAAACCATGTATATTCTCTTTAGGACAGCAGAACCTCAGATCAGTTCCCACTGCATTGAATTTCACTGCTCAAGATTCAAATTCCAAGAGGCAAGATGCTGATGCCCCTTTCTCATTGGCAGATAAGGGTGGGTCACCTTGCTTGACAGTTTCCCCGGAACTGATGTTTTCTTTTATATATATATATTTATTATACTTTAAGTTCTAGGGTACATATGCACAACGTGCAGGTTTGTTACATATGTATACATGTGCCATGTTGGTGTGCTGCATCCATTAACTCGTCATTTACATTAGGTATATCTACTAATGCTATCCCTACCCCCTCCCCCAACCCCACAACAGGCCCCAGTGTGTGATGTTCCCCTTCCTGTGTCCAAGTGTTCTCATTGTTCAATTCCCAGCCTAGGCAACATAGGGAGACCCACATTTCCACAAATTAGCCAGGCATGGTGGCATGTGCCTATAGTCCCAGCTACTTGGAATGATGAGGCAAGAGGATCCCTTGAGCCTAGGAGGTTGAGGCTGCAGTGAGCTATGATTGTGCCATTATACTCCAAGCTAGGCAACAGAGTGAAACCCTATCTCAAACAAACAACACAAACACAAACACAAACAAAACCAACAAAAGGAAACTTGGAAAATTCACAAATATATGGAAATAAGATTACATACTCCTTCTAAATAACCAATGGGTTAAAAAAACTATAAGAGAAATCAGAAAATACTTTGAGATGAATGAAAATGAAAGCATGAATACCAAAATGCATAAGGTGCAGAGTGTTTGGTGGGAAATTTATAGTTGTAAATGTCTATAACAAAAAACGAAAAAGATCTTTATGGCACTGAAGAGGAAACTAAACCCAAAGCAAGCAGAAAAAAAGATTAGAGTAGAAATAAATGAAATAGAGAATTGAAAAACAATTGAAAAAAAATCAGTGAATGAAAAAGTTTGTTATTTGAAATGAACAAAATTGACAATTCTTTAGCTAAATTAGCCAAGAAAAAAGAGAGAGAGATAAGACTCAGATTATTAAAATCAGAAATGAAAGAGGGAGCATCACTATTGATTTTAAAAAATTGAAAGGATTATAAATAAATACTATGAATGATTATATGCAAACAAATTATAACATAGATGAAATTGACAAATTCCTAGAAGAATACAAACTATCAAAATGGACCCAGGAAGATGTAGAAATCTGAATAAGCCTATAACAAGTAATGAGGCTAAATTAGTAATCAAAGAAAATTCCCACAAAGAATAGCTCAGGACCAGATGGCTTCACTGGTGAATTCTATCAAACATTTAAAGGAGAGTCGCCAATCATTCACGAACCTTCAAAAAAACAGAAGAGGAGGAAACATTTCCCAACTCATTCTATGAGGCCAGCATTATTCACATACCAAAACCAGACAAAGACATCACAAGAAAACTACTGACCGAGATACTTTATGTTTATGGATATGAAAATCTTCAACAAAATACTAGCAAACTGAATCCATTACCATATACAAACAATTGTACTCCATGACCACATGAGAATCATTCCAGGAAGGCAAGGTTGAACATATGAAAATCAATAAATAATATACCATATTAATAGAATAAAGGACAAAAACCACATAATCATCTCAATAGACAGGAAGAAACATTTGATAAAATCCAACAGCCTGTCATGACAAAAACACTCGACAAACTAGGAATAGATGGAAAGTTTTTCCAACCAAAAAGGCATCTATGAAAAACCTAAAACTCATGTCATACTTAGTGAAAGATGGAAAGCTTTCCCCTCACAATCAAGAACAAGGCAAAAGTGTCTACTCTCATCATTTCTATTTAACGTTGTACCAGAGGCTCCAGCTAAGGCAATTGGCAAGACAAAGAAATGAAAGCCATCCTGATTGGAAAGGAAAAAAGTAGATGTATTTCAATTTGCAGGTAACATGATCTTGTGTATAGAAAATACTAGGGGACACTTTGGGAGGCCGAGACAGGTGGATCATGAGGTCAGGAGATCGAGACCATCCTGGCTAACATGGTGAAACCCCGTCTCTACTAAAAATACAAAAAATTAGCCGGGCATGGTGGCAGGCGCCTGTAGTCCCAGCTACTCGGGAGGCTGAGGCAGGGGAATGGCGTGAACCCGGGAGGCAGAGCTTGCAGTGAGCCGAGGTCACGCCACTGCACTCCAGCCTGGGCAACAGAGCGAGACTCCGTCTCAAAAAAAAAAAAAAAAAAAGAAAAGAAAATACTAGGGGATTCACTAAAAAGCTATTAGAACTAATAAATGAATTTAGAAAGTTGCAGGATACAAGATTATATATAAAAATTTCTTTATTTTTATACACTAGCAATGAACAATCTGAAATGAAATTAAAGATACAATTTCCTCTATAATACTATAACATACTTAAATTTAATAAAAGAAATATCAGACTTATGAATTGAAACCACAAAACATTGTTGAAAGTAATTAAAGAAGTTTAAATAAATAGAAAGACATCCATGAACATAGATTGGAACACTTTCTATTGTTGAGAGGCAGTACTCCCCAAATTCATCTATAGGTGCAATACAATTCCTATAAAAATCCCAGCTGGCTTTTTGCAGAAATTGACAATCTGATCCTAAAATTCATATGAAAATTGAAGGGACATAGAATAGCCATAGTAATTTTAAGAAAAAGGAATAAAGTTGGATTTTTCACATTTCCTGATTTCCAAGCTACAGTAATCAAGACATTGTAGTACCGACGTCAGGATAGACATAGAGATCAATGAAATAGAATTGAGAGTCTAGAAACAAATCCTTACATTTCTGGTAATTTTTTTTTTTGCAAGAGCGACAAGACAATTCAATGGGAGATGTGTATTAATTTCAACAAATGGTGCTAGGACAACTGAATATTCACTTGCAAAATAATGAATTTGGATCCATACCTCACATTATACCAAAAATTTAACTAAAAAAGGATCAAAGACCCAAATATAAGAGATAAAACTATACAATTCTTAGAAGAAAACATAGGCATAAATCTTCATGGCCTTGAATTTGTCAACAGTTTCTTAGACTTAGCAACAAAAGCATAAGTAACAAAAGAAAAAATAGATAAATTGAACTTCATCGAGATGAAAAACTCCTGTGTTTCAAAGGGCACTATAAAAAAGTGAAGACAGCCCACAGAATGGAAGAACATATTGGCAAGTCATATATCTGACAAGAGCCCAGAATATGTAAAGAACTCACAGCTGAAGAATAAAAAGACAATAGCTTAATTACAAAATGAACAAAAATTTGAATAAACATTTCTCCAAAGAAGACATACAAATGAGCACATGAAAAGATGCTCAACATCATTAGCCATTAGGGAAATATAAATCAAAACCACAAAGAGATACCACCTCTTGCTGTGAGTTGAATTGTGTCCCCCAAATAGATATGTTGACCTTCTCACCCCTGGTACTTGTGAATATGACCTTATTTAGAAATAGGGTCTTTGCAGAGGTAATCAAGGCAGGATGACGTAATACTGGATTAGGGTGGGCCCTAATTCAATATGACTGGAGAAGAGACACAGGGGAGAATGCCATGTGATGAGTCAGAGATTGGAGTGACATGCATCAGTAACCCAAGATATGGTTAGGATTACTAGGAACACAAGAAATAAGGGAAAGGCATGGAACAGCTTTTTCCCCTAGAGCCTCCAGAGGAAGCATAACCCTGATGGTGCCTTGATTTTAGGCTTCTAGCCCCAGAACTGTGAAAGAATAAATTTCTGTTGCTTTAAGCCACCTAGTTTGTGGTAATTTGTTACAGCAGCCCTAGCAAACGAATGCACCACTTCATACCCACTATGGTGGCTATAATATTAAAAAGCTAGACAATAACAAGTGTTTGTGGTGACGTTAAATGGTACAGCCACTTTGGAAAACAGTTTGACAATTCCTCAAAAAGTAAAGATAGCCAGACGATGTGGTGTATGCCTGTAGTCCCAGTTACTCAGAAGGCTGAGGTGGGAGGATCACTTTAGCCCAGAAATTAGAGTCCAGCCTGGGCAACATGATATCCCATCTCTCTCTCTCTTTTTTGAGACAGAGTTTCATTCTATCACCCAGGCAGGAGTGCGGTTGCACCATCTCGGCTCACTGCAACCTCCACCTCCTGGTTCAAGCTATTCTCCTGCCTCAGCCTCCTGAGTAGCTGGAATTACAGGCACCCACCACCACGACCAGCTAATTTTTGTATTTTTATTAGAGACGGGGTCTCTCCATGTTGGCTAGGCTGGTCTCTAACTCCTGGCCTCAGGTGATCCGCTTTTCTTAGTCTCCCAAAGTGCTAGGACTACAGGCATGAGCCACTGCGCCCAGCCTGATACCCCATCTCTTAAAAACAAAACAAAACAAAACAACACATAGAATTACCATATGACCCAGCAATTCTAAGTATATATCCAAGAGAGAGGAAAATGCATGTCTACATAAAAAATTGTAGCTGTCTGTTTATAACAGTGTTAACAGGCAAAATGTGAGAACCCAAATGTTCATCAGTCTATGTGTTGTAGACAAACAAAATGTGGTTTAGCCATAAAATGGAATATAATTTAGCAATAAAAAGAAATGAAGTACTAACTCATGCTACTACATGGATGAGCCTTGAAAATATTATACTAAGTGAAAGACTGGAGTCACAAAATATCATAGACTGTATGATTCCTTCAATATGAAACATCCAGAATAGGCAAATCTGTGAAGGCAGAAAGTAGATTTGTGGTTGCCTAAGGCTGGGGTTGGGGGATAGAGAATGACTGCTAATGAGTATGGGATTTCATTGGGAGAGGGCTGATGAAACTGTTATAAAATTAGATAGGGATGATGGTGGTATAACTCTGTGAATATACTAAAACCCACTGAAGTGTACACTCTAAATGAGTGAATTTTATGATAGGTAAATTATATCCCAGTAAAGCTACTACAAATAAGAGTCCATTTTTTTTTTCTGTGGGTACTTATTATTTTAGCTGTGTTGATCTCACTCTGCTGTTTCCCAGCTCAGATCTTTATACATGCTGTGCTGGGAATGCTCCTCCCAATTTTGTCTACCTGGCAAATTCCCACTTATTCAACACTCAGCTTCCACATTAACCCTCCTGTGAAGCTTTTGTGCTCCCAGGACAGCAGCACTTTTCTGCACTGCCTCTTTATTTGGTACTTGTGTAAAAACAGTTGCACGTTTTTTACTGTATGGACACTCTTTGTTTTCTTTTTGCTTGGCTCTCTTCTGTGGATGGTGTTCCTCCCTGCGGACAAGTAACGTGTCTTACCACATTTGCATCTATCCTGGGCGCCCATCATTCTGCCTGGCACATATCAAGCACTCAATAAGTACTTGTTAGAATTGAACAGAATAATTTGAACACGTTAGAGCAAAGCTCAAGTGTAAACAGCAAAGAAAGGGTTACCCAAGGTTGTGTTCATGAACAGCATTTCCTAATTAGACTGCTAAGAATGTGGTAATAATATGGCATTCAAGGCACTTGCAGTTACAAAAGCTCTCAGATCTACCCTTCTGTCACCTTAGCTATACTTCCAAAACCAGCTAGCTTTTTGATTTCATTCCTTCTTCTCTCCTACCTTGCTTCCCCTCCTCCTCTCTCTCTTTCTTTTTATTTATAAGCCAACATATGCATATTTGTTCCTATTTAAAATTTTTCTGACTTTCAATTTTGAAGTAATTTTAGGCTCATAAAAATGTCACAAAAATCAAATAATTCTCATATGCCCTTCACCAACTCCCCAAATGTTAACATCTTATAAAACCACAGTACAATGAACAACACTAGGAAATTAATATTTATGAATTACTATTAACTAACTTACTGACCTAATTCAAATCTTGCCAATTGTTCCATTAATGTTCTTTTTCCGGTCCAGGATCCTATACAAGATCAGAGCCATGCCTTCTTGATCTCCTCCAATCCTCCAATCTGAGGCAGTTTTTCAGTCTTTCATAACCCTGACATGTCTACGGAGTACTGGGCAGTTATTTGAAGAATGTCCCACAATTTAACAAAGGCCTATGAGACACTTTTGTAGGCATTATGCTAGGCTCTGAAGTGCTTTAGTTTAGGTTCAGTCTTTGCCCCCAGGAAGTTGATCTTATTGTGGAGAGGAGCTGAGATGCACAAATTAACAGATAATTACAATGCAGTATAGTAAATGCTATAATAAGGGTAAACACTGAGTATGGAGAGGACATCAGAAGGGGCAACTGGTTATGCCTTGGGGGACCTGGAAAGACTTCTTGAAAGAGATGACATCTAAACCAAGAACAGAAGCATGAGGAATGGTGACCCAGACAGAAGGTGGGGGCCCTAGAGAGAAAGGTGGTCCAGGCAAAATTTAATCCATCAAGTACAGCAGAATACTACAGTCATTTTAAGGAATAACCTAAATACTCCTTGTAAAAATCTTTATAATCAGGACCACATTTGAACACGTTGAAGAAATCTGCTTTGACCTTTTCCGTCTTGTCAGAGTTCATTTAAAAACCCTTGACATTCTGACATTCATCCTTGTACTTTGGCAATTTTAGAAGTTCTGTTGATATAATTGACTTTAAGAAGCACAATAAATGTGAAGCTAAAGAAGAAAAAACAATTTTTTTTTTTTTTCCCCGAGACGGAGTCTCGCTCTGTGGCCCAGGCTGGAGTGCAGTGGCGTAATCCGCCCGCCTCTGCCTTCCAAAGTGCTGGGATTACAAGCGTGAGCCACCACGCCCGGCCACAATTTTTTAATTGAAGTGAATTAAAGCAGGTAAATTCCTAAGTACATGAGACTCTGAAGAGTGTGATTAGGGATGATATAAAAGGAAATTAATTTATCAGAGGAACTCTGGCCTTGATCATTGCCAAGAAGCAATCACATAAATGTCATCATAAAATGAGACAAAATCATGCAATTGTGTAAACTTTTTGTATCTTATAGTACCCCACAGGAATAGTCCCCCTTTGGATACAAGGGTTATAATAAGTTTGTGTAAGGGGTAGCTGGACAGACTCATTTAAAGCTGGGCATCAGCAGATTGACTGATGAACTGAAAGCTGCCATCACTCGGGTTCAAGAATTTTTGCATAGGAACCTTTGACTAAGATTCTTTTTTTTTTTTTTTTTTTTTGAGATGGAGTCTTGCTCCATCGCCCGGGCTGGAGTGCAGTGGCACGATCTCCACTCACTGCAACCTCTGCGTCCCGGGTTCAAGAGATTCTCCTGCCTCAGCCTCCCTAGTAGCTGGGATTACAGGCACACAACACCATGCCCAACTATTTTTTGTATTTTTAGTAGAGATAGGGTTTCGCCATGTTGGCCAGGCTAGTGAATAAGATTCTTGGCTGTGATTTAGAAACAAATTATTATTTAAGGATGGGTCTATAGGTAAACTGCATACCTAAAGTGGAAAACTTCTTCCCTCTCACCCTCTTCCTCCTCTTTTTCTTCTCCATTTTATCTTCTGGTAACAGCCTTTCCCTGTCTTACTCCACCTGTCAAAACTTGACCAAACATAATTATTCGTGTCTTTGGCCACTGTGATTGGCTTGAAGGTAGGAACAATACTTTAGCAGGGCCAATCAGAGCTTTTTGCTGGGATATTTCAAACTGATTCTGGAAAGAGAAGCCACCTTGCTCTCTAGCTGTGGAGTTAGATGAATAGGAATCTGGAAGCCATGACTAGCCGTATGTATATCACGTACATGTTGGGAAAGATCTGCATCGAATGTGTGAGAAAAACAGAGAAAAGAGGCTGAGAGAGAGGTCTGATAGCATTGGCTCCAACCATTCTTTGATAGTATTACTTTTTTCTTTTGTTTATTTTTTAACAGCCTTATTGGGATATCATTTGCATACCATACAATTCACTGATTCAAAGTGTACAGTTCAATGATTTTTACTACATTAACAAAGTCATTAACCACAGTCGACCTTAGAATATTTTCACCCCCCAACCCTGCCAAAAAACTGCTGTACCTGTTAGTAGTCACTCCTCATTTCTCCCTAACCACCTCAGCCCTAGGAAGCCACTAATTCACTTTTATTTATGCTTTTTTTCCCCCTCCTTCCTTTCCTTCCTTCCTTCCTTCGTCTCTCTCTTTCCTTTCTTTCCTTCCTTCCTTTCTCTTTCTTTCTGTTTCTCTCTTTCCCTTCCTTCCCTTCCTTCCTTCCTTCTTCCTTTCTTTTCTTTCTTTCTCTTTCTTTCTTTCCTTCCTTTCTCTCTTTCTTTCTCTTTTCTTTCTTTTTCTTTCTGTCTCACTTTCTTGTCTCACTCTTTCTCTCCTTCTTTCTCTCTCTCTCTCTCTCTCTTTCTTTCCTTTCCTTCCTTCCTTCCCTCCTTCCTTCCTTCTCTCTCTTTCTTTCTTTCTTTCTTTCTTTCTCTTTCTTTCTTTCTTTCTTTCTTTCTTTCTTTCTTTCTTTCTTTCTTTCTTTCTTTCTTTCTTTCTTTCTTTCTTTCTTTCTTTCTTTTTCTTTTTGTCTCACTCTGTTGCCCAGGCTGGAGTGCAGTGGCACAATGATGGCTGACTGTAGCCTCGACCTCCCAGGATCAAGTGATCCTCCCACCTCAGCCTCCCAAGTAGCTGGGACTATATGGGTACCACAATGCCCAGATTATTTTTGTAGTTTTTTGTAGAGATGAGGCTCCACCATGTTGCCCAGGCTGATCTCAAATCCCTGGGCTGAATTGATGCACCTGCCTCAGCATACCAAAGTGCTGGGATTACAGGAACGAGCCACTGTGCTCCATCGATTTTCTTATCTTTGACATGGCATATAAATATAGTCATAAACCATGTGGTCTACCATGACTGGCATCTTTCACTTAGCATGCTATTTTCAGAATTCATCTCTCTTGAATCATGTAGCTGTACCACATTCCCTTTTACGGCTGAATATTTCACTGTATGAAAGACAATTGGACTTGTATCACTTGCTGGCTATTCCGAATATGTTGCTGTGAACATTTGTGTACGAGTTTTTACATAGACATATGTTTTCATTTATTGTGGGTATATACCTAGCAGTGGAATTGCAGGCTCAGATAGCAAGTCAGTTTAGTTTTTAAGGAACTGCCAAGCTCTTTCCAAAGTGGCTTCACCAGTTTGCATTTCTATCAGCAGTGTATGAGGCTTCCAGTTTCTACACAACTCTGCAAACACTTATTATTGTCTATCTTTTTTATTATAGTCATCCTAGTGGGTGTAAAGGGCTATCTTATTATAGTTTTGATTTGCAGTTCTCTAATGGCTAATGATGTTGAACATCCTTTCAGCTGCTTATTGGCCATTTGTATATTTTCTTTGGAAAGGTTTCTATGCAGATCATTTGGCCATTTTAAAATTTAGTTATTTATCTTTTAAAAATGAATAGACTTTATTTTTTGAACAGTTTTAGATATACAGAAAAATTGAGTGGGCTTTTCATCTTTTTATTACTGGTTGTAAGAGTTTTTTAAAATAGATTTTAAATACAAGTCACACATCAGGTATATGATTTGTAAATATTTTTTCCCATTTCATAGGTTGTCTTTTCATTTTCTTGATATTCCCCCTTGAAGCATTATAGCGGTAAATTTTGAGGAAGTTTATCTATTTTTGTCCTTTGTTGTTTGTGCCTTTGTATAGCCCCAGGTCACAAATATTGAATCCTATATTTTCTTCTAGGAGTCTTATAGTTTTACCTCTTACATTTAGCTCTATGATCCATTTGGAGTTAATTTTTGTATATGCTATAAGAGAAGGAACATTCTTTTGCCTGTGGCTATCCAGTTGTCCCAGACTATTTTTCGAAAAGACTATGCTTCCCCATTGAATTGTCTAGGCACCTTTGTCAAAAATTGATTGACCTTAAATGTAATAGTGTATCTCTGGACTCTCGATTCTATTCTATTTAATTCATATGTCTATCCTTATGTATATTTCTTTTTTTATTCACTGTTTTCTCCTGTGCTGTTTGGAATGATACCATTTATTTATATTGGTTATTATAGAAGTTTAATTACACATATTTAACTGAGCAAAATCTAAAGTTACATAATAACTTAATCTCGTGTTGAATAATACAAGTCTTTCTAATGATTTAATTTGGATCATACCACCCACTTTCCTGACTTGTTTGTTATCCCATATATTAATTATGTCCTTTTCTTTTTCTAAACTCATAAATTAGACATTATTGTTGTTGTCGTTATTATTTAAACAGATAGTAATTGGATACATCATTACCATTTTATTTTCTCACTATTCCTTCTCCTATCTCAGATTAGCATTTTATAGAGTCATTTTTATTGTTCCCAAAGTACCTTCTTTTATTATTCCACTTTCATTCTTGAAAGATAATTTTGAAAGGTACACAATTCTAGATTGAGGGTTTTTTTTCCTTCTCTCAGTATTTGAGATAAATACTAGCTCCTGGCTTTCAGTATTGATATTAAGAAATCTGCCATCTGTTTAATTGCCACTCCTTTTTAATCTCTCTTTTTTCTCTGACTGGTTTAAAGATCATTGTCTTTGCTGTTTTGCATTTTTACATGATGTGTCCAAGCCTGAACTTCTTTTTATTTATACTTTAATTCCAGAAAAATTCCAGCCACTATTTCTAAAAATTTAATATTTGATTCTCTCTAATCTTTCTTTCTGGGACTACAATTAAACACTGAGAACTACCTTACATAATATACAAAAATAATTTGAATTAAGCCTTAAATATGAAAGGCAATTTAAAAACTTTTTTTGGAAAATATTTTTATGACTTCAGGGTAAGGGAGAATTTCTTGAATAAGACATAAAAGCACAGACTTACAGGAAACTATTAGTGAATCTGACTATGTTACAGTTAAAAAAATATCTGGACACAGAAGAACACAGCATTTGAAATATAAAACATTTTTTGTTTGGTGTCATTACGAACTTGTGAATTTAAACACATAAATTGTATTTTAATCCTTTAATTATTATTCTTCTGAATGTTCAAACTACCCTCTTTGGTCAGTGGAAAACTCAAGTTGACTTCCGAGCACTGTTGATCCAACACTAGCAGTCGTTATAGCTTTGTCACTTTCAATTATGATGTTGTAGACTTATTCCATGTATTTCTTGTTCCAGATTAGGAGATAGCCATTTATTTAAGTATCCTTAGTTTGTTGAGTAGTAAACAATATTTAGCGCTCACAACCTGTTCTCCCTTGTAGGACTATAGGAAATCAATTTATGATACTGAAAATGGTTAAAAGAAAAATAACATTTGTTTTGTCTTTCTTATTCATATATTGGTGCTTGTACTTGTACTTGTACCAATATATGAGGTACTTGTACATCAGGGTACCAATAGCTCATTAGAATAAGGTTTTTTTTTTTTTTTTTAAATAGAAGTATTCCAGCTAACAAATGAAGATGGATTGATAGCATTAGAATATCACCATTTTGCAAGCCTTAATTAACGAATGGAACGGGGCAATGATCATCAAGAGCTGCTAGCATCTCACAAGGAGAGCCAGGGAGAAGTTATGTATCTCTTGATAGACTTACACTATATAATCAATGAAGTACTTTATTTTATTTATTTTTTATAGAGATGGGAGTCTCACTGTGTTGCCTAAGCTGGTCTTGAACTCCTGGGGTCAATGACCCTCCTGCCTCGGCCTCTTGAAATGCTGAGCTTACAGGTGTAAGCCCACCATGCCCAGCTCAAAACCATCAATGAAGTAATCTTGCCAAAAGAGTTGAAGTTCAATCTATTTAGGGATCTCAATTTAACTACCAATTTATGGAAAATACAGGGGACAGAGGAACATGCTACACTACAACCACATAGATTCAAACAACAAAATTCCAACCTTAGAAACTGTGCAGGACAAAAACCTGGCTTTATCAACAGTAACAAAACATTTCAAAAAATAAAAAATAAAGACTGGGCGCCGTGGCTCATACCTGTAATCCCAGCACTTTAGAAGGCTGAGGCGGGTGGATCACGAGGTCAGTAATTTGAGACCAGCCTGACCAACATGGTGAAACCCCGTCTCTACTAAAGATACAAAAATTAGCCGTGTGTGGTGGTGTGCACCTGTAATCCCAGCTACTCAGGAGCCTGAGGCAGGAGAACCGCTTGAACCTGGAAGGCAGAGGTTGCAGTGAGCCGAGATCGCGCCACTGCACTCCACCCTGGGCAATAGAGTGAGACTCCATCTCAAAAAAATAAAAATAAAGAGGAGAGAGAGAGATATAAAGAGGTAACCTATAGATTAAAATGTACTTAAAAGACATATCAACCATTTGTAGTGGTTATTGGATATTGATTGTTGAACATTGATGGTAATTGGTTGTTTGAATACAGACTCAAATTGTAAAAACATTTATAAAGCAATTGTGAAAATTTGAACATGGAATAACTTGATTATACTAAGGCACTGTCTTTTTACATATTACTAGGTTGATGATGGTATTATGGTTTCAGTTTTACAGAGTTCTTATCCTCAGAGGTTCATAGCAAGTGACATGATGTCAGAGAATTTTCCTCTAAATAACCTAGTGTGGGGGGATGTGGGTGGTGATATATATGAAACAAGATTGACTATGAGCTGGGTGATGGGTACGTTGGGATTCATTATATTATTCTATTTTGTATATGATTGAAGATTTGCATAATAAGATTTTTTAAAAGTGAAGAGACAATCTACCACCTGGGAAGAGATATATTTAATGCCTAGAATTAAAAAAAATTAATATCAAGTATATATTTTTAAAGTTTTTTGTATCAGTAAGAAAAAGGCCAAAACCCCAATTTAAATATTGGGCAAAGAATATGAATAGGTAGTTTATAGAAGAAGAAGCTCTAACAATTATAAAAATATTAAAAGATGTTGAGCTTTACGTTAATCAGGAGAATGCAAATTAAAACCACATTGAGGCATCTTTACACAACTATTAGTTTGGCAAGCATTAAAATGCTAGATGGCACTACATGTTGGAAACTGCAGAAAAATGGGAACTGTTCCTTGTTGTGATAGGAATTAAAATTTTTATATCTACTTTAGAGACCAACTGGGTAATAGGTAGTAAGTCTGAAAATTTGCATTTATTTCCCAGCAATGAAAAATTGCAAGACATATGTCTTCCTAAGCCTTCTGTAAAGATGGGATGCAGGTGTTTTACTCAGTCTGCCAAACAGATACACCAGCTCCAAACTGTATGAAGTGTGAAGATAGTATTAAAAAGTAGGAACCCAGCAGAACCCCTGTTGTGAAGGGGGCAGCAGTGATGGCACCTAGGTACAGTTTCTGGAGGCAGCAATGATGACAGTGCAGGAAACAATACCACCACCCAGCACGTGTCATTTCAGAAATATAAGTTGCAGGAACTGTACCCATAAGCAGTGCAGCATCCACATTAGTCAATTCCATGGTGTCACATTGGGTGGTTCTCAAGCACTTCCTGAGATTCTGCAAGCTATCCAACATTCTTTAAAAAAGAATTTTTCTTGTTTGAATGATCCATAATGGTGTTCTCTTGCTTATAATTAAGAATTTTGGTGATGTGAAAAGCAATTTGGCAATATCCATTAAACTTGAGGATATGCATACCCTACAACTCAGCAGTTCCACAGCTACATGTACACTTTATGGCAGCATTGTCCAATAGAAGTTTCTATAATAATGGCTGTGCCATCCATTATGCTAGCCACTAGCCACACGCGGCTACTGAACACTTGAAATGTGGCTAGTGGGCCGAGCATGGTGGCTCACGCCTATAATCCCAGCACTTTGGGAGGCCGAGGTGGGTGGATCACCTGAGGTCAGGAGGTTGAGACCAGCCTGGCCAACATGGTGAAACCCTGTCTCTACAAAAACACAAAAAATTAGCTGGGCATGGTGGCAGGCGCCTGTAACCCCAGCTACTTGGGAGGCTGAGGCAGGAGAATCACTTGAACCTGGGAGGCAGAGTTCGCAGTGAGCCGAGATTGTGCCATTGCACTCCAGCCTGGGTGTCAAGAGTGAAACTCTGTCTCAAAAAAAAAAAAAAGAGAGAGAGAGAGAGAAGGGGTATCATGTTGCCCAGGCCGACTCTAACTTCTGGGCTAGAGTGATCCTCCTATGTCAGCCTTCTGAGTAACTGGGACTACAGGCATGTACCACATCGCCTGGTGACAAGAGTGAAACATTGTCTCAAAAAAAAAAAAAAAAAGGAAAGAAAGAAAAGAAATGTAGCTAGTGTAATTGAGGAATTTAAATTTTAATTTTATTAAGTTAATTAATTTCAATTAATTGTATTTAGTTGATTTTAATGAATTTAAATTTAAATAGCCTCATGTGGTTAGTGGCTACTTTACTGAACAACACAACCCGAGCAAAATGCTTGCCCACATTCACTAAGATGCTCATTGTAGCAATATCTGTAATTATAAAAAAATCAGGCCGGGCGCAGTGGCTCACGCCTGCAATCCCAGCACTTTGGGAGGCCGAGGTGGGTGGATCACCTGAGGTCAGGAGACCGAGACCATCCTGGCTAACACAGTGAAATCCCGTCTCTACTAAAAACACAAAAATTAGCCAGGCGTGGTGGTGGGCGCCTGTAGTCCCAGCTACTCAGGAGGCTGAGGCAGGAGAATGGCGTGAACCTGGGAGGTGGAGCTTGCAGTGAGCAGAGATTGTGCCACTGCACTCCAGCCTGGGCAACAGAGCAAGACTCCGTCTCAAAAAAAAAAAAAAATCAGAAAAAGCCATATTCACACACAAATATGAGAAAGCAGTCAAAATGAATAAATTGAGTTTGTATTATTGACATAGGTAAATCTAAAGAATACAATTTGGAGGGAAAAAGAAGCTGCTTTTATGGAGGGAAAATTTTGGGCCAGGGGGACAAAGCAAGCTATGTTGTGATATGATGTGACATCACTTTACATAAAGTCGAAGTAAACACATTGTTATTCATTATGTTGTTTATTGATTTTAAAATGTAGTAACATTTTAAATGACATAGAATTGAAGGACTCACACTAAAGGAGAGTTTCCCTCTGTTAAGGGAGGGGAGAGAATTGGAGGTCTCCAACTGTATAGAGTCTAAGATTTGTTACAGCTGGGGTGAGTACACACTAATTTATTTTATTATTATTGAAATTTATGTATATATATGAAAATTTATATGAAATATTACAAAATGTATACATATGTATATATCCTCTTGTACACTGAGGAACAGACTAGCCTGCTTCTTCAGCCTCCTTTCATTCTATTGATTATAAGGATCATCTGTCCACCCAAATCTATTTTCTTTCATAATAACATCCCCCAGCCCTCATTGCAGCTAGATGTGCGTGTGTGGCTAAACTTTTGTCAATGGAAGGTAGGTGGAGGTGATGTGAGCAACTTGCCTCTCACAAATTCCTGGCCCTGGACTTCCAGGCTTCTGCTGTCTTGAGGCTGGAATGTCAACAAGCAAAGTAATTTTGGCAATCATATGTGGAAGCAGTAGGGCTGTCACCAGCCTCAGTCCCTGAATGGCTACGTGAAACAGAGGCTGCCTCCCTACCTGTGACTTCTGTCTGAGAGAGAAATCAACTCACATGCTTCTTAAGCCTTATTATTGTTCAGTCTTATGGCCACTCCTTTGGATATGTAATCATCTCTCTTTTTTTGTTTTCACTTATTGTGTTCAAAATTAGTTTCTGATACTTTCCTTGTTCACAGTGTTTATTATTCTACTAAGAGATAAGAAATAGGTATAAAATAATAGTATTTTTCACCCCATTATAGAACGTAAGGTATGATACATTTTTACAACTGCCAGACATACGGTGGAGGGAGAGTGAGTAGAAAAGACAATACTAGTAACATTTTCATAGCAGTAAATAGGATAGTGAGGATAATCATAGGATAGTGAGTAGAAGACAATACTGGTAACATTTTCATGGCAGTTATAACTTATAAGAATTTTACATGTGACACATGTGGGCCTGCCTCTAGTTCAAACCTCTCGTCCATAGATAAATAAACCATGGCCCAAAGTTGTTGTACTTGACTAAGTTCACACTGTGAGTTAGTGGCAGAACCTCCTGGTTTATTTCCTATCCCATCTCTCAGCTCCTTATACTGCCTCCCTTGCTTGGAAAGGAACTTACAGATAATTTGGTTGATATATGATGCTTACATTCTAACCACAGTAATTTATTGAAACATAAGGAGAAGATACACACATTCCTGATAATTCATAAATTTGAGTCGCTCTGAATGTTCACTTACACACATATTAGAGGGATAAACTCAGAGCTAGTAAGAAGTTTTGGGACACAGTAATAAGTCTGACTATAAATTCTAGTGTACTGACTTGAAGCTGAAGTGATATTTTTCATAGTAGAATTTGAGAATTCAC
The DNA here is from genome assembly GCF_028878055.3 of Symphalangus syndactylus. Taxonomy (NCBI): domain Eukaryota; kingdom Metazoa; phylum Chordata; class Mammalia; order Primates; family Hylobatidae; genus Symphalangus; species Symphalangus syndactylus. The sequence goes on from NC_072430.2 coordinate 79,247,450, forward strand.
TCAAATTCTAAGGCAATGACTCTCCAACTTTTCCCTTGAAGTTTGCTAGTGACCAAGAACAGTGACCAGCCCTTTGCATAGAGGCCAAGGTGAGTGAGGGGTTCCAGGTGTAAACTCTAAACTTCCTTGCTCATGGACAAAATTGATTTGAAGGATTGTATTTTACTTTAAAAATTCATGCTGATTTTTGCATGCTCCTCCACAATATGGCTGTAATTGCTTTAATATAAAAAGATAATTTAAATCATCAGTTAAATTTCTTAATTACTCCTTCAAAATCTTTGTGGAAACTTGATACCTCATTTGTCCTGTGTCCAAATACACTTCCTCATGTTCTCAAAGGCACAAGTTTCCAATTTTTATAGTCATTAAACTGAGATATTTGGCATGAGACTGCTTGATGATCTTCATTCCAGAGTATTATCTCTCCCTCACCCTCCTGAGATTCAGGTCAAAATTGTCCAGAATTAAAAACTTTCTGCAGGGGTTGTTTAAAAATTGGGACTAACTATATGCCCATAAGAGTATAGAAACTTTTTTTTTTTTTTTGGTAGGGGAGGAGGCCAGCCACTTGCATTTTGACTGGGTAGAAGAACATGGACCATAGAACATTAGTACTAGAAGGGCTGGGAGAGATTATTTAATACATAGTACTGATTTATAGATGAAGAAACTAAAGCCCAGATAGATCATAGTTCTTGTCCCAAACTACGAAACTGGCCAAGTATTAATATTTATTCCTCGATTAATAGTTAGTTAGGATATCTCTTGCCCACATTCTATATTACTACGAGTTATAGAATGTAAAGTGGCCATCAACTGTTTCCAAAGTTATCAAGAAGTTGTTGAACATTTATAGTTTCTTCACTCTTCAAGATGGTCATTGCAATTGGGATGGCATTTTTGTAGATGATTTTATTATCCTTTTGTACTTGAAATGCTATTTCAAATCAATGTCATTTTTTTTTTTGAGATTCAGTCTCGCTCTGTCGCCCAGGCTGGAGTGCAGTGGCACTATCTTGGCTCACTGCAAGCTCCGCCTCCCGGGTTCATGCCATTCTCCTGCCTCAGCCTCCCGAGTAGCTGGGACTACAAGCACCCGCCACCGCACCCGGCTAATTTTTTGTATTTTTAGTAGAGACAGGGTTTCACCATGTTAGCCAGGATGGTCTCGATCTCCTGACCTCGTGATCCGCCCACCTCAGCCTCCCAAAGTGCTGGGATTACAGGTGTGAGCCACCGTGCCTGGCCAAATCAATGTCATTTAAAGCAATATCCAACACCACCTAATTAGGATTCCTGAATTATAAAATAAATTGGCCAGGTGCAGTGGCTCACACCTGTAATCCCAGCACTTTGGGATGCTGAGGCGGGCAGATAACCTGAAGTCAGGAGTTTGAGACCAGCCTGGCCAACATGGTGAAACTCCATCTCTACTAAAAATACAAAAATTAGCCAGGCATGGTAGCAGGTGCCTGTAGTACCAGCTATTTGGGAGGCTCAGGCAGGAGAATTGCTTGAAGCCGGGAGGCAGAGGTTGCAGTGAGCAGAGTTTGTGTCATTGCACTCCAGCCTGGGCGACAAGAGCAAGACTTCATCCCAAGAAAAAAAAAAAAAAGAAAGAAAAATTAATTATTTAAGTAGAAATAACATGTGATGTCATATTTCAAAGGCCTAGAGCAGAGGTTGGCAAACGTTTTCTGTAAAATGTTTACAGATAGTAAATATTTTAGGTTTTGTAGATCATATAGTCTTTGTTGAAATTATTCAACAATGCCATTATAAAGTGAAGGCAGCCATAAATGATATGCAAAAGAATGAGCATGAATATGTTCCAATAGAACTTTATTTACAAAACAAGGCAGTGGGCTGTATTTGGCCTTCAGGTTGTAGTTCTCTGACCCTGGGTAAGGGTCCTGTATTTTATAGATTTTAAGTAATGTTTGTATATATAAAGTGATGCTTGCTTTAAAAATGCTTATTTTAAAAATGCAGATAATCTTTTGTTTGGTTAGTTTTATTTTTCTTTTAAATAGCCCTTACATATTTAACTAAAGTGAATGTAAATATAAGTGACAGGGCAGTTCTAGAGATATGTATGTGGCCTGGCAAGAGTTTATATAATATGACTCATCTCAGTTACCTCATCTGTAAAATGGCATACAACATAATCCTTATTTAATTGCTATTTCCAAACTAGTGAGCTCGGGTAGGATGATAGTAGGATGCACTAAAGACATACAGGGCGTACTATTTATTTAGTGATGAGTTTGTTATATGTATCTGCTTCTTTATTTTGTACCTTGAGAATGCCAAGTTTCTATGCCAGCCTCTTGTGTGGCCTGCTGTGAGTTATCTCTGCTCCTTTATCTGAATGATAAAGAATGATGCTTACCTGCATCTTATGGGTGTGGCATGGAAATCTCTAGGGATTTGCCAAATGTCATCTAGCACTAAAATGCCGTTGGAAAAATGGACATGTCCGCACACTTTAATTGTTGCGTACTGATGACTACCAGGCCTCAGTCTTGTGGCTTTCCATCAGACAACCTGAGAAGGGAGATAAAAACAAAAGAAAACTAACAAAGCAGAAAAAGAAAGACGATAAAAGGTAAGGATAATGGCTGAGTGGATAACGGCAGGAGACATCTTTAGCTACCATGAAAAGTATTAAGCCAATGTGTTTGTTGAATTTGTTTTGTTGGTGGTCACTTTGTGTTCATTCTGAACATCTAGCAGTTAGCTAAGTAAAGACACATGACTGATGAAAGAAGAAAGCGAACTATTTTTACAGGGGCCATTAAACTTTAACTACCATCTGGCAGGGAATGATTAGAGAAGATCAAAATTAAGGCAGTCAACACAAATGCTGTGTGAATACCTCAGGGAATTAACATGGGTAAAGACAGTGAACTTGTGGTTAAATAAAGAGACAAACATAAGAGGGAAGTGGTGAACACATCCTTTATAGCTTTGGACCTCACGGTCACATTCATTGCCAAAGGAGCTTAAAGGGGGAAAATAACAAGGAGGCCATGAGAAAATCCGAAACACCTGGAAATAATCAGATGCTCTGCACCAATCATAAAAAAGAATGTTAAAGAACTACACAGGACCACATCGTTTGGGCTTCCTCCCTACCCAGGAAGGAAATGTTTATAGGAGAAGTGTGTTGAAATTGGCAGGTAGTTAATATTCAGATTAGCCTGCTATTTAAAAGTAGGAAGTGGTTGTATATACTGCCGAGAAAAACATTAGGAACTATATCCTTGTGAACACTAAAGACTCCATAATTTCTAGGAATCACTGTTTGCCCACTAATTAAACAGTCACCCAGCAGGTAGTTTGAGAGAGGATATGAAAAAGGGAAGTGCAGCCTTACTCTTGCAGGGGTGCGTCTCTGTCTTCCATCAGTTGATAGCACAATGCTTAACCCTAGGGCAGCTACACCCTGTTAAAAGCACACATGAAAGATTCTTGGAGAAAGCTATTCTTTTAAAAAAATGTAGCTTATTTCTGTATTCAGGTGGACTCAGAGGCCAACCTTCAGAACTTCTAAAGAGGAACCATGACAGGATAGCTGTGTTGGGTGAGCCATTTAGCCTGCTCTGGGTTCTGAAATAAGGATTCCCACCCTGAAAAAGTCCAGGGCCCTAAACTTTAATTACTAAGGTGATCAAGACAAGTTCGGAACAATCAAACTGAAGCTAGTCCATTCCAGGTATCAAAATGGAAATGTCAGGAAGGAAGGAAGTATATATTACCTGAATTCATTCACATGGGATTAACAATGTGTGGTTTCTCTATCACTGTGGTTTCTCCTTATTTAAGGATTTATTCTCAACCAGATGCAAAGTGTGTTTCTATGTATTATCTCATTTAATATCAACACTATCTTACGAGGTATGTATCATAATCCCCACTGTACAGAGAAGAAAACTAAGAACCAAGATATAGAGAGGTTAAGTAACTTGTCTGAGGGTAACATCACATGGTTTACTAATGCTGGTGTCAAGATTCAAATCTAGGTCTTAGTTATAGCTCTCACCCACCATTGAAAAACTTCCCTCCTGTGGCTCTACAGGGACCACAGTCCTAATGCAGGTTCTCCAGCATTATGGCCTCCATACTTTTCCCTTTTTGAAGGAGACTGGGCCTAATTTCCCTTTAGGGTCAGAGGGTTAAAGATAATATATATCTGGAATACTATGCAGCCGTAAAAAGAATGAGTTCATGTCTTTTACAGGGACATGCATGAAGCTGGAAACCATCATTCTCAGCAAACTAACACAGGAACAGAAAACCAAACACTACATGTTCTCACTCATAAGTGGGAGTTGAGCAATGAAAACACATGGACACAGGGAGGGGAACATCCCATACCCAGGCCTGTCAGGGGGTGGGGGGCAAGGAGAGGGATAGCATTAAGACAAATACCTAATGCATGCGGGGCTTAAAACCTAGATGACAGGTTGATGGGTGCAGGTGATCACTATGGCACGTGTATACCTATGTAACAAACCTGCATGTTCTGCACATGAATCCCAGAACTTAAAGTATAATAATAAAAAATATATATATATACCACCTAGGAAAGTGCTGGAGCAAACTCACTGTGATCCCTCTGCAGCAGAGAGCAAAGGCTCCCCTGCACAACCAGGGAGACACAGCCACACAGGACCTGGTAAGTCATCCCTACAAAGGCAAGAATACATTGTCCAGACTACTTCAAGGGCTTTTGCAGATGAAAATCAATGTAAAATAAAACAACTAATGTTTTCAAGCTTTGAATAATATTTAGTATAGTTTGATGATGGCAGATAAAAACATTTCCCTTATTTCTTATTTTTAGAATAAAACATTCTAGAGCAAAATTCTATTTTAATTAAAATTCAAGGAATGGCACAATTCATGCACATATACCCAATGTGCAAGAAAATGCAGTGTATAAAGGAAGATAATTCAAAGGTATGCCAGAAACCTCATCATTAACGCATTTCCTTCTGCCTTTGTACTTCTGGAATCTCTGAACATCTGGTGATTTTACCATCAGGAAACAGTGCAGTGTCCATCTGTTAAATCAGGCTTTGGCTTGATTCACCTGGGAGGATCAACCAGATGCGGGCGTCCTTTACATTATTAATGATTTCCGCCTTCCCTTTGTAGGTGCCCTGTGAGGCCACAGTGTGGGGTACAACCTATAAATCACTAGAAAGTGAAGAAGTCATATTTTACTTCATTTTAGGCATAATGAAGAATACTTTAAAAAAAAAAAGAAGTCAGAGGATAAACCATTAGAATCTATTTAAATTTTTGCCACCAAATGACTTTTAACTGTTTTTTTTTCTTTGACAGGAAAAGCATGATAAACATTACCTCAACATAAAAAATGATTCCCAGATGCTCTGACAGTGGATGCTAAGTGAGTCACTTGGGCAAAGGTATTCCCTAGATGTCTCATTTGGTGGCAGTCTATGTGATCTTACAACTTATTTACAAACAGCTTCATACAAAATTTCAGTCCAAGTCTTTCCTATCCCATCATAGTTACTAGTTATGCCCATAAGTTACAACGTCCCTGTGACAAAGCACTGACTTCAGTTGGGTTGTTGGCCTGAGAGAGCATGGCATAATGATGACATCCTGGGATCTGTCCATTATGACAGTGACCTTTGGTAAGTTACTCAGTCTCTCCAAACCTCATTTCCTCCTCTGTGAAACAGAGATGCTGGTAATGATAGTACCTACTTTATAGGACTGTGTTCAGGATTAAATGTGACAAGGTGTATAACTACTTGACATATAGTAAGAAGGCAGCAAAGTTAGCTATTATTAAACCGTCACTCAGAGCAAACTGCTTATGAAAAGCTTTTCTCAGCAAAATTGAGAGGAAGATGCAGATATTTTCCATGTATCCCCACCCCAACACATGCAGTTTCCCTCTTTATTAAAATCCCCCCTCTGCCCAGAGTGGTGCATTTGTTACAATCAATGGACCTACACTGACACATCATTATCACCCAAAGTCAATAGTTTACATGAAGGTTCACTCTTGGTGGGATATACTCTATAGGTTTGGACAAATGTATAATGACATGTATCCACTTCTACAGCATCATACAGAGTAGTTTCACTGTCCTAAAAATCCTCTGTGCTCTGCCTTTTCATCCCTCCTATCCCTCTTACCCCTAGCAACCACTAATCTTTTTACTGTCTCCATGGTTTTGCCTTTTCCAGAAGTCATATGGTTGGAATCACATGGTATGTAGCCTTTCAGATTGGTTTGTTTCACTTAGTAATATGCATTTAATATTACTGCCTGTTTTTTCATGGCTTGATAGTTCATTTCTTTTTAGCATTGACTAATATTCCATTGTCTGGGCATATCACAGTTTATTATCCATACACCTACAGAAGGATGTCTTGGTTGCTTCCACGTTTTGGCAATTATGAATAAATCTGCTGTAAACATCCATGTATAGGTTTTCATGTGGATACAAGTTTTCACTTCATTTGGGTAAATACCAAGGATTGTATGGCAAGAGTATGTTTAGTTTTGTAATAAACTGCCAAGCTGTCTTCCAAAGTGGCTGTGCCATTTTGCCTTCCCACCAGCAATGACTGAGAGTTCTGCTCAATTTTGCTATGCACCTGTATTAGTCCATTTTCATGCTGCTGATAAAGACTAGGCAATTTACAAAAGAAAGAGGTTTAATTTGACTTACAGTTCCATGTGGCTGGGGAAGGCTCACAATCATGGTGGAAGGCAAGGAGGAGCAAGTCACATCTTACATGGATGGTAGCAAGCAAAGAGACAGCTTGCGCAGGAAAACTCCCCCTTATAGTAACTATCAGATCTTGTGAGAACTTACTCACTATCACAAGAACAGCATGGGAAAGATCTGACCCTATGACTCAATTACCTCCCACTGGGTCCCTCCCACAACATGTGGGAATTCAAGATGAGACTCTAGTGGGGACACAGCCAAACCATATCATTCCACCCCTGGCCCCTCCAAATCACATGTCCTCACATTTCAAAACCAATCATGCCTGCCCAGCAGTCCCCCAAAGTCTTAACTCATTTCAGCATTAACTCAAAAGTCCACAGTCAAAAGTCTCATTCAAGACAAGGCAAGTCCTTTCTAGTTGTGAGCCTGTAAAATCTAAAGCAAGATAGTTACTTCCTAGATACAATGGGGGTACAGGAGTTGGATAAATATAGGCATTCCAAATGGGAGCCATTGGCCAAAACAAAGGGGCTACAGGCCCCATGCAAGTCCAAAATCCAGCAGGGCAGTCAAATCTTAAAGCTCCAAAATGATCTCTTTTGACTCTATGTCTCACATTCAGGTTATGTTGATGCAAGAGGTAGGTTCCCAGGGTCTTGGGCAGCTCCACCCCTATGGCTTTGCAGGGTATAGCCCCCCTCCAGGCTGCCTTCATGGGCTGAAGTTGAGTGTCTTTGTCTTTTCCAGGCAAACAGTGCAAGCTGTAGGTGGATCTACCATTGTGGGGTCTGGAGGATGATGGCCGTCTTCTCACAGCTCCACTAGGCAGTGCCTCAGTAGGGACTCTGTGTGGGGGCTCTAAACCCACATTTCCCTTCTGCACTGCCCTAGTAGAGGTTCTCCGTGAGGGCCCTGCTCCTATAGCAAACTTCTGCTGGGCATTTAGGCGTTTCCATCCACATTCTGAAATATTGGCAGAGGTTTCCAAACCTCAGTTCTTGACTTCTGTGTACCCACAGGCTCCACACCACGTGGAAGCTGCAAAGGCTTGAGGATTGCACCCTCTGAAGCCATGGCTTGAGCTCTACATTGGCTCCTTTCAGCTACGGCTGGAGTGGCTGGGATGCAGGGCACCAAGTCCCTAGGCTGCAAACAGCACGGGGAACCTGGGCCTGGCCCATGAAACTTTTTCCTCCTAGGCCCCTGGGCCTGTGATGGGAGGGACTGCCATGAAGACCTCTGACATGCCTTTCCATTGTCTTGGGGATTAACATTCAGCTCTTCATTACTTATGCAAATTTATGCAGCCAGCTTGAATTTCTCCTCAGAAAATGGGATTTTCTTTTCTATCATATTGTCAGGCTGTAAATTTTCCAAACTTTTAGCTCTGATTCCCTTATAAAACTGAATGCCTTTAACAGTGCCCAATTCACTTATTGATGCTTTGCTGCTTAGGAATTTCTTCTGCCAGATACCCTAAATCATCTCTCTCAAGTTCAAAGTTCCATAAATCCCTAGGGCAGGGCCAAAATGCCACCAGTGTCTTTGCCAAAACATAACAAGAGTCACCTTTGCTCCAGTTCCCAATAAGTTCCTTATCTCCATCTGAGACCACCTCAGCCTGTATTTCATTGTCCATATCATTATCAGCATTTTGGACAAAGACATTCAACAAGTCTCTAGGGAGTTCCAAACTTTCCCACATTTTCCTATCTTCTTCTGAGCCTTCCAAACTGTTCCAACCTCTGCCTGTTACCCAGTTCCAAAGTTGCTTCCACATTTTTGGGTACCTTTTCAGCAGCACCCCACTCTATTGGTACCAATTTACTGTCCTAGCCCATTTTCATGCTGCTGATAAAGACATACCCAAGACTGGGCAATTTACAAAAGAAAGAGGTTTAACTGGACTTACAGTTCCACATGGCTGGGGAAGCCTCACATGGCGGAAGGCAAGGAGGAGCAAGTCATGTCCTACATGGATGGCAGCAAGCAAAGAGAGAACCATCAGATATTGTGAGACTTACTATCACAAGAACAGCATGGGAAAGACCTGCCCCCATGACTCAATTACCTCCCACAAGGTCCCTCCCACAACCTGTGGGAATTCCAGATGAGATTTGGGTGGGGACACAGCCAAACCATATCAGAAACTAAAGCTGTTCTAAATAAAAAGTACATTAAAAACTTTTAAAAAGAAGCTTTCCCCCTTACAAAATGGTTTTCTTTCATGATATACTTGCTTTCACGGTCTGGATCAGTGGCCCTGTGGTCATGGGCATGGCTAGCTTAATCATTCAAAGTTTCTAGTTATTTGATGTGTTGGTGACAATTATAACAAGATTATTATACTTGTGAACTCTTCTAGAGGTATTAATTTTAAGAACTATCACCGTCTTCTCAATGGCTGTTTATTGAGAGCTTCCCACACAACAGGTCTTTACCAGAGGCTAAGACACATAGTGCAGGTCAAGATAGGAAAGGGGCATGGGATAATTCCCAACCTTCAGTATTGGATACTCTGTCATATACTTTGCATCCTAAATGTGTAAAAAGAAAAAGAACTTAAACACATATAACATAATTTATATAACTCTGGCAGAAATGTAAACTTTTCCTCATTTTCTTCATGAGCATACTTTAATCTAGAAAATCACATTTAACAGTGATAACCAATTCATGTCACTTCCAACCTCTGAGAGATATAAAAATTGGGCATTGAACATCTCTTTAAAAGCCAATATGAATAATGTGATAAGCCACCAGTTTTTCTGTTTGTGTTGTGTTGATTATTGTATTATATATGTTCTCAGCTCTTCACCCTCTCCCAGGACCTGCGGACACATCTCACTGGGTTGTTGGCTTTAAGTATTTACTCTTTTCTCTTTCTCCCTCCCCTTTCTCTGATTTGTGATCAATTCCACTCCTGCCCTCATTCTGTTCTTGCCTCTGCCTGGGACACAACTGGGACATTCATCATCATTCTCCAGCTTCTCCAGGGCTGGACTGAATATCCAAGAGCTCATATGGGGACCTCTCTATATTTCCCCCTTTCCAGAACTCCTCCCCTGCTTCTCAGCTCCCTTCCCCCACTTCTACTTCTTTTTTTGTTTGTTTTTAGACAGGGTCTCATGCAGCCTTGACCTCCAAGATTCAAGCTATCCTCCTACCCCAGCCTCCCAAGTAGCTGGGACTACAGATGTGTGTAGCCACACATGGCTGATTTTTAAATTTTTTGTAGAGATTGGGTCTTGCCATGTTGCCCAGGCTGGTCTTGAACCCCTGGGCTCAAGTGTTCCTCCTGCCTCGGTCTCCCAAAGTGCTGGGATTACAGGAGTGAGCTACTGCTCCCAGACTCCACCCTTACTTCTTAGACCTCTGTTCCTTGTAGTTCACAGAGTCCCATTGCTGCTCATGAAGGTGGTACCTATGACTTGGATTTTAGAGCTTGGAAACCCCAACTCCCTCTATATGACAATGGAGAAGGGAAAAGATAGAGTCCCTGTGTTCTTCCAGGGTGGCAGCCAGAAGACTTACATCACTAGTATCTTTGTCCCATTTTCTGAACTCATTTTCCAAGAAAGATTGAGCCAAGCTATGTTTATTTTCTGCAGTGTTTGTAGATTCCATACTTTGTTTGCATTCATTTTTAATGGAAAATCTGTGGCTGATCTGATACACACTAATTCACATGACAACATTAGAAACACAGCTTTTTACTAAAAAGGTATGCTGGTCACTAACAATATTTTATCCAGATTTTTCTGGATATAGCTATATTTGTGGGATCTTTATTTGATCTGAGTTGCATTCTATCAATCTAATAACATATAGCTTTAGAGAGTGTCCTATAATTGGCCCTAGATTCAAATATATCTGCCCAATCATGAATTGGCCTTTGTCTTTGCATGTGGGTCAGTGGAGGGGAAGAGATGCAGAGAAAAACTCTAAAGGTTGGATGCTGTCAGATTAGGGTCCCATCTCTAATGCCGTTGCAGCCACACTGCCCCTCACCTGCTCTGCCTCAGTCACACTGGCTTCCCTGGGTCCTGGGAATATCCAGGAATCCCAGAGCACTTTCTTTCTGTTCCCCCTTCTTGGAAAGCTCTGTATGTTTCTCATTTTGCAGACTATGGCTTAAATGTTACCCCAGAGAGAGGCCGGGCGCGGTGGCTCAAGCCTGTAATCCCAGCACTTTGGGAGGCCGAGGCGGGCGGATCACGAGGTCAGGAGATCGAGACCATCCTGGCTAACACGGTGAAACCCTGTCTCTACTAAAAATACAAAAAATTAGCCGGGCGTGTTGGCGGGCGCCTGTAGTCCCAGCTACTCGGGAGGCTGAGGCAGGAGAATGGCCTGAACCCGGGAGGCGGAGCTTGCAGTGAGCCGAGATCGCGCCACTGCACTCCAGCCTGGGTGACACAGCAAGACTCCGTCTCAAAAAAAAAAAAAAAAAAAAAAAATGTTACCCCAGAGAGGCCTTCTCTATTTGACCATCAGTGTTCCCTACTCATTCCCTTCAGAGTATGTATAATCACTTGTAGTTGCATATTTATTTGTTTATCATTGGTATCACCCACAGATTGTAACCTACACATGGGGAGGGTGTACATACTTATGTATATTTAGTGTCTTGCACAGAGTAGGAGCTCAAAAACACATGTGGAATGGATGAATGGCCTTATGAATGATCGGAGACTGAACAAGAAACTGAGAATTTGAAAGAAGAAAGCCCAGACCTTATATGACTTCAGGACAGTATAACAAAAGAGAGAGATTAGGACATTTGGGCCAAACTTGATGGATGAGTCAGGATGAGTTCTTACACCTTATATTGAAAACGAACCAACCAAACAAACCCGATGAAGATGGCCACAGTATTTGCATCCCTCACAGGATTGTTATCTGATTTAACCAACTATTAAATACTTGTTGTGTTGTACTTCTTGATATTTTTATTCATCATAAGTTTCATGATTAAAACCTCAACACTTTGAAAAGTTAGGAAACTGGATCCCGAATGTCTTATGCTAACTTTCTCTTAGCCCTGTCTGTGCCCCAGGGGCCCAAAGGCTGTGACAAAAAAGCATTCTGCATAGAACATTTACACGCTTGATATAGTACATGGCAGTTGCTAAGGCAGAAAGCCAGAGGTAATGAGCACTGTGAGAATTATGTGCAGATCTTCTTTGCAGCACTTCCTGACTGTAATTGAACTATATCCCCTCCTGATCCTTCAGGTGCTATCAGCCTGATTTTCTGCAGACTTCAAAAAAATCCCTGAAGGGCCAAAGACACTTTCTTGGTGTTACAATCCTTATTTCAAGTGAAGCTAAATGTTTGGCTCCTGAGTATTTTAATATGTTTCAAGAAAAAGGAAATTCTGAGTTGCAATTCCTTCTTCCCCACCCCATACAAAAATTGAGAAATAGATCTTTATACCTGTTTATCTTCAAGGTAAAAGAAATGCATAATATTCAGCATTATACAAGAGTCAGAAGTGGAAATTTGGTTTTCCAACTTAAAGGCACAACATATTTTTGATTTGTGTTTTTTTTCAACTGTTCTTTCTCACGGGAGGTAGAAGGGAATTAATGTTCTATTAAAGAAAAAGTGCAATGTCAGCATATGATCCTTTTTGACAATACAATCTCTAAACCTAGTAGTGGAATACATAATGCCTATTTAAATGTAGAAATAGGGTTTTCTTTCACAAATGAAGACTATACATTTCACTAAAACAATAAGAAGGTCCCCAGACTATGTCTTTGTCATAATCCATGCTTGTCTCAGACACTCTGTTAAGTTTATAGGCATTTTTTGACTTACATTAGCTTCTGTAAGTGTCTTGTATATTACCAGGAGTACAGAGACCATTTGGTACTTATGGCCTCAGCAAAGAGTCTGAGCATAAAATAAATAATGACAAAAATTCTGTCTTTTCATCTTCTGGAGTTGACTTAAACAGGATGAGGATATCTACCTATCTACACTTTGCACTTTGAAGATCTAGCATTTAGGTTTGTTTGCAATTTGTTCTTTCTCTATGTGTACTAAAAAATATTAGCTTTCTAAACATAAACCTCATTAGAGTATCCATTTACATACAAAATTCCCTAACAATAATGACGATCACCATTTTTTGAGCTCTTATTATACACCAATTTACAATTTACAATTACTTGACTCAGTGCTTATCACTACTCTCTGAAGTAGATGGTTATATCACCATTCTCTGAAGTAGTCTGACTGAAGTAATTGCAAATTATTTCACTATTTCAAGTGCATATAATGGGAATATAAATATTCCTATTAGTAAATGTATAAATAGGTGACATGGTTTGGCTGTGTCCCCACCCAAATCTCATATTGAATTGTGTAGCTCCCATAATTCCCACATGTTGTGGGAGGGACCCGGGGGAAGGTAATTGAATCATGGGGGTGAGTCTTTCCTGTGCTATTCTCATGATAGTGAATAAGTCTCATGATATCTGATGGTTTTTTATAGAGGAGTTCCCCTGAACAAGTTCTTCTTGCTTGCTGCCATGTAAGATGTCCCTTGCTCTTCCACCATGTTTGTGAGGCCTCCCCAGCCGTGTGGAACTGTGAGTCAATTAAACCTAATTTCTTTATAAATTACCCAGTCTCTGGTAGGTGTTTATCAGCAGCATGAGAACAAAATAATACAATAGGTATTTTTGTATATAGATATTTTTATTTTACATTTGAAAAAGACCCAGAGGTATGAAGAAACTTGTCAAGACCCTTCCTACATATTGGTTTAGTTGAGGCCTGGTTTTAAACCCAACCCAACTTTGTCTGGCTCTGAAAACTGGGCTCTTAGCCACCACATGATTCTGCTACCTTAACATCTATATGTTCCTATCTTTTCCTTTTCTTCCAGAATAAAAGAGAAAAGGGGAGGAAAAAAAACATTTTTTTCAGGCAAGGATTAATTTTTAATGACATCCTTTCCTGTGCTAAATGTGAAGTCTCTTTTGTCTCAATGCCAGTCAAGTATTTAGTTTTCAGTTTCTTTATATTATTTGTATTCAAAATATACTTGATCTTAAAAAAGTAGGGGAACACTTAATTTCATCTGTTTTCAAAATCCTGACATTAATTTGGCACACATTCAAAATCATCGGATGATTTAATTACTTACTATTTTTATGAGTTTAGTTATTCTAAAGTAGTTTCCAACCTATGGATCTTAGTTTCTAGGAGTCTTTGAAGTTACTGTGGTTAATCTGTGAGTAGATTTAAAATAGGTTTTAAATACTGTCTCCCACATACATATATTGCCACTTTCCAAATATATGTAGATGTTGTGATTAATTAATTGAAAGTTAATCTAAAATTAAATTAATCATTAACTTGGTAGTAGCTTTTCATCATTATATTGCTTCCTAATCAACAGACACTAAAAGTTTAAAGACTTCCAGCAAGGAGTCCTCATACAAGGTGACTTCAAAAAGTTCACAGAAAATGCGTATTATGAAAAAAAATACATGAATTTCAAAAAATTTTTGCGCCAAAATAAACTCGTAGTGACTTGTTATAACATGCCTGAACAGGATTTAGTTTGAGGCATTAAGGATAAGATACCAGTTTGAAAACAGCCCCTATCAGAGCAACATGACTTCTGCTAAAATTGAAGCAAGACCTAACATCAAATTTATTGTGAACCTTTAGTGGAAGAATGGTGAAATCATTGAGGCTTTACGAAAAGTGTACGGGGACAATTCCCCAAATAAATCAGCAATTTACAAATGAAAAACTAGTTCTAAGAAGGGAACATGATGATGCTGAAGATGAGTCCCATGGTGGCAGACCATCCACATCAATTTTTGAGGAAAAAAATAAACTTGCTCATGCCCTAATTAAAGAGTACTGATGATTAACAGCAGGAACAATAGCCAACATCACAGACATCTTAATTGGTTCAGCTTACACAATTCTGAATGAAAAATTGAGTTGAGCAAACTTTCCACTTGATGGGTGCCAAAATCATTGCACCCAGATAAGAGCTGCAGATAAGAGCAAGAGCAGAGCTTTCAATGAAAATTTTACATAAGTGAAGACCCCAAAGCATTTCTTTGAAGAATTGTAACAGGAGATGGAACATGGCTTTACCAGTACAATTCTGAAGACAAAGCACAATCAAAGGAATGGCTGCCAAGAGGTGGAAGTGGTCCAATCAAAGCAAAAGCAAATTGGTCAAGAGCAAAGGCCATGGCAACAGTTTTTTGGGGCATTTTGCTTGTTGACTTTCTAGAGGGCCAAAGAACAATAAGATCTGTTTATTAAAAGTGTTTTGAGAAAAGGAGCTAAAGCTTTAGCAGAAAAATGCCCAGAAAAATCTTCACCAAAGAGTCCTTCTCCAGCATGACAATGCTCCTGCTAATTCCTCTCATCAAACAAGAGTTTTGAGGGGGAAATCATTAGATATCCATGTTCCAGTCCTGATTTGGCTTTTTGATTACTTTTTGTTTTCTAATCTTAAAAAGTCTCTAAAGGGCACTTATTTTCCTTCACTTAATAGTATAAAGAAAGACTGCATTGATGTGGTTAAATTCTCAGAACTGTCAGTTCTTTAGGTATAGACTAAAATGGCTGATATCATCACTTACAAAAGTGTCTTGACCTTGATGGAGTTTTTTGAGAAACAAAGTTTATATTTTTAAATTTTATATTTTAATTCCATTTTCTACAAACTTATAAAAGTCCCCTTGTGATTAAGAAGGTTGAGAACCCTGTTACAAATGATCACTCTGAGATTCCTTAAATAATTTCTAGAGATTTTCAAGTGTTTTCTTAAATATTCTCAAAGATATCCACTCAAAATTAGAAGTTTCTCTCATGATACTGTCTTCGTAAAATATTTCCATTTTTGCTGGGTTCAACATTTTGAAAGAGAATCAAAGAAACACAGGAAGTATGAAAGGCACTCTGACTTTATCAAACGAAGATATTTATGGAGAGAAAAATGGGACTTTAATTCAGTATTGAAAGGTCAATCAGCAGGATGTGTTTTATTTGGCTTTCTGTTTAAACCATGATTTATGTCTTTGGGAGGATATAAAGTGCGTATCCCCTGAGTATCCACTTCTTGCTCTTGTTTGACTCTACTTCAATACCGAAAGGAGAATGCTTCCTTTACTCCCACCCTTGCTGAATGCTGCTCAAGAAGAGTGGGGAACACAGCTTTCCTGTGCCTCTGTACAAGTAGAGCAGAAGAATCTGCCATGGAGATCCTGTAGAGGTGGGCCTCTGTGGATAAGTGAATACAAGTTACATTGGCTGCCAACTCTGGCTTCTCTCTTTCTCTGCTGAGCCCCATCTGGGCCTCTGAAGCTAGATTTGCAGTCAGGCAAGGAGGAAGAGACATGTTCTCCCCTTCCTAGTGTAAACCTCAGTGGTCTCTCTCTGGATCTGTGACAGCTTGGTCTGAGCCAAGTGGTTGAGTAAATATTCCTTAGTGGAGGTAGTAGGCAACATGGACTCTTCAGTTTATTCAGCATTAAAGATTATAAAGCATACATTTTAATCTTGCTTTCTGATATTATGACTAGACAAGAGTAGACTTTTATGTGTGTTTTACAATTTTACAATTCTCCGTTTCTCTGGACCTGAGTGGTAATTTGGTTTGCATCTGGTATACATAAAATGCTGTTCTTAATGCCAGTATTCTCACCTCTAACAATACCTTTCTTCCAGTTAACCAAGCTTGTTGGAATGTATATAAAAATAAGAGTAAATAGACTATAAATGAGGTACCAAGGAACTTTCTCACAAATAAAGTGGTTGAGCTTTGACCTGATTTATTCTTATTTTTTAGATGCCTTTTTAGTTTTCTTCTGGTTCCTTGATTGTTGTAGTCTGTAGAATGAAGTAATCAGATATGTGAGATATAGTTAAGTAAAATATTACTATGCTTTTGAAAACATAGTTAAGTCTGTTTTCTCAATTGTTGACAAAATCAAGAAAATAACACAGTTTATTAATGTGAAGTCTAAAGGTCAGGTGGCCCAGATTCCATTCCAATTAAGAGTTATTGGAATAGAATTTGTGGAGTAGAACATGACAATTTCATCCACCTGTATTACCTAACATTGAAATGCAGGCGAAATTGAGTTGATCTCATGGAAGGCTTTATAGAGGCAAAATGTTTGCCGAAGCTTCTATTCAGAAAAATAATCTTTTGTCATTGAATGGGTTTTATAGTTGTAAAAACATAATAATTTCATATTTCTGGTCTTTATTCTTTAAGATGTAGGTAGCATATATTCTATAATAAAATAAATGGACTTTTTAACTATGGAAACAGTCATTTCATATATCATATTTTAAAATATGGGTAATATCTTTTCTATAATAAAATAAATTGATGCATTTTTACTTTTATTTAATTTGAAAAATAAATATAAATCTTTAGAACTAATTTCTGTACCAAAACATTTTTTAATGAAAAGTTGTCAATTGTAATAATTAACAAAGACAAAATTGCAGGTGTCTTTATGTTCTAGCATATAAGCTTAGGTTGAACATTCTTACTGTGATGTCACTGCTCTTCCCTGTAACCTTGATAGATCGCCCCTACAAATATCTCTTAGGGTGAAAAGTAATTTAATCTGCAGATCTGTATATTACCTCCTCATGAACATCCTATCAATTGTGCCAGAGTGCTTTCATGATATGCACTGAACTGAAATCATCAAACTGATTTCACTGAGGATTGTTAGTTAAACCAGAATCTTTGGTCTCAACTCTGTCATTAAATTTTGCTAAAAGGTTGTGCACTTATGCATGGACAAAAGCTAAGTTCGTGATTTGGTTTCAAAAGATTCTCTGCTTACAGTCTGGGTGACTCCTAGGAACTGTATTATTCATTTGTTTTTATCTTGAGGCTGACCTAATTAGAACCCAGGTTATAGTTCTATACAGTAACAGAACTCTCATCACTTCCTGAATGATCTTGAAACTTGGAGTTTTGAGAAAATAGCCCATCTTTTAAGCACCAACCTAGTGGATAATGATAGAGTGGTCCCGTTTGGATCAAAAAAGTCTCAGAAGAGGACAATGCCTACATTTGCACAATTTTAGCTGAATACTAGATGGAGGTCTCTCAAGATCCTAACTAGAACTCTATCTGGCCAATTCCCTCATGCCTTCTCTCATTCATTGACAGAATCCTTTGTTGAAATTTGTCTACAGCTCTCAGAAGATTTTGATTCATTGAGAGCTGGTCAGAATAGGGTATTGTGAAGTATAAATATGAAGAAGCCATCGAAGACAACATCATTAATAAAAAACTAGATTATTTAAATAATTTTCTTGATGCCTTTTTATTAAATAGTTCTCAAGAGACAGAGGCTTTTGAGCCTTGTTGGAAGAAACGCTCTTTTCCACTAACTAGTGTACAACTTGGGGACAATCATGTAAACTCTCTGACCTCTGTTTCTGTATTTGTCAAATTAGGTTAATAGTCTCTGCTCTATTTCTAGGGTTGTTACGATACAATATGATAATAAATATGAAAGTATGTTTCAAAGTTAAAAGAGCACTCATATACATGAGTACTCAGTCTCAGAGATTCCACTTTGAATATTTTTTCCAATTTTTTTCTCTTTCTGTCTTTCTTTCTTTCTCTCTCAGTCTCAGAGATTCCACTTTGAGTATTTTTTCCAATTTTTTTCTTTTTCTTTCTCTCTCTCTCTCTTTCTTTCTTTCTTTGAGATGGAGTCTTGCTCTGTTGCCCAGGCTGGAGTGCAGTGGCACTGCAACCTCCACCTCCCAGGTTCAAGCGATTCTCCTGCCTCAGCCTCCTGAGTAGCTGGGATTACAGGTGCCCACCACCACACCCAGCTAATTTTTGTGTTTTTAGGAGAGACGGGGTTTCGCTACGTTGGTCAGGCTGGTCTCGAATTCCTGACCTCAAGTGATCCGCCCACCTTGGCCTCCCAAACCCTGCTAGGATTACAGTCGTGAGCCACATCTCCCAGCCCCCATTTTTCATGTAATATATATATTACATTGAGATGGGAATTATGTCTCAGAAAGTAATTTTTATCAGATGGTATGTGGGGTATTTGTTGTATAGGAATTATAGGGGAGAATGAAGTAGTTTGGGTAGCTACTAAATCTTCACTATGTCCCTATTAAGTGTTCCATTTTTATTTATGTAAGCTGTTGGTAATAATTTGTATAAGTGATGTTATAAATTACTGTGTATAACTCTGGCAAATATTTATTTTAAATACAAAATAGCTCAATTTTCCGTGATGAAAAGACTAATTCAACCACAAAAATATCGCTTAATCTTTAAGGGGAAAACTGACTAGCTGTAAACCAAAACATTGGTTTTATTGCACAAGTGTCCGACAATAAATTTAGCTCTAATATAAATGGCAAAATTGTGGTAATAATGATATTGCCCTCATTCTTAAGCTCTCTGTAAATTTGTCATCTTTCACTACCAGCAGAGGGAGCCCTGAGAATTAAATCGTGCCAAAATGGCTTTGCTAATTCTTTTGCGTTTACACATTTAGCTCATAATAAAGAAATAAAACCCCATCACAGATTAATGGAAAGTCATCATGCTTGGATTAGGCTGCAGATAATTTGATTCCAGCCTACCGATTATAATCAGCTTCAATAGAGGTGGAGTAGCCTGCCTCCACTCTGCCATTAAAGCCTCAGCTGCAAACTCCCACAGCCAACAAAGTTCAGTAATATAATAACGCACAATCTACTTCACAGAACATCAGAAAGAATACACTCCTCAAACCATAATTTTATCAAATAAACTACAACAGTATTATGAATTGTCTATTACAGCCACATGAGAACTGGAAAACATACACATCGTGTAATCAGGTTTTCCTAATTTAAACATAATTGTCCACATTTTATAATGTATTTTAATAGACAAATAAACTAAAATAGTATGAATGAAAAATAAATCATGAAGTTCCAGCATTTATGACTCAGTGTAAAGCTTCTTTATAGTACCTTATCAAAAAATGGGTTTTCCAAATCTCAAGGAAAGAGCCTGTTTACAGAGAGCACATTTTCATTGCTTTATTTCCTTTAATTAGACACCACAGTGCAACGCAATGCATATTTTACGCACCTGTGACTAAATAGGCCTATTGAAAATGGAGACTGCAATAACTGCATTTTGATATTGCATAGCAACTCTCATTTTAACAATGATGCAGTTTTTTTAAATATATATACTTTAAGTTCTAGGGTACATGAGCACAGCATGAAGGTTTGATACATAGATATACATGTGCCATGTTGGTTTGCTGCACCCATCAACTTATAACTTACATTAGGTATTTCTCCTAATGCTGTACCTCCCCCAGCCCCCACCCCCCGACAGGCTCCGGTGTATGATGTTCCCCGCCCTGTGTCCAAGTGATCTCATTGTTCAGTTCCCACCTATGAGTGAGAACAAATGATGCAGTATTTTAATATTGGCATAACTGCTAATCTCATATCAAAAACAACTTTCTCTTGGCATCAAGAAATTTACAAGTACATGTCTTTGCCTTCTAGGAGTTTACATAGTATAGTTAGAAATCCAACAATGATTGATTCTCTCCTTCAATGATAAGAATTTACTTCCATAAACATTTACTGCATACTTTCTAGGAGCAAGGTATTGTGCTAAGTGCGGAGGTACAAATGTGAATGACAGTGTACCTTCTCATAATCAATAGACTAAGGCTGATAAGCAAGTCAGTGACTACGAGGCAAGGTAGTACAGATATAATGAAGGCAACCACTCTGCTGGGCTTTACGATTATTGAAGGCAGGTAACATGTCTGATCTTTGTAACTCCAGAACACTCTGGCACCTAGCACAGTGTTTTGCATATAGTTAACGTGCAATAAGTATACACTGAATTAATTAACAACATGTGAGATATATTAGTAAAACATCTTCTTGGTAATTAAGTGACTTTCATGTTTCCTACTGCTTCCTCTTCCCATCACTCCAGTTCTCTTTCCCCTAGTTCTCACAACTTGTGGGATAGCCGTGCTTTCCTTTTATACAACATAGCAGCTGAGCAACATAATAATTGATGCTTGATAATTTTCTATGCCCTGGATAGAACAGCTATTCTCTATGCTGTTAAGGCTTGAAATTCATGAGATGGAGGTAATAAAACAACAAAAAGAACACAACAAAATAGTAGTGACAGGCATTTTGCTAAGCACCATACATTCATTATCTAATTTCATTCTTAAAATAACTCTCATTATTTCTATTTTCAGTAGAGAGATCTTGCACAGAAAAGTAACTTGCTTCAAGTCACAGGGCTGGTAAGTAGTGGAGCTCAAATTTGAATCCAGAACTCTTTGACATCCAATTTCCTGTTCTGAATGACTGCACTATATGGTCTCTTTATTTAGGTTGCTTAGGGGCAATTTGAATTAGTAGTGGAAACATTTTCCTGGAAGAGATGGTCTACTTCATCTGAAAATACTATGAATAAAAAATTTTAATGCATAAGATACACTTAAGGTTTTAGAATTATGTTATGAATACAGAAAAATAGTTTGCAGAAGTACAAAAGAATCAACAACAGATAATGCTTTTCAGCAATATATTTCTTTTAAAAATAAGAAACTAAGAAGTTTGATTTCTATAATAGCCAAAACACCTTAAAATGTATTTTCAGACGCTCAGCAGACCCCAAAAGACTCCCCCAATCCTGGACTGCAGTGCAGTCTGCTGTGGAATGCTTAGCAGCTTTGTTTTCCCGACTAGACTCATTAGCAGCGCCAGGTGGTAATAACTATCCAACTGATTTGTAGTAGTAAAAAAATCTGCCTGAGGTCACCATGGACTCTTTCCCCCATTCTTTGCTTCATCTCTGACCTGATATGCTTTTGCAAAATAATTATGCATGGCAGGAAGTTGCCATACAACAGAGAAGGATTGTTGTGTTCTGGGATTATATGAGATCTCAGATCAAATAGGTTTTGTTGTGTGAAGAATAAATTGGAAAACATGGTTTTCCCCAGCATAGCACAGTAAAATTTATTTCTTGCCTTTTCTTCTTTCCTGTTTATTTCACCATTAAAGACCCAATAAAGAAAATTATTCACCAATTTGGGGAATGTTAGCATTAGTGTTTAGCATCAGCACAATTATGTAGATTCAAGAAAGAAAAACAGCTCCAGGGTCTGTCCGAGTTAACTCGAATAAAAGAGTGGATATTTTAAAATTGACTTTTTTTTGACACATTATACATTGTTGTCCATCAGGTAAAAATATAAAGTAGTGCACAAACGCAATAAGCACTTAACCATTCTTTATCTAGGAGGAATCTTCAGTTAGCTAAATTTTGTTCACGCTTTTTTTTTTATTAGAGAAACATAAGGGGAAATAATTGTGAGGCTATGTTTTAAAAAGTAACTTTCCACTATCTTCCGAAGAAAATATAGTCAGTCAAACTCCTAAATCTGCACTCTCCAATATAGTAGCCATCAGCCACATGTGGCTATACAGCATTTGAAATGTGATTAGTTCAAATTGAGATATGCTTATGTGTAAAATACATAGTGGATTTCAGAAATGGAATGTGAATAAAATAGAATATAAAATAGTTCATTAAAAAGTATTATATTGGCTGGGCATGGTGGCTCACTCCTGTAATCCCAGGACTTTGGGAGGCCAAGGCAGGTGGATTACCTGAGGTCGGGAATTCAAGACCAGCCTGGCCAACATGGTGAAACCCCACATCTACTAAAAATACAAAAATTAGCCAGATATGGTAGCACATGCCTGTAATCCCAGCTACTTGGGAGGCTGAGGCAGGAGAATCCCTTGAACCGGGAGGCAGAGGTTGCAGTGAGCCAAGATCGTGCCACTGCACTCTAGCCTGGGCAACAAAAGCGAAACTCTGTCTCAAAACAAACAAACAAAGTACTATATTAATTGCAGGTTGTAAAGATAACATTTTGGATATGTTGGGTTCAATAAAACATATTATTAAAATTAATTTACCTGTTTCATGTTACTTTTAAAAATGAGGCTATTAGAAAATTTAAAATTACACATATGACTCATATTTTGTTTCCCTTGTACAGCAATATCCTAGGGTTTTACTTTGTGACATCATTGCTTCTCGAGAACCAACTGACCAAGAACAGCAACAAGGTCTTTAATCAGAATGAAAACTCAATTCAAAACACTTTCGAAGAGCATTTGGAGATACATATTAAGAGACTGCACTGTCTAAACTCTTAGAAGTAAAAATTCCATTTCTAGTCCTATGTCCTAGAAATTCCATTTCTAGGTATATACCCAAGAAAAATGAAAATGTATGTCCACATAGAAACTTCTGCAAAAATGTTTCTACTAGCATTATTCATAATAGTAATGGGTGGAAACAACCCAAATGTCCATCAACTGACAAATGGATAAACAAAATGTAGTATATATCCCTACAGTGGAATATTATTTGCCTATAGAAGGGAATGAAGTATTGAAGGCTACAACATGGATGAGCCTTGGAAACATTATACTAAGTGGAAGAAATTAGTTACATAAGACCACATATTACATGAGTCTATTAATATAAAACATCCACAACAGGGAAATCTATGGAGACAGAATGCAGACTATTGGTAGGGGTGGTGGGAAGGGGAGAAAAGGGTAGGGAAGTGATAGCTAAAGAGTACTGGGTTTCTTTTGGAGATAATAAACATATTTCAAAATTGACTTTGGTGATGGTTTCATGTATCTGTGAATATACAAAAAACACATCTAATTATACCCTAAAAATGGGTGAATTATGTGGTAAGTGAATAATACTCAACAAATCTCTTTAAAAATAATTACATTTATGGGAAATCAAAGTTAAGAAAATGATCCAAAATAAACTAGAAAACTCCTTTTGTGCACAGTGTTGCACATTGCTGCATTATATATAATAGTGAAAAATTAAAAACAACCCAAATGACCAAATAGGTGTGTGGCTAAATAATGTATGGTATAGCCTCATCATGGAATGCAGACATTAAAATGCTTCATGTAGGCAAAGTCTTATAAAAAGTTGTAGTAATGTGTACGGAATTGGTGGGTTCTTGGTCTCACTGACTTCAAGAATGAAGCCGCGGACCCTTGCAGTGAGTGTTACAGTTCTTAAAGATAGTGTGTCTGGAGTTTTTTCCTTTTGATGTTCTGACGTGTTCAGAGTTTCTTCCTTCTGGTGGGTTCATGGTCTTGGTGGCTTCAGGAGTGAAGCTGCAGACCTTGGCGGTGAGTGTTACAGCTCATAAAGGCAGTGCGGTTCCAAAGAGTGAGCAGCAGCAAGAGTTATTGCAAACAGCAAAAGAACCAAGCTACCACAGTGCAGAAAAGGACCCCAGCAGGACGCCGCTGGAGCGCTGGCAGCCTGCTTTTATTCCCTTATCTGACCCCACCCACATCCTGCTGATTGGTCCATTTTACAGAGAGCTGATTGGTCCCTTTTGACAGGGTGCTGATTGGTGCATTTACAAACCTTTAGCTAGAGACAAAAGTTCTCCAAGTCCCCACTAGATGAGCTAGACACAGAGCACTGATTGGTGCATTTACAAATCTTGCGCTAGACACACTGCTGATTGGTGCATATACAATCCTCCTGCTAGACATAAAAGTTTCCAAGTCCCCACCAGATTAGCTAGATACAGAGTGCTGAGTGGTGCATTTACAATCCTCTAGCTAGACATAAAAGTTCTCCAAGTCCCCACCAGATTAGCTAGATACAGAGTGCTGAGTGGTGCATCCACAAACCCCCGAGCTAGACACAGAGTGCTGATTGGCTCATACACAACCCTCCAGCTAGACACAAAAATTCTCTAAGTCCCTACCTGACTCAGGAGCTCAGCTGGCTTCGCCTAGTGGATCGCGCGCTGGGACGGCAGGCAAGCTGCCCGCCAGTCCCGCGCTGCGCACCCGCACTCCTCAGCCCTTGGGCGGTCGATGGGACCGGGTGCTGCAGAGCAGAGGGCGGCGCCCGTAGAAGAGGCTCGGGCTCCGGCGGCGCGGGAGCCCACGAGGGGCGGGGCTTGGGCATGGCGGGCTGCAGGTCCCCAGCCCTACCCCGCGGGCAGGCGGCTGAGGCCTGGCGAGAATTCGAGCGCAGCGCGGGTGGGCCGGCAGTGCTGGGGGAACCAGCCCACCCTCCGCAGCTGCTGGCCCGAGTGCTAAGCCTCTCACAGACCCGAGCGGCGGTGCCAGCCTGCCGCTCCGAGTGTGGAACCTGCCCAGCCTGCACCCACCCGGAACTCGCGCTGGCGCGCCAGCGCCGCGCGCAG